>NW_017728947.1:37062970-37169653 GCF_001723895.1 Crocodylus porosus
CCCCCATGGGCTCTGTCTTGGTGGAGGCCTCAGACAAGCCCCGGGAAGGCTGCGCCCCCCCAGGAAGGGGCCCTGGCAGCACTCCATGTTGACACCATCATAGGACTTGCTGCTTGTTTGTGGCTTAGTGCAGTGCCTTTGCCCTGAGGTAGCAGGAGTCTCCCTCCTGGCCCTTCCTGCTTGCCTGCTGGTATGAACACCGATGCAAATGCCTGTTTGTGCACTCTGTTTATGCAGCGGGGCTTGAGAGCACGGCTCCCTACCAGCTCAGCTAAGAGGGATCTGGGGGGCTTCCCCTCTGGATCTGGCTCAGCTGTGTCTGGTCCCTCAGCCCCACTTACCTTAGGGGGATCAGCTGGTGCTGCCCCTGCTGCTGGCTCCGCTGCTGCTGCATCCATCTCCGCTTCGGGTCAGGTAAGGGGGCACACGTGTGTGCAGGACACACATGTGCCTGGATCCCTCCTCTTCTCCCTGCTCCTGGTTCCTGAGTGCCAAAAGAACAAATATGAGTTTCACACTTTACATAAACAGGAATATAAGGGGGGGGGGGAGTTGTAATTACCCCTGTACATGTACATCTCTCAACAAAGGCCAAGATTTTCAAAAGAATCAAGGTAACTAGGCATTCAGTTCTGATATGCTTTGAGTTCTAGTCTGTGATATTTGTTGGTTTTGAACAATTTCCATGTTCCTAATACTTCTGTGTGAGAGTGCTTTCTAACTACCATACACGTTTCATAGACATTAGGGCTGGAAGGGACCTTGACAAATCATTGACTTCAGCCCCCTGCCCCAGGGGCAAGAAGTCATCTGTGGTCAAAGGCTCCCAGCAAGATAAATGTCCAAGTGTCTCTTAAAGGAGTCTAGAGAAGGTGCTTGCACCACCTCTGGAGGTAGTCTGTTCCAGGCCTTGGGGGCTTGCACAGTAAAGAAGTTCTTCCTTATGTCCAGCCTGAAATGGTCTTGGAGGAGTTTGTGACCATTTGACCTTGTTGTCCCTTGGAGTGCTCTGTTGAGCAGGCATTCTCCCAGATCCTGATGTATACCCCTATATACTTATAGGCAGCCACCAGGTCCCTCCAGACCCTGTGCTTTTCCAGGCTGAAGAGTCCCATGGCTCTCAGTCTCTCATCATAAGGTCTGTTTTCCTGCCCTCTGATCATGTGTGTGGCTCTCCTCTGGATTCTCTCAAGCTTCTTCACATCCTTTTTAAATTTTGGAGCCCAGAATTGGATGAAGTACTCCAGCTGAGGCCTCAGCAAGCTGAGTACAGCAGGAGGATGACATCCTGGGATTTGCTTGAGAAGCATCTATGGATGCAAGACAGAGTTTTGCTCGCTTTACCAGCTGTGACATCACATTGGTGGCTCATATTCATGTTGTGGTCAGTCGTGACCCCCAAGTCCCTTTCAGCCATGGTGCTAGCAAGTGTAGCACTATCAAGCGTATAAGCGTGCTGTGGGTATTTTTTTCCAAAGGTGGAGTACCTTGACTTTTTCAGTGTTGAATACCGTCAGGTTTTCATCTGCCCATTTTCTGAGCCTGTCTAGGTCTGTCTGGATCACCATCCTGTCCTCGGGTGTGGACGCTTTACCCCAAGGTTTGGTGCCATCAGCAAACTTGGCCAGTCTGCTTCTGATACCAATGTCTACATCATTAATAAAGATGTTAAAGAGTATAGGCCCAAGGACGGAGCCTTGAGGGAACCCACTGGTTACAGCACACCACGATGATTTACTTGCATCTATTACCATTCTCTTCGTCTGACCTCAAAGCCAATTCCCCAGCCATTGGACTGTGATGTAGCTAAGTCTGCAGTAGGCCAATTTTTCCACGAGGAGATCATGGGACACCAGATCAAAGTCTTTTTTAAAATCAAAATATATGACGTCAATATAGGTGAGCACATATAGAGACATGGGGATATCTATTTGTGCCAGAGTGGTGTGTAATACTAAGTTGATAACACGCATAAAATGTATTGGTAGTGTTGGAGTAATATTGTAGCTGTGATGATCCAGGAAATATGAGAGTTGAAAGTATTTCTTGGGATGATAGCTTTTACTGTGTAGTTGGAAAAGATCTTTAGATGAGCTTTCAGGCACAAGGTACCCTTCTTAAGGTTTTCAGACTTGAGAATGGGAACCTCATGCTCAAAATCTTGTCTAAAATCCCTCCCAATTACAGAGTTGGTCCAAAATATATCACCCAAAAAAATCTTTTCACCTCATATAAATTATATTTTAATCTTGTGGTCTTCTATACTGTTCTAAAATGACACATGATATATGAGTGACAAAATATTCTTCAGTGACAAAAATAATATGATATTTGTTTTATGTTTAATTTAATTCTCTTTCTTAGTAGTATATGTGAAGAGAAAAAATCTTATTTTAGTTTGTGCACTATAAAACACAAAAAAACTGAATTTAACTTCATTTCTCACATGTAGTTATCAACTCCTGTCACTTTTAGGAAGCTTAACCAAATCCATGAAGATATGCTGTCTACTAGAAGCAAGAAGTGGATGAATTTCTCATTTGTTATTCATACTTTGTGAGGTGTTGAAAAGAGAAAAATGACAGTTTTGAATATCAATATTTAATTAAATAGCTTTATATTGTTGGAAGTAATTATGCATATGATGCGGTTGACACAGTTAAATTTTAAAATGCTTGACTTTCAGGGATATGAACCAAGTATTGGTGGATTTGGCTAGAAAAAGAGAGAGATACTCCAATATGCCTACATTGCCTTTGGACAACCACTGAAAACATGCATTGAAAACTGGATTTATAGTTTCATAGTTGGTAGGGTCAGAAGGGACCTGACCAGATCATCCAGTATGACCCCCTGCCATGGCAGGAAAGACTACTGGGGTCAAACAACCCCGGCAAGGTGTTCATCTAGCCTCCTCTTAAAAGACCCCCAGGGCAGGAGCCAGCACCACTTTGCTTGGGAGTTGGTTCCAGATCTTAGCCACCCTGACCGTGAAGTAGCGCCTCCTGATATCTAGCCTAAATCTACCCTCCGCCAGCTTGTGACCATTATTTCTTGTCACTTCTGGTAGTGCTCAATGCCTGTTGGTCCCCCCTGACTAGTTTGTAAACAGCCACTAGATTCCCCCCTCAGCCTTCTCTTGTGGAGGCTGAACAGATTCAGGTCCCATAGCCTCTCCTCATAGGGCCTGCCCTGCTGCCCCCTTATGATGCAAGTGGCCCTCCTCTGGACCCTCTCCATGTTGTCCACATTCTTCTTGAAGAGTAGCCCCCAGAACTGGATGCAGTACTGCAACTGCGGCCTGACCAATTTCACATAGAGGGGGAGGATCACCTCCTTGGACCTGTTTGAGATACATCTGTGGATGCATGACAAGGTGTGGTTGGCCTTCCTGACTGCATCCCCACACTGCTGGCCCATGTTCATTTTGGCATCAATAATTACTCCAAGATCCTTTTCTGCTTCTGTACTGATGAGAAGGGAGTTCCCCAGCCTGTAGGTATGGTGCTGGTTCTTCCTTCTCAGGTGCAGTACCCTGTACTTGTCAGTGTTGACACCCATCCTGTTCTCATCTCCCCACCCCTGTAAGCTGTCTAGGTCTGATTGCAGCCTATTCCTCCCTTTTAGTGTGCCCACTTCTCCCCACATCTTAGTGTCAGGGAATTTGAACTGGGTGCTTTTTACACCCCCGTCCAAGTCACTGATGAAGCTATTGAACAGTTCGGGCCCAAGGACTGAGCCCTCCGGAACCCCACTGCCCACATCTCTCCAGGTTTAAAATGACCCATCCACTACCTCTCTGTGTGTGTGGCCCTCCAGCCAACTAGTGACCCATTTGACCGTGTAGGTGCTGATGCCACAGTCCCCTAGTTTTTTAAGGAGAACAGGATGAGAGACAGTGTCTAAGGCCTTCCTAAAGTCCAGAAAGACTATGTCCACTGCTGCACCTCCATCAAAGGATGTTGTGACCTGGTTATAGAAGGCCACCAGGTTGGTCTGACAGGACCTGCCTCTAATGAACCTGTGTTGGTTGCCCCTAAGCATAATCTCCCCTGCTGGCCCCTCATGGACATGCACCAAGATAACTCTCTCCAAAAGTTTCCCAGGACTGAGGTAAGACTGACTCACCAATGGTTTCCTGGGTCCTCCTTCCTCCCTTTTTTTTAAATGGGAACCTCCTTTTCCAATCCTCTGGCACCTTGCCAGAGCACCATGAGTGCTCATAAATCTGTGCCAGGTGTCTCGCAATGACCTCAGCAAATTCCTTCAGCACATTTAAAATCTGACATACTCTCCTTTGTATCCCAACATTAACCTATTTGAATGTCATCAGTTCAGTTGTTTTACTTGATCGGAAATATTATGGTATTCTATAAATTTCATTTGACCATGACTTCAGCAATCTCGCTCTTTTTTTTTTTTCAAATCAACGGCAACATAACATGTAACAAAATGCAGCAGCATCTTTTGAGCCATGAAGAAAAATGTAGAATTCAAGGCAGAAAGACAGATAGGTGTTCAGCATCTAGCAGGAATTGTAATTTTATGTAATCAAACCAAATCAAAATCAACACTCAGCTGGGGTATGCAAACATTCCTTACTTTTAAGATCTTTAATGAGTCACCTTAATGACATTTTCACTATTCTATTCCAACCTATTCTTCTTTATATTATCTTTTTCTTTTGGACTTGGTCTGGCTTGCCCTAGGCATTTCTATCCAAAATGATCACGTGTCTGTAAGAGGTATTTCTATGGAACATATTTATTAGGTAGCACTTTTATCACTAGTTGTTGCAGGAGGAACGCAGAATCCAGAACGTATGCCTTGAAAGCAAAAATACCTGCAAAGCTACCATTAATCTCCTTTGAATGTCACTCCACTTTCCATTAATGTTTTTTTTTGCTTCTATTTGTGTTCAGACTATTTAATGGTGGAAAAAGGAAAAGAAATCACAGTACAGTACAGAACAGCTAGTCAATATGCACATAGCTTTTCTACAGAATTAGTTATATTGATTTATAAGTCAACCTAGTAAAATCAGAGCTGCTCCCTGGTGTGGATGCAGTTATATCAGTAGAAAAGGTACCTAATTTCTGTAAAGTTATGGACATACACCTCATTCTGAGCATTGTGTACAGTGGAAGAACAGATTGTTGTATTTGGTTTTTTTCACTTAATTATTTTGAAGAGGTTATTAAAATTAAGTAATATATGTATATGTCTTATTAAAAATAATACAACACGTGCAGAGGAAATAAAACTCAGTTTACAAGTCAATGTTTGTGACATTCACCTGCATATTAATGCAGTGACTTCTCAGTTTAATGTGTCACAGAGAAAGTACAACATTCTGAAATAATTCACATAGGTGGTATAATATACAAGTCAGTAAACCCACTGTTTGTTAATGGCTATGGTTTTCCAGGTCCTATAAGAAATGTATGTGCTCAACACTCATTGAAAGTTAACAGCAATTCTGTTAGGTCCCTTTGGTAACTTTAGCCAATATTAACACAATTTTTGTATGTTTCCTGAAAAAATTGTGCAAGGACCAAATGGGGAAATTTGTAGTATAATCAGCAATCAGTATCATAGAGATGGAAGTATTAGACTGATTAAACCTTTTTTTTCCTTATTGTTTATTTCAGGCAAATGAAAGGGTCATACAGCACATGTTAGATGATCCAAAATATATTTTTAAACATTCATTAATTTGGTTCAAATAAAGATCTGATTGTAAGTATATGGTGTTCATAAGCTTGCACCTGTTTAATCTGGACACGAAAAACATCCAAGTGTTTTCATGAGCAGATTGTCTTCTTTTTGTTAGCATGTTTGTCTCAGTAATCCCAAGGTAGTGTGGCAACTATAGCTTCCAGGAACGGAAGCTTCCCATTTTCAATAAAGTGCTGTAGATGGATTCATTCTTCAGTGAGTCAGGATCTGGCTGGTAACTTCAAGTCTCTTAGGTGGTACTTTGGCTGCATTATGAAACTGTTAGTCTTGCGGTCTTCATTTGCTGGGCCCTGGACTAGACAGCTGAATTGGATAATGGATACAGAATTGTTTTCAAGATCTATCTTAGGTATCAGCTTAATACTTAATATACTCACTCATTTTGTTTCTTCTTGCAAACATGCCCCTATGGGAAGTAAAATCTATATCAGTTTCAAAATAAACCAAAGTTATTTGCTGTAACTATAAAGTATCCTTTTACATTTCTGTATATGGACATTGGTCTATGACTATTACTGAGAAACACAAGTGCAGAAGCAGTTTCTTCCAGTGTTTAGGTTTGTACATTTTTTCATTTTGTCCTTGTTTGATACCTCAAGCAGGGTTCTTTTTCAACCCGTACTCCCAAATGCAGTTTTCTAGGTATACAAGTGGTATTTATGCATAGTTTGAGGTGCTATTACTTGTGCAGTGTGGATGGAAAGAATCTACTCAGCTATTAAGCATACACAATAGGCTATTCGCTGGCTGGGCAGGTATGAGGTTATGTATGCACATATTCAGAGTCTGTGTGTATCACTGAATTCTACCCAGCAGAAACCCTTGACCACTAAGTATTAGATACTGGAAGAGGAGGAACAGCCTCCCATATTTTAGCTAATTTATTAAGGGCACTTTCCTAGGAAGAAGGAGGTCTGGGTTCTAGGCATCTCTCATTCAGAGGGAGTTTGAAGCTGAATTACTCTGACCTTCCAGATGTGTGACCTAATTATTTGGGTACAGGTCTGGTATTTTTCAATAACCTGGAGAAGTTTCTTTCTCATTGGAAGCAAGGTGTAGGCTGAAACCCAGAGCCTGCTCCTATCCCTGGGTTACACATCGAGCTTGCTGTTTTCCTCCTGGCTTTGAGCCTAGAGAGAGGACTGGATAATAGATTATACCATTTTTCTTCATGTTACTTTAAGACAAGAGGCAATGCAGTTCTGTGGACGTGTGAATATGACATTATAGGCAGGGTACATAAGTTGCAGCGCACACCGTGCCAATGTTCTGCACAACTACAAGGAAAACATTTCAGATTTCTCTTTCTCCTTCTGCCCCATGCCTTCATTATCTATTTAAATACTATATTTTCTCACATGCCACATGCTCCTAAATAAGATACACACCTGGTTTGTGGAAGGCAGGATGAAGGGGGAGGAAAAAAGTATTTTCCAATCATGGATGAAGGCTAACTTTAGGGGATCCTGACTGTAGCAGTTGTGATTAGGAAAAAGTTAACAGTATAGGTCTGACTCTACAGGGTAAACTTTGCTCCATCTGTTCCTGAGGCTGGAAGAGGGAGAAGCTTGGTTGCTACCTTGAAGCAGTTCCTCCATGTTCCTATTTCAACAAAGAAAAATCAACTTCCCCACATATACCTCAGTTTTGAAGGGCTGATTTTGGGGGGAAAGGTACATAAGGTATGCAAGTATATGTGGTAGTAAAATCTTTGCACAGGAATTATCTCTGTATTTGTAGGTTACCTAGTACAATAAAGCCCAGATCTCAGTTGGGACCATTATACTCCTTAGCCCCTCTGGGCCTTCCCTCCTCATAAAAAGGTATCTGAATTGCAGAAATAATTTGTTTTGGTCTTGCTGACAACTAATTTGCATTCTTTCTTAGCAAACATCTAACAAGCTAAGTACTACTGGCAAAACTGCTAAGTAAATCTCAAACTTGAATGAATGAATACATATATAAGACAACACTGAGGCTTGCACAAAAGGGAAAAAAAACCAATTCCATGTGATGTTATATGATAGTCACAGCTAAGCAATGCAGTCAGATTATGAAATCTTGTATATAACATGTTCATAGAAAACTACTCATCTCAAAATAGAAAGTATAATATAAAAGATTTGGGTACATTTAGACAACAGATACAATAGATGAAACTGTTCTCTGAGTAGTGCTATTCAATCAAAAGTGAAAAGGACTAAACTTTGTGGGGGAAAATATTCACTATAATATTATTTGCTTAGCTTTAGCTCCATCTACAAGAGAAGCATTATTTTAAAGCACTTAAAGACTTATTTTAATACTCTGTAATTTATTCAAACTTAATTTAAATCCTTTCTATTTTAAATTAACATAAAACAAGAATGCTCACTTACAGAAATCCTCTTGTTATAACTCATTACAGTTTTTTTCAACCTTTTGGACTCGCTGATGGACTTAGCAGTATTAAATTATGTCAATTGAATACATGTTCATGATGAAAGTATTACTCGTATTAAATGAGATGTGAGTGAAGATTTTTTTATTTTGTGAATTCTTTGCAAATTCTAACATCTGTTCTGTGAGGAAAGGAGTTATGTGTTTGCAGCATATTTCTTAGATAGGTTAAGAACTTAAGAATGTACCTAACTGGTACATTCATTGGTTTCATCCATTTAAAGAATTCATCTTATTGTGGGAGTGTACATACCATGGATTTTAACCCTCATTAAATTCAATAGGTTTATAAAATTTAAACTTGTTTACTTTGGAGCATTGCATCTGTGTTTACACACACTAGGTTTTCAAACAAATTAAGCCAGGTCAGTGGCCAGCACCAGAGGAGAGTGGGATGGTCCAGCACTGCCCCCCACTCACTCTGTGCCCATGACCTGCCACATAGGTATACAAGCAGGGAGCCGGCAAACCACACAAGAAAAAAGAAAAAAAAAAGAAAAACAGAAGCAATTTGAAAGCAAAAGCAATTCGAAGGGGTGAACTACAAAAAAGTTGCATCGCCATCTGGTGGACAGAAAGGCTTATCACAGGTCTTTGAGTGCTTTTGAGTTTGCATGTAATGAATCCAGGGATGCGACACCTTAATTCCTGGCAAGCCAAGCTAAACTATGTCCAAGGAGTTTTAGTTTAATGCACAAGAAAGGCTTTTAAAGCACTGGGAAATCCCGCTCATGCAAACAGACATGTAGTTGCAGTGCATGAAAGGGCAAAAATTATCTCATGTACATAAGCCCATTGAGGCCTGAGTAAGCACTTCACAACTGGACCATGTAACACTGCTAACCCCAAACTATAACAAAAAATAATCCAAAAGGAATAATGGAATTTGCTTGAACATACTGAGACTCTGAAAATAATAACTTAGTGGGTAGCTTTGGGGATTTTTAAAAAAATCTTCAGAATTCACATTTTAAAGCTTTTCTGTTTAGGTGTGAGAGTTAATATATTTGCCATTTGTAAATAATGGCTGTTATTCCATAATCCTAAAAAGAATATTCCATACAAGAACCTTAATAAGAGTGGGCAATCCTGTCTATGGTTTAGAGTGGAAACATGAAAACTTCTGTGAGGTTGTATAATGATAGTCTACAGATCCATTTTTAGAGAGCTTTCTTCATAGAGCATCTCCCATTGGGCCTATGTCTTATGCCATATCAGTCTATTTTGCCTCATGTGTCTGTCTCCCAGGTTGAGTTCTCTAAGAAAGTTGCTTATAGCACAAAACAGGTTTCTAGGACTGGCCATCCTTAGTTTCAAGGCAACTTCACAGACAAATATATTTAACACGTACTGTCTCTGGAATGTTAAAAGGCCATAAGGGACAATATTATAGCCATTAAAGTTCAGACACACAATGCATAGATTTTTCTTGTTCTGTGTTTTTTTTATTTGCCTGTGATCCCTGTGTTTTGCTTCTAGTCACTGTTTCCTTCTTTCATTCTTTTCTTTTTCTTTAAACCATAACTTTAAAGTATGCCCTTCCAAGGTTCACTGAAAAAAAAAAAAGCATTGCAGCTGCTTTTTGTATTTTACCCTACAGTTAATATGTGAAGGCAAAATATGTATTAATAAAAATTATACACAGTAAGAAATGTTTCCATAAAAACAGGAGTTATATTTTACTTTTTAAAGTCACGGTGATTTGTATGATATCATTGATGATGATTACTATAACTATTAATATACATACTGTTGCTGTAGTGGTACTTATGAACCCTAATGGAGGTTGCTATTAAGGTAGACTCCCATTTTTTATTACACTGTGTATACTTAAGCGAGATGGATTATACATATATCTACTATAATGGTACCTTCCTTTTTTAGCAATATTCTTTCTTTTTCTATTAGGAATGCTTCCATGTGCATTTTTTTCTTTTTTCTTTTTCTTGGAGTGCACTAACAATTATCAGTCACTAGAATGAGAATTTTATTTAATGTAAGTTATAAATAATAAACTACATAGATTTAAAGAGCTGATCATAGTCTTCATAGCAATTCAAACAGGCACATGCTAAGTGTGTATGGCAAGAAAATAATTAACATCATCAATACCTTATATAAAAGTGCAACTTGCCTAGTTAAGATGAATGTAGGCTTAAGTGCATGATTGCAAACATCTATACAGAATAGTGTAGTGTAGCGTAGAGCTATAGCTGGGCCAGCCTTAAATTACCTAGAGGGTACTGGAAGCAGTCTTCATGCAGAACAAGCTCAGCATGAGCTAATTTACTTTGTTGTGCTCTCTACTATTTGGCATTGCTGTTAAATTCATTATGAGAAAAAGTAAATGACTACAACATAACATCAAGTGGCTCACTAGAAGATCTAGATTTTGCTGATGGCGTAAGTCTTCTGAGGTGAGCCAGAGGAGGGAAGAAGGGGAATGCAGACTGGGAAAACAAGGGGCCAAGGATGGGCCAGAAGGGAACCAAAAAGGGTTCAGAGTAGCCTACTCAGCAAGTCGAAGAACTGAGTAGTTAGCTTTTCTTTTGAGGTTTGTTTCGTTGGGTAGCCCTGGATGAAGGGGGCAGAGCTAGGGCAGTGTCCTTATAGATGAAGGTTGACGAGGTCTCGCTGAGGCCAGAGTCTGTGTGGGAAGTCCCGTTCTATGCCAAATGGGGAGTAGGCAAGGAGGGCCGTGGGCCGAGCTTGCTGGTGGGCAACATGACAGGGGGTGATGGCCACGTAGGGATAGACCAGTGGGTGTCATTCCACAGCTGGAGAACAGGACCAGTGGAGGAAGGACACACTAAAGGTGGTGTGTGGCCGGGGTGCAGGGTGGTGGAGCCCCGTGAAGTGACCGCCGAGGGATCCTGGACCACGGAGTGTACCGCGAACTGACCCTTGACGCTGAGGAACATCAAATCGTGGTGGGCAAGAAAGGGGTCAAGGGCACGGGGAAAAGAGAACTGCTTTGACACCAACGAGATCCCAACAGGTGTGTGACATCTACCTACAGGGCTAGACCCGCCCAAGAGCGGATAATCAAAACCCGGTGTGACCCGAGTCACACCCTCAAATCAAGTATTATTCTAAAAGTAAAACTGGCCAAAAGTGATTCAATTTAAATACCTTGGCAATAATGTTCAGACCAATAGGGATGGTCAGAATAGGGCTCAGTTATGATTTTTCAGCAAATAGCTTATTCACTGAAACTTGCAGTTCCAGGTTCAGTTTAACAAAAAATTTTGACACTTAGTTTTTTAAAGAAAAAACTAAAAGCTGGAATTTTATTCCAAAATATTTTATGTAGGAAAAATAAGACTATTTAAGTAAAGCCTTTTGTATACTACCTATTTTTTTTGGTACATTCTTGTTTAGTGGTTTTTGTTTGGTTTTTTTTGCTTGGGTAAATGTTACATGAATAGAAATTGATGAAAATTCATCATCAAATAGTGAGCTCTGTCAGCCAGGTTAAGTAAAGTTACCTTTGGTTTCCCAATTCTTTGCTGGTGAAAGGAACTGAGAATATTTTAAGAACTGGTAAGAGGTTGAAAATATCAATGGATTGGTAAAAATAGTGAATGAAACAGGATGTGTACAGCCATTTGCTATACCAGGGCTATGCTTACATGGCTTACTTTAAGGTGTATGAATGCAGACTGGGAGCAGCACATGTAGCCATTAGCCAGTCTCAGGAGCTGCATGTGGAAACTGGAGTATGTAACTTGGGTGGGGGCATGGGTAGTTGGACTGGGGGGGAAACTAGTGGGTCTGTGGAAAATGGGGTTCTGTTTGGGGTGAGGGCCATTGAAAAGCTAAAAATATCCCAGTCAGGGTTTGAGAGATGGGAATAGCACAAACTCAGAACTGGGATCAGTGGCTGGACTTCTCCAGAAGGCTGTACTCCAAATGCATACAAGTGTTCAGTAGATCAGGTAAACCCATTCCTGATCTAAATTTGTTCACCTTTTGGGGTGAATTAACTTAGATTAGGATTGCTATTTTTAACCCAATTTAATCCCCATGAATGCTTGCAGAGATGGGCGTTTAGATCAACATAACCCTAGGCTGATCTAAATGTAATAGCTGTATATACTTATAATAAATAACAGTGATTAAACTGCTCAGTATGTTGAACATGCATAGGAAATCAGTGAATCTTAAATCATCTACACCCAAATCTCTGCCTCATAAGACATGGAGTCAAAACTGCATCTACAAAATCATTTTTTTGTAATCCTATGCTTTTCCTATTTTTGAAGCAGGTAGGTTTCTGTTTTAAAAGAAAGTTGTGGTATCAGTACTGCCAGAAAAAGGTCATCCCTTGGATGACCCTCAAGTAGATTCCATGATCTGGAGTGTCCTGAAATCACAACCATTAAGTACACATAGGCATGTCTACACATGTGCAGTTACTGTGCAGCAACTGAAATTACTGAGCAGTACAGCTACATGTCTACACATACATACCTGTACTGCACAGTAAATATGGTGACTTACACTGACTTGAGTGTAAATCTGATACCTGCATCATGAAGGTATCAAATTTATGCCTGATTCGTTACTGTGAAATAATACACATGTAGACACCTTATTGCACAGTAACACTGTGTGTGGACTGACTTGGGACTAACTTTAGTTCCAAGTCAGTCCACACACAGCATTAATGTGCTTTAACACCTGCACATATAGATGTCAGCCTATTCTGGTTTACTGCACAGTAATTTACTGTGCAGTAAATTTAAGCCAGAGTAAATGCATGTGCAGGTACACCCATATATAGTGAAGAAAAGGTGTTCCTCTTGAGCCACTTATGATCCCAGAAAGTCTAAGGCTTCTATGGTTTGAGATTGGCCAAAGTCATGAAAGTGACTTTGTAGACTACACAAGCCTGAGAACTGAGTCTCTAAAGGAAGACTACTGTCATGAAATTTTGCGTAGAGATGGCATCACTTGGTTCTTCTGAACAGCAGTCTTGATTCTTAAGGCATTTTTATAGACATTCCTTCTCAAGCCTAGGTCAGCCACCAACAAAATATGCTTTGCCTACTTGCTCCTGCAGTGTGCACCAGAGACCAGCAATTAAGCTGAGTAAGTGTCTCATGGCAACCATGAATGTGACACGCAGAGTTTGCCTCTGGTACTTTGTTCAGGGGAGCCTCTGAATTGTGCTGCAGGGTATGGAAATCAGCTCTGAGATGCCTGGTGGCATTCCTCAGCCATCTTCTGTGCTCATTTCTGGTTTGCTTGAGTAGAAATAGCAGGCAGGACTTATTTTATCAGCAGTGTTCCCAGAGTTGGAAGGGAAGCCATTTCGATTCATTCTGATACTCTGAAGGTCATGCTAGCTATTAGTTAGTAGGTTGATAGGAAAGTGTGGATGGAAGGACCATTTATTTATTTATCTTTTTATTTATTTATTGCAACCTGTTGAATTTTCTACAATAATTTCTAAAGTGTAAATGCATGTGTACTAGCACATCCATATACATTTTTTTTTTAAGTAAATACTAAATCATCCTGCACCATCCTGGACTGTAAACAGGTGCTTACACAGAACTAATCCAACTCAAAGGAAAAGTGAAATCACTAAAACATTCTGTAACCAAGTAGATGATTTAGGTGGAGGATACTTTTTAATGTATAAGGAGATACCTGTACCAGGAAATACTAAATTTGCTGTGAAAGGAACCCAAGCATGTTGGTCCCGTCCATGTGGGCTCCATCTTGACTAGAAAGAGGTATAGATGCATTTACTTAGAACTAATTAGCTCAATGAAAGAGCCTCAGAAAAAATGAGTATGCTACTTTTGGTTCAGATGGTAGTTCACATGTACATTTGAGGGCATCACTGCCTAGCATTGAAAGTTTGCAGTGTAAATGTAGCAAATGTAGAAAGGCCTAGCTGTAGCTTCAAAGGGTTAGGAAACAGGTTAAATAAGGAATGTTTCCTAGGCTTTGGGGTTGGTGTTTCATAAGAAGCAATTATATACGGTAACTTCATGACGTTGGTCTTACTTCGGTTTATCTGAGAATGTGATTAATCACTCCTTTTCATTTTCTTTTATTATTGGTTCATTAGCCTATTTAATTCCAGTTCTTACTTTGATTAGTGCCTCATTGTTCAGTTTTAGTGAATTTAGTAAAAAATATATAGTAGTTAGCTTTAGGATTAAAATAATATTGATCTGTGATAAATCCCATAAAAGAACTCTGGCCCTTTTGACAGGAAAGCGAATTTCTAAAAGTGCAACAATGGTTTTAAAATAAGAGACAATTTTTCCTTTTTTTTTTTTGTTTTTTGTTCAGTCATTGTATAGTTTGTTCAGAATAACACAAAATTACAAACTAGTAAGGTTCTTATTGCTTTTCACAAGTTATACATGTTTTTGGACTGAAAATACAGAATTTTATGACTAAGCCATAAATATTCAAAGTAAATGCCGTAGAAAAATGTCAGGTGTTAAGTGGTGTTAATCTATAACAGTCTTTGATTTGTTACTTCTTTATTTTCAAATTCTTTTCTGGATAATTTTAGATATATCTGTGTTAAGAATGAAGCCAGAGCATCTGCCATGAAAGCATATGAAGTTAAAGTAGGTAGGTATTCTAGACAGTTAGAATAAAATTCAAAAGAGTCCGAATCAGGGTAGAGGTGCTCCAACAAATATCACTAAAGAAAGGAAACTTACAAGACTTGAGCAACAAAGACAACATTCAAAGAGCAACCATGTACAGCTAGATATGAGGTCTTTGAGTTTCCAGTGAGGTCTGATACTACACAGAAGATTCAGATTAGGATATGTAAATTGTGTTCTAAGTGATGTCTTTGAAAATATTGAAATGGTTTGTCTCTTTGCTAAGCTACAAAAATATCATTTGGGCCCAATGTCAAACATTTAAATTCCTGTAGACATTCAGGAAAATGTACTGATATTGAAAGAAATGTTATTTAACTTTGAGTATTGAGCCTGTTTTCAAAAGGTAGAGTCCCTGAATGCTGTTTATCCATTCATCCAGCCATTTTGGCAGGGAAAGGGCCAATATTTACCAAAAAAACTCCCCAGAAAGATTAGAAGGGAGCAACTAATGTGACCTGCCCACCTTTATCTCAAAGGAAGTGCATTAAGGTGGTCTGCTTTCTTAGAGTATAAGTCTATTTATGCTTTATTTAATTCTGTAAAGCCATAGCTTATGTCATAATAATTAATTTCTTGTTTGTCACAGTTTTGCTACAGCTGTTAAGACTAAACAATAGCTTACACTTGTAATATTCAAACTGCCCATTTTGGCTAAGTATAAACATTACACTTTTACTGGTATGAGTAATTGGAAACTGGTCTATAACTACCACCAGCAGCAGGGACTGCACCATGGAGGGGTGGGGGGCTCAACACACCCCACAAACCCTGCATCCACCCACACACACCCTCCCAACAAATCCCACCCCTGCATATACACACTTCCTACACCCACCAACAAATATGCATGGCATTAGGCTGGATGGGCTTTGTGCCGCCATATGTGGCTCCCAGCACTGCAGGCAGAAGCTCCCCTGTTAGCTTCACTGTCTTTCAGATAGTGCTTAGATATCATTATAGCACAATTAACCCTTTAATGGAATGTGAAATACAAACACAGACAACTCAGTGTCCTAAAATCAAAGTCTAGCCTTATTAGTACAACAAGTATTATCTTAGCAGTTTCTACATTTAAAGAGAGAAATAACATTCAGTATAATAATCTCACCCAATCCCAGGTACTTTGCTCAACAGAAAAGAAGGCCACTCTGTTCTAGAAGGCAAAGGGTACATTGTTGGCTGGGATGGTCCAGAGAGGTGTTGAAGGTTGGATTTATGTTGATGGTGATGACAATGGCACTTAACTTTCTTGCTGACCCCTTTTATGCTTTTCTTTTATTTCACTTCTTTGACTCCTTGCTTTTGGATTGGTCTCTATGCAGTTAGCATATTGTCCATACTTTATCCTGTCAGCATATTCTTTTATTCAACAGACCTATCACGAGCACACCTCTTAATTTGGCCTTTTTCTGGTGTCTTACTTTGGGCATTGTCCATTGGTTTCCCTTACCACCTTTCATTAACATATCCAATCATTTCCTCCCTCTGATTCAGCCAGTTAGTGCCAAGTTCAGTTAATTTGAGCTGGTAACAAAGCTATTAATATGTTGTGTTAGAAAAACTTCTCAAAGTGATAGAAAAGGAAAGAAACATCATGTGAGCAAGCTCAAGGCCGTAAACTGCTTGCAAGAAGCAAGACCAGCTGATAATTGCAGACACTAGCAAAATGAAAAGTTCAGATAACGGTGAGGCTACACGGAACTTAAGTTATGATTAAATAATGCTGAATATAAGAGTATGTTAAGTATATAAGTTATGATTAAATAAGGCTGAATATAAGAGTAAACAATACTCAATGATTTAAATACAGTACTTAAACATTACTGTAATTCATCACTGTATAAACCAGTGAAGCTTTAAAGCATAAAATATGACAAGCTACCCTAACATCCCTCTCCACTCACCAGCTGTCTAATCACATGCTATTGTACTTGATACCTCAATATGGGGCTCCCAGCTGGAGCTCTACAGAGGTGGAGGCACAACGCCCACCTGGTTTGATGGTATACGACTTCTGTCTTTCAGAGGGGCAGGTTCAATAATTGTCTTTTGGAGGGGCCCTGTGGGCAACGTAGAATGGCCTGACAGGCCTGATAGGCCAGATCTTGTCTGCAGGCCGTATTTTGCCGCCTCCTGCTATAACAGAACAGAAGTTTGGTGCACACAAGCTGGTTAAAAATGGTGGAACCCAGTCTAAGATTTCCAACCTCCCCCACCCCCACCCATCACCAAAAGATGAATGTGTTTTATGTTTGCTACCAATCTAAACTAGGCAGTTTATAGAAACCTGTATAACTTAGATCGATTCCGCCTCAGGCTTTTTGAATATCTGTATGTAGCCTTAGAGAACAGAAACACAACTATGAATCAGAAGTTTTATTATATGAAGTTTGCCTTGGAGGGGGAGATCAGAAATATGTGTCAACTTTCTGTCTTGGAATGAAAAAAAAATGTATTTTCTAATTTATGTGCAATGTATTGGCCTGATTCCATCTAAAAATGAGACCATGAATAACAAGTGCTGTTGATAATCAGTTATCAGTAAAGCATACATGAAAAAGGAATTTGAACTTCCATGTAAAAAGTTAAGTATTTCCTCCAGCCATCACACTGTAGGTTCCACCCACTGATTTGCTGATTGAAAGGTTGTCATCAGAAGTTGTCAGAACCCTGAAAGAAGAAGGAAGAAAAAAAAAGACTGCAGAACAGAAAGAAAAATAGAATCGAAAATGTTTTTCTTCAAAGATACTTGACAGACAGCTTTGGTCTAGTCTATACATAAATGAAGCTTTGAAGCACTTAGATATTCCCTGTCTAATTGGGTGCCAAAGTTCATTATCATTCTCACAGTCCATGATTATTCCCCACCTTTTTTTTTGTTGTTAACATTGATTTTTACCTAGAAATTGCTGTAGTGACTTTCCCACAGGCAAGTTCTACCTTTTGGAGTGCAAAGCATTATTTTTGAGTTTGAAAAGATTTAGACTAAAATGTTTTTCTGCTGTTTGTCATTGCAAGTCATTTTCTCTTTTTCTCTCTAGAGAGATGTCATTTGAGTTATCATTGAATTTAGCAATGCTACGGGATACAAGTGGGATATGATTGTATTTCTCATGCTTTTCCTAGGGAGGGAAAAATTATGGTTCAGTTTGTAAGGTTTGGAAAGGACTTCAGTTCTGTGACAGTGCTATTTAACTGAAATGAACATAGATCGACTTATAGTTTTTGGCTGTCATCTAAGCTTGAAAATTCAAATTAATTTGTTTAGCACATTTTACAAGGAAGAAGACAAAAAATTAACTCAAGCTCTGATATCTATGGTACATGGGAATACGTAATAAATTGGAATATCATTCTAAATGCATAGTAAAACTGTGTCAATTGATTTGAAATAGAGTGAAATTTGTTTGTGTGCCACATTCTCCACATCCAGTTACTATTGAGCGTATAGTCTCAAGGCAACACTATATAATGATGATGATGATAATGGAGTAGTACCTAGAGAAATCATCCAGGGATTGATGTCCTAAGTTGTTAAATGTTGTACAGACCAGTGTAACGGAGATTGTAGAGTTGCTGTGGTAGAACATGCCCATTCCCCATTGGAAAAGGGGCCTTTTGATGGGGAATGAAAGAAGAAAGAATTCTAAAGTTTTATTTCACTTTTGAACTGTAACATGAATTTGACAAAATGGGCATATCCCCACGAGTGGGAACAGCATGTTTCCTTGGAGACAAATAAAAACAGCACACATTTGTGTCACTGCTTGTTGTCTCCAGGTATGCTACTGCACATTTGCTTTTGTGCCCAGCAAATTGCCCCAGGTGCATTGAGGAGCCAAGGGCCAGCATGTGGGCTGGTCCCAGCAGCCTTACCTGGGGGCCTTCCAGAGCAGCAGCAGCAGTAATTTGGGTGCATGGAGCCTAGCCAGCAGCTGGAGCATGGCTCTGGCTGGCCACGCTCCCATTTCTAGTGGGGCATGCTGCAGCCACATGCACCCTCCTGCTTTTTCCTACCATGGTTTTTTAGCTGATGGGATTTCCCAATATCTAATTTTGCTGCCGCGCTGCCAATATGCAGTGCCATGAATGGATGTACAAGCACCATGTGTGTTTTACAACACCTCAAAAGGATTTGAAGCACCGCAAAGTGCACATTTCTGCTTGCGGGATGTGGTCAATATGTTGTTTGTGGCTTGCATGTTTCTTGGTTGGTTTAGATAGCACAGGATTGTGTCTACTTTTAGATATATTGGCAATTCCTTTAAGCACATTAATGATTCCTGCATTTAAATATTGCTTTTTTTGCACAAGCCAATCATCATTAAATATCCAATAGCAATTAGGCATAAATAAAGTACATTTTACTGGCCATGACCCAACTTTGCTAATTGCATTGTGCCTCCCTAAGATCCCTTTTCAGGTGGTAGTTATCCTTTGCTTCCTGCCCTAAATGAATTTGGCTTGTCGCTGTGTGGTGATAAGCAGCTCATACCCTTAATATGTGACTTGAGCAATCCTTGTACGTAGATTGCATGAGAGTTGCTTTGTTGATGGCTTTGTGAATCTTTGGAATGAAGGGGTTATGTAAAGGTAACCTCTTATTAGTATTTTTTCTATTAGGGAGAAATAATATAAAAATCTTATAAAGATATGTAAAAACCAAATGACTGAATATATTATGGAAGCATCAAGATTCTGTGTAATGCATAGCAATATACCAAGGTTCTAAGTAAATGATTTGTAAGGTACTTTAGATACCATATGGGTTTCTTTCCTTCTGATACCTTGATACTAGTATTTAATTTCCAGAAAGGGATATTCATGTGATGGTTTGCTTTTTGTTGAATGTCAATAATCCAACTTCCAAAGATGAAAGCAGTACATAGAAATACAACTCTTTCTGTACTCCTATCCCATCCACAACTTTAACATTTCAAATAGATATACATTTCTGAGTGGAAAAGAAATTGCTATTATCCCCTCTGAGGAAGACAGAAAGTCCCTACAAATGAAAGACACAATTCTTCTTGACTGATCACCTCTAGTTGGTGTCCCAAGTATAATTCTGTATTTCTTAAAGAATACTAAAGAGTTTCTATTTCTTAAGAATAATAGGGTTTGAGGAGCCCTTGATATTGTAGAGAGCTCACTGAGCACCTGGAGCAGGGGTGTACCCCACCCTGTTGATGAGTGGGGAAGTGGGGTATGGGGCCACAGATGCAGGTGAAAGGATGGGGAAAGTTTATCTTCTCAAGCTACTGCTGTCACTGATGCTGCTTCTTCTGCTTCTGTAGCAGTGTCAGTTCCACTCTGGCCAGGGTCCCTGGTACCCCATTTACTCCCTTCTCCCTCTTCATGCACATATATGAGGTCCAGGGCTGTGCCTTCTCTGGCCATTCCTTTTGCTTCATTCACTTCCACCCCACCCACCCAGACACTCTACTTGGTGAGGTACTAGCTTGCCCAGCTCAGGGCTGCCACTGCTGTGGTAAAGACTCCCAGTAGGAGGGATCCCATCATCCCCAACCTCATAGTCAGCATCAGAGGCATTATAATCTTCAAATGCATGAAGAAATATAGCAAGAGGATTTCTGATTCTTTCAGAAATAAGAAATTTTTCTCCACTGAAGCATTCTCCATGAACTGCTGCTATTGAATACAAAGCATTGCCTCATGCCATTCAGGGCTACTACCTCAGTTGTTCAGTTAATTTTCCCCTCTTTTTCCTATCCTATGAATCAGACTTTGTTCAAATTCTGGCACTTCTTCACAACATCTCTAAGATCTGTCTCTTTCTTTCCTTTCACACATTCAAAGCTTTGTCTTGGCCCGTGTAATCTCCTGCCTTCATTACTATAACTGCCTTCCCCTGACCCGGCCTCTGTAACATTCATATTCTCTTTATTAGACCAGCTTATCTTCCTTGTAGATCAGAGCATAAAAATTTCACCACTTTTTTTTCTGCTTCTGCTGGACCGTCTTTTCTCACTGTATCTTTTTCAACAGACTTGTCTTCACCTTCATGTTTCTCCAAAACTCCATCCTATATATATATATCTTCCCTTGTTTTTTTAATTTTACTTTTTTTTTAAATCAAGTTTCCTCAAATAATTCTTTTCTGTTAATGAAAATAGCTTGAATAGCACCCTCTTTGGCTAATTCTCATACAACTATCACAAAATACCAAGAAATGTCTCCTTGATCTGGTCTGCAGGTGCCTGCGGGTGAGGGCTGCCTGGTGGCGGGGGGAGGGGGGGGGCACCGCTGCCACTGAGGGAAGCCCTAACTCTCCCCCCCGCCCCCCCTGCAGCCCAGGGAAACTCCACCTGCCAGCAGCTTGCCCTCCCCTCCCTGCCACGAGAGAGGCAGGTAAGTTTGGGTGTGTGCATGACACAGTGGTTTGAAGGGCCATAAATTGAAGCAGTGTTTTTAAAAACCCACCACTACAATTTAGGGTCCCTGTTTCTTCTCCACACCCCACTTAGCCTTCCTCCTTTGCAAAAGATTCATGCTGTAAGACACTGGCTTCAGTGGGAGGTCGAGTGGCTAAGAAATATGCACAAGCAAGACCCAGAGTCCTTTATCAAGGTGCTCTTCTAATATGGAACATACGGTAAATTAGTCCCTCAAACTTTACACCATTATTTTTTGATCCAATTTTGTTGTCCTCTGGCCCTGACTAACAATGTACCTTTTTGTTTTCTTCAGCTACTCTGTCCCTGCAGTTTTCTTACAATCCTGATATTTGATGTCTGATATTAGTTTCTAATCCTCCATTTGGGAGGATTGTTTCTTCTTCCCTTGTGAGATGTCTAGCACAGATATACCTGCTGTATAAAATTAACATTATAACAGTAATTTACCACAGTTGCCTACTGTGATCACCAAATCTGAAAAGGTCCCCCGAGCTCAAATAGCAAGGAAATAGCAGGATCAAATGTAAAAGCCATGAGCTCTTTCTCCTAGACTGTATCTCCATCTACTCTGGCCAATATAGTACATCCAACAGAAGTCCCTTAAGGAAAGCTTTTCAATTTTAAACTTAGAACCAAGAAAATGGCTGTTACTTCAGGGGCCAACTACTTGAGGGGGGGAAATACACACACACACAACCCCCCTAAAAAAAACTCACTCTGTTTTCCTGAAGTAAGTAGCAATGGCTCTACAAGGGACCTTCCATTCAGGCTAAATGAATAAAGATCCCCATTTCAAAGCAGCCCATTAGTAGTTGTGATTAATTAGTATGAAGAATAATGAGGTGGCTGAGACCAGAGTACCAATGCTCAAATTGATTGTCTGAGTTCTTGGATTAATAAAGTCCAATTATTCTCTTATGTAATTGGCACAAAGTTTATCTGTATCTCTGTTTTAATAAGTTTGTTAATGATATGAGAAAGTAAACAAAACAAACTAATTGTAAATGAACACAAAGTTCATTTAAACCTCCAGAACCTGCCAGGCCAGTTTGTGTAGCATTTAGTTCAAAGTCCTCATTTATCTGTAGAATACATGCAAAACTAATGGGCACAACTATATTGACCAGTGGGTGATGATGGTGGGAAATTAGGGAAAGTTTGCTGCTTTAATGCATCGAGAGAGCTAACAGCTTCTATTAGAAGGAGCCAGATTACAGATTGTATAATGACAGCTGACCTGTTAGCTATCCTTGACAAGGAAGTAGGATTGTCCTAAAATAGTATATTAAGATTGAACTCTGGGATGCAGTGTGAGGCTGTGAGTCTAGATACAAATTCAGACCTGGTGTAAACAGGAACAATGTATTGATTTCACTTTGTTTGAAAGTAAGAGATGAAAGGGGAAATGACCAGGGGAAAACATTTGGTTAGTATATGGGATCTAGAATTAAGTCTCTTGACGGAATTTGGGATAAAATCTTAGAAAAATAAAGCAGGAAAAGGCCGGAGGAGTTCATTTAGTTTAACCCTCAAGACGGGATTATTCCTTTCCAGACTATTGTACTGAAGTGTTTGTTTTAACTTATCATTACGCATATCAAGAATGGAGATTCTACAACCTCTCTGTAGGTTACAATGCTTAACCATACTCCTCATTAATGTTCTGTTAAATATCAAAATTATGTTGCAATTTAAGACCCTGCTCCCTGCAGCCAGAGAGAACCCTCTGTCAAATATCCTTTTTATAACCACCCTTCATATTTTGAAGACTGCTATCAAATCTTCACTTCTCCAAACTAAAACTATCGCTACCACTTCCAAACTTTTCTTGTCCTCCTGTTCCCAATACCTCTAATCATTTTTGTCACTCATCATTGGACTCTGTCCATTTTGTATAATGTTGTGTCCAAAACTGGACATGGTACTCCAGGAGTGGCTCACCACTGCTGAATACAGTGCAAGTAACTTTTTCTCATGACTTGCATGTGACACATTTGTAATATGTCCCAGCATGATATATTAGCTCTTCCTTCCTATACCTGTAGCAAAAGTTCACTGTTGCCCTGTATTCAGTTTATGGTTCACTATAATCCCCAGGTCCTTTTTTTTTTTTTAATTCTAGTGTCACAGCCTAGCTAGTCATTCCCCAACTTGTATTTATGCAGAAGAATGAGGCACAGGCATTGATACCAGTAACAGTGTTATGTGTAAGTTGTTACATTTGTCCAGGGATCACAGGAAGGAATACCAGAACAGTTCTCTGACTAAATAATTGTTATCATTCTGTAAGCTTAACTCCTTGGTCTTTTGAGAACAACACAGCATAACCCTTAAGCAAGGTGCACCATGCAGCTGAAATGGGGAGGGTCCTGGCACTTGAGTAATACAAGTGTGAATTCAGCCCTCATATACTGAAGTCGGCATATGAGAGAATATAGAGTATATGTTGGAAGGAAATTCAGGGGCCACGTTATTTAGGTATATATCTATTTGTTAGATGTGTGTCATCCTAGCCACAGAAGGCTTAGAAATGTATGCAGTACACTTGATTACATCTCTTGTCATAGACAGACCATTAGTCTCTTGGAAGAGGAGGGCCAAGTTATTCTATTCTGCATAGTTTCTTATGCTGCACTATACTATCTGAATGTGTTCCAATAGCATATTAAGTGACTCATCTCCCATGTCTTCTTTGTTCGTTTTCTCATCCTCCCAAGGAAGTCAAGGATATATGAAGTGTAGTGTTTTGTTTTTGCACTTTTATTTTCATTTTTTAATTAAAGAATTACATGATGAAAAAGAAAGTTGGACACCTCGCACTTGATTCAGAAGATAGTGAGATTTATGATGGTTCTTAGTTCAAATGGGAGTTTGTTCCACAGTCTCAGAGCATACTCTGGACATGCTGAATTTTCTGAACTGATGAGCTGTACTCATGCAAAAAGGGTAGGTGGGTTATTATGTAAACCAGCATAATTCTTTTCAACAGCTCAGAGCAAATCAGTGAAAAAGTTCAACCCCTTTCCCATAGCAGACAATGATTGCAAACTCCTCAGCTTTCATAAAATCTCAGGAACATATGGAACCCTACTACAGCAGCAAATAATCTTCCTCTCTTAAATTTTATAGGACTATTTATTTTATTTGGAAGTGAACTATTGAGTTTCTTTCTTTAAGGGACCTAACTTCCCTTTTATTGATGAGACCTCCACACCTGTGGCAGAGAGAGATGCTTAGTTACTGCTTGCTTCTCAGATGAGGAATGGCACTAGCATTAGCAAGACCATCTCTTTGATATAAAAGGCTGTAAAATTGGGGGAAGTGGAGAAGATGTTCCTTGAAAGTGCTAGAAACATGATTAAATTTTTGTTGTTGCAAAGATGATAAAAATCCTTGAGCCTTCTGTTTGCCAAAATGAAAGCAATAAACAGGAGTCTTTTTGTGGATTCTAGTGGCATGAGCAATAGCTAGGTGCAAATTATTAACAGTGAAAATCAAACAGTAAAAACAAAAACAAAACAAAAAACCCCTTACATCATATCCTACCGTATCTATCTATCTATTTATTATGAGTAGTCATTTCTTAAACCTTACAGAAAAGCCATATATTGCCACAGTCACCATTACAAAATGCACAGGCACCAAATTTAGCTATATTTTAGATATAATGATCACTTGCTAAGTTAAACCTTATAATTAACAATAATATGAGGAAGAAGGATGTGCAAGGATCTTGAGGATCCCATAGTTATATGTGTAATTTCAACATACAGTGAAGACAGTCCCCATCGCAGAGTGTTGCAATTTAGAGCCATATTCCTGTATATACCTGTGCTTAACTCCATGCATGCAAGAAGACCCATTGGGTTCATTGTGCGTAAACATGAACCCTGGCATAAGCCCTTACAGGACTGTGAATTAATTAGATAAGAAAAAAGACTGTGTGGTCAAATGTGCACACACACAAACACACACTCCTACTTTTCATCTGGAAGACAAGCATTAAAAACTACTTTTCAAAAATGCCTTCCAGATTATCTTCTGTGAAAAAGAAGAGAGACTGTTGTCAATATAACCTGATGTAGGATAACCACAATAGACATTTTAGTGTGCTCTTGCATTTTCTACATCTTTATTAAACATAAGATTGTATAAGGTGATTTTTGTTGTTGTTTGCACCTATGACTCATGAATAAATTCAGTCCTTTTTAAACTTATCTTTCACAGATATGGAAATAGTGAGGTTCTGAAGGTGTCATATATACATGGTCCTAATGCCTTACTGATCGCTCTGAGCCCATGGCAAAAAATACATAATCCTAAATAGAGATGGACTGATACCATGCTGGAAGATATTGCTGCTGCTAGTTTAATAAAATAAGATTGACATACTTGGATTTATCATGGCCGAGATCACATTCTTATAACAATCCAAAATGACACACAGCGAAAATCACTGCCAGTGTGCAGAATTTAGAGACTTCATGCTCAATGCAGCAAAAATTATCTTGTGCTGGAACATAAATGAAACATCTTCAGTATTGGAAATTTTGCCCAGCATTGAGACCGTGTGCTTTCCTTACCGTATGGTCAATTCAAAGGCAGTATTTTTTATCTGTTACTTGTGCACCTACAGACTATACTTTTCATGCTGATGATACAAACATCAGTCACTGATTATTGCAGCATCTTTTTGTGACAAGTTAGCATGTGAACTAATCTTAATCTTCAATTATTCAACCTCAGAACAGGTATTTTTCAGGGGGTCTGAGCGATTGTAATACCCAGGGATATAATAGATGCTTTTAATACATACTCTGAATAGAAGTTCACAGGAGAAATAAAGTGGAACCCAGCACTTTTTTCTCTTTCATCTTTGCTCTGCTACATTGCATTGTTTCTGGCTGTCAAAGCTGTGTGATATGAAGAATATACCCATGTGGTACTTTCAGGAAAGGGATTAAATATCTTTCCTTTATTAAAACAAAAAAAAAATAACTGTCCCTCCTCTAGGTTTTAAGTCAACTGTCATATACATACAGGTTCTCAAACCAACCCAGGAGTTAAGGGATTTGCTTGGACTGAATGAGTGGCAGAGATATAATGGCAGGAAGAGAAAGTGTTCCTTACGTGTCTGTTTGGGCTTGTCACTGGAGAAGTGTATGCTGCAGTATATTCTCCATTGCTTTTCCTAGTCTTGCTTAAAATGTCTCAAGCAATGTTGTTCCAACTAACTTCCTTGGGAGATGATTCCACATTCCATTAAAACAGTACGTGTTAGGAATTCATTGAGTGTTCATTTTAAGGGTATGTGACTGCAGCTCATGTAGACATACCCAAACTAGCATTAAAATAGGTAGCTCAGATATTTCGGGTAGCCTTAGTTTCTCAGGGTAAGCTAAGCATTTGAGTTTTTACCCAACTTCTCATAAGTATTGCTCTACTCATGTCAGTATCTGACAAAAGCTTATACCTCTCTGAATCAGTCTTTCAGTGCTGCTCCAGCCTGACTTCAAATTAAAATGGCTAACTACCTCTCATGGTTTATGTTGAACTCCATGCTTTTGTGGCCTTATTGTTAACATCCCTTTAGCTAACTAATTTAAGGCTAGCTTGGGTATGTAACAATCATGATTGTAATTTACATCTCTTTAACAGGCAGCAAGATGTAAAATGAAAACCAAGATAGATTTGTTACCAAGTCAAAAGAAAGGTAACATTTTTGAGTTGGTCCTTTTACAGGATTTGTTTTAAACTAATACTAGTGCAACTGTCAACACTGTATATGAAGCCAAACAGAAACATAAATTATTCTTTCTTAATGCCGAGTTTTGAAACTGTAGATTTCAAACCACCACACTGGAGGTTGACAAGAATATTCAATTGCCTTTTATTTTTTTGCTTTTCTTGGGTTCTGCTGACTTCAGTGGTAACCTTGCTGGCTGCAGGGAGATAGAGGGCATGATGCATGTTATACTTAAAATGTTTCAACAGCCCTTAAAACCTGAGTGCCCATGCATTCAAGCAGTAAAACACATGCTAAACTGCTAAGTGTGATCATGTTATAGCAAAGTTATGACTGCATAGGAGGTGTATCTCCAGATTGTGTTAACACATGTTCAGCTTTTGTTGGACTGTTCCATGGGGATAATACAAGGTAAAGACTCTGGTGGAGTGCCAGGTATGGGAATAACAACAAGCAGCTGATTGTCTATCCCAGCCCCAGCTCTGCAAAAGAGCCAGTTCAAGGCTGCCAGCAGCAGAGACCTAGCTCACTCTGTGCATCCAGCAGCAGGGGCAACACCTTGTCTTAAGCTTGGTTCTCTATGCCTGCCTGTGTCCACTGCCAGGGGCAGAAATACCATTTCTTTCCTACATGTCACAGGCAGGTGATTCTAATTTGGGCAGTGCTGGGCACTTAGCAGGGAGGATGTGGGCTCCTGGCATGGGCAGTGCCTTCTCTGATGAGCAGATGTGCAAGATGTGATGCCCAATGCTAGGGTCGGTGTCAGGGGGCAATGCACAGCTGGCTCCAGCCCTATCCAGAGCATGTAAGCATTACTGTGTGACTGCTCAGAACAAGCCCTAACTTGGAATTCAGCACACTAAAGCTTCCTATGATCTAAATTAGTGTGTAAACTGGTTGAACTCATGATAATTATGCTAACTTTTTCACAGGCTGAGATTCCAGCTCTATATTCTCTTCAGAATGGGTTGTGATTGGGCTCAAAACATTCTGTACACAAGCACTCTAGTTATCTGGAGTTTTTGAGTTGAAGCATTTAATAGACAACAGCTGAATTTTAGATTAAATTTCTCTCAAACAGATGTTATACCTCCTTCATATCAGTCAAATCAGTCCTCCTTGCCCTCCAACTTTTCACTCCTGTTTTTATTTGGAGACTATAATTGCAGGAACATAATATATACAAAATGGCTGTGGTTTTCAATAGTTATTTTACATTTTATGACTATCAAATCCTACGCATTATTTAGCAATTAAATTCTAAGTCCTAGAAAAAGATTGGCATGCAATTTTCTTTATAAAAAGCTAGCTGAAGTCAGAAAACAATTACACAAAGACAATTAAGTCATTAATTATTTTATTGATTCCTTATACAAAATCATCACCCAAGGGCATTTGGCAGTCTTAGAATTCCAGTTACATTGAAATGTTTATTTCCCTACCTAGGATGATGATGATGATGATAATGATGATGATTATTATTATTATTATTTTGTTATTGTTGTTCCTCTTCTTCTGCAATTAGCATAACAGGTGATTTTATAGATTTTAAAATTCAAAACTATAAAACTGTATTTGGATTTAGTCAGAAAGCATTCCCACTAACACTTGGAAAAGGGTGAGGGGAGGGAGGGGGATAGAAACAAAAAGGAATGAACATTTTAAATGACATGCAAAAATGCCATCTTTCTTAATACATGGTCTTTTAAAATTGAAGATAAAAATTACAAATGGCTGGAAAATGGAATTCTGCTCCCCATTTTTTCTCTCTGTAGTGTCTTGTGGTTTATTTGTCAGTTCATATTCAGTTCATATTAAGGGCTAGGTTTTTTGTTCTTTGTGCAAGAAGCATGAACTTGTATGTTGCAAAGTGGTATGATTTTTTCTTTGTTTTTAATATAGCTAAAACGGGACAGGTGATGAATTTTGGAAGCAGCAATTAGTAAGTAGGGAAAAGGAATAAGGAGGAGTCATCCTACTTACTCTACTTTAAGTCTTGATTTATTTTCAACAACTTGTGTTATGTTCAATATATGTCATGTTAGTATTTTTTTTCTGTGATTGCTTTGCATTTCTACATCCATCTTCACACTCTCAGGTTCTGGCTGGCTTTTGAACTGTCGTTTTGGGAGAGATGTTTTTTATGGTATTTCTAGCCAAAAAAGAAAAATGAAATTAAAACTCGTGAAAGAATATATTTTTCCACAGACTTGCACTTCAGGCCAATTTTAATACTTAGTGGATGAAATTGAATCTGCACATAACTACAGTAAAATCCAAGAACTTACCTCAGGGATTAATTTAATACAGTAAAAGAGATTTTGGATAAAAATCTAAGCTTTTGTATGTTTGTCATAATGAACCCAGTTTTGCTAGAACCAGACAGTAAAAAATAAAGTGCCTGGCTGCTACAAATGTGATTGGCTTAAAAACCATTAGGTTCTTTATATTTGCCTTTTGGTTCTTGAACCATTGTGACATGTTTTTAATTAAACCTGAGTGCTGTGAATTTCAATACTGCCAAATGTAATAATAAAAGTTTAAGAAAAAGACCAAATAGATTTATAAATTACAGGTATTGAAACAACATGCTTATATAAATGTCTTAGATTCATACATTGGCTGAGAAAAAAGTATTTATATAGTCTGTTGGTATGTCTATACCACTCCAGTTCGGGGCCAGGCAAAGCTGTACCGAGACATGCCTAGCTCACTCTGGGTGCATCTACAACTGCACGTTACAGCACAGTAGACTAATTTGCTTTGGTGTAAAGTGTCACAGTCTACAGGTGCAATGCTATTAGACCTCAGTAAATTAATTTTTGCCAATATCAGATATCAGGGGATAAAGCTCAGCAAACTAAGTTCTGCCATTATCAGATATCACTATCAGGGTATAGTACTATCTTACCCTGGTGAAAACAATTGCACCTAAATGCGCATGCAGATACACATGTAAATGCTGACCCAGGCATCTGGTAAACCCAGGCAGCAGGGAGTCAGACTCCTGCCTGCTGCCTAGCCACAGAGGTCTTCATGCTGGGCAAGCTCATGCCCCTGCCAGCCCCTCTGCTACCTGACGCTGCCTCCCAAAGTCTGGGGCTGACCCCCCAGGTCCCCTGCCAGGCTGGGGCTAGGACACCTTGGCTCAAATGGCTGTAGTTTAGGGCATAGTATCTGCACATGCTCCCTGGACTGTACCAGTTTGACCATCTACATGAGCCATTAAGCCACTGAGATAAAAGCTCGGGTGCAAACTGTGCCAGAGTTTATCTCATTGCCTCAATGGCACATGTAGATGCACCCTTTGTGTGGAGTCCCTCCCAAAGTGAATCCCTTAACTGCAGCATTTATTGGTGAATGCACAGCATCACAGAGAGGCTGAAAAAGGTAGGGGTATTTAGTCTGGAAAAGAGAAGAGTGATGGTAGCTTTGATAACAGTCTTCAGAATACTTGAAGGGTGATTACAGAGAGGATAGAAATGAACTTTTCTCCATGGCCAAAGGGGACAGGACTAGGAACAGTAAACTCAAGCTTCAGTGGGATAAATTTAGGTTGGAGTTTAGGAGGGACTTTCTGACATGAAGATGGTCATCAAACTACAATTGTGGAATCTCCATCCTTGGCAACTTTCAAGAGCAGGTTAGACAGACACTTGGCTGGGATGGTCTAGTCAAGGATGATCCTGACTTGAGCAGAGGGCTGGACTTTATGACCTTGTGAGGCCCCTTGCAACCCTACTTTCCTATGTTTCTATGATCATTTCCAGTTAGTGGTAGTGATTGCGGAGCAACTGTGGTATATCTCAGTACTGTATGCCTATTTGTTTTGTCTTGTGGGGCCAGGCCAACTGTCAGGATCTCAAAATTGTGCTATGGGACGGTGAAACACAATTGGACATATGCACACAAAAATCAATTAGGCACATACACACACACACTACCAACTCAGGCACATACACAGCCAGGGTTACCAGTCTAAGCACACGCACACCTAATACCAGTTCAAGAACATACACACTATACACACCAAAAATTACACAAAAATCTATTGTCAATACACTCACACCCAATACACATACATGGATTACTAATTAATATACCATGTACACAATGATTGATATAATTGCCAGTTCAAAAACACATCTACACACAGGTGAGTTCCTGACTTGGCTGGTGTGGTGTGTATTTGTGTGTCTGGGGTACCTAGGGTGCTTGGTTACTATGGGAGAGGGAATCAAGCGTCAAAGATTTCCAGAAGGAGGGGAAGGAGGCAGAGGGACGGGGGTTAAAATGAGAGAGGGAAAAATAAGTGAGTGAAATTACCAGAAGTGAAAGTTGCCAGGGATGGAATTAGAACCAGCATACTGGAGGGGAAGCTTAAGTTCAAGTGGCCCTGGGGTTACTCAAGGTCACTGGTGCCTTGTGGCCAGGAGGAAACAGCAAGGAAAGAGAGAGGCAGAAAGCTGGAAGATCCGGGGGGGAGGGGCTAGAAACTGAGAAGCAGAAAGCTGGGATTTCAGGGGGCTAGTAAGTGGTGGTAAGAAGGAAACAGCCAGGAAACAGAAAGGCAGAAAGCTGAGAGATTGCCAGGAAATCAAGGAGGAGGGTCGGGAAGTCAATAAGACAAAAACCCAACTCAGGTTTTCAAAATAATAGGTTTATTAAACAGACAACACACTACACCGCCCCACAAAGTTATTGGTTCCTACACATACGCACACAAGCACTCACATACACCCCCACACAATGGTAGCAGGAGAGAAAAAGGCTAGGTGGAGGGATTGAAGTCAAGGTGTGTAGGGACAGAGTCCAGGTCCTTTGCTTGGCGAAGGAAGGTGGGTGATAGCTACCTATCCTGGGCTGTGGGTTGATCCTTGATGGCCAGTTGGGATCTTCTCCAGAATGGTGTTGTCTAGAGGGGGGTTGCCGGTAGGGCCTCTGGGGGGATAGGTTGTGTGGCATAGTGCTGGTCCAGGTGGAGAGGGTGTCCCACTCAGTCTGTCTTCACTACCCCTTTTTATACAGGCAGACCTCCTTTGACCCTAGTGGCAGGGGTATGCCCAGGCAAGGGTCAGCCCTGGTGTACTGAGCATGTGCACTCCAGGCAAGGATGTGCAGTTCCAGGTGTCTGTGTTGCAATAGTGGGTTGGCTGATTTCTGTAGGGTCTTTGTCTTTCAAATGCTGGGTTCATGGTTCCTGAGTGAGTCAATGGAAGGCAATGGCCCCATCATTGACCTGATGGTCCAGTTGTTGAGTTCATTATTCTGTAGAGGCATGTTACCATTGTATCTTAAGCACCCTTATTCATCCCCATTCATTCAGGAACCAATTTACATGAGACTGGTTAGACATGAGTCATAGGTTACACCTGGGCAGAGGACAGAAGATGGAGGCTTGACATGCAAAATGGGAACTTGACATAACTTGATATTACTTATGCTAACTTACACATCTAGGCCTAAATCATATAGTATCAATAAAAAAGCCAGTAAAAAAAGATCAGTAAAACAGTAATCACACAGTAAAAATCAATATAGACTTAATAATTATGCAATATAAAACAGTGGATCAAAGGAGTGAGAAGAAAAAAAAACTTGCTACAAAAATGCTAAAACTTATCCTACGTCTTAACTTACTCATACTTATCTATAGGGTATAGCGAGGGAAAGAAAAAGTCAGAAATAGTTGGGGAAGGGAGGGAATGCATTTCAAAATTTAAAAAAAAGAAAAGCTGGGGGTTTTGTGACACTTAGAGCCATAAAGACATGCTTTTGAGTGCCTTTTTAAATCTAGGCAGAGCTTCTTCATTAAGGTGTGCCCCATGGTTTCTTGTATTTTAAGTATGAACCTCTGGGTGAAACACCTTTCCTTGTCTCTTACCCTTCCAGACAGCTGTGTATTCTTAATAATGGAATTACATTCACTGTAGAGGGGTGTATGGTATGAAACAATAAAGATGATGAGAAGGAACTGAGGCAATATAGGCAGCCTTTTCATAACAGAGAATAATTTATTAGACCACTATAATACAACATGCAGAGTTCTTGCATTAATATGGTGTGTCAAAGCTTAACTTAAAGCCATTTGCCCTGCTAGGTAAAGAGTCTTAGGGCCTGTCCACATGAGTGCGCATGTGCCTCTTGCCCTGCCTCAAACACCTTTGAGGCGGGCAACAGGCATGTGAGGGAATAAAAAAATGTTCCCCATGCTGCAAGTTTGCAGCACAAGGAGAAAATTAGACCCCTGGATATCCAGGGGTCTAAAAAAAAAAAAAATCAACATTTACAAAAAGTGGCACAGGCAACTGGATTCTGGGTTCTCCATGGAGATGCTCTGACTGCCAGAGCATCTCTATGGTTGGCCCCCACCCTGGTGCTGAAACACACAGTGGGTGAGGCCGTGTGTTTCAGCACCAGGGCTCCAGTGCCGGTGAGTAAGGGGTTGGGAGGGCTGGAGAAGGCAGGGAGGGGACCATGTTTTTTCCATAAAAAAACAGAGGCAGTACATTTTAAGCCCTGTCCAAGATGGGGGGAAAGGTGCTGCTGTGTTGAATGACAGGTGAAGCACAGCAGCGCTACCTGCTGTCTGAGTGGGAGCGAAGCACCCAGGATGCAGAGCTCCTTTGTACTCATTGAATCCTGAGCCCCTCTCCCTCTAGAAATGTGCTGCTGCTGGGTCCTTGCACCCATCTCCTCCTGCCTCCTACAGCTCTTGCATCAAAGGTACAGGCATGGGGGCAGTGCTTCCAGAGTGGAGCTGCAGGCTGGGAAGGGAAGAGGCAGCAGGTGGGGATAATGTCCAAGGGCAGGGGAAACCCTTGGCAGGAGTTAGGCTTGAGGGGCAGCATGGTGCAAAGAACAGTTGGGGTGTCAAGATATTGGATGAGTACGGGACCCCTGGCTTGGGAGTGGTAGGGTGTAAAACCACTGCTGCAGTTGCACAGGGATGCCAACCTAAGAAACTTTTATGGAAAAAAAAAAAGAGTTTTAAAAAAGTTTCTCTGTCAGTAAGAAGTGTTCAGATTGTCAGTAAAAAATAATTTCTTGGGTTGACAACCCTGGCCATGGCTAATTGTAGTCTATCAGCTGTGGATTGGCTCCACTATGACTCTAATTCTAACTGCAAAATTTCAGCCCTTAAAGCACTCTCCTTCACACAGGCCATTTACTGCTTGTCTTCACTAGAAAATTAGGTACTGATTGAACAACATAATAAAACTACTTTGCAGACAGGTTTTAGCCAATGAGCTACTACTTTAACTGTATTCTGGCTCACTGTGTTAATGTTATTGTCAGCACAAGAAAATAGGCCATATAACCATCATAATTGTGCAGGGCTGCACTTCTACCTGCTGTTCTCTGGGGAGAGAGCAGAGTCCCAATGGTCTCTGTGAGAGTCTGAGACTGGGGAATGGGGGAGAGGAAGAGGCAGAGGCTGGGGAGAAAGAAGCAGAGACTGGGGAGAATGTGGGGAAGAGGCAGAGGCTGTAGGGAGCTGGGGGTGGGGGGTGGCACATGGCAGGGGAGCAGGAAGGCTGCAGGGGGAAGAAGTGAGGGGGGAAAAGGGCAAGGGGGCCATCTGACTACCCCACCCATCCACCTGACCCTCCCTCCACGCCTGGTTTCTCTGCTGTAGCAGTGAAGGGGGTTCAGAATGAATTCAAGAGAGCCCTCTGACATTTAGGGTGCATCCAGATGTGTGGATGTTCGGTTCCCTGGGGACAAGTAGCAGTTATACAACTTCAGCTGCCACTTCTTGTCCCCAGGGAATGCCTGTGCCATGCACACTTTGGCATATGGCAAGTTGCCCAAGGTTGGGTAGGGAAGGCTGGGGACAGCACTGTGTTGGCCCCAGCAGCCTTACCTGGGGTCCTGGGGGCCTCCTGGGGCTGCAGTCATGGCAATTCTGCCATGTGAAGCCTGGCTGGCAGTGGAGCATGACTCTGGGTGGGCCGGCTCTGCTTTTCAGCAGCATATGCTGGCTGAGCATGTGTTGCTCCATGTTCCCTCCCCCGCCACCGCCATGTTTTTTTCTTTTTACCCCTGGATGTTCAGGGGTAAAAAAAACAAAACAAAACACACACAGAAAAAAACCCCAGTCCAACACACTTGTGGGCAGCATCCCCTTGCAGCATGAAGAATACCAGACTGTGCCATATGTGGCACTGCAAACATGTTTGCAGCACCATGTACCGCATAGTCCTCCTCATCTGGATGCACCCCTAGATTCTAAACCTAGAATATTATAACAAATGTATACATTTTTCAGGTGTATAATCTAATTGCTGAGGAGTCATCTTAAATTCAGGGTTGTCTTAGATTTAAGTAAATATGGTGATAAGCTCTTATAGTCTTTAATGAATACATTATGAAATATTTTTTCTCTATGATAAGTCTGAATAAAAAGGTTCAAATTGACCCCCTTCTTCTACAAAATGCAAAAACTGAAACATAAAATGATTTCATGTCAAACAAAATATTTTACGTGAAACAGGATGATTAATTTTGAAGCAATTGTAATAAAAACCTAGGAACAAGTGTCATAATCTTAAAAGCAAATGAGAATGTATCCACTCCAAAACTGAATTTTAAGTGCCTAGATTATTCCCCTTCCTACATACAAATAAATAAATATATAAATAAATGTCTCAGCCCTTTTTTTCTAAAATCAGAATCAAGCCACGTGTTGACATTTAGTGGCTGCTTTTGGAAGACAGTTGGGCACAGTGTTTGGCAAAGTTGAGGAGACCTGTGTGATATCATTGGGTTTCTTTTCAAGATACAGATGTTTGGACTTAGGCATGTGTAATTTTCTTTTGGCTATGTGGAGAATTTGTAAATTACTACCTGGCAATTTACAAACTCTGGGTCTGCTTCTTGTGACTTCAGTGTGATTTTGTTAAGAATACTCAAGTTGCTTCTAATTTTCTTCCACCATGATTGATTAATAAGTCCATTTTTTTGTTGTAGACCACTGGTTCTCAACTATCATGCTGGTGGACCCCTCAAGGGTGCCATCATCAAGACACCATGACAGCAGTCGTAGAAGTCTGGTAAAACTGCCTTGCATTCAGGGATGTTGCACACACATGCTCGTCTTGCATGAGGGAGAGCTGGCTCAAGATGCAGCCCTTCTAGGTCTGGCTCCCTCACCTATATTTCCCCCAGAAATGGAGGCATGCAGGACAGCTCCACCTGCCCCATTCACCTCTGTTTCTGGGAGATGCTGTGGAATGGCTGGACCATAACCTTGGTCTGCTGCTTGCTTTACTGTTATTAGTAGGGATCTATTGAACTCAAGGGGAAAATGTGGATCATTTTCATGGGTGGATAGTGGTGCCCCCACCTGCGACTGGTTAAGGAGCTCTGGTGGCCCCGCCCCTTGCCATTGATTGGTGGATATTCTGGATAACTCTCAGCCAATCAGTGGTGAGGGGCAGGGGCAGGGGCAGAAACCGAAACCGAAACCGAAACCATCTTGAGCTGCTCATTGTGCCAGCAGCCCCATCTCCTCCCTACCCCCTTGGTGCACTGTGCAATCAGGCTGCAGCATGATGAGGAATGCTGGCTTGCTCTAGGGAGTCAGCATTTTATTTTCAGTAAGTTTCCCCCTCCTCCGATTTCTCAGATTTCATGGTCATCCCCTACTTCTGAGGGCAATGCCATATTTTGTGAAAACCACACAATCACAATTTTGGTAGGTCTGTAGCTATCAGAGAGACCTAGCCCTACTGCAAGAGAAGTGTGTGTGTATGCCACAGCCCATGCCTGGCTGGCTGTACAGCAGGTGCATGGGGTAGTTTTACTTGGAGGCAGCAACACCCAGTTGAGAACCACTAAGGTAAGTTAAGCACAGTAGTGGTTTTCAATCACGGATGCCACCACAATCAGAAAAGCCCTGTTGGAGGGTGCCTTGACTCTGAAAAAGTTGAGTACCATTGTTGTAAATGTTTAGTCCTATTTAGTGGTTCTGGAAAACTTTCATTATTCAATACTCTTCTCTACACTAAATGACCAAGATAAAGGGGACTTGTCTACTGGGAGTAAATTGCAGCTGAATTCTTCAGGAGTATGAATATTTTCATACCTTACTGAAGTCTGAGTTAGTTGAAAGTACCCAGCATATTCAAACAGATGCTTTGAAAACCCTGTAGGATTAAGCACTATGGTTCTAATGATTACATTAGGCCTTGATTCAAATCCTACATGACTAGTCACATAAAGTTTACACTTTCAGAAATATCCTCCAATTAGATCAATTTTCCCGTATTTCTTGTTATTTCTTTGTTTTATGAAATGACACCAGTTTTTAAAAAATGGTGCAAGACTTCTATATTGATGAATTTTAAAACTGCATATTTGTGTTGAATTAAAGCTATGCACAAAATGAAATAAATAGAAATCCAATTAATTTCTAAGACAGCCACAATATACTCTGGTTTTCCTATCAGCTTAAGGATGTCTTCTGCAAATATTAGAGTTTTTAAAGATTACATATGATTATATACTGATGAATTAAACATTTATTTAAATAACAATTATTATTTAGAGTTTATAGAGGACCAGAAGTTAAATGTACTAATGGTTTTCCAGTCAATGAACATAAGCATAGAAAATGTGAGTAAAGAATAGCCTGACCTTTTTTCAGTTTCTTTCATTTTTGATTTCTTTTCCCCACCAATGTCTCACAGAACTCTTTCCTCCAAAACAAATGTTATATTTTTTATATTGCTTTGTGATCGCACTTATCCCACAATATCTACAGGGTAAGAATATGCTTGAAAGTATACCTGTAACCTTTAAATTAACAGGGCTATATGTTACAGCTTTGAGCATCTCCAGCAAAATAGTGAGGACCCTCAGCTCCCAATAAAGGACAGAGCTGTAACAACACACTGATAAGAATGCAATGAATATGTAAGTGGCTATCCAGCTTGTTAGAGCAGTCAGATCCGAATGCTTATTAATACAGCCATAAACTCTTCCATAAATTTATTATTACGGTGCTGCTACACAATGGACACAAAAATATAATTGACTGTGGCAACATGAAGATGCCTCAGTTCTTTTTGCCTGGGTTCTTTTCACAGAACATAGCTATTAGCGAGTCAATAAAAACTACAGCGATGAGGATATGAAGAATCTATTTGGGTGATCTATATAGCCCCATACTTGCAAATACCAACTCTACTCTCTGGAATAATTGATTCTTTTAAATCAACAAGAAAAGACAGCTTATAACCAAAGGGCTCATTATAACATGGAGACAACTCTCTAGCTAAATCTGTGTTTTCTGTAATGGAAAGAAAGTCTGAGTCATGTTCTCCTGTAATTCTATATCCAGTCCTTGAGTTGCACATTGAAATTAAAAACTGAATGATAATAATAAAAAAACCCGTTGATGTGTTGGCACCTAATATAAACTGTTCCATATTAGCAGCATGGGCTTTTTTTCACATTTCAATACACTTTCAAAATCAATAGCTATCAGTTGTCTCAGTGGAAGTGGTATTAAAATGTGTCTGTTTCCTTTCTTTTACATGCTATAACAGAACCCCTTTTGTTCTGACAAAATCCTGTGTTGTTGTCTTATTGTTAACAAAATGCTAAGTCCACAAAACCTTTTTACTGTGGAAAAATAATACAAGCTGTACTGAGTAAGGGCCTTGTAACAGTAATTTTGGGCTGCTCCTGGAGCTCTTAACACCTGGATTGTCCTCATATTAACACCTGAAACTAGCTTTAAGCACTTGTTAGGAGGCTCAAAGTTATGCTATTCCAGGGTAGGATTAGCTCTGAACCATGTTACTCAGCTCATTTACACTAAGGTGTGGCCACTCTAGGCTATACCATAATGTAAACACCCCATATGCCCTCTCCTCTGCCCTAGTGGCCTGGGACTCAACTCTCCCCCTTCTCAAAACCCCAGATCCCGCTCACTGCCTCTCCCCTCTGCAACCCTGCTTGCTTATGACTGCCTGCATTGTCTGTCCTATAGGAACATGCAAGGAAGTGTTAACTTCCTTGCCCATCTGCAGCCCCTACTGCTGTTGCTCTCAGGGCTGGGCTCAGTCTGGGGAAAAGCAGCAGTCCAGCAGTGGTGGGAGGGAGCGGGGGGGGGGCATGCAGACACATTAACCCTTCCTTGCCTGCTCCCCTAGGAAAGGCAGTGCAGGCAGCCACAAGAACTGCAAGGGGGCAGAGGGATTCCCAGAGCAGGGATGAACCCTGAAGAATGGGAGGGGAGACCCAGAGATGGCAGGGAGTGGGGGCAGGCAGGGGAAGGCAACCAGGAGAGTTCTGGTGGCATAGGGGAAACCAGAATGGGATTCTTACCTTTCAGTCATTTAGGATCCTGCTGGTCTGAACATGTTTCTAGTCCAAACTTGAGCTAGCATTAACACCGATTAATGTTTGAGTTGCTCAGTGTAACATGTAGCAAGGCCCTAAAATTCATCATTCTACAGAGGAAGAGGGCTAACACATTCTGAGGACTTAATAAGCACTGCATAATATTTATTCTGTCTCTCTGGATAAAGGTGAATATACCATAGGTTACCTGCCAGGTAGCGCCAAAGACACATAAATATGTGCAAATTATACTCCCTTGCAGCCTTCCATTTTTTCCTCCTGTAAGTGCCTTGGAGAAACCATTGACACTATCAGCATCCACTCATAGATTCCTTGGGCTCATCCATGTTTCCTCTGCCCACTTAAAGGGAAAACTCAGGGCATTCCTTTGGGGGTACTGCAGTACTATAATAAGGCTGTCTGCAGTGGTAGTGGGGGGAATTGCTAGATAATTTTCATGTGGCTATTGTAGGAGTAGCGCAAGGTAGGGCTGAAGTAGCCTATGCTAAGTGTGAACTATCTCTAGGGTCCTCTAACCAGGAAACTTCCCTCTGATAATTGTACAGGGGACATACTGATGTTACAGCACCAGCATGGATTCCTCTGGTTGAGCTCAGGAGAGTGATTGGATCTGATAGACCAGTGATGGACAGCCTTTTTTGGCAACTGTGCCAAAAGGCAAGTCCCTTGTGGAATAGTGATACTGATAATCAGCTACCAGTGGGTATATACCAGTATTTACTACATCTGATTTTTTTTGTAAGTAGCTTACTTTAAGGTATGCTCAGGTGTTCATCACTGCCAGGTTAGGTCAATCTAAATGTAATACTTGTTACCACTGAGCTGTGGCAAAATTGAATTCAGTGGCACAAAGCCCTGCAGCTCCCATTGCTGAGGCTTCCAAACCCCCAAACCCACTCCAAACCTGACTTTCTTCCCCTCTCCAACTGCTGGTCCAATTCTCTTTTCTCTCTGAGTGCTAGCCTAGATCTTGTCCCTTTTAACTCAATGCCTGGTGCACATGTGCTATATGCACTTCCTTCTTCTACCAATTGTGGCATACATGTCGTGGGTTGGCCACCACTTTGGTAAACCATACATTGGGAATCAAGGGATAGGGGCTTCCTTAAAATTTCTGCGGAGTCAGGCACTACTTCAATCCTCAATATAGTTAATTAAAACAAGGAATTCATTTATAGATACCTCAGACTGTCTTTTCTGTGAAAATCAGTTTTTAAACAATATTAAGATAATGGCCTAGCCAATCAGTCAAACATTGACCCAGGACTATGCAATACTATATAATGCCTGCAAATCAGGAGGGGTAGGGGGTCTGATCTTTCAGTTCTTTCACATCCAGGATCAGACCCCTGAAGTGGAGTTTTACTATGCATGACTGCCAGCATTCTGGTATTCTTAAATCATTACTATATTCCTCTGTGCCTTCTACATGGTACTGCAGTCTGTTTCAGTTCCCTAGGGTTCATTCAGTTCCTGAAAACAACAATATTCAGTACACATGGTATCAAGAGCCTAGACTGGAGCCCCTCCATCTACTGCTTAGTTCAATTTCCCTTCCTGTTCAGTATTTCAGTCATAGCAGGAGACCTATGGCTTGCAGGCATTAACTTCTGTGGGGGTTTTTTGTTGGTGGTACATGTTGATTTTGGTCATTTATGCTGCCCAAATAAATAAAGCAACCCAAAACACGTTTTTCCTCCACTTTGGAAGGAAAGTGAAAAACGTTATCTTGCCTAACCAAGGCCAATATTAAAGAAAAGAGATTGACAGTTATTTTATAGCGACAATATGTTTTCATGGATCAGGAACTCAAATGGATTCATTCTGAGTTTTGTTTCAAGTAGAGATGCATTAGACTATCTAAAAAAAATCTCACAAATAGAAGGGGAAAGTGCAGTATCTATAAACCATCAAGCAATTTAGTGGCTGCTCTGCTCTGTCCTCTGCAGTAAATTTCTATTGGTCGCAGTTGGATAGAGAGTGTCTCATTATTTTAAATGAGAAACATTCAAAGAACAATCATTTTTGAAATGTAAACAAGTAAAATATATATATATATATATATTATACAACTTGGGGATTGTAAATCCTTTTCCTGCTGGCTGCACAATACAGGGGAAAATGCTGGCCCTATCAATAAAGAATAAAAATAAATTTAAAAAACCCACTTTGTCCTGCTCTTTAGTAAGATACCTGAAGACTAACCTGCAAACTGGGACAACAGAAATATTATATTTTCATTACTTTTAGGGTATTCTAAAATTAATTGCTCACTGAATTTTCATCTGCTCAACGAGATGTCTTTCAAACTGATAAACTCAGTGTGTTGCTACTGGATAGCTCATGGGAATAGGATGCAGAATATTTTTTTGCCTCTGTGTTACTGTGCAAGTTTATCTAATAGTTAAAATGGTTTTCATTAGCACAGGAGAAGCCTGCAGTACCAATTTGAAAAGTTTGAAGTATGGTATTTGGATCAGTGCCTTGGGAACTACTGTTTAACCAGACAAGTGGTTTTGGATGATAAAGAATGGGGGAACAGATACAAACCACATCAATAACAAGGAGTACAGCATTGCACGTGCATTCACCTGCTAATCTACCAATGTCAAACATGCCATCACCTAATTACAATGTCCATCTGCTGTCTACATCAGGCAGACAGAGCCATCTCTACGGGTAACAAGGAACGAACACTGATCTGACATCAGCTGCAGACAGGCACAAAGTCCTGTGGCAGAACACTTTAACCTGCCAGGATATTCCAGCACTGACATCTGTTCTCAGGCAGCAAATATTTTTAAAATAGCTTGAACAGGAAATTGCAGAACAAGAAATCACCCACAAAATGGACTGTGGTAACTGTGGTTTAAACAGGGACTATGAATTCTTATCCCATTTACAATTCCTTTGTTCCTATGGGCTCTTTGCTTGTATGCCTTTCCCATCACTGTTCTTCACCCACCCCTTTCCTCTCCTTCCTTCCATTCTACCTTTTATATCTAAATCACTTGCTCCACTTCAGACACAGCTCTGTGCTGTCCTTTTATTTCATCTGATGAAATGAGCTTGAGTTCACAAATGCTTGTGCTCTATATCTATCTTATTTAGGTAGTTTATAAGATTAAATCTACCCTGCCTTCTGCCTGACTTCAGATTAACATAATAAGCTACCTCTCTTGAACCAGATTTTGAAGTCATTGCTCAAGTCTTGTCTATTTTGGTCAATACTAAGGAAGAGGCATCAATAGGCATTTGGCCTGAAAAAAGAGACTAATTTTGCTAACTGTTGAACACTTGATGTACCTATTGGCTCTGAACTAAATTGGGTATCCTTACCACTTCTCAAAATTGAAGGCCTAAGACAAAGGAACAAATCCCTATTCCCTTACTCCAAAGTTGATTATTCATTTTGTATTAAGAACAGAGGTCAGACTTCCTGGGACATGCTCCCTTCCAGTGCAATAAAAATCTCACTTAGTCACAGGTCCCCTTCTGACCCCACATATCTTTCTCTCTTGGTTACCCAGTAGGTAACTTTCAGCAGGGATGATCAAAGTTGCTCTTAGGCCTGTCATGTTATGGGTTAAGTTCACTAAGTCAGGAGCGACTTTAATGAAGATGTTTCTTAATTCAAGCCAGCAGCACCCAGACAGCCAGGAGCCTCTTTCTTCAGCTCTCTCTCTCAAACTCCACCCAAATCTTAAAGATATACAGTCCTCATAGGCCTTCCTAGCCCTGGGCTTGATGGTTAGGGTTGCAGCAGAGCAAACTCAGAAGGAAAAGTCCAGTTGCCCAAGTGGGAATAGGATCTAAAACTTGTATAAATGCTTCTAAGGACTACATACTTGACTACTTTTAGATCAGTAAGTATCACATAGAAGCTTAGAGCTAAAATTGGATCTGGATCCTAATAACTTCAGGTAAAATGTGAAGGGTAATGTACTTTAAACACTACAATTGATTCTAACTGGATTAGATGCAGTATCTGGAAGTAATGGTCTGCACTAGAGAATGTACTGTTCATATTTAGAAAACTACAGAGAGTGAAATAGGTTGGCTTCAAGAAGATTTCTGAGAAAGTAACTAAATCAAACTTTATTTGAGAGTAAGAAGGCAGAGTAGATTTACACCTGATAGACTAACTAAAATGCACGAGCGCGCATGTAGAGCACATGTTTTCATGGACTGGATCTCACTTCATTGGATAATGTAAAGGATATGAATAATGCAATGTACAAGAAGAAGAAATTAATTTGAACACAAAGGACAAGGATGGGGAAAGAGAGAGGGGGTGGGGGGGATGGGGCCAGTGCTGGAAAGGCAAACAAACAAGCAACCCCTAGGAGCAAAGGAATCACAAAAGCTAATCCAGGTAATAAGATAAGACTCCATAGTTCCTATTTAAATGATACTTAATACAGCTGTGCAGAGCTGCAGGTGCTAATTTGATATGGAGGAGATTCAGCCTGATTCAGTGGCCAAATCTCCAATCTGAATTGAATCAGGGGACCAATTAAAGGGTCCAAATCAATTTGAAGCTCTCCAAATCAATTCGGAAAAGATTCAGAGAGCTTCGGAGATTCGGGCAGTACCTGCTGGCTGCAGCAGGGAGCTGGTAAATTGGTGGCAGAGGAGGGGGGCTGAAAGAGGAATGAGGGGTCATAGGAGGATCCCTGCCAGGCCCATCCCCTGCCTGCTCCCCCAGGCTCCCTGAGCAACCCTGGCCTGTGCCCGCTGTCCCAGCTGAACCCAGGGCTGCCCTGCCCACCCCAGCTCCTTGTTGTTTTTAAAAAAGCCTCATCTCACCTGGTGCTACCAGGCAGGGGGAGCAATTCCTGCTGCCCCCTACTGCATGAGAGGGTCTGCCATGATCCCCTGACTCCCGCTCGCACTCCCAGATCCCTAATGACTGCCTCACCTGCCTCAGCTCAACCCTTTGAAAAAACAAACCCAGATTCACAGGCTATTGCAATAGCCTCAGGGCTTCTGGGGGCTCATGGCAGAGTGCCCCATGAAGCATGGAGCAGTATGGGGCAAAGGGAATTTCCTCCCACTGGGCAGGAGCCAGTGAGTGCAGGCTTTTTCAGGTTTTTTTAAAGGGCCAGGAGCTGGGGCAGGTGTGGAAGCCAGGGGGGCTGGGGAAGTGGATAGGGATTTGGGGCTTCATGGCAGTGGGAACTGCCCTCCCGCTGGGCAGGAGCCAGTGAGTGCAGGCTTTTTTTTCTTTTTTTTTTTTTGAAGACCTGGGGTGGGTGGGGCAGCCGTTGAAAGCAGGCAGGGGATGGGGCCTGTGTGATTCAGAGATGCAGCTGATTCAGCAGCCTCCAAATCAGATTCGGCTAAATCAGTTTGGGACAGTGATTTGAATCGCTGAATCAAATCACTGTTCCCTGAATCAGCCGAATCCAAGTCCAAAGCAAATACTAGTCGCTTCACACAGGCCTAATACTTAACACAGTCCAGTCTGTGATGATTTCTTGTTTCTCAATTTCCCATTCAAATTTGTTTCTGAAGGTTTGCTGCCTGAAAACAGCCATCCTCAGTAATGGAGTGTCCTGGGTGGTTGAAGTGTTTTGCCACAAGCCTTTGTGTCTTTCTGCAGCTGATGCCAGATTGGTGTTCATTCATTCTGTCATGTAGGGATTGTGCCCATCTATTCAATGTAGACAGTAGAAGGAGGCTGTATGGCAGGGGCCGGCAATTATTTTGGGTGGAGGGCTGCTTAACCACTTTTGGCAAGCTGTTGAGGGCTGCATGGGTAGCCCTGATCCCTGGTCCCAATTTCTTGGGACCAGTGTCTCAGGGCCAGCACCTGCAGGGCCCAGAGTGGTGCGCAGGCTGGCAGGGGTCTGTGGAGCCAGGCTGGGCTGTACCAGCAGAGAGAAGGGAAGCTGGCCCAGTTCCATAGAGTCCCTGCCAGCTGGGAACCTGTACTCCTGCCACTCTGCTCTGGGCCCTGCCAGCGCTGACCCTGGGACACCACTGTAGAACCCATGTACCCGCTCACTCCCAGTGCTACCCCAACCCCATGGTACAGGCCGGGGGCAGCATGAAGCCCTGACCCCCTGCTCCCCAGCAGGCAACAAGCTGGTGCTAAGCATAGGAAAAAGTGACCCCTCCCCTCCCCATGGCTGGTGCTCCCTGCTGCAGCTGATTGCAGCCTGTGCAAGATTGTCCTAAGCAGGCACAGGCAGCCCGACATGGGCTGCAAGCAGCTGCAGCATGGGGCACCGGCCATGGGGTGGGGGAGGGGCCACTTTTCCCCGTGTTCAGTACCAGTTTGTAACCTACCCCCGCAGCCAGTCTGGACCTCATGCCTGCTCCAGGCTTGACTGTTGGGGCTGCTCCAGGGCAGGAGCAACTGCAGCCCCCCCACTCTGCTTGCCATGCCAGGCGGTGTTTGCCACCACTGCCTCTGGGCTGCCCAGTGTGCGAGTTCCAGGCAGGCAGCAGCAACAGAAAACACTGCCTGACAAGGTAAGCAGGGGGGCCACAGCTGCTGCTGCCATGTGTAACTGTGACAGACAAGCCTGGAGCTGGCACGGGACCCAAGCTGGTAGTGGAGGTGGGTTACAAGCTGGTGCTGAGCATGGGAAAAGCAGGGCCTTGCCTGCCCCGTGGCCAGTGCCCCATGCTACATCCACTCACAGCCCACATGGGGCTACCTGTTCCTGCTCAGGGCAGCCCCATCCAGGCTGTGAGTGGCTGCAGCAGGGAGTGCTGGCCATGGGGTAGGGGAGGGGCCACTTTTCCTGGGTACCTACCCTGCCTGGAGTCCTCCTCCACCCTCCCCCCTTAACTGAGTTTCTGGTGTGGTATAGCCACATGGTCCCTGCTGGGGCTTCTGGCTTGGAGGGTCGGGCTGGGTGGGCCCTGCTGTTTTGGGAGCCTGCCAAGCTTCCACTGGGTCTTACTAACCCTGGTTTCTGTCATTTTTGACAGGAACCAGACAGATAAATATTAATTTTCTAAATTTTTTAAGGGTAAGGGCCCTGTAGACTGGATAGAATGGCCTCAAGGGCCATATTTTGCCCACCCCTGCCCTAGGGTGCCAGGGCATAAGATTGGTGGACAGTGAGTGCGTCTGTAGAGCCAAAAACGCACTGAATGGATCCAGGCAATGCCATGATGACATGAAAAACCTGCCAATAATATCTCCAGTATGGAGATATCTTCACAATACAATACATATCTCGTGGAAAATACATGGAGACACTAAGCAACAATTGTGCACCAGAATGAGAGCACACAAAATATCTATTAAAGATAAGAACAGAACAACACCTGTCTCCAATCTCTCAGGTCTGATTCTCAAAGGGAATTTACAAACCACTTTTCACAGATGGGCCCATGAACTTCACTTAATCAACCTCCTAGGTACAGAAACTGATGGACTTAATATAGAAATTGGATTTATGACGCACTACAACCGGCCAGACATCTGACTCCCAAGGTACCTCTCCACTTTTACCTGTGCTGCTACATCCTCCTTCCCTCCCTATCCCAGCCTGTCCCCCACTCCCTAATGCCTCCATTTCCATTTTAACTGCCTGGCTTTCATGCCTGAATTGCATGCCACCCTCTGGCTTCTTTACTATTCCTTCCATCCAGGAACAGCACACACACCAACTGCAGGTGCTTCCTCAGCCTGACAAAGGATTTTTCAATCTGAAAACTGGCATTCCAGGCAGCCAAGCTGAGCTCACGTGGAGCCTCACAACTCCACTGCAACCAGAAAGCCTCAGGCCTGTCTAAGACTTGATGGGTCTGGGCTTTTCCCAGCTGGGACTGTGTGCATGTGTGTGATGGCTGGAGGTTGGCACCTCCAACCTACCTTTCACCAGGGGTATCCTCAGTCCCGGCATTTCCTGGGGCTGCCATGCCACCGGCAGTCCCATCAGGCTTCTCAACCCTGGCAGGGTGCAGTTTTAGTGGTCATGCCCAGGACCTGGGGTCTCCTCCTTCCCCATAGCCCCAGCCCATACCTCCAAGTTTGTCCTGGCATGAGAGCTCAGCAGGGACATTTTCTTCCCCTGCTGGCTGGTGATGCAGTGAGTGCCCCTTCCAGCTCCGAGAGCATTAAATGATTTTTAAAAAATGAAAAAAGGAAATAGGTACAGATGGAGTGAGGAGGGTGACATTCACTCTGTCTATACCTGGAGCTTGGGAAACCCCAGCAGTGGAAGGTTCACCTTGAGGAACACCAGCTGCTCCACCAAACCAGGATTCAAAGAGGTGTGATGGGGTGTCACTACATCACCAGAATTGCTGAATACCCTCTCACTCAGAACACCAGATGATGGACAGGACAGATGTTCCCAGACAACTGTGGCCAGATCCAGTCACATCTGGCTGCGGCTTATGCAGTAGGCCAAGGGGTTGCACCACAGTGGCTCCACATTCTTGGTGACATAAGCAGCCATCAAACCCTGAGCGCTACCTGCCTGATGTTGGGGTTTGGTACCTTGGACCCCACCATGGAAGCCATGCTCTAGGCCCATACCATGGAAGCCATGCTCTAGGCCCATACTGACAGCACCTGTGGTGGAGGAGGGGACTGGCTGGTGGATGGCATGCTAGCATGGTACAGTGGATCCCCCTCTTCCACATCCCCCCACCTCTGCCATTCTGCCTCCCTAACTCTTCACCACCACCTCTGTCCACAGATCCTGGCTTTGGCTGCTGCATACACTGCCCTTCACCCTTGGATCACACATGGATCATACTGGACTGCAAGGGATCAAGCCATTTCCTGATGCCCTCCTTCAGCCGCCTCACCAGTACCTGCACATCTGGTGACAGCAGTTTACCCCAGCCAGGAACACTGATCCCCTGGAAGCTCTCCATTTGGCTCTGAAGTTCCCTCACTACAGGAATCACCTAGCTAAGGAGGGTATCACCAGTGCTGAGGGTCTCGGTGGCCTCGAGGAATGGCTTGAGGACCACCAAGATGTGGGAGATGGTACTCCGCTCAGCTCTGTTAAGGGGATCTTGCCCCCCTTGATGATCCAATGGAAGTAGCCTGCCACCTTCCTGCATCTGGAAATGAGTTTCCTGGTGGTGCTGGCACCATCACTGGCAGCCCTGTCCCCCTCCAAGGCATCCATGACAATGAGATGGAACTTGTGTGCCACACAGCAGATGTCAACAAAGTTGGCATCACGGACCACCTTGACCATATTGGCCAATTGTTGGTGGCCATGAAGCCATGGGTGAGCTTGCTTTGCCCAATGAGCCATCCCTGCACCAAGCAGTTCATGGTCCCCATGATATTTGTTGCCGTGTGGGACTCATCCGTCACCTTGGCTTGAAGGAGAGCACGCTGATGGCCTGACTGATCACACCAGTGCCCTGAGGGCGAGGTATGCATGATTTCCTCCCTGGCTGCTCCAGATATCCAAGATGAAGTGTAAGCCACCTGTGGACCTGCCTTGCACGCCTCCTCCCTCAAGTACTCCCTGCATACCTCATACAGGGAGGGTACCACTATCCTGTTGACAGTGGTGTATATGGGCACTTTGTATGATGGGGCGATGAGCACCATGAGCTGTCTGATACCTGGCCACTCAACTAAGCAGAAAGGTTGGCCATTGACAGCAAGCATCTCCCCAATGCTCTGGGTGATTTTGCTTGCCCTTGTAATGCACCCCCTTTTCTGTTCATCTTTCCCTCACTGTTTCAAGGTGGCCTGATTCTGCTTTTAGGGAACAGGGGCATTGGAGTGAGAAGGGGACTAAGGCTGAGGAGGAGCAAGGGCAAGGGGGTGGTGCCTGTGGAGATGTGTCAGCATCCCTGTGGTGCTTGTGTTTTGTACCCTTGCCCCATCTGGCTTTGGCTTAGCAGTGCAGGCAGATAGCATTTGTGGGATCACCTGCCAGCTCAAAATGATCCCAGACCACACTGCCTGCTCGCATCTGGGACGCAGGTGCATGTGTGGATGCTGCAATTTCCCCCTCCTCATCAGATAGAGACACAGCAACAGGAGGAGAGGACTCAGATGAGCCATTTGCCTCTGTACCCTCTATCTCAGCCTCCTCTGAAGTGCCTTCTGGGGAAGGAGGCCTATCTCTCAGGGAAACTTGAGGTCTGTGGATCACAAACTCTGCTAATTCTCCCTCCTTCCCCAGAATTTCCCTTTCTAGGGCACCGAGATCCAACTCCAGCTCTTCCTCTGGCACTGGAAGGCTCAGCATGGGAAGTGAAATGGGGGTGGAGGAGACTGTCAGTTTGGTGCTGCTGCTTGTTGTCATGGTGGTGGTAGTGGGGGTTATGGCTGGTGCTCTTGGAGCGGATGCAGACTTAGGCACAGGCAGTGGCACTGCCACCGCTCCTCTCTCCTTGCTGCCTGTATAACTAGTGGAAGCCTCATACCTGCTTGTTGTAGCAAAGAGAGGCTGCATCTCAGTTTGGGGTTAGGGAACTTACAGCTCTCCCTCTACCCCGTCTTCCTCCCCTCCCTGAAGGCATTGGTGATGTGTAGGGGATGCTTGCAGGTGCATGCACATCCCCTGAGATTGGCTGTTCACCCCCTAGAAGTGCCAGCCGTGAAACTGGAAGTGCCAGTGAAAGTGCGCTTCTGGTTTTGCCGCTGGTGGTTCCACACTTGGGGATCGGCCGCTGGGGGACCCTTCCCCCAGTCAGCAATCTGAAGGCTTGCCAGCCTAAAGGCTTGCCAGCTGCCTTTCCAGCACACTTCATTGTGTGTTTCATAGTGTCTTGTCTTTGCCTTGGTGTGCTGAAAAATCTCTCTCATCTTCTGTAATGTTATCAGTCTGATTTATGTAATATGTGTAGATATTAAGATAATCATTTTATGTGTATTTATGTAATGTATGTTTCTTTGTATATATGTATTTATGTCATAAATAAATAAAATATATAAATGTATGTATGTGTTTTTCCTAAATAAATTGTATATTATAATATATAATATAATTATGCTGTGCTTCCCTGCACAGTGAGGGAATACACACTGTGATAGAAAGCATAGATTTGAAAAGAATTAATATAGACTAAACAAAAAGATGATTTTGGGGGAGGAGTAAATTGAAAGGAATCAATCAATTAATATAATAATAACAACATTAAAGGTTATAGAAAGAAAGCAAAAAGTATTGCTGAGTCCCTAACAAGCAGGAAATGAATGGTAGCCTTTGTTGTCCAACGCTGCTGAGCTTCTGGAAGACAACTCAGTAACTGAGCCCAAGGCAGAAAGCAGCCCAGTTCAAACAGTGCTGCTTTTTATGCTGTTATGCCATCCCTCCCCCAGAGCACTGCAATTGGAAGGGACCTTAGGGAACAATCACAGTCACTGGCCAGCTACACAGTCAATATCAGAGTAGTCCTTCTCCCATCTTCCCCCCTCCCTCCCCTTACTTTCTGTTTCCCTGCAGGCAAGCCCACCTTCAGCTTTGAAACTTGAAACGTTTTGAAACTTTTAAAATGTTTTGACTGTCCTTGTTTCATTCGAGGCTGTTTTGAAGCCATTCTTTTTTATCTTACTGTTTTGAGCTCAAAACAAGTCAAAACAGGGCTGAAACGAAACAGCTGGTGAAATGTCACACAGCCCTACTCTTCATAGGGCCTTGTTACACCTTATGTTGTGAGCTGCACAAATGTTGATCAGTGAGTTCTAGCTTGGAGTTTGGAACAGTTGTACCCTTAGTTAGAAACCTTTTCTGACTGTCCCCTACCTGCACAGCTGTGACTTGCCACTAGAGGCCTGGTGAGCAGGGACAAGACTAGGAGTTATAGCTATGTGTTGTCACTAGAGGGCTGGTGAGCCAGGACAGGCTTCTCTATGGTCAGGGGTGTAAGAGATCTTGAGATCCTAGATGACTTCAACTTGGGCAACACATTTGTGATGAGTGGCCACACCTTAATGGAACCCAAGAGGGGTTGTGTGGATCAGAGAGAATCCTGACCTGGAGTGGCATAACTTTGAACCACATAATGAGCTCTTAAAACCATTTCAAGGTGTTAATATACAGACAATCCAAGGGTTAGGAGTTCCAGGAGCTGCTCAAAATTACTGTGTAACAAGGCCAATAGTAATTTTGGAAGCCCTGTCATTTTTGGCTGGTTGATTTTTTTACATTGTTGACCTCTAAAACATGCCATTAACATCAAAATAATGGTAACATAAAAGAATAAACAAGCAAATGAAAGCTAAGTATTCTTTTTTCCAATTGAGTGGGAGAAAAGATGGAGACAGCCAAAGATTAAGCTGCTCATAAATAGGTTTGAGTACACTGGCCTCCCTCCTGATTTTGAGGATCTAAATTGAAGTTGGGGACTGCAAAGCATCTAATTACCTGGAAATATATTATGTGAATAGGTATGCAGTGTGAGAGCTGTCATATAACTAGAATTTTGTGATGCTAAAAATGAACCTGAAACTGAACCTAAAACTGTGCCTCTTTGGTCTCGAGGACTTTTCATTATATGGAAAATGAAGGCCCTGATTACTGAACCTCAATCCAGGTAGTGAAGGTAACCTGCTCAGCTAAATTCCAGTTAAAAATCTGTAGGAATTTATTTCAATAGTAACGAAGCCAAGCACAACTTTCTAAAAGTTTGGCATTTCCATTAGTTTACAGAAGAAAACAGAATAAAAAGTTTGTTGGTATCATTTCAGTCCTCTCCACTGCTCCATTTCCTACTCATTCTTTTGTCACTTATCTGAGAAAAGACTGTGAGTAAGTAGACCCCAAACATCTGAATTAGTATTTCAGGTCCTCTCATGCCACACATTGTTCAAAACTATTTAAACTTACTTCTATTTCCTGGAATATCACCTGAGAGAAAGGGGATAGTGGCTGGAAGTGCAGCTGTTCCATTTCCTTTTAGTTTTCCAGCTAGCTTTATCAATTTCTATAATTTTCACACAAATGAAGTTATATATTGCAGGGGTATAAGGAAAGATGCATGCAAAATAAAAATATTGTTTATATGCATATTTTTGTTAATAAAAATCAGAAATTATCACATTAAACCAGTTGACTTCCATATAGTTTTAATGTAAAACAAAGCTAAATTACCAACAGTGAACTGAAATACTCCTTGCCAAAGTTTAAAAAAAGGAACAAGTGAATACCTCTTCCCAAACCTGCCCCCACAAAAACTAAACTAAACTAAACTAAACTAAACTAAATCAATCTGAGCTGAGATTGTGTCTTATAAGCCACCTCCTCAGTGGTAAAATATGTCAAGAGAGTAATGTATATTGTTAGGATCATTATTGCCCACAGAAGTCTCCCCTATTTCTGGCTTGGAACTGAAAGGCTGCAAAGTCATACATTATTTAAACAAAAGACCACTGACACATTAATGAAATGTTCGTAGCTGCTGGAAAAATTTGCACACAAGTGCCCTTGTATGCTACTGTTTCAACCAGACTGCAGAAAGATGCTCTCAGCTCACTAAGTATCTGACATTTACAATTTATGGAGCACTGAGAAATATTCTTTTAATAACCCAAGGCAAAGTTTAGGTTTGAAGGTTAGGTTAGGTTTAGTTCCTGCTTTGAATGGGGTTGGACTAGATGACCTGCCCAGATCCCTTCCAACCCTAATTTTCTATTAATCAAACAGAAATCGAATAAGTCTTACTTTTACCATTATGGCTTACACATTGCTTTGTTGCAAGTTCTTCTGCCATTTTATAAACTTTCTTAGAAGCAAGAAAGAATTTAAATTTTAAAAGTTACAATCAGGAAGAAAAAATATTCCTATTAAATCCTTTTTGTTTAATTAGTTATGCCTTAGGGCCTTGTTACATGGTAATTTTAGGCGACTCCTAGTGCTCTTAACTCCTAGATGGCCCACACATTATCACCTGAAACTAGTTTTAAGCACTTATTGGGCAGCTCAAAAGTTATGCTACTTCAGGGTAGGATTATCTTTGATCCATATTACCCAGTGTTAGACCTTGACTCCATGCAGTGCCCAGTGACTAGGGAGACAATGGATCGATGCCATCATGCATCACCTGCACACATTGCTCGTCAACAGCTTTATTAAAAATGGAGACAGCTTTGGATTAGCTCCAACAAACCAGGAAGCCACCACAAATATTAGTTCTTTCCATATTTATTCACCTTGGTTTATGCTTATTAACATTTACCCCACCTTTGTTTCTCCTTTGTTCCACCCTTAGCCCGTCCCATTTTAAGCTCTGCCTCTGTTTACTGTTTGTTTCATTAGCATGGAATAGCCTGTATTTCACTTTTTTACATGTCTTTTTGCTATAAGCATATGCCTAAGACCCTGAACCCTGCTTCTTTCGGTCACATGGGTGGACTTCGACCAAAGCCTGGAAGCTTCTGGAGGCTTCTTTACCGATCACCATCAACCTTTTCGCTTATGTTTATCTTGGATTCTGTTACCAGTTACATGTTGTCTTTCACATTCCAGTCTGTTTTTTCAGTCTCAGGTTGTACCATCTCCACATTCCTAAGACTTCACCACATTCACAGCACACAGACTTACACAGATTCACTTGCTGCTTTTTTCAGAAAATGGTTGACACAGTTAGGACGGCTACTTATCAGAAGCAAATGGTGGCTTAACATAAGCATTCATAAGCAAAATCTGTTTTATCTTCTAACGATAGTCAGTGGTCTGCCTTCTATTTTTTTACACAATGAACTGTGTATCTTACAACATTACTATATTATTAGGAACATGCTTGCCTAAGCATCTTGCAATGTTACTTTTAACATATCATTCTGCCTTGTAGTTAGCAGCTTTCTAGGCCACAGGTCATAGCCTTTTTATTCAGCTACAAATCCAATGCTCCCCAAGATCCAAATACAGTCACCCTAACACCCAGCTCATGTTACACTACGGTATAGTCACTGTGGGCTACACTTTAGTGTAAACACCTCCCCCCAGTGCCTCAGATTGGGCTCACTGCCCCCACTTTGCCCTCCCCAGCACCCCAGATCCCCACTTATTATCTACCAACTTGCCCCCCTCTGCACCCCTGCTTACTGGTGACTGCTTGCAGTATCTGTCCCAAGGAGTAGCCAATGAAGGGTTAAACTGCTGCCAGAAGAGCAGCAGCAGGACCAGAGCAGGCTAGTTAACCCTTTCTTTCCTGCTCCTTTGGGACAGACAGTGCAGGCAGCCACAAATAAGTAATGCCTCAGGAGATAGAGAGGAACCCTGCAAGGCAAGGGGTGAACTCCAGAGGTAAGGGTGCAAAATAGAGGAGGCAAAGTAGGAAGGGTGGACAGAGTGCAGAGGAAAAGCCTGGATTGGGAGGCATGGGGATTCTTACCTTTCAGTCCTCCAAGCTCCTGCTGGCCTGAACCTGTGACTGCTTCAAACTTGAGCTAGCACTAACATGATCAACATAAGATGTAAAAAGACTGGTTTGGCAGTAGCATAGGTATAGTAATAAATTTCGTGCCCTTTGTGGCTGGGGGGTCCCGGGGTCTTCTTGAATGCCTGAGAGTTGGGAAGGGGGAAGATATGCCAAGTGCTTACCATGGACGCTGCAGCTGCTTCTGCAGCATAGGCCACTGCTGCTGCGGTAGTAAGATTCCTGAATATTTGCAGGTGCTCTGATAGCATGGGATCCCCAGGAGGCTGCCACTTGGGCACCTCCATTATGTTGCCCATCTCTAGTTATACTACTCTGCTTTACCACAATGGATTGATTGCAAGACTGCAAGGAAACATTTAAAGTACTCAATCCCCATTTAATACACTGCACGGCTGTGCTCGCCTTGCCATTGTCATTTATCTGAAAAAGCAGTTTGCAAGAATCATAATGTTAATCCTAGTATTCTGGCTTGCCACTTATCAGCTACATTTCTGCTGCTGTTTCACTTGGATAAAGATTTTTTTTTTTTTAATTTTGCCCTGTACTATTCTTATTTATTGTAAAACTGCTGCTACATTCCCCTCAAGATAAGGCTGTTTCTCAATGACAGGTAAAGTAATTTCTATATACACCATAATTTCCTCACAGGAATTCATTATTTTTCAAGGTAGTTGGCAATTCTTTATTAAAAGTTTACATAAAGGGACAAAAATATTGTTATTTTAAAAATATATACATTTATGGGAGCTTTTCTGTCTGTACTGATGTTTAAATTGTTCTTTTGTTTTACTCCCCACTTCCCTACAACATGCATGCTTTAAACAGTTCAAAGATTACTTTTAGCTGCTAGTTATATGAAAACTTTATACACACACTATATAACTTAAAGGATCTCTGACTTTGAAGTGCTTGAATGACTGAGAATTATATATAACAGTAAGACTGATGCATCAAACCATATGCTTGAAAACTAGAACATTAGTGCTAAGAGTGTCTAGATAAATATTAACTATATGGCTGTTGTCCTATAATCCACCCTGACAAGTAGAATACATACTGTGCCTCATCTGCAAAATACATTGCTACCACTAAAATGCTAACAGTCCAAAGGACCATCAGTTATTTCAAAAGGCATTGCCAAGACTTATTGCAGGAGAGAAAGTATGAAGTGAGGATTGGTTGTAATTGGGTTTAAATATTCATATAGTCTTATGAAACTTTTACAAGCATTCTGAAGTATATTCCATTTAATATCAAATAAATGCATCAAAATCAGTTTGTGCAAAACATGGAAGTCTTGCATATTATGTGAAAATGATATTTTCCACAATTTTGCATCAACCTTCTAAAGGGCCTCTCAACAGAAACATACTTTATTTTTCTACTTCATATCTCTAGTTGTATTTTTTACTATTACTGCCCTCAGGAAGCTATTCCAAGATGGCTGACCTCTACATCTTCCTGAGCCACTCCTCACTTCAGATATGAATATGAATGTTATTTCCCACTTGCCTCCATACAATTCATCTGTGCTACTCCATACATCCAGAACTGTCTCCCATTTTAAATTGCTGGCAACTAAATCAACCTTTCCCATTCTCCTTTTAAAGTCTGCCATGAGAAGTTTGGGGCTAAAAAGTCTACCTGCTACCCTGCATTTTTATTTCATTGTTTTGTATTGTGCTAGCTTGTGCCTTAGGCTATTTGTTCTACAGGGCTTTGAAATGTTCCTATTTGGCACTGCCCTCTTTCTGTCCTGTATTGACCCTTATTACACTGCGTAAACAAGGCATAATAATAATAAGATGAGTAAATAAGTCCATGAGAAATTCTTAACTTTATTTTATTGTGTGGATATTTATAGAGCGAAAGATTCTCATAAGACTTAAACAGAATCCACAAGAAAAAAATATAAATTCTTATAATGGTGTCTTGGTGGCTGCAAAATGTTTTTATTTGAGTCACCAAAAGTGTCAGAGCAGACTGTCAGCATCGTTAGGGAATTAAATGTTTCTGGTCACATCAGGATTCTTCAGTTGCTGTGGTCCATGCATGCACTATCAGGATAGTATCTGTGATGCTGTGACCTCAACAACTCATTTTAGCAAAAAAATGCAGCTTTGCTTTTCAGTAGCAAAAAGCTTGCCCAATTGTATTGTTCACAGACAAGCCTAGACATGGCCAACCAGTACACAGTGACAAATGGATTACTTGTATGCACAATCATAATATGCAATTGCCATGCCCTCCAAGTTCAATGTAAACTATTAAGGACCTTAGATCCCTTTTTATTCACCAATCATAACAACTTCATGCTTCTACCATACACATTCAAGTCCTCACCAATTCCTAAAACATCTTTATCTCACATCATCTACGTACTAATTCTCCCCAGTTAGTGTGACAACCTGCTAGGTAGGGAAACCTGGTTTCCATATCACTTTGGTCTTTGTTCTCGTGTCTTGTACCAACCTTATCAGCTCACTCTCTGTGTGTTTGCCTTGCAAAGTGCATGTAATGACTAACAAACTATTTTTGTGAAAGCTGTCTATGGTATTCCTGGTTCTGTTTTAATAAGGCCTACTTTTAGTTCATGCTGTTAGCAGGGCCTCTGTATGATTTGTATATAAACTGATTAATGGGTGTGTTAATTTATGTTCCAGTGAGGCTTACAGTTACTTCAAGATGTCTTATCAGCCCATGCTTTTATGGGACATTGTGGTAAAACAGCCACCAGCTGCAACTGCACACCCGGTCAGCTTTTCTCAGAAAGGGTCTCATGACAGTGCCTCATGCCTCATGACAGTGTTTGAATGTTAGGAAATTCTCCTGGGTCCTGGCCAACATACTTATCTCAGTAAAAACAGGTTGTGCTTGGCTCAACGGTGAATATATGAACTTTAGCTGATGGTAAAATGGCTGTATGATTTTCAGTGTGCATGCCAGCAATGCTGTTTCATGCTGGGCCTCACTCTAGCTGATCGCCATGCACTGAGTGGCTAGCTTCGTGCTGCTGCTGTCCCGCTAGGCCCCCATGCAAGGCTGCTGGGGCTAGCACAGGTGCTGATCACAGCCTCCTTTGCCATGGGCTGGAGTGCACATGTAGGGCCATGCATGGGGACAAATAGTGGCGGCACAAATAATGTGCCACTGCTGTTTGTCCCATGGGAAATGCATGCCCTGCATATGCATGCTTGTGGGGCTGTGCATCAGGAAATTCAGGATGAAGCATTTGTTTGCTTATTAGAAAGCATTCTTTGTAAGTGATCCTACAGTTGAAAAAAAAAAAAATTCAGGGGAAAGCAGGCAAACCCAGAGACTGACTGTCACTAGGAATTCTTAGAACATACTGGAAAACCTTTCAGTACAGATGCTGTCTTCTGATCCCAGTTTTCAAAAAGCCATCACAGTGGCTTCTGTTACAAATGAACATATGCAAATCCCCCACTCCAAACAGAATTCTGTCCTTAAAAACAGGAAAATTGCCGGAGAATCCATGATATTCATCAGACTTTGCAAGTGTGGTAGTCTAGGCTGTATTTGTATCTCACAAATCTATCACCTTGGAAGGTCTGTAGAATTACATTTTTAAAAAATATTGAAAGGTCCACACACAGGTACTCTATAGCAAAATGTTGCAAAGCATTGCAAAAAGACAATTGCGCTATTGTAATTAAATATTTGATTGTGAGGGTTGTCCCTAGCACTGCCTCATGAGTACCTTCCAGTCCCACGCTGTGCCCCTGCACTGGGTGCTGCAGGCAGCTGCCCAAGTCTAGCAGCATTGGGACTGCTGTGTGGAGGCCAAGCAAGCTATTAGACCTGCTGACTTGAATCCACTGTGGGATGAGGCAGGGTGGGTGCTCCAACATCCACATTTACAAGGGGCTATCAGTCTGGAAGTGGGAGTACAGGCATGGCTGGTGCCAGGTCAAGGTATTGCAGGCGCAGTGGGTAACCATCACCGACCAAAACCACTGGTCAGGGGCTGCCTGCAAGTCTATGCCCTTTATGCAGCATATAGATGATATCCTTGCACCCTGGGACTCCAGGCAGCATGGAGACCCTGGCACCATAGAGGGTGCAGCATTCGGGGTGCATTTGACCCCAGTCCCAGAGCGAGAGGGGGCAGTGAGGAGCCCCGGAGCCAAGAGGGCTGTGCTGTCCACATAATCACAGGTGGCCTGCCCAAGCCTCTGCTGCAGCCTGGCACCCATGGCATCACCTGGGGAGGGCTCCTTGGCTTGCTATGAGTCCTTTCTGCCATGCTCCCTGCTCCCAGCATCACTGAGCAGCTCCAGGAACGCAGACCAGTACCTACCTAACCAGCTCATGAGGCCAGGCCAGCTGTCACACTGCTGGCCACCAGCAGCTCCAGCTCCTGCTCAGAGGGCGCCCTGCCTGGGCAGCCAGATGCTCATCTCTGCAACCCATGACACTGCTGGGGGCCGACCCAGGCCACCAAGGAAGTCTGCCCCACCCACCTGGTAAGCCCCACAGTGGCGGGAGGGACCTCCACACCCCAGTCCCTGCTTCTGCCTGTGCCCCAGTACCCCTCTCCACCCAACCAGGCTGAGCTTCCCTGGCCCCAAGATTCCTCCCCACAGCATGCAGGGAGGTGGGAGACAGTGGAAAACTTTATTGAGCAGCCTGTTCCCCCACAGCTAGGTGAGCGCAGATCTCTCACATGCCAAGGGCACACACACACCACTTGTAAATAGTTAGCATGAGGAAGAGGTTGTTTTGTTGGTGATGGGTGGGGTGGGTGTTGGAGGGGCTCTGTGGAGAGGGAGGGAGGCAGGAGGTGCTCTGTGGGGAGGGGGAGGGGGCACAGGCTTTGTTATGAGAGAGAGAAGAGGAATGGGGTCTGTTGTTGGGGAGGAAGTGGGAAGCGGGGTCTATTTCTGTGGAAGGGAATAAAGTATTTTTCTGAGAACTGTCCACAGTGAGCATGGTGCTAGGAGTGTGCAGTGGAGTCGGGGCTCATGGGTGGCCCTCCAGGCAGGCTACAGTGGTGAGGCCAGCCAGGTGGGCAGTGCACCTGAGGGAGCTGGCAGCAGCCAGACTACCCTGGGTCAGATGGTGGTCACTGTGCAGGGCCAGCACAATGGTAAGCAGGAGCCTAGGGTGTAGGACATTGCTGCCAGAGGATAGAGCAGCCATGGGCACAGGGTGCAGAGGCCACGGCAAGCTGCCCCCCTGCTTTGCACGCTGCTTTTAGCCAGAAAAGTGTCTGGCCAGGGAGCAGCACATGGGACTGCCTTTTGCAGATGGCTGCAGGCAGCTGTGGCTAGAGTCTCCATCTGCCCCTAGGGCTGGGGAACAGGAAGGCTGTGCCAAAAAGGAGGCGAGTCTTACCAGAAAGTCAAATACCCCAGCAGCTGCTGCTGCTGCTGCTCCTGCTGCCATGTTGCCCCTCCCAAGGACCACCATTCTGGTCCCCACTCTACATCAGTGCCCACGGATGGTGCCCTACTTACCTACCCCCAGTTATGCTACTGTCCATACCAGCATAACTGTTCGCTACATACAGAAAGGCTAGTGACTACTTTTCAGCGACCTAGAAATAAAGCACACAAATAACCTCCTGTTGTTTGCATCCATTTTCCCTTTAGATATGTGAACAGTATCTTAGTTCACTTGCCAAATGCCAAAAATTAGCCATTTTAATATTTACGGTATTTTTAGGGGAAAAAAATGTTGAATTTTATATGAATTTGACTGATGTGAAATTTCATATATTCAGAATAATCCCATTTGCATAGATTTAAATTAGCTGCTTCAACTGGAATAAAAATGAATATAAAGAATGAGGAAATGATCATTAACACTTTTCCCTACAACTATTGAAGGGACTGGAGAAACTTACTAAATGTATTGGGTGTGGGATTGAGCTAGAGGTAGGCATCCAGCACAGATGAAAGTGCAATTCTTCCTCTGCCCCAAGCATTATTTATTTAGTTAATATCCATAATAAATGGAACGGCATGTATAAAGCAGTATCCTTGGTTCAAAATAATTTAGTTCAGGGGTCTCAACCCTCTTGCCCATAAGTCAGATTCAGCCTGTGGCCCCATGTTATTGATTTCATGGGGCTCCCTATGGGTCTGAAAATATGGGAATAGGGGAGCAGTCACACTGACAAATTCCAGACTCGTGGGAAGCGTCAGACCCCATATGCTGGGTCTAGTATCGTCTCTCAATCCTAGGGTCCAAACCTGGCACATGGAGGCAGTGCCAGGTCACAGGCCCCAATCCCAGTGTGGAAGGCTGGGTGGAGGCAGTGTCAGTTCTCCAAGGCCCAATCCCAGCATTTTCAGCCAGGAAGGCATAGCTCTAGGCCCCCAGGGCTTGGTCCTAGCATGCAGGGCTCTCTATATGGCCTATGGGGACAAAAGCTTGTGGACCGCTTGTTTAGTCTAATGTGATTGGAGGGTGCAATTAAATGAGAAGTGAGACAGGAAAAAGAAAAGAAATGCCAGACATACAGAAACTTCAGCTATGAGACGTCAGCAATAAGATTAAACAGTTACATGCATAGTGTATTTGAATGTATATAAAATATATAAAGACCAATTTCTTTCTGTTGATAGTGTCTCTCTGAGCCACTCTATATCAAAAGCAAAAGCTTTTCTAAGCTGGATTTCCTTTTTGTATACAGTGATTTGAGAGGCACAGACTGCTGTTTTGTTCCATGTTTGTAAAGTACCTGTTTGCATAGTACCTAGCACTAGGAGCCCTGGTCTATGACTAGTCAGCAGGCCATGCTACTGCTACTGCTACTGGGACTGCTGCTACTAAAGTTCAGCTAGACTTAAATATGAATTGAAGATGTTTATAAATACAGTAAAAGTCTTGGTTGTCCCTAGTAAGAAGGCCTTAACTCATCCTTCAGAGAGGACCATTATCTGTGTGCTGAAATACTGTATTTTTTTCAGAAACACTGGTTATCTTTAATTTATGTGTTGTAAGTAACCTCAAACAATGCAGAAAATATTTGGATTCCTTCTGTCAGTGTAAGAGAAATATTCCCTAATTACTGCATATGTCACAAGGGGTGAAAACAACAGTGGAACATCTGTGCTAGAGCTGAAAGAGTTTGTAAAAACCTGCTGGGCCAGCAAGTGCTCACTTTCTCTTTCTTGCCTTTTCCCTTTTAAAGCTGAATAAGCTCATTATATAAACTCCTGGGATGAAATTAAGCAAAGGAAACTTAAAGCTGAACATCAAGGAAAAATTCCATTTGTGATAAAATCTATTAGACAGTGAATTAGGTTCCCCAGAGAAATGGCAGAAGTCCTGTTGTTCAGTTATATAAAGCTAGTCAGGACAAAACATTGAAAAACTTACCACAGAAACAACCCATTCAGCTCAAGTTTCGTGCATCATAGTTTCTATGATTTTAAGATAATCATAACCACACTATGACAATTTACTTACAACATGTTCATTCTTAATCTTGATGCAACACTGAAGTGAAATATGCTCCCATTATTTAATTCAGAAGATCAAAATCTCTTGAAAATTGTTTTATCTTTTATGTTCGTTCTTTATTTCGTAAAACATAGAAGCTAAGTATAGACAGTCAAAAACCCTGAAGCTGAACTGATTCAGCCTTTTTCAGGTTAGTCTACGATGCACAAATTAAATTGAAACAGAATTGAACAGACATTTACCTTTGATTCAGGAAATGCAGCCACATGCCTACAGTAGCCCAGGCTTGAAGGCACTGGAGAACAGCTCTCTGGCACATAGTCAGCATGGGAAGTGTGTTCAATTCCTCTTCCTGCTGCCTGAGGTCTCTGGGATTTGTCCAGACTTAAAGCAGCAGGACTCTACAGGGCTGCTCATCACTTCTTCCTGTTTCCAGGTGCTTCTAGGACTTGTAGCCCACAGTTGCAGCCAGCAGTAAGTTTGGGCAGGGGAAAGGCTGTTTAACCCCCATCCCTGGCCCCAGACCCCACCTGGGGTTTGCCTGGGTGGCATTCCCCCCCTGCAGGGTAGACTGCATCCCCAGCCGGGCCTCACCACCGCCCCCGTCAGCCAGCCCTCACTTCTCCAGCTAGGGAGCAGAGTGGTAGGGCCAGTCCTGCTCTCTCAAGCAGACAGCACAGCCCATGGCTGCAAAATGCTGGGATGCTGGGGGACTCTGATTTAACTTGAACCAGGAAGGAGTCTGGGGCAGAAGTTTCATAAACTGGTTTGACCCAAATCAGTTAAGTCTGATACTACATTTAATCAGGTTTATCTTAAACCAGTTTCAGCCATTCTGAAACTGGTTTATGTGCACTGAGTTTCTCTTCTGTTACAGGTTTAAACCAGTTTCTGATCACTTAAACTGCTTTATGTGCAACTTCTGTCCCTAGCCTAAATGTGTAGTAAAGTGTTAGGGTGTATTCTAAAATTAGGAATAGAGTATGTGCATGTTCCAGATCAGACCAAGGAGAGAATTACACACACACACACACACACACACACACACACACAATAATACATGTCCCAGATCAGACCATATATGGAACTTCCCTTTATTGTTCCACAGGGACATTTATCTCTACCAGTGAGAATATCGCTCTGAAATTCTTACTGGTAGAAAAATAGCACAGGAGCTAAAGTGTACATGTATCCTAGTCTCTCGGCTAGAGAGCTACAAAAGCAAACTCTTCAGCTAGGCAGCACTGAGTTACCCCTTAGAGGAGCCCATTATTTGACATCCTGTCTTCTCCCCTACCTGGAAGTGAGACAGACTGTCAATAAGCAGCCTCCCCCTTTGCCTTGGGCAGCAGACACAGCATATAAAGGCTGCAGAGCCATTAACTGCTGTAGGGGTAGCTTCCCCAGCCCTGGTTCCTGACCCCCAGGGCTTTGTATTCCCCAGCCCTGTCAAGTAGCTAGGCAGTAGGAGAAGCATTTAAAGCCAGGGAGTCAGGAACTAGAAACTGGGCTTGAGGACACCTTCTCAGAGTCTGATTCCCAATCCCTGGGAATCTCCCATTGTTGCAAGGCTGCGCAGACAACCTTGCAGGGAGTGGCACAGATGTCCTTCCCCTGTGACATGCCTCCTCTTTAGAGGGGACACAGAAAAAATTTCCCACAGCTGCAAGGCTGCCCAGAACTGGGCAGTTTAGCACTAGTGACATAGTTGTCCCCAACATGACTCTGGTTCTACCAGGAGATGAGCAGGGGGAGGTTGGAGGGGGCACATGGAACCTTGAAGCTGGAAGAGAATTGCACCCTGCCTCCCACTTGCCATCCACTGGAATTGAAGAAGTGCACCAAGGTGGGTGCTCTTCATTCGTGGTAGGAGAGAAGTGTACAAATGTTCAAGTTAGATTGGGAGGAGGAATTTCTTCCTCATAGGAAGAACTGACCTAACTTCTTGCAAAGAGCCATTTTTCTTCTGGAAGGAAGCCATTGAACATCTCTGTGCTCTCCTTTTTTGTGAAGGAAAAAGGCTTTTCTGTTAACAGAAATGAAAATTTTGTATATTGTATCTGTTTCCTTTCCAATGGAGATGTGATCTGCTGATGGTGCATACAATTTTATCGTAAACTGTTTAGCCAGTAGTGTGTGTATTTAGCACCTCTGCCTAGCCTCCTACACAGAGTGAGCTGTTCTTCTCTTCTTACCCTTGTATTCCACTTAACTGTGATTTGTCTTGCTGGTGCTTCCTCGGCATGCTTTTAGGAAAGCATATTGCACTTGTGCCCCAAGAAATTTAAATTAATCAAGTACACACCTTGCATATATCCTCTTTTATCATTGTTATATATCTTTTTACAATATATTTTGAGTCTAAATATCTCATGGCTATATCATCATTGACATACAAGTCCTTCAGTTGTGCTACTGTCTTTTGTCACAAAATGATGGAGTACTATAAAGAAATGAATTGTTCATTTTGCATCCTCTGTATATCTCCTAGTTAGCTACCATGAGACCATTTTTAATTTGAAATTCATTGTTGTATCGAGCATAACATTGCTTCTTCTTAACATAGGGGGAAAAAAAAACAATTTCATGCCTGGAACACTTGGGTTTTTTTCTCATCTCTTTTTCAGTGATTCTCTAAATGTCCTTAAGCAATTTACTGAGACTTGAAACTTCACTGTTTAGATTTAAATGTTCTATATTAAGCACCTGATAAAATGGCCTGCATTTTCAAGATTCTAAGTAATCTGGATACTCAGGATTTCAGAATATCCAGTACTTGTTTAAGATCTTACATATAAAAGTAGTCACCTAACTTTAAGTTCTCAAATTTGAAAATGTCTGTCAACATAGCTATTTCATAGATTTCATAGACATTAGGGCTGGAAGGGACCTCAGAAGATCATTGAGTCCAGTCCCCTGTCCCAGGAGCAGGAAGTCACCTGGGGTCATAGTATCCCAGCAAGATAAACATCCGAATTTCTCTTGAAGGTGTTCAAAGGAGGTGCTTGAACCACATCTGATGGCAGGCTATTCCAGACCTTGGGGGCTCGGACAGTAAAGAAGTTCTTCCTTATGTCCAGCCTGAAATGGTCTCGCAGTAGTTTATAACCATTCAACCTTGTCATCCCTTGGGGCACTCTGGTGAACAAACGTACCCCCAGATCCTGGTGAGCACCTCTTAAAAACTTATAGGTGGCCATCAGATGGCCCCTGAGCCTGCGCTTTTCCAGGCTGAAGTGTCCCATAGCTCTCAGTCTCTCATCATAAGGTCTGTCTTCCTGACCTCTGATCATGTGCATGGCTTTTCTCTGGATTCTCTCAAGCTTCTCCACATCCTTTTTGAAATTGTGGAGCCCAAAACTGGACATTGAAGGCTCATGTTCATCTTGTGGTCAATCATGACACCCAAGTCCCTTTCATCCATAGTGCTAGCCAGTGTAGCACTGCCAAGCCTATAAGCATGCTGCAGATTTCTCCTCCCAACGTGGAGAACCTTGCATTTTTCAGTGTTAAACACCATCAGGTTCTCATCCGCCCATTTCCTGGTCCTGTCAATGTCAGCCTGGATCACCCTCCTAACCTCAGGTGTGGATGCTCTACCCTAAAGTTTTGTATAATCAGCAAACATGGCCAGTCTGCTTCTGACACCAATGTTGAGATTATCCAGTGGACTACATTCTGGCCAGTCAGGTATGCAGCTGCATATGTACATATAGTAATGACATACTATATGTACATGTTACATATGTAGCAAAATTACTTCTACTTTAACTCTGTTTCATGCAAGGTCAAATTAGGGTGCCTATTGTGTATGATTGCAACCTCAAGCAGAGTAACCAATCAGAAAGGTGATACATGTTCTCAAGCAGCAGCTTCCTCTCCCCTATTAACGTTACAAAAGCATGTTTGTCCATATCCAAATATGACCGTCCTGGATAAGTTTTAACCTTATTCAATGTAGAATTCTTTTCATTAGACTAATTATTAAAATTTGAAATGTGATTGATTTATACAAAGGACCTGATCAAGACCAAAACACATGGTGGTTTGGGTTGATTTTGGTTGCACTATTATATGGATAAAGATTGGAGTAATGTTTGAATCCTAATCACACCCATTCCTAATGCCTGTATTTATTTGGAATGCTAAGGAGCATTTTTCAGAACAGTCTACATTGATCATTTAAATCAAGAGTGTCTAGAAAGCTTGGTCCCATTTTGCTCATGCTAATTTTGCTAATATAAAACAAAACATGCAATCTTAAATTAGACATGTCAAGAAATGCCATTTACTAAGGGATGATCATACTCTAGCTATTATATATAGAAGGGATTAGAACGTTTTGGTATCTCAGACACCACAAAGATTAAACACTTGTATTCACAGTTTTTGATACATCAGCACTTCCTTGTCTTCCACCATGAAATTAGATTGACATGTCCTTTCAGGGTTGACCCATCCAGTCATAAATCAGTATTCACACAATACTTTCATTGCACTCAGCTGCCAGGCCAAATTTTTCACCTCTCTACTACAGAAAGTACATTTGGGTACATATTTTAAGAACTCTCTAAACCCATTGTAGCATCCTTCTCTTGTTTTGGAAGTCTAACCCTCCCCCCCCCAATCATTGTATATTTTCTGTATTTATTTCAATGTTGTGATTCCATTTAGCTCTACAGATATCAAAGTGATTGGATTAATATGATTGTAATTTGAAATAAATATGGTACATATGTATATAAACACCATGTATATGTATATAAACACTAACCTACACATATGTATATAAACACTAACCTACATGAACTCCAACAAATTAGAAAGGCTGAAGGCTGATTCATAAATATTTTAGGAGCAGGGAAGGAAGATTAATAACAAACTGCAAATAAGATTGACCATTCAGGTTTTAATATCTACCCAAGTGATATGCATAACAGAATAGCAAGGAAAAAATAAAGGTTAAACAAGAACCAACATTCAAATTAGACTTAAAATTCAATTTAATCTAAGTTAAACATTTTAGTGTTTAACTAAACCAATGTACCAAATTCTCTCTTACCTGTAAATTATTTACAGAAACAAACTATCAGGGATTGATATTTTAATTGCTAAATTGTAAATCAGGTGTAGCCCTATTGAAATTACTGAGATTAGATTAGGCTTGTAAGGTTTTTTTTTTATATAAATGGATCTAATTTATTATTCCAGAAATTTTAATCTTTATTTATAGCGTGTCAGGGGGCCTACTCAGGGCTGGGTCTCATCCTCACCCTGCCCACCTGTCTCTGGGGCAGTCTGGCTTGTCTCATCTACCACAACCTGTTGTATACAAATCTGGTGTAAACATGTGGAAAGCTGCCGATTTAGTGCCCCAATGCCTAGGGCATTATACATGGCTCCAGCCTCCCCTATACCATGTACCATGCCTTGCAGCTGGTATCCACTATGTGGCTTCAGCCCCACAGTTGGCTGCAAAATCTGGTATTTGGACCCCGACTAGATCCCTCCTAATCTGGCAGACTCAGTCCCCGCTGCCGGGCTGTCACTCCCTAGACCTCTTTCCCTTTCAGGCATGGCTTCTCTCTGGGACTTTTGGCCACACAAGCCCTGGCCCACCTCAAGGCCAGTCAGAACCCCTGATCTCCTGGCTCTGGGCATCCCTTGCAGTAGGTACTGTAGCCTTTTTGCCCATCCTCCTCCAGGGATTTGTCAAGCCACGCCTTAAAAATCTCCAAAGATTGAGATGCCACCACCTCTCTAAGTAACCTTTTCCAGTGCTTCACCACTCTCTTAGTGAGAAAGTTTTTCCTAGTATCCAACTTAAATCTCCCTTGCTGCAATTTGAGACCATTGTCCCTTTTTCTGTTATCTGTCACCACTGAGAACGGTCTAGCTCCATCACCTTTGGAACCACCCTTCAAGTAGTTGAAGGCTGCTAGCAAATCCCAGTTTTCTAGGATATCTATATCTGTATCTATATTTATAGTTGTATTTCATTTTAATCACAACAAATGTGGATTTGGGTTTGTTTGTTTTTTCCAATCAGAAAATTTTGTACACATCCAGCTTTTCTAAATAGTCCCTAACCTGTTCTTTCACCCCTGAAAGCTGCTCACCTTCTCCCCAAACTTTGATGCCCAGTGCAGTAGTCTGGAAGCTGATTTCCTTGTGAAGACTAAGGTAAAAAAGGGATTAAGTACTTCAGTCTTTTCCTCCTCATTTGTCGTCAGGTTGCTTCCCTCATTCAGTAAGGGACCTACACTTTTCCTAATTTTCCTTTTGTTGCTACCATACTTGTAGAAAAAAATCTTGTTACCCTTCACATCCCTTACTAGCTGCAGCTCCAATTGCACTTTAGCTTTCCTGACTTCATCCTTGCATGCTCAAGCAATATTTTTATATTTGTCCTAAGTTGTTTGTCCAAGCTTCCAGTTCTTGTAAGCTTCCTTTTTGTAAACTTCCTTTTCCTTCCTTAAGCTCACTGAAGAGTTCTCTGCTAAGCCAAACTGATCACTTGTCACATTTGCTGTTTTTCCTGCATATTGGGATTGTTTGTTGCTGCACCCCCAATAAGGTTTCTTTAAAATACAGCCAGTTCTCCTGAACCTTCTTTCCTCCTCTGATTGGCCTCCCAGGGGACCCTACCCATCAGTCCCCTGAGGAAGTCAAAATATGCTTCTCTGAACTCCAGAGTCCATACTCTGCTGCTCTGCTCTATTCCTTTTGTCAGGGTCCTGAACTCAATCATCTCATGGCCACTGCTGTCCAGCTTGCCATCCAATTCTGTATCCCCCACCAATTCCTCCCTGTTTGTAAGCAAAAAGGTCAAGAAGAGCTTGACCCTTAGTTGGTCTCTCTAACACTTGTACCAGGAAGTGGTCTTCAACATCTACAAAAACTTCCTGGATTCCCTGTGCAATGCTGTGTTGCCCTCCTAGCAGATGTCTGAGTGATTGAAGTCCCTCATGAGAACCACAGCCTATGATCTGGAAATTTCCACTAGTTGTCTGAAGAAAGCCTCATCTACCTCATCCTCCTGGTCTGGTGGTCTATAGCAGGCACCCACCACAACATCATCCCTGTTGCTCTCCCTTCTGACCTTAACCCAGAGACTTTTAAGAGGCCTATTTTCAGTTTCATACTGGAGCTATGATCTATCATCTAGGTCTATTATATACAGTACATCTCCTCCTCTTCTCCCTTGCCTGACCTGTCTATACCCATCCATGACAGTGCTCCAGTCACACAAGCTATCCCACTAAGACTCTGTTATTCTAATCACATCATAGTTCCTTGACTATGCAAGGACTTCCAATTCTTCCTGCTTGTTTCCCACGCTCTGTGCATTTGTGTACAGACACCTGAAGTGATTAGCTAATTGCCCTACTTTCTCAGAAAAATGCGGCCTTCCATGCTGCCCACTCCTGTTTCTGCTTCCTCCAGGTCCCCTACTTCACCACTTATCTCAGGGTTTTGTTCTTCATCTCCCAGCAAACCTAGCTTAAAGCCCTCCTGACAACTTTAGTGAACCTAAAGGTGCTCTTGCCTGTCTTCATCATGTGGATCCCATCTCTTCCTACCAAGCCTTCGTCTTGGAGCACCATCCCATGGTCAAAGACACTGAATCTCTGCTGGTGACACCACCTGTGCTACCATGCATTGATCTGCATATAATGGAAGGAGGGAAGAACTACAACTTAGGAGGGAGGGAGGGAAGAACTATATCTCAATCTGTTTATGGATTTCATTGGGAAAAGTGCCTGAACTTGAACCCATATATAAAGAGCTTCCTACACAGCTTCCCAATTTGAGAACTTTATACTGTTAAGCATTTTTTAACTAGGTGTTACATATTAGGCACTACTCCAGGTTTATTTCTCCTTTGTTGCCTCTTGTCTTGTTTCACTGTGACTTTTTAAGAGATAAAATGCATTTTTATTTTCTTGGCTTTTTGATGTGGAGTTTCTCAAATCTCACTTCCTGTTTTTTCCTAAAAGGTACTCTAAACCTGGGCTTGTGGTGTTCAAAATTATTCTAAACCCAAAGTTCTCTTTCCCCCCTTCTTCTTTTCAGTAATGTAGTTTAAACTATCTTATCTTAACAGAACATATGCAGAGTCCTTTTCTTGGATTACCTGGGTTTAAAAGCTAAAGTAGAATAGAGGTATAAATCCCAATACCACAATCTTTACCTTGCATACCCAAGCCCAAAAGTTTCTTTTGACAAACAGGAGGTGTCAGATTTAAAGCAGCAATGTTGGAAAAGCAGAAAGAAAAGGGCACATTTGGCAACCATGCATTTAGCTTTGGCAGTCATGCATTTAGCTATGTAAATGGTATGCTTATGCTTGCTATTTATTGCCTTGAAATGTCATAGAACTTGCTAACTGTGCAAGCAGCTATTTGTGTTAATTTCAATGCAGAGCAAGAAATACAATTTTATGAACTTCTTATGCAAGTGCTTCTTATTCATGGCATATGAACATTTATGCCTGTAGGTTCTAATATGACGCCGTCACTTTAATATAGTACCATCAGTATAAGATTTGAGCACTGTGGAAATTCGGTTTAATTAAAAAGAAGGATATTTGAAAAAAATATGAACAGAAGCATAAAGGTTACATAGCTAAATGTTCCACTGTTGGATGTTTGTATGCTGTTCAGCTGTTCCAATGGTTCTCTTTGCAGCAGTCAAATAAGAGTGTTATTTCCCAGCAGCATCATTTTGGTGTGGTTGACAAAGGTTATATCATTCAACAGCCACTTTAAAATGAACCTGAAGGACAAGCTGTAGCAGAGGATGAAGATGGAATAGGTAAAAAGACACAGTCTTATACATTCACTAGGCCAGTATCAAAAAGTTTACAAATACCTTTCTTTGGATTTTTGATGAGCCAGTACCAATTGTTTTTTAATTAGTTTCCTTCTGAGTTTTTTCTTGTCCTGTATAGTTGTTACTGTGCAGTGGTGTCAGCATCACTGTTCGTACCTGCCAACACTACATTGCTGTAGCTATGAGCTACATTGCTGTAGCTCACTGCTATAACTTATCATGTAGATACACCCAGTGCTGATAACATGATATAAAGAAAAAGGTATTGTATATGTGAATTAGGCTCTGGAAGGGTTTTGTCTGGGCTGGTAAACAGTGTCACACACACATGGAAAAGGAGAAAGGGGAAGAAGGAGATGGGGGCAGAATTTCCAGTCTATTCCAAATCACTTAATAATTTTACTTAACACTTTTTTTATCTAGCAACATTTAAGCTTCATAGAACTTGGTTTGCTTGTACTTTGGCTCTTAATTATGTATCTTAAAAATTGTGAGGGGAATGATTCTTTGATAGATGATTGCAATCAGGATGATAATATATAATTTTGATTAATCAAGGGAGTTTGATTAATTTCAGTGTTGATTTTAGGATAATCCTATACTGGAAAAAGATGCTGTTTACTGTCATTCAAGATGAGTAATAACAGAGTTTTGGAAGCACTTGTTTAAACTTATTGAGACACTGGCTACAGCTTTCCTACATTTTCTTAGGAGAAGATAAAAAAGGGCACAAACATTGCATTGATTAAAATAGTTCGTTAGTCTATACATTTGTATACACATGTACAGCAATTGGTGCTGACAGCCCAAGAACTCAAAGAAATACTGCATCATGAATAGACCATGATGGGCTACTTAGGATGATTAGTTTGAATCTGCATATAGTGAGTCTACAGCCAGGTGGAAGAACTATATCTTAATCTGCTTATAGATTCATTGGAAAAAGTGCCTGAACTTGTTTCACTTTCAGGTGTCATTCCCACAGTAGTTGCACAAGCTGGAGGCTAAACACCTGTGAAACCTGAAGGAATAGGTCTTAAATAATTCAAGGATTTGGGCTGCCAGAATTTCCCTCATCAGGCTAGATTTTACTAAGAGATTCTAACATTTAAGATTTGTTCCTAATAGGGAGCCTTGATTTTCCATTCACATCACTCTTGAAGTATGCTAAACAACTAACTGCTATGCTAATATTATAACAATTGCCACTAGAGTCAATATGTACTAGTCTCTTTCACATAACTGACTTGTTCACCCTTGAAACCCTGACCTAGGCCATGTGACTGGGAGTCAAGAAATCGTTTCAGTTATAGCACTTGTGAATCAATCACTTACTACATATTCTTTCACCCCTCCACCCCTTTTCCCCCCTTAAATTATATGTACACATTTGGCAAACTAACTTTGTAAAAGAAAGTATAGATTCTGAATACCAAGTAGGGTCTGACCTACCTTCAGCTGTTTTTATCAAGTCAGGTGTTGTTTTCTACTGTACATTTAAGCAGAAGTGCCAGGGTTAGAAGGGCTAGGAACAGGGATAAAGATACCGTTCAGTCTTTCTTTGTGTATGCTCAAAGGGAATGCAGGGCACTGAGCATCTATTCAAAACCAGAGAGACACATGAAGGCTATAACAGAGGCACTGCCTAATGTTTCCTTCTGGACACAGAGGTTGGCCTTTAGACATTCTCATTTCCATTGCACATAGCTGTGAAAAGCACACTGAAAAATCTGTCATGTTAATATCACCATTTACATTTATAGCTCAGTGGAAAATTGTTATATGTTGTATACAGAGACTTCACAAAAGTTAAAACGTTGAAGAATTCCTTCAGTGCCATCAATATGGAATAGTCACACAACACTGAAGGTCAGATGTAAGTTGATTTCCAAAAATGAGGTATGAGGAAGCAATACTATTTTTATGTGAGCTGGAAACATCCCAACAGCAGTCAGTAAAAAAAGAAAAGAAAAGAAAACCACTTAAAAATGTTGAGAACTAACACTTGGGATTAAAGAATATTTGATTCAACTCACAGTGGCTTTTTCTGTAAGGTTTGCTCATATCTATTGTAGTTCACATTAAAGGATAAATAACATGACTGTAGAGATGAAAATAGTCCTTGAAAAATCTGCAGAGTTAAAGATTCTGTCTTTGGAACACCTCACTTTTGGTGTCCATCCAGCAGTGGCTTTCATATATGAAACAAGATGGACAACTCAGATTCTACTTGCTGATACGAAAATGGATATTATGTGAAAATGGAGTACTCATCCAGTGGATGGGATTCCTCTTTGTGAATGCTGCATATGCTCCTCAAAGATACCTGCCCATAAAACTGAGAGATGCCAGAACATACAGCTTTTGATTAGAATCATACAGTCATAGAAAAATAGGGTTGGAAGGGTCATCAAAAGCACAGACATTTTCTTTCCCTGGGGACAAGTAGCAGTGGCACACCCTGTGGCACATGGGAACACCCATGCCATGTGTGCTCTGGCGTGTGGCAGTTTACTTCGGGTAGGGTAGAGTAGGCTGGGACTACCAACTGTGCTAGCCCCAGCAGCATTACCTGAGGTCCTGGGGGCCTCCTGGGGCTGCAGTCATGGCAGAAAGCCTGGCCAGCAGCTGGGGCACGGCTCTGGCTGTCCAGGCTCCAGTTTTGGGTTTTGCATGCTGCTGCCATGTGTGATCCATCACTTCTTGTGTGTGTTTTTTTTTACCCTGGGGTCTCCCATGGTCAACCCCCCTCATCCCCAAACCCCTGTACTGCACTGTAGCATCACAGGAACCCCTGCATGTGCGGTATGTGACACCACAGACAGGTCTGCAGCACTACATACCACACATCCACACTTGTCTGGCTAGAGCCCAGCAGGTCATCTAGTCCAACCACTTGCTCAAAGCAGGACCATTCTCAATTATATCATCCCATCCAAGGCTTTGCCTAGCTGTGTGTTAAAAACTTCCAAGGATGGAGATTACACAATCCCTAGTCACTGCAGTACATACTGAAAATAATCATTTAAGCATTTCAGGAGGGAAGAAACCAATTTTTTAATGATATAACATCAAAAATGGATTCAAGATCTCTTTGCTAATAAAATGGACTGCCTCAGAAATCAACACAAACATTTATATGGTCTTTGCAGACCTATAAACTACTCAAAGAGCTTGGGAAGCTTTTATTTAAGAATAATCAAATGGATTATAAAATAATATATTACTTTTCAATTTTCATAGCCCATTAAATTTGTTTCAATGCAGTATTCTTCTGAATCAGTAAGTTTTGAATGCAGCGAAGTAGCAGCATAAGCTGCAATTTTCATTACAGGGAGAGATCGTTATTCAAATCGGTTTATTTTAACTCACTAAACAGTTTTAATTTCTCAATTTAAAAAAACATGAAGTAGGCTTCTATTTACTAAATAAGTAGGCATTCATCAGTGTGGCTGTAGATAAAACTATAGAGATTACATTTTATCTCCACACCTTTGCATGTCATGCTCCAGTTACTTAATACTCCATATATATATTTTTTGTATTTGGTGCAAAATAAGTATTCTTCCCATGATTCTTTCTAGAAAAGACTCCAGGTCAGCATCCAAGCAGAGTGGTATTTGATATTACTACGTCCTGCAAGTGCAGAGTCACTTATAGAAGTCCTTAAAGAAGGAGCCCCAATTCATACAGAATAAAACATCTCAGTACAGCAAAATAAAAAATATAAAGCAAAAAATTTCAAAAACTGAAATCCTAAAGTTAGATTTCAAAATCTGTATTTTGGCACCTGGATCCTTGTTTTGAAATGATTTAGATGAATTTAAATTGTATTGAATACCCAGTCAACTACTTGTTCACCTATTCTAAGCAAAATAATTGATTTTGATCTCATATATTCAACTAAGAACATAAGCCAAGACAAAGATTGACCTTCCATTCACTTCAGAATGCTTTGTATTGGGCCCTTAATGAAGAATAAATCCAATAAAGTCACTGACATTACACTGATAAAAGAATCAGGATCATCTTTTCCTTATTGTATATTTTAAAATATCATACTCTATGGTAATAGCCCTGAACATTATCATATTACTAGTATTACTTCCAGGCTGGCCTGGAGGGCAAGGAAAAAAAGCGTACTGGTGGTGGAAGCAGGGGGGCAGGGACAAAGGTGGAGTACACCTCCCTGACCTGAGCTTGTAGGGATTTGGTAAGGGAGGCTAAAGCAGCAATGAAGCTTAGATTAGCTTCTGGGATTAAGGATAACAAAAAGTCCTTCTTCAGGTATATAAGTAGCAAGAAGAAGTCTCGGGGTAACACTAGACTCCTATGCAGCAGGGCAGGGCAGGGCAGTTGGTGATGGATGCGCAAGAGAAGGCAGAACTCTTCAACAAGTTCTTTGCCTCCGTGTTACTGTCTGCTGACAAGGGGGTGCTCTCGGGTGATAGCGTAGAGAGGCCCAGGAAGGATGCGAGTCCCCTAACTGTTAGTTCAGACCTAGTTAAGGATTACCTGGAGGGCTTAGATGTATCCAAGTCGGCAGGCCCAGATGACCTTCATCCGCAGGTGCTGAGGGAATTGGGTGGTGTCATTGCGGAGCCATTGGCACGGCTGTTTGAGGACTCCTGGTGCTCGGGCCAAGTCCCTGAGGACTGGAAAAGGGCCAATGTGGTCCCTATTTTCAAGAAGGGGAGAAAGGAAGAGCCTGGCAACTACAGGCCAGTCAGCCTCACTTCTATCCTGGGGAAGGTCTCTGAAAAAATTATCAAGGGCCACATTTGTGAGAGCCCTGCAGGGGAAGTGATGGTGAGGGGTAACCAACACGGGCTCATGCCAGGCCGATCCCGCCTAACTAACCTGGTCTCTTTCTATGACCAAGTAACAAAAAGCTTAGATGTGAAGGAGGAAGTCGATGTCATCTTCTTGGACTTCCAGAAGGCCTTCAACTCAGTGTTGCACCCAATTCTGGTGGGCAAGCTGAGGGACTGCGGCACTGACGAAAGCATAGTCACATGGGTGGCAAACTGGGTTCAGGGGCACACCCAGAGGGTGGTGGTGGACGGGTTGATGTTGACCTGGGAGGGTGTGGGCAGCGGAGTCCTCCAGGGCTTGGTCCTTGGACCGGTGCTGTTCAACATCTTTGTTAGCGACCTGGACGAGGGTGTGGAGAGCACCCTGTTCAAGTTCGCTGGTGACACCAAGCTGTGGGGTAAAGTGAATACACCGGCAGGCAGGGATCGCATCCAGGCAGACCTGGATAGGTTAGAGAAGTGGCCGGATCTGAACAGGATGCAGTTCAACAAGGACAAGTGCAGAGTGCTGCACCTGGGGAGAGGGAACCAGCATTATGGTTATAGGTTAGGGGCTGACCCTCTTGGCAGCACAGAAGCAGAGAGGGATCTTGGAGTCACGATGGACTCCAGGATGAATATGAGTCACCAATGTGATGAAGCAATAGGCAGAGCCAACCGCAGCCTGTCATGCATCAACAGGGGCATCACCAACAGGTCCAGAGAGGTCTTGCTCCCCCTCTATGTGGTGCTGGTCAGGCCACAGCTGGAGTACTGTGTCCAGTTCTGGGCGCTGCACTTCAAGAGGGATGTGGAGAACCTGCAGGGGGTCCAGAGGAGGCCACTCATATGGTTGGGGGCCTCCAAGGCCAGCCTTATGAGAAGAGGTTGAGGGACCTGAATCTCTTCAGTCTCCACAAGAGGAGACTGAGGGGGGATCTTGTGGCTGCCTGCAACCTTATCAGGAGCCACCAGCAGCGATTCAGAGAAAGTCTGTTCACCAGGGCCCCCCTTGGAGTCACCAGGAACAATGGCCACAAGCTGAGGGAGGATAGGTTTAGGTTAGATATTAGGGAGAACTGCTTTACTTTGAGGGTGCCCAGAGCTTGGAATATACTTCCCAGAGAGGTGGTACTCTCACCTTCCCTGGAAATCTTCAAGAGGAGACTGGATAGGCACCTGACTGGGGTCTTATGACCCCTCCCACCCCCAGTGCTCATTCCTGCCCATGGCAGGGGGTCGGACTCAATGATCTGTCTAGGTCCCTTCTGACTCATTAATTCTATGCGTCTATGTAATGTAGTGCTTTACATCATTACTACATAATCCTGTAGAACTTTCTCTGAGCTCATAAAACTCTCTCAAAGTTAGGGGATTAGTATTTGAGTTTTCATTTAGGTCTATTTCTAACAGCAGCTCTTCTATTTCTGAGATTCTTCTAGCCTGAAATTCCTCTTTAAAAGTGTCCTAAAAGTGTAATAATCAACTGAGAATCCACAGCTAATCATAAATTGTTGATAGGATATGTTTACAAGCAATAAAAATACATATTTCAGTAGTTGCTATTATTTTTATTTCAATAGTATCTAACAGTCTAAGACATTGTACTATATATATTCCTAGTAAGATACAGTCTCTGACTCAAAAATCTTATGATCTGAAAAGAGAAGACATGTCAGAAAAAGAACTGGGGAGGGGGAGAGAAGGAAGTCTTATAATTTCTACTTTATATGTAGTGAAGTGAAGCATAAAATAACTGATTATGTGGCTTGTTTGAGTTCAAGCAAGATCTTCATAGAAAGGCTAGGAATTTAATAGAAATTGGTTGAGACCTAATTTAATACCAAAACCCCAAGGCCAGAATTTCTTTTGAGTTGGAGGAATCAAAAGATGTAAGTAGGAATCCTTATGGGTAGGGACAGAAGTTACACATAAATGGGTTTAAATGATCAGAAACTACTTTAAATCTGCAATAGAACACAAGTTCAGTGCAAGTGAACCTCTTTCAGAATGGCTAAACCCTGTTTAAAATAAACCTGGATTGGTAGAGTATCAGACTTAGCGGATTTGGGTTAGACCAGTTTATGAAACTTTTGTGCCATATTCTCTCCCAATTCAAGTTAACTCACAGTCCCTCAGCATCCCAGGATGCTTTGCTGCTTTGGGCTGTGCTGTCTGCTCCGGCAGAGCAGGGTTGGCCCACCCCCAGCTGTCAGAGAGCTGAAGCAGTAAAGCCTCTGCTCTCTTGCCTGCTTCTTGCCCATCAGCCCAATAGGAAGTGGGGGGGGGCGGGGGTGAGAGCGGCAAACAGGAACAGAACCTGAGGCCTGCGTAGCCTGGATCTGCAGAGCACAAGAAAAGGGAAAGCCCCAGCTGTAGGGTTTTTTTAGCCCTCTACAGCCCAGGAAGCTGGGACTGGTTCTCAGCCTCACACACTCCCAGCTGCCCACCTCTGAAAAGCAGGGAGGCAGGGGAGCGAACGTATTGCCTTGGCACAGCACTGCCTCCCTCAGTCAGGGACTGCATGACCTGGGTAGGAGCCCCCACCATCAGGGCTTTTTGCCCCCCACAGTCTAGTGAGCCAGGCTGGAATTGCTTCAGCCCTGCCCCATTCCCAGTCACCTGTCCCCGAGAGGCAGGGGGAGTGCACCCCCCCAGCCTAGCATGGACCTCCCCCTCACCCCCCACAAGAGGCAAGAAGCTGTGGAGGGATGGGACTGAGGTGATACCAGGTAATTCCAACCCACCATAAAAACCCTGAATGGGGGATCAGTGCTGTGGTGTGAGGTACATTATCCCCTCCTCATTCTCAATGAGGTGTGGGCTGCCACTGCACTGGGTTCAGCAGCCTTACACAATGTGACCATGAGGGGTGGTGCACGTGAGTGCCCCAGGCTTCTAACCTGGGCCAGTGCAGGCTTCTGCCTGTCTTAGCCACCTGAACACTGAACATACATTTAGTTTCTTACTGGTTCAGTCTATGATGCTTAGAAAAACCTGTGAAGATTGAATTGATTCCACCTTGGGCTTTTTGCACCCTTGTACTTAGCCTGTAAGACAAAAACAGCTGTGGAATAAATCTTTTATTCTTCTGTTTACACCAATCTATTGCCTATTCTACTGTTCATCTTTGTCTTAATTCCTAGTTCGCAATCCTTCTCCATCTCTCCAAGCAGACTATTTGTATTTGCATAGAGTCTTTTCTTTGATATTTAACTCAGTCTGCATCTGCTTGCCCTTCATACCTTAGGAAGGGCACCTGATGCCTATAAACTTGTCCAACAGCTCTTCCAATTACACAATGGGTGCATCTGCACATGTGGGTTACTGCAGAGTTGATTAATTAGCATTAAAGTAAAGCATTTTCATCTACACATGTGCCTATATTAGGGTGCAGTAAATTAATTAACTCTGCTATAGCATAGTACTGTCTAGGACAAGTACTATACTACAACAGAATAATTTATGCCACTACAAAGCATGTGTAGACAGTGACCAGGGCTGGCTGAGGTATGAAGGTGCTACGGAGTGGGGGCTGCCTGCCATCTAGCCCCACACTGTAACACCCTCGTGCCCCAGCCAACCCCTTTGCTACTATTCTCTCAATGCCATTACCCTGCCATCCTGGGGCTTCTCCACCCTGGCTCAAAGTGCTGCAGTCTCAGGTACATGTGAAAACACTGAAGCCATGAGCAGCTGACTCCAGCATGAACTGCATTGGTTCAGGTGCACTAATTGCATGCGTAGATGTGCCCAGTTAGTCTGGAAAAGATAAAACAAAAAAAGTCTTGCTTCGAAAACTATTAACCATTTTAGAATTCCTTCCATACCTAAAAACTTCACTGTATTTCTCATAATATAATGTATACTCTTCTCTCATAAATGTGTAGTGCATCACTGGAGTTTGGGTTCATCAGGCACAATGTAGTCTAACCACTACGGTCTAGAAATGGATGGTAAGAAGTGAATATAGTGTCATGAGGCAATAGGCTACAAAAGGATATTCATTTTAATGTTGAATTCACTCAAAATCAAGTGATTACATCCAGCTCAACACACCACAGCAGACCATGTTGATTTCTCAAATTCCAAAATAAAATGGCCCAACATTTGCTAATCCCATACCTTTATTTCATTTTATTCAGACTATTTTATTCTGGAAAAAATAAATAATCTTGTTCTGATTCAGGAGTAAAATATTCCCCCTCCCCATATTCTAGGTTTCCAAAGTTTAGTTCTTTAAAATTGACTGTGTTTTCTTACATATTTCTAAGAGGGGCTGGAATCTCCAGGTAGGTAAGCTCTTTTGAACATCAAGTAGTTCATGCTTGTTCCTTGTCCTAGTAAACACAATCTTGTTCATCCTAAGAGAGAGTATACATAGGGAATTCCTTATGTTCTGAGACAAGAGCCATTTACACGGACAGTTCCCAGCTATTTTTCCTCCACTGAGGTATTGTAAATACATTTCTGGAGCAGCCACAATGTCTTTGACTGGGTAGAAGTTCCTATGGGGATAGTCAGAGAGACAGTACTGATCTAAGGAGCTTGCCTCTTGCCTAAATTTCTATGTGAAACTTGAATAGGATTCTGGGCTTTTTTCTAGGCCCCATTCTCCCCCAAAACTGTATCTATTTGCAGTCTCATTGAAAATACAAAGAAATGAGGAATGCTTGGGGATACCAAACCAAGGGAAAGGGGGAGATCTCTGCATGGAATGTCTCCTTCATAGACAGATGTATCATCATACTGGGGGCCACGGGGGGCGGGGGGCGAGGAGGACAAAAAACCTCAAAACAAAGCAAAACAGAAAAAACATCCATTCTGAATGTTCAGACCTTTGATACTTTAATATATACTGTACTTTTAAAAGTAATTATTCCAATAGGTTTTTTCCCCCTTGTTTAATATTTGAAAAGCCCAGCTATCATTTTCTAAAAAAAATCTTTAAAATCACCAGGTAAAATGTGTCATATGCTTCTTTTAATTTTCCACGTTTTTTAGGCTTCCTTGGACTTTGAAGGTTTCTCATCCCAAACAACTGAGGATAGCTTACGTTTTCCCAAATCTATCAAGAAAATTTAAGAGCAACTGCCTGGACCACAGGTGGCAGTGCATGTTTAAGTATGAATGCAGCATCTCAACAACTCAGGTCAGTAACATACAGCAGAAAAAGTGCATTTGCTAACTGTTTGTCCCAGTTTAGCAGTTCCAGGTTAAAAACTGCATTTTCTATTCAGACTACTTGAGGTGCATGGGTTATATTGCCGAGGCTCCTTTAAACATAATAAAGTGCAATGAAAAAATAATTAATCGCCGGTAGGAACAAGGAAGAGTTGTGTCCCAAAGTAACAATGGTGTAAAAAATCCTTATCAAACAACACTGTTAAAGAAAAATAAGGTTAGACTAAAATAATCTTTTACAATTTTTTACCAGTACTTCCAAGCAAATTAATCAGATTGTCAAAAGCAGATATAAATGGATCTATTATTGAGTCTTTTTTTATTCAAGTTCATTTAGACTCCAATGGTCTTCTGAATTTCTACTGTTCTGCTTGCTTTGGTTACAAAAGTTTATTGACAGGTTATAGATACCAACTGTCTTTTAACTGAAGGGAAAAGATACTGAATGAATACCATATAACTGCAAATATTCAAGAGCCCATCTTGAAAGAGTACAGAAAAGCAATGCAGGCTACCTTCCTGCTATAACTATTAATAACATGGAATAATTGTATTCAGAATAAAAGTAAGAACGTTTTAAACAATTGGGATCAGCCTAAAATAAATGGTATTATAAATCAATACAGCAAAATAAAAAAAAAATATTTTGTAACTTGCTTTGAAACAAAACAATAGAAATTAATAATCGTTATTTTTTTTATTTGTGACTTATGCTTATATACACTTAAATCTACAAGACAAAAATAGATGTAATATTGAGAAAAAGTGAAGGTAGAAATGAAAGTAATAAACAAAACTGACTTCTATTAAAATGAATGCTGAAATTTATAGGCCATTGTTATGTTTTACCTCCTAGTAGACCAAATTTCGATATCCAGTAAAACAAAAAGTTAATGCCTATATCATCAGTATTGTTACATACATTTTTCAGGAATCACAACTACCTAAGCATTATCATAAAGATCACTAGTTATGGCCATATATTTCCCAAAGGTAATAGTTTTTGCTTTTTCTTAAAATAAACTACTACTGTTAAGGGAGGATGAAACAACATTATTATTCACTACTCCAAGAAGTGAATACTTTTCTATTAAATCATTTGCAGGTGATTTCATACTCGCTTTCAGTTGCAAGTATCAGACCCACATACTGATGGTAATAAAACATTGGTGGTAGCAAATGATTAAAAATCTAGGAGGAAAAATGACTAGTCAAAAAAAGTGTTTTAATTTATTAACAAACCACTGTATTTTACCCTAGATGTAACACATCACTTCTGTAGTACTTGTTATCCAGAGTTGTCAAACCACCAGATAAACATGAATTCTTGCAACTTTCCTCTCAGGTAAATAACATGACTGCATTATTATCTTCTACAGAGGCGTGAGACAGATAAGTGACTTATTGCACTGACTAACCTTCTGGAAGATAAAAACAGTGAGGGTGTAGCTTTATCCAGGATCATATTGAATCAAATTGGGTGAACTGGTAAGAATGGGTAGGCCTCTTGTGGTCTTTCAAGGTCATGCATAGGCTAACAGAAGCCTCATTTGGGAATTGAGTGAAAGGACATTCTTTAGATGATTTTCTTCTTGATAGGGTCGCATCTCACAAGATTAATACAGAGGGGTTTTTTTAAATCAAGACAACATTGTAGAGAGTGAAACTAGGGGAGATTTTTCCCTGGGGTTGCTGAGAAAAGGCCTGAGGGCTTTTAAATCAATCTTTGAGAACTGAGATAAGATAATTGGCTTTCTTAGGAGGTTTTGCTGTGTGTTTTGAGGCACACTTTTACTATTGTGGTTTAAGAATCTAGATTAAACATACCAGGAGTGGAAAATGGAAACTATTCAAGGGCAAAAATCTAAGAATATTAGGCCCCCACCAGACATTACACTTAAGATGCAATTGACCATTTAATTGCACCTTAAAGTATAACCCAGCCATGCATTCAGGCAATTAATAACATGACAAAGTGAAACCATCCATATGTGTAAAATATAGGTGATAATTTTTGTGACTAGTTTCAGTTGCAGGTTAAACTGAATGTGTGGCTCAGTATATCTCACTAGGGCTTGAACGGACCCTGGAGCAGTCCCTGCTAGCTGTCATTTAGCTTACTGGAAGCAGCATGGGGATCACACTGGAGCTAGCATAATGCATTCAGCCCAACTGGGGATTGCACCAGGGCCAGCACAATGGTCCCTGCTGGCCACCAATTAGCTTAGCATGGGGGATTGCATGGGCAGCATGGGGATTGCACTAGGGATCATGCTGCCCCAATCAACTAATCTGGCCTGTTGGGTTCCTAAAAATTGGCTGATTGTTGGGCACCTTTACAGTGCAGGAGGTGGTGGAAGGCTTCCCCTGTGCTAGCAAGTAGGGCGTGATAGGGTTCTGATCCCAAAAATCACACACCCTGCCATGCACATGGCAGGGGGCACATTGTATACTGTTCTCATCCACTCCTTTATTGATAGTGCTTCACAAATAAAATCACTGAATTCCATTAGCGCACTCCTGCTTTTTATGTCTATTTCATTAGTGAGAACATGAAAAGATGCATTTTGGAAAAGTAAGTTCAATCTCTAAATAGAAAATTAAAAAACAATGTTGCATAGAAAACAAACATAGATACTGCACGCATTCGTGGCAAAAAAATCTGAATAAAGTCAGTTATGTGAATGTAATAAAAGTATTTGAAATCAGCTTTAAGAATGTCAGTTAAATCATAAACCAACATCACTTCACTCAAATTATGGTCATGATCATTCGATGACAATAGAATATTTTGACAAATCACTTAATTTACAGTTACTTTATACTTATATGTTTGTTTGATTGTTAGGAGCTGGATTATTTGGAAAAGATCACCCAAGGTAAGTAATATAATTGAAAAGCTACTAGCATGATTAATTAGATTTGCAAGTCATTTCCATTTGGTTTTGCAGATGAAAAATTATTGAGTTATAATACTTTACCTACATCAGAGAAACCTTTTCCTACTACACTAGGTATCAGAATATACCTTAAGCTGTGACTCTTTACCCTCAGTTAATGAAGAAATACCTGCTAGTATTCTGTATTTTGATTCATATATTCATTTAACATAGTAAAAGGGAAAGTCTATGAAATCACATTTTACTGATATTTCAGAAATAAGTCTTCTGTATTTCTATAAAAGTACCCATAAACCATAATTATTTCATAATTCTCCATCATGGGAAACACTACTTCTCAAACACCATATCAGGTCTGACATCTCAAATTTAAAGAGGAACTTAGGCCTGTAGTGATCACTGGGCATTTCTACACATGCATTTACACCAGGTTGAATTTACTGTGCAGTAAATTACTGTGCAGTAAATAGGAATAGGCTGGCATCTACACATTCAGGTGCTAAAGTTAGTCTCAAGTCAGTCCACACACACTGTTACTGTGCAGTAAGGTGTCTACATATGTGTTACTGCACAGTAACTAATCGGGCAGTTACTGTACACTAATGCTTAAATTGGTGTAAGTCACCATATTTATTGCACAGTATGGGCATGCACATGTATACATGCACCTGTACTGCCCTGTAATTTTGGTTACTGCACACTAAATGCAGACATATAGACATGCTCACTACGTTCAAAAAACACAGGCATACATGAAAGAGAAGAACTAAATGATTGGCTTTATTTGTAGAGCATTAGGCAACCTCTGCAGATGCTGTGTCTGTCTTTCTCATACTGACTGGCTACTTAACGAGGAGCCATTTCCCAATTACCAGCTTCATCAGTCTCTTTAGTTAGAATTGGAGAATTCTATGAATTCCTAGAATTACAATTTGTATCACTACATCTCTCTTAAGAATAAGTACAAAAATCAATAAATATCCATCTACAGAAGAGAGGCTAATAGCATACCACTCTAAAGTAAGTCTTTAACACTCACTTCACTATTTCCCCTTTCTGCAGCTCCTTTAGCAAGCTGTATGAGTTATTCAAGAATTCACTTTCCTCTTAGACTGATGAAGTATCAGATTCAGGTTCTTATTTGCTTCCTGGTGGGTATCTTTTCCTCCAAATCTTGATAGATTGGAATCCTTACTCTAGAATCTGATTGACTTGCAGTTCTAGCAGTTGTGCTTTCGCACGTGGCACAAAGTTCATTAGCTACAGACTGCTGAGTTCATTTCCTCTTTCTGCATAGGAATATTTATTTCCAGAAGGATGTGTTTTGCTTCTTGTAATCTGGAACAATTGGTTTCTTCCTAAGAAGATAGTTCAGATTTGGGTAATGACAGCCAAGTGGATCATCAGGAGGTATGAATGTCATGTGTTCTCATATTGTAAGCACACACTTAATTAGATTCAATTTCTGAGAGGCTGCCAGATCCAAACTTAGTGTTATCTCCCTGGATGAAACAATGAATGGGAGTTTGTACACTCTATTTTTATACTGCAAGTTAGCAGTGCATCTCCCTTTCACTAGTACATTTGTTCCTGAATAGTCATCTATTTTGATGTTTGTCAGACTCATTCTTCATCTCAATTTTGATTTTCTGTATTCATACTCTGGTAAAATATTAACCTGAGCTCCAGAAATGTATTTACAATACCTCAGTGGAGGAAAATTCCAGGCCCTCTCATTGATTCAGTCATGCCAAAATAATTTTTTATGGTGTTCTCTCAAGTGTGTGTACTTGAGGTTTTTACATTTGGGAACTGCAGCCCCGCAAAATAGTGCAAATTGTTACAGTTAAAAAAAGAGTTTTCTAAATGTAGCACAACATTTGGGACCAAGGTTACCTTCTACACTTGGGACAGGTAAACTTCTTTGCTTTCTCTCCCTTAGCAGTCTCCTTACCAATGGCAAATTTCCACCCTGTGCAAAGGTTCTGACCATATTCTTTCATGCTTTCTGTATGAATGACCCCTTTTGATGTATTCAGCTTGGGCTTTCACAGTTCTCTGCCATGTACTTTTGGATAGACTTTTCTAAGTATAAGTCTTTTTCATATAATTAGCCTTTCATGTAACACAATGTCTGCAAGGCTAAAAATAATCCTATCTCTAATTAAAGATTCTGTCAAGTTCCCAAAAAACACAGTTCTTAATCCATCTCTATAGTTCAGTAACACACTGATCTATGCTTCGTTTTGTTTTTTGTTTGCACTTAAAAATTCCCTGCCTTTCAAGAGTCTCACTCTTTTATGACATATAATAGTCCTCAAATTTGAACAGTAGTTTACTTAAACTTGTATTCTGACCTTTTTAAAAATAAAAGTGATATAAACAGCCAGGGTTTCCTCCCCCAGATCCCCCTGCCCTCACAATATGCAAGAAGTTTGAGGATTTGACTTTTGTTATTTTTCTCTTCTACCCCTATGTCTGCTAAGTACTATTCAAACCTTTTGCCTGAATGCCCTCCAGTTCTCTGCTATATTGACTGACAACAGAAAGGTAGGTGAGATGTGCAACACTTCCAAGATCAATGTTCCTTAGATGATGACTGTGCAGGAAGATCACTTACAATGATCCCTTGTCTTTCCACATGGCTATTTGGCTCTACTTGTACCCAGGTTCCAACTTCTTCTTCACTTTGAGCATGTCTCCATGTGCCATTAATGCACAGCAGTAAACTCTGGGGCTAATTGCTTCACAGTTCCTTGCTCCCAGAAAGCTCCCTGGTGTGCCCAGACTGCAGCACATTGAGTGAGGTTACACCATCACCAACTGCCACAGAGCCTGAGGTGTCAGTCTGCCAGCCTAGGGCTGCTCTGACTGGGTTCAAAGTGTTGCACGGTGGCTAGCTGGGACACAAGGATGCATCGGCATGGGATTAGCTTGGCAGGCAGCCCCTGCACTGAAGCACCTTTGTGCCCCTGCCAGTCAGGGCAGTGTCTACATGTGTACTGCTGCTGCTGTGCCTGAGGAATACCTGAAGGGTGTTTATAAAGAGGGTAGGGATAGAGTGTTCTCAGTGGTGGCAGATGACGGAATATGGAATAGTGATCTCAAGTTCCAGCAATGGAAGTTTAGGTTAGATATTAGGAAAAGCTTTCTCACTAGGAGGGAGTAGCTAACACTGGAGTAGGTTACCCAGAGAGATTGTGGAAGCTCCATCCTTAGAGGTTTTTAAGACTCAGCTAGACAAATCTTGGCTGGGATGACATAGTTGGGGATGATCCTGCTTTGAGCAGGAGATTGAACTAACTAGATGACCTCATGAGGTTCTTTCCAATCCTAATTTTCTATGATTCCATGATTCTAAGAGCCACGAGAATAATAAAAGTATTGAAAAATTATCCTTACATTGAGATAGTCCAAGCAAATATATTTATTTTATGAAAGAGAAGGCTAAAGGCTAATTTCAATCATTCTCTATAACATCTACCTGAGGAACAGATTTTTTATAATGGACTCATCAAGCTAGTAGTTGAAAAAAGGAACAACCTGTCTTTTCAAAAACAAAGCAAAATAAAATATAGCAGGGAGCCTGGTCTGGACCCTGCCACACTCGCTCCTCTGGGTGAGCCTGATATGAAAATTTGGCCATAGATGAAAACTAGACTGGTGGCAGGGAGTTAAAGCCAGCACTCTACAGTCCAGCACAGCTGGAACAGACTCCCATGAGACCCCGAGAATTCCGGTCCTCTTTAAAATAAAAGTAAACCAGGAGCAGTGACCTGTCTCAAGCTCTCCTGAAAAGGGGAAAACAAGGAGAGTTAGCATGGATTCCACATGGAAGCATGGATAAGCTGCCACAAAGGGGAAAGAAGAGTTCCAGTTGTCAGAGAAGGTGGGAGATGGATCCTGCGGTCATTGCTGTATCCTGGTAGGGAGATTGTACCTTCAGTTAAGGGCGTGAAGGGAATTCTGATCTTCTCCCCAAGTAAGTGCATGCTGATCATGGGAGAAAAAAGAAAAATAACAGAGTGAACTGTTGAGGGACTATTTCGAAACCCAAATTATATAAGAATGTCTGCTGAAACTAATTGAGGCCAGATAAGGAGATTGCTTGATTAGAGCACGGACTGTGTTATGTTGGCTCTGAAGTAAATTCAGAGTTAGATAAGGAAAGTGATTGATTGATCAGAGCATGGACTGTGTTATGAGTGGCTCAGAAATGGAGTAAGGTCTGACCAAGGAATAAGAACTGATTGATCAGGACACAGACAGTACTATAAGAGGCTCTGGAGTCTGTCAAAGTCTGGGAGATGGGAAAGTCAGTTATGCATGATGTGGGCTGTAATTACATGGGAATCTGAAGGTGATTGAATGCAAATTGAGAAGGACTGGTCAGTGAGAGTATGGACTGCCTAATCTGTGAATTAGAGTTAATCGAAGCTAGTTTGTGAAGGAGGGTTGAGTAATCTGAGTGAACTGCATTAGTTGAGATGCAGTCACTAGTTTTAGACTGGCTAGGAAGAACCTGATTAACAAGAAAATATCTGTTTGGGTGAGGAAGGGCCTGAATCACTCCAGGAAAGAGATCAGGGCTACAGCTCTTTGACGGACCAGGATTGAAAATAGATCCAGCTGGGGGCTAATTTAAATGGATGTAGGACCTCTTCAATAGACCAAGAACCAGGATCAGACTTTGGGAAGGTCTGGAAGGCATAAGGGAAGCTTTGTGGAATAGACTCATAGTCTAGAATCTAGAGGAACACCATTTGGGTGATTGACAGGCCAAGGTGTAGGGGACAAGGAGCCCTAGAGAGGTCTATCTCAAGAACTTACACTGGTCAGCACCACTAACTAGGCAGTCACTCTCTTTGTTCATAAAAGTAACATCATAGTGTGGCAGGCAATAAATCAGTGAGCAATGGAGAGGAGAGAGCCAAAAAGAAAGAACTGGTGACTAGTGAGTGTCCACTGCCGCACAAAACAATACCACTTAAAGTCAGTTTGAATAGAGGGTGTTTAGCAGTGCAACTTCTGACAGTAGATACATAATAGCTACCGTATTTGCCAGTTTAATAAATGCTTCGCTGGCATCATATTTCTCTTAATGTAAAGCACTTTAAAATGTCTTAAAAGTGAATCATTCCTTGGCTCTACCTTAGCCCTGTCTTTGATTCTCAGGTCAATAAATCTTGGTGTTAGTGTCAACAAATGTCAATTCCTGCTTGGTGCCCAGCTGTTTTTATACATTAAATATGAGTGAAACATCTACTATTCACTATAAGGAATGCATTGTTAAAAAGGTGTGTTATGCCTAGTACTGTTGACAGTCACTATAAACCAAGTAACTAACAATTTACTTTGTAAAAACATTGAACACATTAAGTATCAACAGAGATACAGAAACTTAATCATAAAATGATCTACCAAAAATCTTCAGGTCATGTTGTAGCTAAGACTACAATAGTTTCTGCTGCAAAGGAAAATTGCTAACATAAAATTGTCATGTAGAATTTTTAGCTCCTTCCATACCCAGAAAAGATGCTCATCTAAAATCTTTGAAGCATGCAGTTGATACAATAAAAGTTACCATCACAAAGTTACCTTGCCTTTCATTTACTTCCTGGAACATCACTCCAATATTGCCTTGATTTAGTAAACTATTAAAGGTGAAATAACTCCTAGATGAGGAAAATGCCACTACACAAATTCAGTTTTAATTTAGGAACTTGGAATTTGAATCCAGGTAATACTTAGCCGTACACTGTGCTTGTGTAAGATTATGAAACAATCCAGTCTTCTTTCTTTGGGACTACAACCCAAATGGGCTTTTTCAGACCTTGCAAATGCTAAAGGAAGCTAGTCCTCCAGATTGTTTGAGACTTATCCACCACTAACTAAGACATAAACCAACAAAATATTGACAGATAAGGTATATCCATAACTTGGATGCAAATTGAGTAAAGAAAAGGGAAATGTGAACTGGATAAAGAAAAAAGGAAATCCATAAAAACCTCCTTGTGCAGCAGTTGTTAGGACATTGTAAATTTTATAACCACTCCAATTGAAGTGGCTCCTGCTGAGATGCTGAGTGGTAGGTAAAATGAGTAGATAGTGTGAAATCGTAGAGTACGCAAATATGATCCCCAAAGTAATTTTGAAGCATCATTAACAAAGTACAGGAAAACTACAATCTCTGCAAGTATTTCAGCAAGTAGCCATTTGAATATCACAAAAATTACATGTGTACTCTAAAGCAATCCCAAAGGTGGGGTGCTGGATTCCTTTCCTAATCTTGTACTATTCCAGAGTTAAGCAAAACATGATCTGGATGCATCATGAATGAAGTTTCAATATCTAGTCATGTATTTCTAAAAGTGAAGGATTAGAATCAATGGGCACATCTACACTTGCAATGAATATGAAGCAATAAACTCCAGAGTTTCTTGCTATTTGAATGTGTGCCTGGGAGTGCAGCATGTTGAGCCGGGTCAGAGTAGCAGGGAGGAAGGGGTTAGGGGGTGGGGCAGGGAGATGGGAGGAAGGGGTTAGGGGGTGGGTCTGGGAATCATCCTGCCAGGCCAGGGCTGATCCTCCTGGTTTAATATGCCATGGAGGGGTTGGATGGGTCACAATGGTGCTTCAATGTGTGGCTAGCCATCAAGCAGCCCCCATACTGAAGCATCGTCATGCCCTAGGCAGCCTGGGCAGCATCTACATGTGTGCTGTTGTGGAATTTTTTACTCTGTAACAGGATAGCACTTATAAATATTTATTTGTCAAATTAGAATAATATGGAACTAATTTAATTGGTGAAATTATTGGGCACGTCTACATGAGTTGTTTACTGTGCAATAAACTAACTAGCTGTGCAGTAAACCTCTCAGTGTCTGCACATGCATCCCTATTAGGCTGGAGTAAACAAATTTACTCCACAAGGTAGTACTTCTAAAAATAAGTTATATAAGAACCTAAAAGTGCTTAATCACTGGTATAAATTCTTATTGCCATCTCATCTTCACAAAATATCTCAAATGGCTAGCTGCTAACTAGTTTATTGGACTCTTCACCCTTCATGATCAAAGTGTCATTAAAAGTCATATCTGTACCAAAGTTCTCCTGTTTTTATTTTTTTTACATCTACATAAAACTATTTTTTGGAATAAATATTTTGACATCTATATAAACTTTTTTTTTTTGAATATATAATTGTCATATGAATTTCATAATAGTAGAAGTCCCATGTACATTAATAATTCCCACAAAAATTAGCAAGGTTCTTCCCAGGCATAAATCACAGGATTTTCACTGATTTCCTTGATGTGAAATTTTACCCATTTCTCAAAATATGTTACAATTTGATACCAGAATAATTTAACCTAAATTAAATAAATAAGATGGAATGCAATTTGAGAATGCTATTAGAAATCTAATGAATAATGGGGTGGCTAGGTTTGGATACTTATCTAATAGGAGTTGTTCTGAATCAATTACTCCATATCAATTAAATTAGGTAGGGTTGTATCCCTTTAAAACATTTGAGACTCTTCTAATGACATCCACTGTGTTCTGTTTTAGAAACTATGAAAAACCTGTCATACAGTCAGCACAAATGATTTTGGGAACATAGTTGGGCCTGGTTGGCTTTTGCATATTGTTCTTGTTGTGTAATAATTAAAACACACAACACAAAGGCCAACCATATATACAAATCTGAATTTGCAATATTCAACTGAAAAATTGCATTCTTCAAAGTCTGTGAATAATCTGAACACTCCTACAAAATTAAGGTTTTATACTATGGTTTTACAACAAACCCTGGAAAAGTAGCAATAATCCCTGACATAATGGAAGTTTTTCAGTATCTGAAAGGCTGCCATTAAAAAAAAGGGGGAGCAACTATACTTCCTTCCTGCAGAGGGAACAATATGAAGCAATAAGATTAAACTGCAGTAAAACAGATTAAGTTTCAGGGGGAAAAAATTCCAACTAGAAGCTGCTCAGAAAAGTTGTAGAATCTCCTTTGTTGGAGGTTTTTAGGGAGACGCTGGATAATTAGTTACCTGGAATGCTATAGGAATAGCTTGTGTGGGCAGATGTACTAAAACCCTTGAGATCCTTTCTATTCCATGGTTTTATATTTATAGATTCCCCTTGGAGCACAGTAGTGGTCCATAGTGGATTCAAATATATTCCTCTTTTATTCATACAGGGGATGTTCTCATGAGACTTTTACTGCACAGATGAGTAATTAACTTTTTGGTAAGCATCTCGGCATCTACACATGTGCCCTTATTAAGGTACACAAAACTAATAAATTCCAAAATAGTGTAGTACTTGTAAAATACTTGTAAAATAAAAAACTTTGCATGTGCAGCAGTGAATTTGTAGATGCTGTCCAGGCTGGCTGGGGCACAGAGTGCTTCAGTGAAGGGCTAGCCAGCAGGTAGACCCCACTTTGAAGCACCCTCGTGCCTCAGCCAGCCCCTGCACAGAACATGGAGCTCCACTGGAGAAGACCTGAGGTTGGCAGCTGACCACCCCACCCCCAGTCCCCTGTCAGCCCAAGGCTGCTCCAACCAGGCTCCATGCGCTGCACATGAATAAACTCTGGAGCAATATGCTGCAGAGTTTTTTGCTCCCAGCTGTACTCAAACAGCATACCCAGGATCAAAACTCTCCAGAGTAGTAAGCTCCAGAGTTTATTTGTGTGCATTAATTGCAGGTGTAGACATGCTCACAGTGTCAGTAATCTTGCCAGCTTCACAGTCAGAGCTCACCCTGGTGAGCTAGCATTTGGGAGGGAAAGGGTATAGCAAAGGCCAGCCCCCAAAACAACTGCACTGGAGAAGGAAAATTGAATCCAGCAGAAATTGCCCTTCTCTATAGCACTTCTTTCAATTATATTTATAGCCCATATAATGCCCTAAAGAGAACACTACATCCTCCTATTTTTTGTATGGACTCATAACATAGATCATAATTTTGTCCAATATAAGAGCAAAATAAATTAGGTAGCATTTCTAAACATCAGTTATTGGAAAGAAAGTGTTTATTTTTAATAATTTGTTGGAAATTTCAGACATTTCATTTGGCATCCAAAAAGTTGTGACACAGATGTATTTATTGTGACTATCTGAAATTGTGAAGCCATTTCAGTTTGATTGATCTATAATCTGTTAATTATAAGTTCTCTGAGCATGTGATTGATCTGTCCTTTTTACAGGCTTTCAAGTTATATATTTACTCAGTAATCATTAGTGACTCCAAAAATCATTTAAAGAATAAGTCTAGTACCAGGGTTTGTTTTGAAAGTTCATAATGTAACCTGATATTTTACTTTAAAATTAAAAAAAATAGCGCTATTGAAATGAAACTACTAAAAGAACACCAAGTTTAACTTGTTTCAATGGTTTAATTTAATTTCAGCAATACACAGGGAAATTCAGAAGCAACAGTTGCACAGGCAGGCTTGCACTTGTATATTTTGCTTTTCGGGTTCTAACTAACAGCTTTATTGAGTTGGGGAGTCTTAAATTGGATTTTACATTATCTCTGATACATTTTTCTTTAGAGAACACAGTTTAAACTCTGGCTAAGAACAGACATTACACATAAACCAGTTTGAAAATGGCTGAAACTGGTTTGAGATAAACCTGGTTGAATTTAGTATCAGACTAAAACTGATTAACCCAGTGTCTGTCCCAGACTCCTTCTTGGTTTAAGTTTAAATCAGAGTCCCACAGCAACCCAGCATGCTGTATAGGCTAGGTGGGGCTCTCTGCTCCAGGAGCTGGACTGGCCCCTTCCCTCTGCTTCCTGGCTGCAGTTTCAGCAGAGAGTGCAGGTACAGCAGGAACTGCCTGGCTTCCTCCTGCTTCCCAACCTCTCCCCACTCCTTGTTGAAGCAGGGATTTCCCCCTCCCTTCTGCCTTACACAGACACCTCTCAGTATTAGCTAGCATACCACGTGCTGGCTACTGTCTGTTCTGTGGGAGACAGGACACAGGCAGACAGGACAGTGTTGGCTTAGGGCTTTTTGGTGCTAATCAACAGGTCAGCTGGTAATGTCCCTCCATTCCTTCCTTCTAAAAAGGTGGAAGAAAAATCTTGAACTAAAAAGAGAAGCTTTTGTTTTCTTAATGGGTTGATAAACACTGAGTAAGAGGTGATAAACACTGTGTTATCAACTTCTTGCTGGGAAGCTTGGGAGGGGGAGAGAACCCCTCCCGAATCAGAGCATCCTGACAGGGCCTGACCACACCCACCCTCAACTCAGCACTGTTGAAAGGAAGGGAGAGATGCTCTAGGCCCCCTTCCCCAGCTTAGCCTGGCCACTGAAGACGTGTGCTTGCATTTCTGGAATGAAAAGGGAATGTCTATTCACCTCCAAATCAGTTCAAGCTTTTCAGGTTAGACTAACCTGCAAAAATTGAATCAATTCAGACTCAGGCTTTTTAAATATCTGTCCCTAGCTCTAATGATAATCACAGATGAGGTGCCCAGTTACAGTCCCTTAGTATACCTGGATGCAGAGTCCTCTCCCCCAGTCTCCTGTTGTGTGTGGACAATCTTTCTACCCCCTGAACTCTGCTGGAGCACAGAGGGTTTCTGGCACAAATCCAACTCCTCCTCCTGTCCCGGGGAATGTGACCTTCCCACACCCAGGGGTGCAAGCCTGTGGAAACAGCATGCAGAGCATGTGACAACCAGACAAGTCACAGGGTACGACTGAGTCTTGTTTTGGGGTCTGGGAGGGTGGCAAGAAGATAGGGGGCCAGACTGGGTCTCCATGAGGTGGGGTTTCCTTCCAGGAGCAGGGGCAGGGCCAAGGGGCAGTAGTTCCAAATGTATTAAAGCATGAGACTTTCTTTAATTTACTTCCTCTTTATTTCTTTTTTGTTTGTTTGTTTCTTTTTATGTTATCCTTTGGTGGCTAACTGATTACATATCCATGCACCCACCATCTCCCTTTTCTTTCCATCTCCCTTTTCTTTCCATCTCCCATTTTATTATTCGCACCATCCCATTAACTGTCCACTACCCAGATTCATGTTCCTGCCCCCCCAACCCATTTCTCCAACACTGCCACTTCAAGCAAGGAGAGAAGCCTGTCTTGGCTTACCAGCTCTTTAATGGCAGCTCACAGCTGTAACTCCTAGTCTGGCCCCTGCTCACCAGTCCTCTAATGGAAAGCCACAGCTGTGCAGGTTGGGAACAGTCAGAGGAAGTTCTTAGCTTTGAGGTATGGCTGCTTCAAACTTGAGCTAGCACTAATATCAATCAACATTTAAGTAGCTTAAAGTGCAACATGTAACAAGGTCCTAAATGTAGGAAAGGCCTTTTAGTTTTGACGTTTTGATGTAGGCACCTCTGTGCAATTCAGTTTGGAATCTAAAGTCCCCACCCCATCCTACTTCCAAAAAGGACAGAAATTAACATGCACTGCTATCTTCAGCATTTCCTTCTTGCTCCTGACTTGTGTTCTGGCTATTGTGTATCCTATTCTTGGCACCTAAAACTTTCCTAATGCATAGAATTTAGGGCATTTTTACACGCATAACCACAGCAGCGCTGGGCACTTTGAAAAGCACGCAGTGCTAGGATGCTTGCAGTTGTACGTAACAGGTCATCCCCCCCAGCACCATCTTTCTGGTTATCCATGCCTTACATGGGGCACCCTTGGAGCCTGCTTTGGAATTCTTCCAAGGCTCTATTTTTTTTTCCTTTCAGTGCTTGGAAGCTTGTGGCCCCCTTTTCAGAGCCCAGCACTCCCTTGCCCAGAGGCATAGGAGCTGTACCCACAACCAGAGGGCTGTGGGTTTAAAACCAGGGTGTGACCCTGAACCTGCCTCTGTCAGCCAAAACAAAAGAAAAGCACACAACAAAATACACCTGTGCTCTGGTGCATCAGGCCTCCCTGGCCTTTTTAAGATCATCCTTCAAGTATCAGGATTTGTGTCCCCCAGCAGCTATGCCCTCACCGGCACCGGGGTTCCCACTCTGTAGTGGGTCCCCAAAATGAGCTCTCCTCTGTCCCCTAATAACTTCACCCAAGCCATCAGTCCTCAATAACCGAAAGAAATATTTACAGTCCTGTCCGTGTGCAATAACTGTTCCCAATAATAAAAAAGAACACATGATCATGTCATCTTACATTTATACCAGGTTCGTGCTGCCACTCACCTCCATTGGCTTCTGGGGCATTTATTGTCTCTCAGGGCTTCCACAGTCCCCTCTTCCAACTTTTGGACTGCTCACCAGGCCTCTCCATGGAGCTTTGGGATGCGCTCCTTCCCCTTCAGCTGCTGGCCTCCCTACTGCTGTTCTGCCCTGGGTTCTTATAGTCCTGCCCCTTCTGGTCAGCTAACTATCTGGCCCAGCCCAGCTATTAACTTCTTCTGCACCAGTTCTCCAGGCCCAGCAGGTTCAGGCCTTAAAAGGGTGGGACTACTTTCTAGTGACAGGGCTAGGGTTCCCTGCTACATTGTATAAGCGGTGAAGTGCTCATCAGTGCTGCAAAAATGGCAGCAGTGCGCTTTTGAACTAACACACCGTGGAGGTGCTTCAGTTTGAATGCACGTCACCACCATTTTCTGCACACTGACACTCATTTTGCATGTGGCACAGCACTATTTGCATTAGCTTACTTGATTAATCATGTCTGTTCCAAAGCAGCATATCTCTGGCATGTCATATGGAAAAAAAGTATGTGTATAAATGTCCCTAGGTGACTAACTCAGGACTATTGCTTCTACTGTCAGGGCTAGGTACCTAAGATGTTGGTGTTATGGTGGTGAATATCACAAAGTAATTTTGTAGATCTAGGTTTATTAGCTTAAAACTGGAGGTAGTAGGATATTCAAACGATTTCTTGTGTTCATGCCACTAGAGGTGGACAAAAGCCCAGGTTCTGTAAGTGAATGTACATTTTTTTTCTTTTTTTTTTCCCTTCCCACTAGTTAGAAAAGCTGGTTCAAATAGTGGTTTTGCCATATTTGAATGAATATCTTCATGGGAGAATATGTGGATGGTATGAACTGATGTTGATGCAGTCATACCTCAGTGAAGTTCTTCTGCTTGAGATAAAGAGGACATCAGTCACTAAAGTTAACTACAATATTGCAAATAGCCTTTTTCAAAAAAAAAAAAAGAAAAAAAAGAGAGAGACAATGAGAGAGTGAAAATATCATTGAAATTATGTAAATATTACAGCTAACTCTATCCATGTTTAAGCTGTATCCATCTTTAATATTTATACCCTTATGTTACAAAAAGAACTGCCACTTGAAGACCTGTTGACCTTCAGTTGTACTACTTTTGTTTGTGTGGAAAGTTACAGCTGTGCTTTGTGTTTGTGAGTGTTTGAATATTTGGTTACTTTTTCCATGGGTGTCTCAATTGTGAGCAAGACATTTAAATTAATATGTTACTGTATTTCTAAAGAGTTAGCTTAGAGTCAAACAAAATATTAAGTATTGAACAAGGAGCACTATTTATTCTACTGTATTGTTATTTATAACAAGTTGCAAAGAGGTTATCAGTAACTGAGCGCAAACATCTTGTTTACTTGTAGAAACTAAGAAATATAAACAGATAACCGATGTAAGACAAAATACTTTAGAGCTCATTGAATCTACACTCTTCTTTCTGGCACGTTTTGTAGTACATTTCATTATACAATCCTAGTACTACAAAGGGGGAAATGGGAGTATGAACACTGAAGCATGCTACATTTTTCTGCTGTGCTCCAAGCAAATGTCTTGCTTATTCACTGGGTAGCCTGCTTTCTTTTCAATAAACAAAGTGAATTACTTCATAGTGAAAGCATTTCATGTGAAGAGTCTTACTGATGCACCAGGATGATGAATAAAATCCCAGTAGTTCTGAACTTTTCTGAATAAGCTGTCCTGTTCTTAAGTTTATTTCATATAACAATATAGCAGTGAAACTTTTCCCATTGATCTAGTGGCATTCAAAGACTGCTATTAGGAGGTCTTGCACTATGAGCCTTGTTACCTGTACTCTGATCTGCTCAACTGTTGATCAGTGTTAGTGCCAACACTGGAGCAGTCACATCTCAAGGCTAAAAACCTTCTCTAACTGGCCCCCACTTGCAGAGCTGTAACCTGCCACTAGAGGGCTGGCAAGGAGGGGCCAGGCTAGGAGCTACAGCTGTCATTTGCCATTAAAGGTCTAAAATTAATGTGTAACAAGGCTCTCCCTCTCCTTCAGTTCTAGTCAACTAGCAGTCCATTTTGTTTTCATATTTTAGATATAATGAATCATACCCTTTCAGCTGCATTCATAAGGCATGATTTACATGCATATAGAACACTTGAATTGTGGTTTTCAGCTGTAGTCTACACCAGCATGTGTCATTTGCTGCAACAAAGCAGTATATTTTGGTGGCCTTAAATAACAACGTATGAGGATAGAAAGCTTAGGAGCTACTGTACCAATGATCAAGGCCAAATACCACCACAATGTGCCACCAATTTATTGGCAAAATGAACTACAAGTTGCAATGCATGTTTTATATTACAGATCATTAAAATGGAACTCTTAGTTTTCCACAGCCAGAACTATTATGCTATTCCTTTAAAATGAGATTCACTTCAAATTACAGGAAGTGGTGATACACACATGAAGAAAGATGTGGTTGTCAGTAACTAAAACCCTCCTAGAAACTGTCGGAACCAAATGAAGGCCCCAAGGTCATGGTGGGCCGTGCGGTGGCTTGGATACGAGACAGGCGGGATTATTGGTGAGGAGTTCTGAGGCACAAGACTCGTATGGTTTCAAAACAAGATGGATTTATTAACTTACATTTTGAGGCGTAGGTGCTGATGCTTTCTTCAGTTACAGTTAAACGGACAACAGAGGGGTCTGTTGGCCCACGGGGTTCACTAGGGAGCCCTTGCGTTCTACCCCTAGGGGGATAGGTGCGGCTGCCCACTAACTAGTCCCAGGGCTGGTCAACAGCTCATAAGTGGAGTGCAAACAAACAAAACTGTAACTCGTAGAAATGATGAACGGTATCGTGACGCCAGTCCAGTGATGGACAACGGGTGATCGAAAGACAAAGCCGAGGTCGGAAGCCGAGATGTGGAGAAGCGGAGATACAATCGAGGCGAGTAGGGATGATCTGAGTCGTGGTCAGTAATCAGTGCCAGTGTTAGTCGAAAGCCAGAAGATCAGTATGATAAAGATGAGACGAAGTCGAAGACGAAGTATCAATCTGTGCGGGAGGAGACCGATAGGCCGAGAAGCCTTACTGAGGAACACTTCCTGATAAACAGCCTCTGTTCTCAGTCAAGTGGGTCTCTCCCCCTTTGGGTTGGGCTCATTAGCCTTTTATATGGATTTAGTGGCCAATCAAATCGCTTTTCACATGGAAATTTCTGGTCAAATTATGTCATGCTATTACTGTACTGAGCATGCATCTGGTTAGGTTTTGCGTATGACTGAGCATGTACAGGCTGAAAACTAGGTCACGGCTGATTGACAGGCCTAGGGGTCGAGCAGGGGGCAAGCTCTGACCATGCTATGGAATTTTCCACTAGCTTAGGCTGTCTGCACATGTCAGAACCAACTCTCCGTATTGGCAGCACACATATGCAAGATTTTACTTTGACAGAAACAAGATCCATGGTGTACCAATCTGTATTCAGAGAGCTAGATAGAGATAACCAGTACCATGGTTGTCAGGGTACCTGTGAAATCTCAAATTACTGTACTGAAAATATCACACACACACAACCACCAAGGCAGTGTAACACTAATATTGCACTGAAATAAACTGACGCAGGGCTACTGGAGGCTGGTTGGCAGAGCCTATCATGCAGCAGGGGGTAGTGGGGATAGCCCCCCTGCTGGGCAGGGGCTTGCGAGTGGGGTCTTTTTTTTTTTTAAAGGGCTGGGAGGTGGGGTTGGTGGGGCAGCCATGGGGGTGCTGGGAGAGTGGGTGGGAGTCGGGTGGCTCATGACATGTGGCAGGGGGGACTGTAGAAGCAGAGATGGGTGGCAGCTGGGAGGAGACCAGAGCATGGACACAGGCACAGATGCAGGCTTGGCAGTTTTGCAGCTGCCTGAGCCTGTGTATCAGAGAGAACTGGGGACATGTCTTCTGAGCAGTGCAAGGTGCTCAAAAGGCAGCTGGGGAACCAGCTGGTGGTGAGCCGGGGAGAGAGGAGTGGAACACCAGCTGGGAAACACCAGCTCCAGAGGTGGGAGGCTCCAGCTCTAGCCCCAGTTTCCCAGAGAAGGAGTCATCCATCTACCTGGAGACCCCAATCAGCAAGGCAGGAGGCAGGCTTGGGGGTCGACAGAAGCCAAGGAGCCCCGTTGAGAGGCAGCAATCAGGTAGGACACCAGTGGGGAGCAGCAGGGCTCTGACCAGGAGCTCTGGAACTGTGGCTGAGGGCAGACCCTCAAGCCCACAACCATCCTCGGACAGCCCTGGAGAGGGCAGAGCACAGGGAACCACAAGCCTCCTAAAGGGGGAGAGGAGTGATGCCAGCGAGAAGGACCAGGATGACAGGATCTCAGGTCAGCTGGGCTCCAGGGCAGGGACACCAGAAGAACTGGTAGGGATGGGGCACAAGGTCACCCCCAGTACTTCAGCCTGTTAGAGGGGAGGAGACAAATAGGTGCCCTGGGGGGATAGAAAGGAGTTCTGAGAGAGCGAGAGAGAGACAATCTTGGGAGCTCCACCAGCAAGCGCCGGCATTTTCAGTTGAGTTACAGATGACCCCAGCAGGAACAAGTTTATTTTCTTGAAGAGGGGAACACCAGCCCAAAGTGTCAGGATACCCTCCCCGTGAAAGGTCCCAGGGGTCACAGTGGAATGGGGTGGCAATCAGAAAGCCGACGAACAGGTTGGGATTAGCAGCGGTGGAATTCTGAGTGGCACTAAGGCGTGTGGTTTCAAAATAACAAGATGGTTTATTGACTTACGCTTAGCGAGGTGTAGTCACAGTAATTCTTCAGTTACAGTGGTGCGATAACACAAATGAACAACAATACGGGGGTCTGTTGGCCCACGTGGTTCCCCAACAAGCCCTTGCGTTCTACCCCTGGGGCCAAAGCCTGGGATAGGTGCAGCTGCCTGTTGGTTAAGTCTCAGGGCTGGTCAACAGCTCATAAAAGGAAGGGACGAACACACAATGCAACAAAACTGTAACCCGTAGAGGATAGCGAGATGTGATGCCAGTCGGATGATCGGAGTAATCATGAGGATAGCTGAAGTCGAAAACCAGAATGTGATATAACGAAGGTGGGATCAAGGTATGCAGAATCGAGCTGGATCGTAGTCAAGAAACGAAGCTGAGGTCAGTTAGCACCAGGTAAGTAGGAAGCTGGAGATAGCAGGAACAGTCGTAAGCTGAAGCTGAAGTCAAAACAGTTCATAAACCAGAGAATTGATGCAACGAATGAACAGTGCAATCGAGAGTGAAGACACAGCAAAAAGGCCAAAGTCCTCACTGGAGGAGACCGACAGGCTGAGAAACCTTACTGAGAGACAGATTCTGAGACCAGGTTCTGTCCTCAGTTCAAACTGATCTCCCCAAGGGAGGGGCTCACTAACCTTTTTAAAGCAGCCCTGTGACCAATCAGGCTGCTTGGCGGACAGAATTCTCTAGAAGAATTACCTCATACCATGGAACCAATGAGCATGCACTGCAGCAGGCTCTCTGTTTCAACTGAGTCTGCGTGGAACAAAAAGTAGGTCAGGCTTGAGTGACAGGCCTGCAGGTCGCACAGAGGACACATGCTAGGCCTGTTACTATGGCGCATGCTCATTACAGCCAATTCAATTCCCCACTCCTGTATTGCTAGCATACATGTGAAATTTTCCATGACACAAAGAACCCCTGAAGGTTCATGTCCAAGAAGACCCAGCCCTTGCAAGGTGGGTAGTGTGGGGAAGACCTGCAGAGAGCAGCATTAACCCAGGCTGAAGGTGTGGTAAGGGTGGGGTGAAGGGGAGGTTTGGAGCCCTATGAAGACACCGTCAGGGTTGAGCCCCCTCCAGGCCCCTGACAGGGAACTGCCTCCCCAACAAATAACACTGAGGATGTGGCAGGAGAGAAAAGGAGCAGTGCCCAGACCATCGAGGTGGCACCAGAGTAGGGTTTCACCCTGACGTGACTGCAAGGCAAGACACTGACGAAGAGGTCCTCAAAACCTTACAGCACTTACCAGAAACACCTACTATTACTAATAATGAAAAGTTATTTATTTTGGGGGTTCGAAAGATTCATTCCCATCTCTTGCTTTGATTCAGGTTCTAAATTTTCCTATTGCATATCACCGTTATATGTATTGTTTAACAGTGAAAACCTTTTAACACTTTTTGTGCATATTCACTGCCTTTTAATGGTAATCAATGTCAATTACCAACTCATTATAACCCTTCTTCATGGATCATCAGAAATTCAGGACCTGGGGGCTTGCCCCTTTTCATTCTATTGAAAGCTGTTGTACCTGTTATTTCCTTTAAAAAAAACACAATCTAGAAATTAGCAGACCAAAATAATGAGTACATCACTCTTTAATTATGTTTGCTGGAGAACTTGACTTTCTGGACATAAACACTCCCTAATGATCCCTAAAAGACAACAATTTAATGGGCAATGTTGTATTTAAAGAAATAGGTTTTAACCTTTTTTGTGTTTGCTTTACATTGTGAATCTAGACATCCTTGTTTCTTCCTCATTTTTTTCTTTGTTTTTTTCCCCCAGGTTTTTGTGATATTGTTTATTAGACCAACTGTATAATTAGAAGAGATATTGAGATAGACTTCTGGGCACAAAGGGCATGTACACACATGCTAACTTTCTGACAGTTAAGCTGACTTAAACTTTTAAAGTTGACTTAACTGTCAGAGCATACACACGGATATGGAGCAGAGTCAACTTAAATACAGCACAAGATAGTACACCTCCAAGGTGTATTGTCTTGAGTCACATTAATTAAGTTGATTTAGCTCACAAGATTGCTGCCACTACATCAAGGAGCTGTACATGTGTATGCTCCAATGTGGCTTAAGTCAACTTATTTTAAGTCAATGTAATATGTGTATACATACCCAAAGTGTCCTGGCTCAAAGCTTTTCTTCCAAAAGCATGCTGTATTCAACAGACTGTGGTAGCTGATCAATTTAGGTGCATTATTTAACTCCTTAGAAAGGTAAAACCAATCACCTTTCCAATACACTTTTTTGTTGTTTCATGATATTTCTAAGGGCAGAAGTATTTCCTGAAATAGAAAGAAGAAAAATTGCAGGGACCAAAACCCATATTTTCTTTCAAGGACTAGAGATTCAGCTGCAGCAGTAAGAATTGGTTGAAGGTGGGTTCATATCACCCATAAAATGTGGGTGGGTTCACTTTTAAAATGTCTGAATTTTGGAGCAGTCTGCTGGGTGTCTCAGACCCGTGATATTATTCAGAAAATTCTCACCATCCATTCAAGATCATACTGTGTGAAGCATTTCTCAATGAACTTGTTCAACAGCCTAGAGTAGCCGAATTAGAGCCATGCTGCATGTTATTCTTAGGGCATGTTAACTGAACTTAAAATGGGATCATCTGCATGTTGAAGCAATAAAACACAGACCAAGCGTGTTTATGTTGTATCAAAGTTATGATATTTTGCAGGAAGAGTATCTCTGGATTGTTTTAAGTAACACATGATAGGCTATCATAGGGCTGCTCCATAGAGCTAATACAAGTTCAAACTCTGATGCTGGCATCACACCAAGCCAGTTTGAGACTCCTGTGCAGTGCCAGAGCTGGGATTGACAATCCCCACCAGCAATGCACCAGCATTGGTTCAAGACTGCCAACACCAGAGAGTCAGATTTCTTGCATATCCAGTTGCAGATGCAGATGTCACAAGTGTAGATGTCACAGAAGTGACATCCTCTCCCAGGCTTGATTCCCTGTGCCTCCCTCTGCTAACAGCAGAGACTCAATTTACCCCAGGTTGCCAAGAGCAGGTGGGTGCAGTGTCCAGGTTTGGGGGTTGCAGATCCAGCTGTGGATGGAGCCTAGTGTTGGGTTCAGTGTCCATGAGGTGGGAGAGAGAAGGCACAGATTGCTCCAGCTTTGTCCAGTGGGCTGAGATCATAGTAAGCAGTACTGTGTGACTGCTTAGGATGCATTCTAACTTTATACAAATGCTAAGTGTTTCATGTGACTAGGCCTTTACAGAGTACTTTACTACCGGTAATCTCACCAGCAATACAGCCCCAGCACACAGTTCTAGAGCCATAGAGGAGGGAGAGGTTCTGTCACCATGTGGAGAATTCCAAGGCCCCACAGGAAATCCCATCTAGAGAAATCCACCTGTGTGGAAGCAGAATGGTGAGAAATGGATGGACCAGAGCTCAGATTAGTGCCTCAAAGGTTTAGTATTATTTATTACAGCACCACTCTGGGATTTAGGACCCCTGGGTGCTGAAAAAGAATATATTCTTATGATAGATCTGTAAAACAAGCAGGCAGTCATGCAGTGTTACGGCAGTGTATTTTGGTTCCATACAAAAACTATACTACCAGCCACTGAATCTAATATCTGACAGCAGCTCTGAGCATTGATCTGACTATTGCCATTGTATCTTGTAAAAATTCTACTCAGGATAAGGAGAAGCTTGAAAAAGAGGGGTCTGTATAGGCAAACAGAGGAAACGATAAGCAAAAAAAACATGAAAACAATGAGAATTTATTGACCTTCAGTGATCCCCTCCCTCCCCCCACCCAATTGTATTGTTTTTTGATGGGCAGTAAGAGAGAGCAGGAGAAGGTGGAGTAATTGTTGTAGGGAAATCACTAAAATCAATGGATATGTAGCAGAAATGGGTAACCCTTACAGCCTGTGAGCCAAATCCAGGAGGGCAAGTGACTTCATCTGACCTAAAAAGCCAGGATGTTGATGAAATGTTGGCAGTGGAGCAATTTGTCAGCATCGGCATTGGAGAGGTGGGGGTGGGAGGGAAGAGAAATTCTTCCATAAATGACATCCAAGTTGCACATGAATCAAAAGAAATTTGGGGCTGGGGAAAATGGAGTGTGACTGGGTTAGAAGCACCAACCTGCTTTAGGCTGAGCTGCATTATTTCAGTATACCACTCTATAAAGTTTGGTGATCCCTAATGTGTAGTAACTCTTCAAAGGGATTTTAATTTGATTTCTCATTTCCTATATATATTCCTGCTCCCACAGAAATTCATGATTACCATTCACAAGAGGAAGCTATCCTATTTGCTGGTGGAGATTTCATTGGTACTATAGAATGTGCCCCAATTTTGTCCAGGGATGCATATATGAATGCAAAATGGAACATCGCTTCTTAAAATCTCTATGATACCATTCTTGCAAGACAGAGAAGGGATAAGGTAGAGATGGACTGGACACTTAGTGGATTCAAGGTTAGATGCACACCTTTTAACTACTTTAGTGGGAATTGGAAACATAACACGTTTATACCTGCATAATCAGCCTTTACAACCATATAAATGCGAAGACACACAATGCAAACCTTTACACTTGTAAAATTTACTGAATCTTGTGTACTTTTAACTTAGGTAAATACAGGGTTAAACTACATTATTGTAAGTTACACCAGTGTCAGTTCTTTGTGTCTGTTTCCTTCCTAAAGCGGTGGCTGGGTATAGGAAGGCAGGCTATTGCATATTCTCCTACCACCTAGTGGTAAAGCACTGTAATTGCTCCTGTTGTGAGAAGCAACCTTGGAACAGCTTGTTCTTAGTCTGCTCCAGCTTCTGGTGTAATTTATATTAGGATAGTAAACTGATGTAACAAATCCCAATAAAAATGTGTCCAGGACCTAAGACTAAAAAAAGATCTCTCTGAATGAAGCATATCAACTGTGCCACAGTATTTTGCAGCACAGCTGATCCCTTCACTGGATGAAACACACCTTGTCCCTGGTCCTGACCTTGATTGTGCAGGACAAGGGGCAATGTGAACTCCCCAAGATTGTAGGGAAAAACTCCACTTCCCCTGGATCTGGCTGGGCAGGGAAATGTCCTTCTCTACAAAACCAGACCTGGGATGTGGGTCTGGCTGACAAGAAAAGTGGGGAGATCACATTTTGCCTTGTCTCGCACCATGAAGAGGGAGTGGGATCTGGATGAATGGGAAAGGATTCTTCCCTGACTAGCCAGACCTGAGGCTGAGAGACTGTGGGGAAGTGGGTTTGGCTGAATGGGGAAAGACTTTTCCCCACCCAGTCAGAACCAGGGAACAGATCTGGCTGAGTTGGGGAAGTAGGAGCATTGCAGAGAAATGGATCTGACTGAGCAGGCATAACACCACAGAGGTAATAGATGTCCATCACAATAAAGCAGCAGAGTCTATTACCACTTTTTGTTGTACCACTGATTATCATTTCATTTTGTGCAACAAAGGGTATCACTGTCTATTTGCTCAGCATTTGTGCCACCATAAATATTTTTATGGTGGCACAAATGAGACATCAAACAACATTTGTTTCTACCCTAAGTCTTCATGCAGTACCTTGAAACCTTGAATTCCTGTTAGGACATATTTTTCATAATGAGTCCCAAATAGCACTCTGGATCTGGACAACCTATGTACTTTAAATTTTATGATATTCATATTGTAGCTGCATACTATTTTAAAAAATACAGGGGTGCTGCAATACTTAATGCATTCTTTCAGATTTATCTTGGTGGTTTCCTGTGGTCTTGTAAACTACTATTCATAGTTTCATAGTTTCATAGTTTGTAGGGTCGGAAGGGACCTGAGCAGATCATCTAGTCTGACCCCCTGCCATGGCAGGAAAGAGTACTGGGGT
>NW_017728947.1:37169664-37202958 GCF_001723895.1 Crocodylus porosus
CCAGCTGACTTCCTGCCCTTTGGGCAGGGGGCTGGACTCGATGATCTCCCGAGGTCCCTTCCAGCCCTGATGTCTATGAAGTCTATGAAGACAGCTAATAGCAGTTCAAATAAGGGCAACATGAAATAAGTGGTTCATATTAGTAGTGGTTTTATAAAATTCAGTCATATACCATGACCATGTAATGGCAGTAACTTTGCAGAGCATATTGCTGAAACTACCAAATAAAGTGAAAATCTATACAGTCTCTGTAGACTTGCTCAATTTTTAAATGGTACTTTTCAAGGAGACTCTAATAATGCTTCCACCTTCGTAATGATTTTCTTCACTGTCCTCAGCAAATTAGTCTGTTCTTTTGATAAGTAATCAATGATTGTCACATCTACTGTACAAACACACACACACAAAATTGGGTGTGATTAATGGAAACTTCTTTGACGGAATCACTTTTCATTTTCTAGAGTTAGTTTAAAAAGCAGTGTTGTGATTGCTGTTCACTTATGAACTCAGGGAATTCCCTTTTACAAACACTTGTCATGGTAAAGGTCTGATAGATTGCCAATGAGTACTCTTTGGACATTCTTAACATTGTTGAGTAGACATCTGTGTACTGTTCAATGGCATATTTACAAGGTAATCAAGACATTGTTTTAATACTTTTCAACTAGAATGTGGAGCCTTTGAAATTAAGGACTAGACAACTGTGATTGTGATGAGATATAAACTTGAACTAGCTTTGCCTGTGCTCATCAGCAGATAAGAGACGTTCTGAACATAGAACAGAAATCATTGTAACTCTCACCATGAACTCGGGAACTTTGGAACTGAAATGCTTAAAGATAAAAGAAAGATGGAGTTATTAAAGTAAAAATCCATATATTAGTATCATTAGAACTTCCATAAAATATATTTGAACTCAACGTTTTTACAAAGATACAAATGTCTCCTTGTACATTTTCCTTATTTGTATGACAGTAGAAGCACATTATAAAATAGTCTACAAGGTTTAGATTTGAAACCATGATGTTCCAGATTAAGGTTTATAAATTCACCCTCCATGCTGTCCAGTCTCTAGCTTCACTCTCTCTCAACTTTGCTTGACATTATTACATTGCCTGAAAAGGGCGGTTGTGGTGACTCCAGTTACTACCTAAGCACACATCCCTCAACTAGTACATCTCTTTCAACCAGCTTTTGGGCATGACTGCCAGAAACAGCTGCCAATGAACATTTTTCATTCTTTATTTTTAATTGTACTGTTAAAGAGGTCTGATATTCCCACCTGGCAACTGCTTGACATAAATGAAAAGAATTTTAATTACTCCAAGAAAGATGATTGATTAGAGCTGCCTGTTGTTAATTGAAGCTTCATTCATTGAGGCTCTGACATAAGTGATTATTTTTTAATTACAAAACCTTTAACCAGTTTTGGAGGAAAGCAAGCAGAATGTTTGATACCAATATTTATTTCATATATGCATAGCTTCCACTGTTGTAGTTAGTAGACTTTTCATATCATATGAGAAGTTTTATATATTCCCATCAGATAAAGATGTATTTCCAGCTTCTTCAGAGACAAAATTAATTGGAAATATTTGGCGTAGTTTATGTGAGCAAGGAAACCTGATCCTTTCCATTCAAGTACCTACAAATTCTCTCATATTGTGTTTATGGTATAGAACTGTTCCTTATATTGGCTAGGAAAAGAGTGGTAAGCACTATAAAAAGGCACAGCTGTACCTTTTTGTATGAGCTACTAAGATGTAAAATGGGTTTAAGGCACTTTCCACATTGTTACAAAGAATGTAATTTTTTCAATATTTTTCCCCCTTCAGACAAAAATTTAGCATCTAATACACAGTGCAGTACTACAAGAACAGATGAGCTTTTGCCTCCATCATAATGGCTTTTGATCTTAGAAGCACAGGCATAGGTTGTAATGTTTTGTATCTGTTCTGGTATGTATTACCATCTGGTGTCGACTTAGGAAACTACAATAAAATGCATATTTGTACATGTATACATTTTAATATATCGCCACCTGGTGTCTGGTACTAAAATAATAGACATGATAAAGTAAGTGTTGCACCAATGGAATTTACGGCAATAAGATTTTGAAACATTTGACAAACCTGTTTTTAACTGTGTAAGGATTTGCGTATTAAAATTCACCGGAAGCCAAATGCTTATCTTACACCCGCTTTATTATTTTTTATGAAAAAAAATGTAATGTTGGGTCTGAGCACAAAGAATGGCATTGTGATATAGTTATTGAGTTGGTGTCCAGGATATATGGGTTTTAATCCTGTCGCTGTTAACATTTATTATGCTACATAATAGCAAAGCTGTTCAGTAGTTGCCATGTTCTACGCAGGGGGTAGCTAGATGGTAACTAATTTTCCATTTCCATTTGAATTAAATGATGATTGGCAGTGCAGAAGTTGTTGATTTGCAATGAATCCATGGCATCAACAATTTACACAACACACATGCAACTTGGGTAACAGAATTCATGAACTTGTATTCCAAAACTATAAATCTCTACTAGAGCAGGTGAAGGGGAGTATAAATTACTAACAATATGTGAGGAATTATGTCTGCTTTGCTTGGTATTTTTCTCAATCTCATTGAGAAAGGAACTGTCATCAGGAACACTAGTGAATCTTTACTTATATCCAGCAAAAGTCAGTGACATACCAAAATGCTAGCCTGTACATTGCAATCTGTTCACTGGGAATGGAACCAAAACAGTGAGGAATCCATGAAACTGACTGACCTGATCCATTTTTCACTAAATAGAGAGGCAGATACCAGATGACACTGAAATCAGTCAGATAAAACATCTCACATGGCCATCAGTTGCAGCATGAAGGGTAACAGCCAATGTAAAGTAAGGTAGGAAGCAAGGCTGGCATTGTGAGAGATACAATATGCTGTCGTCATCAAAAGCTAAATTTACAAATAAATTGACAATACATATTGCAGTCTCATTAATACCAGATTAATGCATCATGATTAATGTTGTTATAATGAACACTAAAAGTATTAATAATGGTTAACCTATTTATTACAAAGTGTTGCTGACTATTTTGCAATACTGGCACATGATATATCTGTCTTTTCTATTTTTGCAGACAAAAATACAGAATATTTTAGATTATAATTGCTATATTTCTCTAAAATATATTCTGAATGCATTGGGTTCCTTTAGCACCCAATTGTGAAATCACCAAATTTTGATAAGAAATTTAATAATAGTAAGATGGAGCTGTTATTCATTTCTGAAAACCACTGTTATTAAATAGACTGTGTTTCCCCCTCTGCATATTAGGAACAGTCAGAAAAGTTGGCTTTACTTTGATGATTCTTGTTCCAAGAGTCATTTAAACCACTGTTTATCAAACTCAAGGATGCTTTGAACCTCCAGACATAAGGTTTCTGTGTTTTCTTCCTATATGTACCCAGAAGACACCCAAATTTCCTGAAATTGTCTGAACTGTCTGCACATCAAAACAGTTCTTCATGCATGTCATTACATACATGCTTACATCAAGGCAGATATGGGACCCTAGAGATCACTTAGTCCTGAAATGAAAAGGGTGACAGTTCTTTTGCTGGTCCTTTGTAGACAGGCTAAGTATATATCCTCTGGATGATATTAAAACTGTAACTGCCTTCCACTTATTTTCTATGAAGAAGTAAATGGGCTCTTTCAATATTAATAATACCTAGCAAATACATAGCTCTTTACATTTTCAAACTACTGCATAAACATTACAGAAATACATTTATCTGACACATTTTATAATGGAAATTAATCACAGAGAGAGTATATATTTAAAATTTCTCTAGAGTCTTTTTTGTTCCTTAAAATCTTTACTGACTGAATGAAGAAATAAAGTGGCAAAAAACAAACAAAGCTTTCAGTGCTTAAATGAAAGAATAATTCAAGGAAACTAGCAAATGGCTGATCACTAAGCAGATCAGATCTAATGGAAGAATGAGAATTATTTCTGTTAGGTGTGGGGAGAAAGAAACATAACATGCATTGTAGCTTATCATTTCTGTGATTAAATATGTGATTTGGAGGTAAAGTAGTACTGCAAATATGGCAAAACAAATGTCTTCTCTTTTATGTAGAGTAGTAATTAGACATATGCTCCAAACAATTCTGAAAGCTAGAGACAGGGGAGGGGAAGAAGGGTTTCCTCTCCTCTCCTTCCCTTTTCCCTTTCCCTTCCCCTTGCCCTTCCTCTATTTTTTTTTTAAATACAGGATTAAAATATGCCAAAAGATGTTATAGTTCTTTATTTTTCTGAATTAACGAGCAACTGAAAAAAACCCTCCAGACCCAAGATCATAGACATATTAGAACTGTTGCATGTTCAATTACTCGTTTTTACAGTGAAGAGCTTTTGCAGTTTTTAGCACTTCTTTGCTATTGAGTACTTACATGTATAATTTAGATTGTGAATTGTAATATACAGATGTACACAGGAGTAAAACCATACCTTATGTTACTGTGTAGAAACTGGACCTGAATATTTAGGATTAGCCAAGTACTAACCATCAACTGGTCCAAGGTTGGCCAACCCATAGCTTGTGTGCCACAAGTGGCATGGGCAGCTACATGGCATATGAGCCCCTGCCACTTGGTAGAATGGAGGTAGGTTGGACGGGAGATGGTAGGGGAGAAAATGCCACTCTGACAAGTGGTGTGAGATGTCTCCACCAAGAGTCAGGTTAACCTTTCCCTGGTCCCATAGTAACACAATCCCACACCCATTCTCTGGGGGAACCAGTATACTCTGCATAATAATTAGCCATGTACAGTTATATTTGAGTAGATACCTTTTGTCCGGTTAATAATTTATTTTTACATTCAATGTTGATAGTCAAAATATTGAACAACACCAAGTCTCATGTTTTATACAAGTCTGTGGATATTATCTCACCACTCTTACTTTTACTAAACAAACTGTAACTAGAGCTGAATAATTATTCTTTTTTAATCATTTTTCAATAGAAAATTTCCTTAAAAATATGAAATCCCACCTTCCCTAATTTTTTATTTTCTGACTAAAGAATCAAAATGATGACTTCCCCTGCCTGCCTGAAAGTCTTTTGTGTATTTCACTTTAGACCCCGCAGGGAGAAAATAAAATTGACACTAGCTTTGTGGGCAGGCAACTGGTAAGCTGAGAAAAGTCCATTTTGGGTCTCTCAAAAAAAAAATCAATTTTTGCCTGAAAATATATTCCAGATGCAGGATGGAAAAGTATGAAAAAATACTAACACACATTTTTCACTGTTATACATAAATATTTTTCAGCACTCTATTTGTAAACTGAAAAAAATGTTAGTTTGGCAAAATCTATTTTTCATAAATCCATGATATTCATCCTGAAATATATTAGCCTTATTTATTTATTGTGTCCTTTATCACCTATCTCATTACTTTTTAGGGATTACTATTAAAGTTGATGGATATATAATTACTGAGAATATCATTAAGATCCAGAAAGCTCCTCATCCAGTTCTTTTAAAACTCTTTGATACAATTTAGCCAGATCTACTCTTTTAAGGTTGTCTGACTTTTGTGTCTTGTGCTTAATTTCTTCCTTATTCACTGTTGGAATAAAAATATATATATTTTGTCATAATGTTGTTTGATATGACTACATAATCTGGCTTTTTCCTCAAACACAAAACAGAAACTTTTACTGTACATTTCAGTGCTCACATTGACAATTCTATCATTTCCCTCTAACAATGGCCCAATGCCATTATTAAGATTCCTTGTAGCAATAATATACTATGACCACATTGCTCCCAGGCCTATGATGGAGTGCTTCATTTCAAGTGCCAGAAGGATTTTAACTTGGTTGAAGGCCTTAAGGGACATAAGGCTTTAAAGGATGTAAGGTTTATAAAGGTAATACAGGTAATAGGATCATAGGAAACTGCTGCTGAAAGGACTCAAAAGGTCATGTCATCCAGCCCACTGCTCAAGGTATGATCACCACTGACTAGACCATCCCAGACAAGTGTCTCTCTAATCTGCTCTGGAAATCTTCCAAGAATGGAGATTCCACAGTTTACCTAGGTAGTCTGTTACAATGCTTGACTACCCTCATAGTCAAAAAGTTCCTTCAAATTTCAACCTAAATTTCCCCTGTTGAAGCTTGAATCCATTGTTTCTAGTAGTGTTCTCTGTGGTATTGGGAAAAAACCTATCTCTATCCTCTCTGTAATTACCTTTCATGTATATGAAGGCTAATATAATTTATGAGTCTTTAAACAATAACATATAATTTCCCCTCACATTCTTCTCTAAATTAAGTAACTCTAGTTCTTTCAAGATTTCCACATAAATCTTGCCTCCCAGGACCCTAATAATTTTTAGGGACTTGCTTAGTCTTTCCAAGCTGTTCACATGCTTCTTGAAATGTAGGGCCAGAACTGGACACAGTATTCCAGATTAATAGAATGGAAGAATTGTTTTTCTTGATTTGTAAAAGACACTTCTGTTAATACAACCCAGGATGCGGTTGGCTTTTTTGCAACAAGAGCACACTGTGGGCTTCTGTTCAGCTTATGGTCTACTACAGGGAGTGGCCAACCTGTGGCTTCAGAGCCACATGTGGCTCTTCAGAAGTTAATATGCATCTCTTTGAATCTTTGCACAAGCACACAGTGACCGGCTTCCAATGGTACTGTGATGACCAATGGAAGCTGGTCACCATGTGCTTGTGCAAATATTCAAGGAGATGCATATTAACTTCTGAAGAGGTGCATATGGCTCTAGAACTGCAGGTTGGCCACCCCTGGGTAGTATAACCACCAAGTCCTTTTCTGTAGTGCTGCAGCCTAGCCAGTCCTTCCCCAGTCTGTATTTGTACATGCAGTTATTCCATCCCAAATACAGGATAGATATTTTTGATGTGTGTTCAATTCCTCTTTATCTGTCAACATGAATTCTAATATTGAATTTTCCTATGTTTGGTATGACACCTTTTGATAATATTAAATTGTCATCTGTAACTTTTAGAAATTTCAAGGGCATTTTAGTACAGGCAGCATGCAACCTCCAGCATATGTTACTAAATTTGAAGTTTTCTGTGTCCATGTCTATAAGAGATGCTGACTCCACAGTTGTTGCTGCATGGTCATTTAGTACTTGCCTACCCAAATACTAAATTACTGTGCAGTAACCAACATTACTGCAGAGTAGCATCCCCACATAGCTTTGTGGTGACACTGATGGAGCAATAGCTCATTACTACTGCACAGTAAAATTGCATCACAGTTCATGCCCCACCATGCTACTGTGCAATACTAATGAGCTTCTGTGCAGTAGTAATGAGCTACTGCACAGAAAACATCTCATGTAGTTATGGTCTGTGATAACACAAGTTCCTTCCCTGCCCTTAAAGATATTTGTTTAAGAAGACACAGTCATTGAGGTTGACAGTATGAATTTATTGTCTTGAGCAGATACCCACTAATACCTAAGGTTGGATTAATGCATAGGCAAACTAGGCACATGCCTTCCCTTCCCTTCCCCTGTATTGGCCTCACTGCTGCAGCAGCTGCTTCCTAATGGCAGCTCCAAGCCCTGCTCCCCATGGGTGGCAGCACTGGGGTGGGAAGTGGGGCCTTGACCGGCCCAGGGCCCACAAGTTTTTTTGCCTAGGGCCCACTAAAGGGTTAATCTGGCCCTGCTAATACCATATCTATTGCTTCCTCTGTTAAGATGTTAGATTCAAAGACATTCAAGATTATCCTTTTTTTTAAAATTGTCTTTGACTTGGAAACAGAAAATGACATTTCTGACGTAAAGCGCTGACCCCCTTCCCTTCTGCCCACTCAGTACATTCTAAATCGGTTATAACAATTAATTTTAACATTTCAATTAAGGTAATCTTCCCAGAGGTTTCAGTAATATGAAGCAGAATGAATTTATGCTTGTAAAAGAACTGTTCAAATTCCCCTTGTTATTACCCAGACTCCAAGCACAAGCATAGAGACACTTAATGAATTTCTTCTTTTTGAATACCCTGGTGTCTTAGTTTAGATCTTAGCATTTTATTTTATTTTTTTTAACTAAGCTTTCATTTGTTCACCCTTTTCAGCCTCTCTTTTTCTCAGTTGAAAGTCTTCTTGACTAGTCTGACCAGCTTGCCTCTTAGAAGCTTAGGCCCCTTCCTACTAAGATTGAGGCCATCCAAATCTCCCAATAAAAAAAAAAATGGAATGAGTAAAACTTTTACACAATGCTGCTCACTTGATAAACATTTTACCCCCAAAACTATTTTTTATTTGATTAAAAAAGGATGTATCTAAAAGAAGAACACTTGGACATCCAAGGGGAGGGTAGTTCAGGATGAGTGGTTGCTTCTCAAGGAAGCAATCCTGGATGTGCAAGCAAAGTCCATTACATCTTGGAGGAAAAGCAACGAAAGGGAACAGCATCCCCCTTGGCTCTCCAGGGAACTGGCGGACCTTCTGCATCTTAAAAGGAAGACCTGTAAAGGAGGATTGGAACCACCACCAAGGAGGAATACTTTGCTCTCATCCAGACCTGCAGAAAAGAAACCAGGAAAGTCAAGGCTGCAATGGAACTCCAGCTAGCTACAAATATCAAGGATAATAAAAAGCCCTTTTTTAGATATGTGGGGAGCTGGAGGAAAAGCAAGGGCAACATTGGACCCCTGCTAAACCAGATGGGACAACTGACAACCGATGCTCATGAAAAAGCAAACTTACTTAATGGGTAGTTTGTGTCAGTTTTTTACCAGTCCCATGGGATGCCGCTGCCCGCTGTGGGTCAGGGAGGCCCGGGTGAGGGAAATTCCTTGCCTTCCATTGAAGCTGACCTCATAAAGGAACACCTTGACAGGCTGGATACCTTCGAGTAAGCCGGCCCTGACAGTTTACATCCAAGGGTACTCAAGGAGCTGGCATCATAGCTCACCCCGGCACAGAACTTTGAGAACTCCTGGTGCTCTGGTGAAGTGCCCAAAGATTGGAAGAAGGCCAATGTGGTACCTATCTTCAAGAAAGGGAGGAAAGTGGATCTGGCAAATTACAGGCCCATCAGCCTGACCTCTATCCCGGGGAAGATCTTAGAAAAGTTTATCAAAGAGGCCATTCTTAACAGACTAGCTGACAGCAACATCCTCAGGGATACACAACATGGGTTTGTTGTGGGTAGGTCTTGCTTGACCAATCTCATTTCCTTTTATGACCAGGTGACCTATCACCTGGACAAGGGGGAAGAAATTGATGTCGTATATTTTGACTTCAAAAAAGCCTTCGATCTGGTATCCCAAGATCATTTCTTGGGAAAACTGCCTAACTCCTGCCTCGACCTCACCACAATCCACCGGCTGGGGAATTGCCTCTGTGGTAGGACCCAGAGGGTGGTGGTTGATGGAAGCCAATTGTCTCAGTGTGTGGTCACCAGTGGGGTCCCTCAAGCCTCTGTCCTAGGGTCTATACTGTTTAACATCTTCATCAATGATGTAGACATTGCTGTCAGAAGCAGACTGGGCAAGTTTGCTGATGACATCAAACTGTGCGGTAAAGCATCCACACCTGAGGACAGGAGGGTGATCCAGGCAGATCTTGACAGGCTCAGGAAATGGGTGGGTGAGAACCTGATGGTGTTCAACACCGAAAAATGCAAGGTTTTCCACCTTGGGAGGAAAAACCTGCAGCATCCTTATAGGCTCGGCAGTGCTCCACTGGTTCATCCACAGATGAAAGGGACTTGGCGGTCATGATTGACCACAAGATGAACTTGAGTTTTAATGTGATGCTGTGGCTAGTAAAGCGAGCAAAACACTGGCTTACATCCATAGATGCTTCTCAAGCAAATCCCGGAACATCATTCTCCCGTTGTACCCGGCCTTAGTGAGGCCGTAGCTAGAGTACTGCATTCAGTTTTGGGCTGCACAATTCAAAAAGGATGTGGAGAAGCTTGAGAGAATGCAGAGGAGAGCCACGCGCATGATCAGCGGTCAGGAAAACAGACCTTATGATGAGAGGCTGAGAGCCATGGGGCTCTTCAGCCTGGAAAAGCGCAGGCTCAGGGGTGATCTGGTGGCCACCTATAAGTTTATCAGGGTGTTTATCAGAATTGGGGGGAATGTCTGTTTACCAGAGCACCCCAAGAGATGACAAGATCAAATGGTCATAAACTCCGCCATGACTGATTCAGGCTGGACATAAGGAAGAACTCCTTTACTGTGCGAGCCCCCAGGGAATAGACTGCCTTCAGAGGCGGTTCAAGCACCCACTTTGAATGCCTTCAAGACACATTTGGATGCTTATCTTGCTGGGATCCTATGATCCTTGCTGACTTCCTGCCCATGGGGCAGGGGGCTGGACTTGATGATTTTCCAGGGTCCCTTCCAGCCCAAATATCTATGAAATCTATGAAATCCTGTCCTTTATCACATTTTTTCAGTTCCTAATATCATTCATAATTTGTTAACTATAATGTGAAGCAACATCAATAGTGCCAATGTGGTTCTTTCCCACCAATTTTTAGTCTTTCAAGTCTTAGAGCCCCAGCTACTCCTTTACATCCTGCCTTTGTCCTGATTCTTCCAGAATATCCTTTTCATTGTTCTTAGTAGAGGCTTTTTTTGCTTGGATGGTTGGAAAGTCCTTTATTAACATATTTTATTTTCCTAAATTTGTGGCTGACATGCTCCATCTAGAAGTCATTAAACCTACTGGATCTTTAGAGAGATTTTCCAGTTTCAAATTGAGAAGAGGCTTGAGATAGTATACTTCTACCATGGAATCTTCCTGGTCCTCTTACACGGAGACAATTCTTATGTTTTCCAGTATGAAAGGAAACTTGGCACAGTTATTTCCAGTCATATAATCTCTGCTCTAGATTAGCATAACAGTAGCACTAGCACTGGCCATTACAGTAATATGTGCAGAATCATAACAAGAAAAAAAGTTCCAAACTCTCCCTTTCTAGATTTCTTTCAGCCCTTGCCCCTGTTCCCTTTGATGGTCCTGTTTACTTGCTTACAAATTCCTTTCATGACAGATTTAATGTATTAACCATGCTGAGATTTTAAACACTGTTGCTGATCGATAGCATTAGTGCTGTCATTACCATCTGTACCGGTTCACCAGTTTAAGCCAAGCTTTGTACTAGATGAAGGGTGTATGCTGACTCTTCATTTATTCACACACTTACTTGCAAGAGAATTTGAGCGGTGGTAAATCCCAATCCTATGATTCATGGCCTGAAATTAGGAATAAACCAGAGCCCCCTCAAAGGGGAGTGGGGTTGCACCCAAATTCATCACAAAGATTCATTTTTATTTCTGCAGAGTTGGGCTGCCTCAAGTACTGGTCATAAAAGTCTGGCCACTGTTACCACTCATGCAAGTGGTTATGAATTACTGCTCCAGATTCACTCTCCAAGCATTTAAAAATTAATTTCTTCTCTGTGTAATATAAATCCCAGATTTTCAAGAGGGCAAAATAGACCTTAAAGATAGCAACAAGGTAATATATTTATTCCTTGTAAAAGTTATATATGTCTGTACTTCAGAAGAAATTTTATTTGCCTTCTTTTCAATTTTTTCTAGTTAACATTACTTCAGAAAGTTCAACTTTTGTAATAACTCCAAGTGCTTTAATCTTATCTTTCAGGTTTTAAAAGTAAACCCTGCATCGCCTTGCATCTGCTTCTATACAGCCCTCTAAAAAGTGTGTGCTCTGTTCTTTCCTTCTCTTAATCTTGCCTACAGAAATATGTCTCCCTGCCTTACTATACAGCAGATATAGTCAGCAGACAAAACCTGAGTCCATATTCATGCATAGAGCAGGCACATCACTTGCTCACAGCTTATTTGTACTTCCTGCACAGGCTTCATTTTTCTTACCACTTCTACTTCTTCCTTTATCCATAAAAAATGTCTTGCTGTTTAGGATAGTAAAGTCTTTTATAGAGAAAATAAAAAAGGAAATAAAGAATGAGTGGTTCATATCTTGTGAAAAGGGTGGGCTTAACAGTCCTGGAACATATATGCATTTTGTTTGAGAACTAGGTAAAAATGTTTCTATGAATAGTTTGTTTGCTAAAAATGCAGTTTTGGAGTGATCAAATCTATTTCTGTGTTTGAGTCAAAATCAGTAAATAGATTTACTCAGAAAGAAAGGAAAAAACGATACAAAAAGTTTTAGATGTCTGAATATTTTCAGAACAAAATGTGGAATAGTTCATTCAAATTCAAGGCCATTTCTATCATGAGCCCCATTTTCCAATGATAAAAAAGTTTTGTTTTTTTTTCACATCAGGACACATCCTTGAACCTGAGGGCTGGGTCTACCAGACATAGCTGCTCTTCCCAATCTGCCACCTCCTCGCTAACAGGCAGACACAAAATCAAGTGGCCGGAAGCCTCCATTTGGACCTATCCACACACCCAATCCCTGCCAATGGAGTGGTCAGCTGACCCTTCACCTGTCCAATATAAACCTCTGACCCAAAAGAGGAAGTACCTTGGCAATAAAGCTCATCTTTGTGCTTAGGCTGCTGCCTGACAGATTTTTCAGCTACCTGATCCATCTTGCCCAGGGACCCTAAGTTTGCCCTGATGCTTTGGCTCCCTGACCTGTCTCTGGTTTGATCTTCTGGATATCTGACCCAGCTAGCCTCCTGACCCCGTGCTCTGCCCAACCTTCTGGATCTCTGACTCAATTCCCCATCCTGACTTTCCTACACTTGGACTCTGCATGCTTCTTTCGGATCTTAGCCACTTCTCCTTACCCTGGGTGGTCCCCAGATCTGGCCACCTGCAACCCAGCATGACATTTTGTGCTGCAGATCACACTGAAATTGTACTGAAACCATAAAAAGGTTTTAAGCAAAAATGAATGGCTTCACTTGGTGCTTGTGATTTGTTCCAGTTTCTAAATGGGGTTATCTGCAAACAAATAGGGGTTCCTAGTTATTTTTAGGAAGCAATGTCTGATCGTCTTCTTATTTTACTATTTGAGGACTGATCGTCCTCTTATTTTACTTATTTAGAAATAATGAAAATGAATACAGTGAAGTAAGAGAAAGATAGCTAGCCATGCTAGGCTGAAGACAAGTAGAAGGCAGGGTAGCTGTGTACCCCTTTGAAAAACAGAATCAGAGATTTGTATGCAGTTGGGAGTGTTGACACTGGATTTGGACCCAGCACCTTTACCTTTGTTCTGGGCGGGCACAACCCTCAGACTGACCATAACACCTGCCAGTTGATAATAGGTGAATTTATTGATACAGAGTAAGAACCATAAAGCAACAATACAAACCATCAAACAATTATATATCTACCAATCCTAGGGCTGTCATCAAAGTACATCTGGTTAGGATGCAGGCTTTTCCCTGAGGCTCTTTCTCTTAGGTGTCAGCAGTTTGGAGGTGGGATGCTGAGGCCCACAGGCCCCCTCTAGTGGGGTGCGTGAGATGGGCTGCCAGTATGCCCTTGGTTCATGGTGACCTCAGGGACCCTTCCCAGGGGTCAAGGATGGGGATGGGGACCCCTCTCAAGGAAGAAAACAAGGGATGGGACAAAGGGAGGGTCAGGAGGGATGGATAAGACAAAGGGAGGGACTCTGTTACTCTAAAGTCTCTGCTTTTGTATTCTCCTTCCCCTTGATGACTCGTGATGACTCTTCATCCATGAGTATCTCTGGCTGGCTGTTTCTCTGTGGCCAAACCTCCACATAGCCTTCTGGGGTTTGTCCTAATTTGGTCTATTCCCCCCAAAACAGGACTTAGGCCCCCCTTCTTTCTGAGCCTTTGTCGCTGGTGTCACTTATCATGTGTTATAGGATAGTATGGTACATACTTTCTTCGCTTCCCAGGCTATGTATCCTTGTTGTGATAGACAATGCATCTGTCTTGAAAGCTATAATCTCATGTTATGCCATGCCCCCCTTCAATTTTAAGGCTGCATTCATCCATTGGCCTTGTTCTGTTAGACAGACCATCTACTTCCAGGGCCATGAGAAGCTGTGTGTGTGTTTCCCAAGCTCCTTAGAAATTCAATTAACGCCTGCTGCCTATCTTGACCCCTTATAATGCACATATCTATACCTATAAGTCAATTCCCCCAAAAAACAGACCTTTAAATACTGTTCCTAATCGAGCAGGGAGCAACAGTTATGAAAGGTGAAAAATGAAATATATGTAAATGATGTGACAGGAGACTCAAGACATAACCTTCAGCTCATGCATCTTGTCTCCCATGTATTTCTACAAAATAAAAATTTGTTTCCTTTTTGACAATGGTTAACATTGAACAGAAGTTTGTACTGTGCTAAAGTCTATATAGAACTTAGAAACAGGTATAAACAATGATTCTGGCCAGTGTATGTTTTCTTTTTTTTGTCAGTGCTGAAAATCTGTCACTTGGTGACCATTAAACTGTTTGAAGTTCCTTGTAGTTTTCCTCAACCTGTATCAACCCCAACCCCACAGGTTTTTCCACCATCTTTCTCCCCTGGATTATTATTATATTCAGTTCACTAATATATTCAATAACACAGCTCCTAGCATAGAACCCACTGGGTTCAACCCAAAGCTGAAAATTTATATTTGTTTCTCTCTGTTTTATGTCTCAGCCTGTTTCTAACTTATGCACAAAATGTACCTCTTAACGTTAGTTCCTTAACAATCACTTGCTGAGAATATTTTCAAAGGTATTTGAAGGTCCATTGTTCTCTCCTTTATCCACTGTGTCATAGATATGGTCTCAAAATACTTTTACAGTAAAGCAGTATAGTTTTTCCTTACAGACACTATCCTGGATTTTCCCTAGACAATTATGTTCTTGTAACTGTCTTAAGTTCTTACTTTAATCATTGTTTTAACCAATTTATTTTGCTACAGTCAAGCCCACTCCTTTTTAATTCCCAGGAACACCTATAATACCTTTTTAAATGATAGAGGCTTCATTTGTTACCTTACTGTCTTCTGGAACAGTCACTGATTTTAATGTGCCTATATACCATGGAGATGGTCTGTTCATTACTTCTAGTTATCAGTGCAGAATTCATACAGGCACAATCTACAGTAATAAGTGATTCTCTTTAAAACTGTTCAAATAGAATGAGATATGGAAATATCAGCTCAAATTACTCAAACATGTGAAGTTGAATTCTGACAGGATGTTAATGGGTGCATCTATAATGAGTGTTCTCTTGTCCTTTTTTAAAGGGGTGATTATAATAAACCATTCAAAGTTATAAAGAGCCAGATGTTCTCAGATGTAAATGAGGTGAGAAGCAGGCCGAACTATAATTGATTAGTATAGCAACGCTCAATATTTTGGCCTCACAGGCCAGATGAACGGCGGGGGTAGGCCAAAGTAAGCTGTATTCAGAACTGGGCCAAATCAGATGTCTCAGGCCCAAACCAGGTCTGCGCAGGTTTGTCTGGCTGTCACACTCCAGGATGGAGCCCCACATCACCAATGCTCACTGGGACTGGGGCTCAGGGCCCCACCTATCTTCATGTCCCCTCTGCACCACCAGGTTGATTTCCAACACCTAACCTTGTTCTGAATACAACTTAATTTCTCAAATGCCAAAAGATTTGTACCCACTACATATTTATTTATTAAAATATTCCAGAAAACCTCTTCTTAACAAAATGAAGTAACTGTTTTGTGTTGAATGCTGCTTAGTAGCAAACTTGTACACAGTTTCAGTGAAGCACTCTCTAATGTATGATAATGGGAGACGAGAAATCTGATTTTTTAAAAGAAATGTTTTGCTTGGAAATAGAATATGGTGAGGTTGGCAGCTCCTCAAATGATGCAGGACAACATGCTAAATAAGCTCTTTTGAAGAGCTAAATGACATTTGAAATGTAGCCAAGAAGTTGTTTCCAAAGACCTGCAGAAAGAAAAGCATATACTTAGAGTGGTAACTACTTGAAAGGCTAAGTTAAAAACAAAAGATGATATGTACCGTCTCTAATGTTTAAGTACTACCCTAGCTTTACAGAGCTTTGAAAATAATTTTGAGGAAGTTCCATTTAGCACAGTGCATCATTTTAATGCTTTTAACATAATTTTTGCCTCTGAGCTACTTTTGTTAAAGGAAAATGGAGAAAAATCTCAACAGTAATGAAACTTTTGAAAAAAGTAATGTTGTTATGACAATATGAAAACAGCATGTGTATTACAAGTCTCAATGTGTTGCAAGAACTAGCTATCATATACTGGCCTACTGGAGAGCATACTTTAAAATATTGTCTCAATTGTGGTCAATAACATAAATGGATATATAAAGAAAAGGTGTTGGAGGAGAAAGAGAGGAAAGAAACCTAAAGAAAAAAAAAGGCCAGACTTTATCCCTATTTTTCAGTTTAGTGGTCTCTCTAATGAGATTTCTCAATGTGACGTCTTTGGTCTTGGTTCTTGTGATGTTATCATCTCTTACTACAAATGGTCAAAGCATTGCATTGGGGCTTTGAAGATCTGGCTTTTATTTGTGGCTCAGGCACAAATTTCTTTGTGAATTTCAACATATCATCTTACATTTTCCTCCCCTGACATCCTCACTTGTGAAATGGGAGGCAGGGCAAGGTGGCACATTATGGCACATCCAGAGAAGCACAACCATGTGGTATGTGGTGCCGCGAGCACGTCTACAGCACCACATACCATACAGTCAGCTTTTCTCCATGCTGCAAGGGAACGCTGTCCATGTGAGTGCTGCTCCATTTTGGTTTCTTTTCCTGCAGGTTTTTTTTTAGCCCCTGGATATTCAGAGGTCAAAAAGAGTTGATAGTTGGTATCTGGGGACACTAGCCAGTAGGGGCCAGTTGGTATCTGGGGATAGATACTAGCCCCTTTTGCCAGCTGGACTGCTGAAGCAGTCCTAACCTAAAGTGGCCCCTGCAGCTTTGTGGCTGTGAGCAGTGCCAGCCCTTGCTGTCCCTGTAGCTGTGAGCAGTGCCAGCCCACACAGGCTGTTCCTATGCCAGATACTTCCTGTACCCAGACCCCAATGATCCCCAGTCCGTTCCTGGAAAGTCCTTGACTGAGGCTGGGTAAGCCCCTTCCCTTCCAGGCTGGCCTCCCCCTGCACAGGCTGCTCTAGGGGAGCAGGGGTAGGGGGGGCTCTAAGCCTGGCTCTGGCAGCCTTTCCTACATGAAGCGCTCCTCCAGCCCTGACCACCATCTCTCTCTCTCACACACACACACCCTGCTGTCATCTCCACCCCTCTCCGCAGCCCATCACACTGTCCAACTGGTTCCTGGGACCAGGAGCCACCCCCAGGTTAAGGCCACATGTCCCAGTACTGGTGTGGATATGGAGCAAGGCTGTGGTGTGGCAGTTGCCCCTGCAGTCACGGCTTTTGCCAGCAGATCCTGTCCCATCCCATTCGGCTGAGTGGGCATGTAGGATGTGAAATTTGTGGGGGGGATGTAAGGTTTGGGGGGGAAGGGTTGTGGCGGGGTGGGTGTATGGTTTGTGGGAGGTTGGGGGACTTGGTGGGTGTAGGGTTTGTTGGGGTGAGGTTTGTGGAGGACATGAGGATATGTGGGTGGGGGGTTGTGGGATATATGGGTTCTTGTTGAAATGTGGCACCCAGAACTGGACACAGTATTCCAGCAGCAGTCTCACCAGTGCTGGAGTGAGGATGAGATGTTAGTGCTTACTTATAAACAAGCATACAATTGTCCACCAAGGCTAACCTTGAAATGGTCATCATTTTCTAAGAGGGGCTGGAGGTCATGAATGATAAGGTGTTCAAGCTGGGAGATGGAGATAATGAGCAGAGATTCTGCTCTTGTCATAGGGTTGGTTTTGAAGCAGATCAGAGTGAGATACAAGTCTCATGTTGATTTGGATGGCTACAGTTTGGGGATTTTACTGTAAGTGTAAGAAACTCTATTCTAGTTTTGCAAAGCGTGCATCCTGTTTACTGAGATCAGAGCAGATAAGGTTATAAGACAATTATTTAAAACATGTTGACATCCTTATTATGAACTAAATAGCTTAATGCAGTTTATCTTAAATCAAGTGAATTCTAAGTAAGTGTGTTCATACAAGATATTAATGCAGTTTAGCTAATCTGTTTTAAGTCATTTCAATAACTGTTCTGAATATTCCCATGTAGACAAGCCTTATAACCAACAACACAGATCTCACAAGTTATTTATGTACCTAATTTCTAGTTAAGCAGCTAACTCCAATTGAAATCAATGGGTGATAGGTGTCTAAATAGAAGTTTGAAATGTAAGCACTGTGGAGAATGCTCTAAAGTGCTTGAATTACAATAATTTCAGGACATTTTTTCTGTAATTTTTACTACCTTCTGTCTTGCATTATTTATAATTAAAACTATTTGGGAAGAGAATCTTCATGACAGAAACTATAAAACCTGAAGTAATATACTACAAACTATTGCCCTATGCTAGGAGACTGAGACGGAGAGACAGACAGAGGGAGCGAGAAGAGAGAGAAAGGAGAGACAGAGAGAAAAGATATGAGAAAAAGAGACAGATGGATGTGACCCTCAGGACCCCAGAATTCATTAAGTGGCTTTGCAGCCAAAATAATTGCCCATCCCTGCCCTACACCCACACAAAACTCACTCATAATAAGGTCCCTGTTTTAATTTCAGCTTAACATGCTATGTTCAAACATATTTACATATTGCAATTCATCTGCAGACCTCAAATTTCTTGGTAAAAATTAATTTAATCAAACCATAAAGTTCCCTATGAAGTAGGTAGAACTATTGTATCCATCTTACAAATAAGTAAACATGAAGCACAATGAGGTCCATAGCATCAAATGAAAGTAGGACTGAAATAGATCTCATAAGGTTACCTAGTCAGCACCCTGGATGATCCTTACTTAAACCATCCCAGCCAAGCATCTGTCTAACTTGTTCTGAAAAATCTCCAAGAATGGAGATTCCAGCACTTCTCTAGGTAGCCTATTTAAATGTTAAATGACTTTGTTAAATGAATTAACCAATGTGTACATTTATTCAATGGAAAAGTTAATAAGAGACCCTTAAAATTACTGATTAACAACAAAAAACCCAAACAAAACCCTTATAACACTGAACTCAGTGACACTTCTGAGAAAAATACCCAAGGAGTGTTTTTCGTATACTACAACTGCTGTTCTTTAGCACATAATCTTCTCCTTTTTGCAAGATCTATCTAAAGACTAGGTTGCTTCAAAATCAAAGTAGTAAAAAAGTGCTTCCCATTCTCAGTTTCTTAGGCTGCAGAATCATCTGTGATTAATGCATTCTCTCCTATTTCCTCTGTATTGCACAACTTTCCTGGCCAAAAGGAAAAAATAGACTGCATTTGAGTCAATCAGGAAACTACATCCTTTTAGGAAAGCAAAGGACTCTGATGCTAACTGAGACAAGCTCTCCGCGACTATAGTTGTATAAGTCATGTTGAAATGAGTGAAGATGAAAGGAAGAACAGAATGTTACGGTGCATCCTGATGAGTGTGTACGTGCAGGGGTAAGCATTTCCTGTGGAACAAATAGCAGCGGCACATTTTTGTGTTGCTGCTATTTATCCCAGGGCATGTCCCTGCATGCAAGTTCTGGTGCACAGCACATTGACACGAGTGGGGTAGAGGATACTGGGGTCAATACCAGTGCTGGTCCCAGCAGTCTTACCTGGGGTGCTGGAGTCTCCCAGGGCAGAAGCAAAATTGAGCCAGCTGCTTGGAGCCCTGGCTGGCCAGGCTCTGTTTCTGGCAGTGTGTAGTGCTGCTGTGTGCACCATGCTGCCTTTATAGTGGCATTTTTTTTTTGACACTGGGATCTCCTGTCTTTAAAAAAACCCACTGTGCTGCAAAATAGCATGGTGAATGGGTACATGTGTGACACATGCAGTTTGTGGTGCCTCAAACAGGTGTGAGGCGCTGCAAACTTCACTCATGCACTTTTTGGGGTGAACCCTTAGGCAGTGTCCAGACAAGCATGACCATACAATATCTGTCATCACAGATACATCTGCAGTGCTACATACTGCGCGTCAGGTGTTCTCCACGCTGCAATGGGGGCAGCATGGAGGGTTTGTTTAGTCCCTGTTTATCCAGGGGTCAAAAAAAAAACTGGAAAAAAAAAAGGAAACACACCAGTGGCATAAGCCACCCAAAGCTGGAGCCTGGTTGGCTGGAGCCATGCTCTATTGCTGGCCAAGGTTCCCTCTAGGGTGTGCGTATGCATGGCCATGCACAACTAAAAGTGTGGCCATGCACAGCCTTTTCAAAGCCGCACACCAGGAGAGACTGGGGTGCGAGCCGGGGATGGGCTCTGCCAGCTCTGGAGAAGTGCTCCGCTGTCCCGCATCAGAGCTGGGGTGTGAAGCACTTTCCTGGAGTCGGCATAGCCCACACCAGCCCCCCACTCCAACCTCCATCCCTGCCTTGAATCATCTTGGGGAGGAGCCGCTGCCTGCCCTGGTGAGGTTCCGCCGGCTCTGGGATACTGCTCCTCTCCTCCGCATGGCCTTGGGGTGCGAGGAGGCATGTGGCAACAGGGCTGGGGAACAGAGCAGTGTTCCAGAGCAGGCAAAGCCTCACTGGGGAAGGCAGTGGCTCCTCCCCGAGGTAAGGTAAGGCAGGAATGGAGGCTGGCATGGGAGGCTGGAACCAGCTCTTCTGGCTCCAGGGAAGTGCTCCTCTCCCTGGCCCTGATGCAGCAGAATGGAGCACTTCCCTGGAGCCGGGGAGCCCATGCCAGGCTCCAGCTCCAGCCCCTGGCCCTTGGCCCCAGCCTCCAGCCACCAGCTCCTGGCTCCAGCCCCTGGCCCCTGGCTTCCAGCTCCAGACCCTGGCCCCCGGCTTCAGCCTGTGGCCCCCAGCTCCAGCCTCTGGTCCCTGGCCCCTGGCCCCAGCCCCAGCCTCCAGCCCCTGGCTCCTGGCCCCATCTCTGGCCCCTGGCCCCAGCCCCTGGCTCCTGGCCCCATCTCTGGCCCCTGGCCCAGCCTCCAGCCCCCAGCCCCCTTTGGTAAGTTCCCACACTGGACCAAGGTGGCATGCTCACGGACTGCTGCTCCTTAGAGGGAACATTGCTGCGGGCCAGGCTCCTCGTGGTATGAACAACACAGCTGCAGCTCCAGGGGCCCCCAGGTCAGACTGGTGGAACCAGCCCAGTGCTGCCCTAGCCTTCCCCATCCCATCTGGGGTAACTTGTTGCACATCAGGCTGCATGTGGCACAGGTGTTCCCCAAGGATAACTAGTGGCAGCACAAGGTGTGCTACCACTAGTTGTCCCTGGGGAACCAAACATCCATGTATGTCTGAACATGGCCTTAGAGTTCAACTCTGTTTGCTATTGACACTATTTATATTTTCTACTTTATTTTACTCTCTGTACTCCAGTTCCACTTCAATGTTTCCTTCTTGTGTGTGTATCTGTGTGTACCACACACACACACACACACACACACACACACACACACACACACGTATGGTAGCAGTACATTTTATTGTGTGTGTATCTGTGTGTACCACACACACACACACACACACACACACACACACACACACACACACACGTATGGTAGCAGTACATTTTATTTTGTTTTTAGTTTTGGCCATCCCTCAGCTTGATGCACCAACTGGTAAAGGCCAAGTACAAGCTCACTTGCCAACACTGCTTATGTATTCCTGTCAGGTCCTGCCTGCTGAAAACATACTTCTTTTTGCAGCAGCCAGATAACACAAGCCAAGAATCAATGATTAGATCTTTCTTCCAAGTTGTGTCATGTTGTACATTTAGAACCTAGACAGGAGGTAATTCATGAAACTACATTTGCAAAAAACCCCAAACAACATCCCCCCCCCCCAGTTTAATTGAATTATTGTGCTTTTATTTGGGGTTATTTCATTGTTTATACAACAGAAAGGCAAATTTCATGTTGACAGCCAGATGGGAGGGGAGAGGGTGAATTACAATGTGGCTCTATTGAAGAAATACTTTCCTTGCCTATAATTTCTCTGGAGAGATGTAACTCATTCAGATGAGATTAAGAGCCTTGGGTTCTGTGAACTTGTCACATTTAGTAAATATAATTAAAAGTGCAGCTAATTTGAGGTGATTCCAATCATACGTAACCTTCATCTGAAAAAAAAATATATAGTTATGTATTTAATTGACAGTAAACTCTTTGGGTTTGTAATTGCCTTTTATTTTTATGTGTATTCACTACGTCACTCCATGAGGCCCCAAACCTGAATGGATCTTAACTTTAGTATAAATAAACAAGAAAATAATGCAAAGGCTTTTGAAGCCAATAGGATTATTCCATAGACTTTAGTAATCTTTGGATCAATCTTTCATAACTGTCCCTTCCTGGCTCTACAGTGCATACAACCATTTTGTTTTGGGGGAAAAAAAGCCCTTCCTTAATACAGATCAAGCCAAAATATCAATTGTTTAATGTTAATAGAAGACAGAATGTTGATAGAAGAGTTTAAGCTCCACACAGATGATCAAGTTGATTGCACTATTCTGTTCTGAAAAATCACTCTGTAAAAAATGACTTTGCTTCCTTTTTTATTGACTGTAAGTAATTTGCAGTCAAATGTTCCTAGTTTAAAAGTACAAGGTTGTTTTGCAACTGCCAGCTATGCAGATTCAATCTATGTCCTGAAAAAAAATCACTGTAGCTTCCTTCCTGATTAGCCATCATCAGTAATAAAAATTCGAAAGACTAATTTCTCCCATTACATACTTATAGTTATACAACACAATTATCTTTAAACTTTGCCCTAAGCTAGCCTAAACAAAACTACCTTCTTCAAAGGGAGCTTGTACAAATGCTGTGTAAACTAGAAAGAAATATAACTTACTTTCCTATAGCTCAGTGGGCTCAGCTCTGTTGACAGGACCATAAGAAAAAATGTAAAAAGAAAAAAAAACGTAGCACTCATGACAGTGATGCCTTAGAAATACTGCATAAAACTCTGCCGTGGTCTAAAATCTTATAATCTGATCATGTATATTTCATTCTGAAAAGTTCATCTGTTACTTATAAAACTAAGGCTATGGTATATAGTTTTCTACAAATGGTCATGCATTAAAACTATTTTGATAAACAATTGGATTTTACCTGCAGTTTGGAATGCTGTTCTTTGTATTAGATATCGTGTTGCACTGTTTCATGTACAGGTAAACTCACTTAATACTCTGAATGTGAAGTAGGAAGCATGTTGGGGGTATGTTTATTCAGTTGCAACACAATATTCCAGTTGTTCTTTCTTTTGCTTCCCCACTCCCACCTCTGACTTTCCAAGTCAAACAATAATGTGATGATAGTAGTAAAGTTTTACACTTATATTAACTACGTCATTTATATAGCATCAAATATGCACTACATACATTTCAAGCGATAAAAAAGAAAGGTCATAAGCTATTCAATGCAGAGAGCACCAGTAGAAACTGTGAAGATGACAAAAAATAGTGAAAGAAAAAACAAATGTTAGAACAGCTTGTGACCTTTTGTATCTTTGCAGGATCAGTACAATGGACAACAGCATGGAGACCACAAGCCTAGTGATTATCTGAATTATTATTAGAGATGGTCAGAAATTCTCTGGAAGCAAAGTTTTTCATGCATATAATGCAGTATATTGAAACATTTTTTGGAGACAGTTTCATTTTGACAACTTCTGCCGAAGTTTCACTGGAAACAGGCCTAGTTTCCTGGTTGCTGACTCAGTTGGCATTTCAGCAATTTTTGTTGGAGCCCCACACCCAACCTCACTCCTCAGAAAAAGAAAGACATACATAATACCACTAAGGTATTCATAACTCATAGTTTCAAAATTCAGAATTGGCATTAAAGCTTACAATTTTATATCCTTTTTGTCCTCTACCGGACCAGGATGTGTGCAGTATTTTCTTACCACTTCTGTCTGTTTCTAGCATCCACTATGCATGGTTTTCCAAGTATAGTTCATACTCCATTAAAACCAACTAACAGTCTTTCTTATGGTCATCAAATCTTTTTTTAAGCTGACATTCCCCTTTAATTTTATTACAAAATTGACGTTGCCATCTGTGAGGGAGTGAAAGAGCGAGCGGGCTCCGAGGCTTCCTGCCCCAGCACAATTGCGCTAGGTCCCTGCACTCAATGCCAGAATGCAGGGTGCAAACTAACCTTCCCCAGGTGCATGGGAGAAGGTGGGGCCCGGATGGCAAGGGCCAAAATAAAGGAGACTCCGGCGCCAGGGCGTGAGGCGGCAGAACCGGAAGAGTCCAGCGGGGAAGCGGACACCGGCGGGAGCACGCTCAGGCGGAGGCGCCCCATCCTGAAGCATGGCCGGACTTTCTGGTGCAAGGGTAAGCCCCTGTGGGATTTTGTGAACCCAGACAACCAGCCCAGCGAGGCCGCAGATGGTAGGAAACCACCGGGAGCTACCGTATAGACTATAATAGAGGGGCAGGCACGGACTGTGAGATTGCTGCTCCCTTAGTAAAGGACCAAGGGGTCGCGAGGAGCCCTAGGGGGGGTACCGAAGAACTCCTTGGGAGTTGGAAAAGGGGTTTCAACCCCACAGCGTACAGGGAAAGAGCGGAGGACGTCCGAGGAGGATTGAAGCTGGCCCCAAGCTGTGAAGAATCCCTGGCCGTACCTGTTTGTGTTGACTCTTTGGTGGTTTTCCTTTTTTGGACTAATTTGAGAAATACCTTATTAGGTGGCCAACCTAGATAGGTGGCCATCACCCGGTGGAACGGGCGAGGGTGTAGGGGTGGAAGAGCCCTCATCGACACGGGACCTCGAGAGCCAAGGAGTCCCACTTTTGGACTGGCATGTGCCAGACAGATAACACTGAACCGGATTACAACCAAAGTCATGGCAGGTGAACCGGATGCGTGCAGCCCTCAGGTGAGTGACCCTTAGATACTGGGAAGAGTCCCGACGCGGGAGGTGGAGGGTACAGTGAAGCCATGCCCCCCCCCCCCACACCATCACATGCCACAAAATAGTAAATTTTAAGAGTAGATCATCAGATATAATAATTGCAAAATATTGTGTGAAAAATTCTGTATTGCAGTCTTAGGGTTGACATGGAATTGCTTTTTCATTTAGATTAATTAATTTAACAAGACAAGTTATGGCCATAAAATGTGTCTTCAACTGTTTTCTCTGATTATAATTACGCCTCATTATCTTTAACTATATCACATTTTACCACTTTCTCCCTCTTTCTATCTAGATAAGTGCTATGAAATGGAAACAAGAGAAATAACATTCTTAGGTATTGCTGACATGGCTAAATATGAGAATCCTTAGTTGAAATGATAAAAAGAAGATTTTCTTGGGGGTGGCCAAGATGTTGAGTCAAATAGACAGATCCATAAAAGAGCCTGAAGAATACTGCTTATTTAAATCCAAAGAATGATTGCAAATTTACATGCCACATTTCTTCAAGACAACATGTAGAAATGAGGGCAGATGATACTGTGTAGTAAAAGAAGTAAGATATTTATTGCAGGACAGTTCCACATTCCATTACCCATGTGCTTTTACTATATCTTCATGGGGACCAGTAAATCCCCACCCTGTTGTAAATCAAAGGGCATTTTTACCTGTACTCCAGAGGTTGGAGAAGGGGCATTTTAATTAGAGCAGCTCAAAGAACTGCTCTAATTAAAAGGCATACAGTATCCCATGTATCAGCATCCTTGCACTTCAAAATGGCAGCAGGGGCACTTTAAAGCTCATTGAATGAGCTTTAGCTAGAGCACCCCTGCTGCCATTTTGAAGCATGGGGATGCTGCTATACAAGACATGGAGGATGGCTGGATGTGGTAATTGCCATGCTCCAGCAGACTCAATTAATCAAGTCTTCTCTGACATACTGTAATTACAGTGTGTCAGAGCAGTCTCCCTGTTCATGTACAGGCACCCATAGTGATCAGTTAATACATTAGTAGATTCATAGATAAGGCTAGAAGGGACCTTGGAAGACCTTTGGGTCCAGCCCCCTGCACCAAGCCAGAAAGATAGCTGGAAGTCAGCAAGGTGACTGTCTCTTGAAGATTTCCAGGGTAGGTGATTGCACCACCTCTGGAAGGAGTTTATTCCACAGCCTGGGCACTCTGGCTGAGAAGAATTTTTTCCTAATGGTGAGCCTGAATCAATCTTCCAGGAGTGTGTGGCCATTACTCCTGGTCTTCCCCTCAGGTGCCCAGGTGAACTGTTGCTCATTGAGCCCTTGATGTACTCCCCTAGCATAGTGATAAGCGGCTACCAGGTCCCCTCTCAGCCTTCTTTTTTTCATGCTGAAGAGCCCCAGATCCCTCAGCCTTTCTTCATATGGCTTGCCTTTTAAGATGCTGATCATATGGGTGGCTCTTCTTTGGACTCTCTCAAGCTTGTCCACATCTTTGTTAAAGTGTGTTGCCCAGAACTGGATGCAGGACTCCGGCTGCAGTCTCACCAGTCCCAAGTAGAGCAGAAGAATCACCTCCTTGGTTTTGCTGGAGATGCATTGATTGATGCATGCCAGAGTGTTATTTGCCTCGCTGGCTCATATTCATACTGTGATCTATTTTTACCCCCACGTCCCTTTCATTCATGGTGCTAGTCAGTTTGCTGCCACCATACCTATAGGTGTGTTGGGGGTTGCTCACCCCGAGGTGGAGCACTTTACATTTCTCAACATTGAACTTCATCAGGTTCTGATTCACTCAACTAGTTAGCCGGTCTAGGTCCGCCTGTATCTGTAGCCTATCTTCAAGCGTGATGATTACACTCCCCCATAATTTGGTGTCATTGTATTGTTCAGTTAATTCCATTGTGTCAAGTGGGCTCCAACCCTAAAGCAGGTAGCTCTCATTGCTGAGCTGTAAGCAAATCTAATAATGATTGTTCCAAGGTACTCTGGACTATTGGCCCTGTCAGGCAATTTACACAGATGAGTTTGCATTATTGCACCAGCTCCCCCAGAAGGCAAAATGAGGTCCATTCTGCTACACTGAGTCACTGTACAGCTATGGGAATTGCCTTTCTAGGCCTAGTCTGCTCCCAAACCATGCCTGTGGACTTTTTCTGAGCCCCTGATGATGGGTACCAAGATCTACTAGGAGTAGTTACCTTGCTACCACTCAGGGCAGGCCCTGCCATAAACCTTTTCAGTACAAACCTGTACTGACTCTCTGTTGTTGGCTCTCAGTCTTAATAGTCCCTTGAGAAGGCAAAGCTATGAAAGTTTACACAACTGAACCTTAGACATGGTATGAACTGGATTCATAATGGTTGACAAGTTGACCTTTCCTATACAGCTAAATGGGAGGGGAGATCCCCAGTTTATGTAATCCTCAGTGACATGAACTAGCACTACTGGTAAGAGGGTATTTTTTTGCAGGGAAACGTGTATTCTGCTATGGAAAATATTCCAAATTCTCCTGTTTTGTGGTATATTCAAGTAAATCAGAAACTAGGAGTTTTTACAATTTCCCAAAAGATACTTAATAAAAGTGACCTTAACAAGATTTATGAAATAGTGGGGAAAAGTTCCTTCACAATTACTAAATGGAGGCATAGAGCTGGGTTTAGCTGGATGGAGTAGAATAATCAAAAGTGCTCACTGTTGTGTAGGAGTTAAAAGACAGCATGCTCACCCAAATGGCAGACACAGTAGAACTATAATATCAGCTATGAAGGGAAGAGGCATACAAAGATGCATGCAAATGCTTTAATTTTAATAAATAACAGATTAATAAAAGTGGGTATTTTTGATTGTCACTGCTCTGAGCACACATACAAAATGTTTCTATGCTGCAGCATATGGATAAACACCCCTTTCTTAGATGAATTCAGATTCCTCTTCAACTAATAAATATTATTATTTACTAATTCCTTTTGCCAAATGTTTTACCAGCGTGCTGCTTATTACTTATCATAAATAACAACAATGTTTTACTAATAGCTTTTTAACGAGTAATAAATAATTGCTCCATTAATATAAAGTGCACAGATTTGTTCTGCTCATGGATTCATTTCTCTCCTGCTTGCTTAGCACATATTCAAAAATTATGGATGCCCCCATTATGTAAAAAATTACAAATAACCATGCAGTAATTCTGTAAATGGAAACCAGGGATGGATCTGGGGGACAGGAAGGGTGAGGGAAGGTGTAGTGGTGCACTTGTACACCACCCTATTCTCCTTTCATTGGTAATCCACCCAAACTTTTTTAACAATTGCCTGGGAGGGGCAGGCCAATTCTATTCATGCAATGCTAAGAGAGTCAATTAACTTCATGTCTCATTATCTCTCAATATTTCCCTGATTCCTGCTTATCTCTCTCAACTCTGCAGGTCTTAATGATGCTTTATCATTTTTAATGGTCTTAATGTTCCACTATTCAAACTATCCTTTCTTCTGCAATGTTGCTATCTGTTAGCCATTCTTGTTAATCTCTTTCTCCTATTTCATTGCACTGAAAACTGTTTTAGCCTTAGCTAAAAACTAGGGCTGTGCAAAGCTTTGGGTTCTCATTCAACCCAGAGGAGATTCAGCCCTATTTGGCAGCTGAATCTCCAAATTTGAATCAAATCAAGAGACAGATAAAAAGGTCTGAATCAATTCAGAGCCTCTGAATCAAGATTCAGCAATTCATGAAGTCCCCACTTGCCGTTGCAGGGAGCTAGATCTAGACTTCATGACAGTAAATAGTTGGGGGGGGGCTAGCAAAAAAAGGAAGGGGCAATGGGGGGAACCCCACCAGGCCTCATCTCCTGCCTGCTTCCCCAATCCCCCTGAGCACCCCCAACCCACACCCGCTCTCCCATCTCCATCAATGGCTGCCCCCACCCAGCCCAAGCATCCTGGCGCTTAAAAAAAAAAAAGCCCTGTACTCACTAGCTGCTTCAATGACTATCAGTGTCTCTGAAGGCTTGTAACAGAGCCCTTCATGCAGTGCAGGGTAGTGGGGGGGGCAGCGGGTTTCCCCCCACCATGTTGCAGGAACCCGTGAGTGTGGGGCCTTTTTTTTAAATTTAAGAGCCTGGATGCTGAGGCCAGGCAGGGCAGCCATTGATGTGGCAGGGAGAGTGGGAAGGGAATGGAGCCTGTTCAATTTAGAGTTTCGGCCAATTCGGAGGCAGCCAAATCTCCAAATTAGATTCTGCCAAAATGATTTGGGTCAGTGATGCGAATCACCGAATCAAATCACTGTCCCCCGAATTGGTTGAATCTGAATCTGAAGTGAATACTAACTGCTTCACATAGGCCTACTAAAAACCTTAACTCAGGTGTAGAAACTTAACAATGTAATATTGAAGGTACTGTCAGGATGCTCAAAAAGGCTAGATTTTGTTATATGAATAACTTTTGACTATTTTCACTGTTTTTTCCTAGTTTGTTATGGGTTTTTTTTTATTTTGTATATAATTTAGCAAATTAGTGCACATTCCAGTAATCATATTTGCTTTTGCTTTATATAGTGCTCGCCCTGTACCATATTAGTAAAGCATCTAGTATTCCTTTAACATGAGAAAAATATATATTAGACCATAAACTGAAATAGAACCATCAAATAAATGTGGTCTAGATCACAGGTGAAAAACTTTACAGATGTCTCAACAGATATATTTCTGAAATGAAATTTTAACTTAGGTCCATCAAGAGTATCAAGAACTTACAGACTGAGTACAAAATAAGATAAAGTAATTATAATAATTATATGCAATATTATAATTAAACATTTAATGGGAAATTATTTATTAACTGCAATGCTATTATGGGGTAAATATTTGCAGTGCTATACCATAAATCAGAATAACTGTCACCTTATAACTGATCGCTTAGTTTATTAACATTAGAGCTTTTCTGTTTTTGCTCCATCTTTAGTCAAGTGAGATACCTGAACTGATTTTATTTGAGCCAATTGTCCTACCCAGTTTGGTGTCTTATTCATATTTTACTCAATATTGATTTTGTTCTTCATGCAGCACATAAGGGAGGTGTTCCCATGAATGCATCCCTGCAGGGGCACACATTTTCTGTGGGACAAATAGTAGCAGTGCATAATATTTGTGCCACTGCTATTTATCCTTGGGCTTGCCCCTGCATACATGTTCCAATGGATGTCAAGTTAACCCAGATAGGGTGGGGGAGGTGGGGGCCAGCACCTGGGCTAGCCCCAGAAGCTTTACCTGGGATCCTGGAGGCTTCCTGGGGCAGCAACTGCGGCAATTTAGGCACCTGGAGTCTGGCCAACAGCCAGAGCATGGCTCTAGCTGGCCAGGCTCCCTTTCTGATGGCACACATGGCTGCCACATGCACCACACTGCTTTTTTTAATGCCATTTTTTTTACCACTAGGATTTCAAAAAAACCTCAGCATGCTGCAAATTACTTTCACAGTGAATACTTCCATGTGCATCATGTGCAGTTTGCAGTGCCTCAAACTGCTTTGAACTGCCACAAACTGAACATGGGCACTCATGGGGAGGTGCCGAAGAAGTATATCAGAATTTGCTCCATTTGAAGCTTGCCTAAATAAGAGCTTGGCTTTGTGGATGAAACTCAGTCCTGTTCAGTGGAGCAGCTTGTAGTCTATCATACATTACCTCTGTCATGAAGGCCTCAGTGCATCTTAAATCGTGCATGGGTCTGATTGGTCTTCTGCACAGATATTTATTTCACCCTTCTGAATATATTTAAAGATACAAATATGGACAGAGATTTGTGTTCTATTTAACCTGTAAGCTTCTAAAAGATATAGCTTAAGTGGGTTTAGTTCAATGGTTGTGTAAACACTTTGTCATTAAATTGCTAGCTGTGCTTACTGATACAGAATAATGGCATGCAAAACTTTATGTTTACTCTTCTGCTTTTCTGATGAGAATCTCTCTCTCCTATGGGGCTTTTTCCCCATGGTATTTTTATATCTATGAATTCTTTTGTTGCTAGATAAATATCTCCTGTGTTGTTGTGCATTAATCTGGAAAACACATTTTATGCTTACAGTCAACATTCTATTTTTGTTCAGGGAACTCCTGTATGTCTATTTTTTATGAAGAATATGCTATTTTCCTAAAGTTGTTTCTAACAGAATACCCTTGATCACACCCAAGTTGTCCTTATGGATGGTATTGTGTAAATATGACTTAACTTTGTCTGTCTGCTACAGCCTTTCTGAATATAGGTCCTATATTTAAAAAAATCTATGTAAAAAAAGACATAAAAGAAAAAATCTTAAGAGATATTTATTTCTTTTCTGATGCCTTCTTTCCTACCCCCCCCATCAAGATTAAATGGCTTGATTCTGATGATATTTTTAGAAATGATTGTGCTTACTATATTTCACTGTGTATAGGTTAACATGATATATAGGTTGACCTTGGTTTGAAAGTTAGGAAAGTTAGGATTTTCGTAAGCACAGTGTATAAATTGGGGCTTGGCTAAGTGATCGGCTGGCATGGCCCTATCTCCTGTGAGCAGCACTCCCTGGGCCATGCCAGCTAAGCCCTGAGCCCAGCCTTGTCCTTTGTGAGTGTGCTGCTGAGTGCTGAGCCCAGCCCTGTCCCTGTGAACAGCATTGGGCTCAGCACTTGGCAGCATAGCTTGCTGCAGACAGGGCCAGGCTCAGCACTTGGCTGGTGTGCCCCCATCCCCTGTGGGTGCATCCACACATGCAAGCACGTGCTCTTGCAGCAGCTCAAATAGAAATGGTGAAAATTTGAGTCAGGGCTTTTTGCTTCAGTGCACATGCTCGGACATGCACTTCGTTGTGGAGCAAATTGTGCCACTTGGGGCAAAATAACCCTGCCTGGCTCCTCCCGGGTCTCCAGCCAGGGGTAGCTAGAGCCTGGGGCCAGCATCTGTGCTATCTTCAGCAGTATAAAAAGCTGTCCTGTCCTGGCCCCAGCAGTATAAAAAACCACCCAGGCAAGTAGCTCAGGGTTACTAGCTCTCAGGATCTTCCGGAGCCCAGCCAATTCGTAGCTGGAGACACTATCCCTTGTGCCAGCTGAACTGCTGAAAGGAGCCCTGAGAGTTCCCTGCACCCTCTATCCACTGCAGCAGTTCAGGCAATGGGGCTGCTGCCTGACTGTGACCTGTTGTGCACCTGCCAAACTCAGACGAGGACTGCACAGCCAGTAGAGGCATGTGCCCCTCTCAGCCAGCTGTCAGTGGACTGTGGTTGCAGGGTTGGCCTTTGTGCAGCATTACTACTATTTGTGCCCCCTGCCTGGACACCTTCACCTGGAAGGTGTTCCAGGTGTGGTGGCCTGCTTTGAACTGCCAAAGCATATCCTCCTGGCCTCATTTGGCCAGGAGTTCAGCAACAGCCAGCTGGGTCTAAGGTGCCAACTCTACGCAGGCATTGTCCTGCCACTGGCCTCCCTAGCAGGAATTCTGGTGTTCCCTATTGGAAAACTGAAAAAGCCCTGATTAAAAAAAATCCCAAAGTCATGCTGTAAAAAACCCCCAAATCCATGTTCCTCCACAAGTAAAACAAAAGACTACTATAAAGAGAGAGAGAGAATGAGACAGAGATCAGTTAGACGATGTTTTATTGATATATCTACAGTGTTAAAGCAAGTCTGTTATCATAATAATAAAGTGAACCTGAAATACAGGTTTCATAAATTCATGAATATATATTTTGCTGCCCTCCCACAGGGTGAGGCCCCCACATAAGGGGTTGGGCCCCTACACAAGGGCTACAGCCCCCCAACAGGGGGTTCAAGCCCTACACAAGGCGTTCAGCCCCCCCAACAGAGGGTTCGTCCCCCACAGAGGGGCTACATCCCCCCAATACAGGGTTCATCCCCCCAACAGGGGATTCATCTCCCACACAAAGGGTTTGGCACCCCAAAATGGGATTCATCCCCCAAAATGGGGATTCAGACCCCCAACAGAGGGTTCAGCACTCTCACAAGGGGTACGGTCCCCCAACAGGGAGTTCATCCCCCACACAAGGGTTATGGCCCCCCAGTGGGGGCCAAATGGCCCCCACATGGGCTACCACCCCCTGCAAGGCCCACATGCCCCACCCGAGCCCCCCAATTGCTGCCCCACCTGGCCCCATCCCCCACCAGCTGCTGCAGCCACCCAATGGCTGCCCCCCAGCCCTACCCTCCCACTCCCCCAGACCCAACCCCCAACTTGCACCCCATGGCTCCCAAAGCTACCCCTGCAAACCCAGGCACTATCACTTAAAACAAAAACCCAGAAAAGGAACAGAAAAAAATGGGGAAAAAAAGGCTCTGCTTACCTTAGAAGTGGGGGGGAAGGGG
>NW_017728947.1:37203518-37228268 GCF_001723895.1 Crocodylus porosus
GCACCAGGGTGAGGGGCAACCATAGAGACGCTCTGGCAGCCAGAGCCTCTAGCTGTCTCAGAGCATGGTCAGGGACCATGCCCTGTCCTGCTTTTTATAGACCCCTGGATATCCAGGGCTCTAATTTTCTCCCTATGCTGCAGACTTGTTCCTGCATGTGCCTGTTGCCCCGCCTCAAAGAGGTTTGAGGCAGGGGAAGAGGCACATGTGTGCTTATGTGCATGCACCCTGTGAGTCCAGCACTGCTTACAGGAGATGGGGCCATGCCAGCTGAGCGCCAAGCCCGTCCCTGTCCACATCCATTGTAAGCAGTGCTCGGCTCGGGAGTCAACTAAAAACATACCACTCGCAGTGGATAGGGATGGAGCTAGGGTCTGGGCCAGGGCTGGGCTCAGCATTCATTTGGCATGGCCTCATTCCCTGTAAGTGGCACTTGTGTGGCCCAGGCAGCACTATTCACAGCAGATGAGGCCACTCCAGCTGAGTCCCAAGTGCTGAACCCAGCCCTGTCTCCATCCCCTGCAAGTGGTGCTAGGCTTGGTGCTTGGCTGATTCAGCCCCATCCCCTGAAAGCAGCTCTTCCTGAGCTGTGCCAGCTGAGCACTATGCCCAGTGCCTCTCACAGGGGAAGGTGGTATGGTGTATAAGTCAAGGTTGCATTATGAGAGGCCAAAATTGGGTTTCATAACCCAATTTATACATTGTGAAATATGGTAAATCATTACCGGTACTCTGATAAAAAAACCTCAGTATAACTGACATCAAACTGGCTGAGCATCTCTACTTTTCTTTGCCTACCCTTATTAATTGTCCAACATAGTTTTACCAATCTTAAAGCTGTGCTTTATCTTTAATCAAACTCACCCCTTAACAAGTGACAAGGAAATGAGGACAAATTACAATTTTGTGACACCAGGTTCTTTATTCTTTATACTACTAACCATAATATCTTCCATCTACAATGCAAAATGATAGGGCTGAGAATCTGTGAGGCATCCCCCATGTAAGGCTAAACACTATGGTTATTCCAGGCTTTAAGGTGGCATTATCTCTTAAAATATCACAACTTATCTTTGAAAAAAAAAATCTTCCAAACAGCCCAAATGCTACCTCTCTGAGAAATGCAGAACATAGGAAACTAGATTGGCCCACTGAGTCATCTTTGCAGAAACTTTCTGAGCCCTATCTTAAAAGTCACTTGCTTTTTAGCATTTTTTTTTGGGGGGGGGAGGGTCCCAACTACTCTGATTGGATGACTGTTTCAGAAATCCACTTATGTAACATTTAGTAACCTTCTTCTAATGTCAACCTTAAAATTATTCATGGCAAAACTTTTTATCCATTTATCTTTGTACCATCATTTTGTTTTAGTCTATATAGTTCTGCTCCTTTCCTGGAGTTTACCTTCCGCATATACTTATAAATAGCAATCTTGTCCTCTCCCAGCCTTCATTTTTTTTAAATTAAACAATATGATATCATCTAGTCTCCCCTCATCTGATAGGCTCTCCATTCCCTCAGTCAAATTACTATTCTTTCTCTGCACCTGGTCCAGTTTGAATAAATTTATCTTGAATATGGGCGATTGGAACCGAATGCAGTAATATAGTAATCAGTTTTGTCTTGCATGGTATTAATACCTCCCTATATTGGTAGGATATACATCTCTTTTTACATTCTAGGATCTTATTTGCCTTTTTCATGTTATGTTTGTCGTGTCACTTTGCTGGCTCTGTACATACAACTCAGATATGCATGAACTATATCTAGTTCATCATCTTCACTCATTTCCAACTAATGTATTCTCATAAAGTCTTATCATTAGTCCCTAAATGCATGATCTGACAGTTTGTACTCTTAAATTTCACTGTATTTCTATTGCTCTGGTTTCCAGTGTCCTCCAAATCTTTACGTATAAGATCTTATCCTCCTCTTTACTGATGACATCTTGTTGTGTTGTGTACTCTGCAAATTGTGTAATCAGTATACTCCTACTATTTTTTTTCTAAAACCATTAATAAAACCATTAAACTAAATTAGTCTCGGCATCAATCCTTGAGGAACTCCATTAGTTATCTTCTTCATCCTGGTATTTTCCTTTTTAATGCTACCCACTGCCATCTCCTTTTTAGTCAGTTCCTGGCCACTTTACAATTTTTCTGTTAATTCCTATCTTCTTCAGATTCTCTAATAATTTATGTGACACCATATCAAATGCTTTACTGAAATCCAGATAAATGATACCTACTGCATTTCTTTTTCCCAGAAAATCAGTAGTAATCACTTCAACATATCACTGTCCTTATTGATCTCAGTAATTTTAAATAACTTTTTTTCAAAGACAATTTTAAAGGCACTGCATTGTGCAGAGGGAAAGGCAAGGAGAAATCTGTCTCTGTTGTCTGATTCGATGAAACAATGGAAGCACTGAAGAAATGGGGTGGATTCCTGAAAATAGAAAGATGACCCTAAACTAAAAACACTTTTGGAATGTTTTAATTTTAAGAATTGCTAAACTCTTTCATTATGCAACAGCACTGAAGGCCCTCACAAATTAGCAAAGAAATTGGCAGAAATCCCAACTTGACAAAGGCTATTGAATCCTGCATGCAAAGCTACCACTTGAAGTATTAATAATTAAAATTAATAAAGAGTCTTAAGGACAGTCATTAAATAAATCTTAGCTTTTCTAGATCTGGACTGATAAACTAATATTGCTTTCTGTTAATTACTTTTGACTTGTTCAGAGTTGTTGCATTATAGAACAAGCTTTTCAAAACAAGATGACAATTTTCAGCAGGTTTTCTATATTTCTAAACGAGCAGACCTGACCTTTTTTTTAGGAACTTGCTGCAACTGCTCTACTTGAAATCAAATTAAACTGAGTAGTCTGAGACATTGCCTGTTAGGGGAAAATTTGATTACCTTAAGTTTTTAAATTGGCAATTAGCTGATATGGCAATCAACAGTGAATCAGTATCTCAGAACTGGGTCACTTTCAGAAATATGTAATATCCAGTCCTGTGGAAATCAAAAACAAGAATGTATTGTGTTAAAAATTAAACTGGTGAATTTGGCAAACAAAAGGAAGAAATACAAAACAGGGCAGTGATAGGATGAAAAATGTGCATAAATACTGCCCGTTAGTATTAATTATTAGCAATACCAATAAAAGCAGGATAACCATTCTGAAAACTACTTTTCTCCCAGCCTGCTACATGTTGCCACAATAATAAGAAAACATATAGGAGTGAATAGTATTTGTTTATCTTGTGATCAGGAACCAGGGTGTTATGTTAGACAAGCTTTCTGTGACAGTTCATAATGTAGTCCAGAATTCAACTGAAGACTCATTTTCAGCTTCAAAAAATGCATTTAGCATTACAGTTGTGTTTCTGACATTACTACTGAATACTGCATTACCTTTTCCTAACAAGATTTTATCCAGTAGCATAACTAGGGGAAGCAAGTGGGGCATCAGCCCTGGTTGTACACTTAAAATGGAGTTCTAGAATGACCCCCTTCCCCTGGGCTGTCTCTACCATGGCAGTCACAGCACCATGCTCAATACTGAATGTGGGGACAGTGAAGAGGAAGTAAATGTGGTATCAACAGTGTCTACAGGGAGCCCTTGCTACAAGGGTGCTGCAACTGGTGTGTGATGAGTTTGTTCCTCAGCTGCAGCAGCCTAAGCCCATGCTGCTAAAGCAGGAGCCACTGCAGTAGGATCTGCTGCCTGAGTGCACACTCATGGGAGGTAAGACTTTAGATATAATATAACACTGTATTGATGTGAAATACTATTTAGAGCTGGTCAAATATTTTTCAGCAAAACATTTTAATATATTTATGTATTTTTCATTTGACACTGTCAATTAGTTGAGACTGGAATTGTTTACAGAAAAATATTGAGCTGGATCAAAGTTTCATCAGCAGGGGCTTTGAGTTCACAGTAGAAGTTCTGGCCAAAATGTGACAAAGACCCCCTCCCCTAAATAGGGAAAAATCAATAGCCTCTTCTCTAGGTCACTCATCTAGGACATGGGGGACTCATTTCAAGTCCCTGTTCTGCTTGAAATGGAGCAGGAACTTGGACCTAGATCCCCCACAATCTAGCTGAATGGCCTAGCAAGCTATTGGTATTCTGGCTTAGAAGGCATGGCATTTCTGCCATTCATGTTGCTGAAAAAAATTGGCAGGATGTTTAGGATACTAAAGGATAACAAAATAAATCTTCCAAAATTATAAAAATATTAATAAGACAGGAAAATAATTTCCACAGCCTTGATTGTATGATTCTTCCTGTTATCCCTCAGAAAGTATCCAGACTGAAGGTTACTTGAGGATAACTATAGTTATCCATGTTAATTTGGCTTTTCAGCATCTACCTACCACTCTTGTGATTGTATATTTTGCTTTAGCAGATGGGCAGGATTCCAGAGTGTCATGTAAGCAATAATAGAAAAATCAAATAAATATGTAGCCTAATGCAAAATGCAAACACGGAAAGATGGAATACTCATTGGATTACCAGGTGTTATTTTGTGGAACCACTTAGATTACATTATATTACATTACACCACACCTAAAAAGAGGGAAAAAATGACTTTTAAAAAACGCATCACTTAAAACAGAATTCAAAGCCCATGTGTTATATATGAATAACTGTAATATTATTATATGTTATTATTGGATTATTTTGGATAATTATGAACAAATATTCAATTATATTTCAGCCAGCTCCTCCCCCCTTTTTTCATCTTGTGTCTAAAAGTAAATAAAATAAAGTCTTTTTGTATCTCACTTCTGAAAGTATTCTGCAAATATAATTTTTCTAAATAGAGTGAAATTACATTACCAAAATGATCCAACAAATACATGGCATAATTTAATTTTAGATGTCTCTTTTTAATATGAAAAGCTTGCTTTCTATTACAATTGCATTATTAATAAATCTTAGTACACAAACAGAATATTGGATGCAATCCCTGAGTCTTCTACACTGAGACAGTCAAGTTATAATCTCAGCAACTCTCATTTAGAATCCAGGTTATTGTAAGTCTTTTACATGTTTTTATCATTATTATTTTTCACCTAAAAAGATTAACATAGTTCTTCAGTGGAAACACCATGAATCCCATATGCATTCTTATGTTTACTCAATGACATTCGTATTAAAATTCCAAACATGCAAGATTCCTTAATCATCAGTTCAAACCTGCCTAATTAGAATGTTCTCATTAAAATAATTAGTCCTTCTCCTGAAAGGCTAATCCATTGATCTGTAATGTTTGCATGTTAAGCCTTGCACTAATGCCCTTCCCAAGATGAAGATTTGTCAATAATAAAAGATCATGGATTAAATGCTGATTAAAGAGGTTTCTACTTTTCCTTGTAATATTTAATATAATGAGTTTGGGATAATAATATCTTACTGTTATAGAACCTTTCATCCCACAAAGGGTTTTGTAGGAGACAAGAATTTCTTAGGGTGGTATCTTTTATTGGGCCAACTATGTAGTTTGTATGTGATACATTCTTTGTCAGGTTTTTGATCACAGGAGCCAGCCACAGCAATTGCAGGGTTGTGGAACAGGAGCTACATTACCAGGAACAGCTAACAATAATGCTGTGCCTGGCTTTCTGTAATCAGAGACCTGACAAAGAATGCCTTACATTCAAAAACTTATCTAATTTCATTTGCAGAAATTGCTGAGCAATTTTTCATTAGAAAAAATATCACTCTAGGGCAGGCAGAGAGAATGTCCTTACCCCTCAACTTAAATGGTTAATACTTGACAACAGAAGACTTGATAAATGTTAGTGGTAGGCAACAACAACTAACATTAACAACTAACTCTGTATGAAATATAAACTAGTGTTTGTTATATCTACCATTACATCTTATCTGGCATGACGTTACAAACTCTTCAAGACAGCAATTTTCCTTTTATAGTATTTGCCAATACATAATACAATGGGGTCTGATCCTTCTTGAAGCTTATAGGCTGTACTGCAATACAAGTAATTAATATAAAATAGAAACAATTGTATAGATTGGGTTCATTATTTAGTAAGTGCAGAAGTAATTAGAAGTTCACAGCAATTGAACACAATAGCTTAGGAGAGGAACTAAGAAATAATTCAATATTTGATTTTAAATATTATATAATGCAATGGAACACAGTGTTTGTTTTTGTGTCCTATAAAAATATTCAGAATATATGACAAACAACTGTTTAGGAGAAAATGCTTTCATTTGATATGATTAAACTGTATGAAGAAAAAATACATTGTATACTTATACAGTACACTTGTGCCCTCTATACACTTTACAGGCATTCCTCAATTAACTGGTTAATTGCACAAATACCTTGAAACCACCTACATGTGCAAAGTAGCAATCGCACAATACAAAGCTCCATTCAGCTATAAAGTTAGACCTTGAAAATGTGTGCTATCTTTATAGCTGGTTGCTATCAAACTTTAATTTCCACATGTAGCAGGGTCTCCCCTGCAGCTGGGAGTACCATCAAGAAATAGGGCTCCCAGCCACAGGTGTACACTTTGCCCAGTCAGAGCTGGGAGTCCTGCAACTGCTGGGAGACCCTGCAGAGTGCCACAGCTGTGGACACTGTGTCCCCACAGCATGCCTCCAGGCAAACCCAAGGGGTGGCAGGATCACCGCTGCAGTGATTATCTGGTTCCTGGGGGTGCATGAAACCCTGGGGTGATCACCATAGGTATGCCCCCCTGAATTACAGGAAAACCCCTGTGATTCTTCAGCCCCAGGGGTTTCCCATGTCCTGAGGTGGGGGTCATCCCTGCAGTGATCCTCTGTCCTTGGGGACTTAATGTCCCCCAGGGTGGGGGGATGCCCTGCAGTGATCTTCTGGCCCTGGGGGTTTCACACATCCCCAGGGCTGGAGGATTGCAGTCTCCCTGCACTGGAGATGCATGGGACACCTCTGCAGCTGGGAATCAGTCAGTTGGGGTTCATGGGGATCCCAGACGTGGGAGCCTGCTACTTGCTGGTGCAGGGGGAGCCTTGGATTGGCAATAAGTGACAATGGGCATATGTGACATATCAGGAGGCATGACTGTGCGAATTGCCATTAGATCCCATCGCACCTTTACCTGCATGTGTAGAAGGGACCTTATATAATTATATTAAATTTATATTATCATAATTATAAATGAAAATATTTCAGAATAGCATACTGTCAGTACGGAGCAAAACATTAATACTCATCTCTCTCAAACCTATGATGAGACTAATAAAAACAAAATAAGAAAAGTCAAACAGATGGTTAAAAATGATAGGATCTGATCCACCTGTCAAAGGGAAATTAATACTGTGTTCCCATGTTATAAGTGAAATAAGAAAAAAACCAATGGTTATATTACAGTGATTATCCTACAAATACCAATTTTAAACTAGATAGGCACCTAGACTAGACTTTACATCTTTTTCTGAATATTATGCAAAGTTTATTAGGGGCTTGGTTTGGAAAGCAATCCATAGATTGCAAAAGAACAATCTTTCTTGCTTGCCTTCTTTAAATATCTTTGTTTCACTGAAACTTTTGGACTTGAAAGGTGTTAATCAGATTTTTTGTGAACTTAGAAGGTGTTAATTAGTTAGGATTTATATCCTTGGGAAAGAAAGAGTCTATTTATCTTGTTTTCCTCCCATTGTGGAACGTTGTTTAAGGATGGCTTGTTTCTTCTTAGTTTACAGTTTTTGTCTGACATGGCTGTTTTTGTTCTGACAAATTATTTAAGCATTTTAACACAAATATATCTATTATAGCAAAACAAAACTATATATAACAAAATAATACCTAATACATTTAGTTATATTAATCACTCCTACCAATATTTTAAGATAAGACTATGATATAGTGTGTATGAATTATTTAATGTATGATTTTTCCTTATTTTCTTTCAGACCTTGTGCTTTGTTTAATTGCATTTCATGGCTGCCTTTACTTGCTAATCAAGTTATTTATCACATCTGAAAAGGTTTATTATACCACAGTCCCTCATAAACAGGTTTTGGGGCCTTCTGCTTAACAGCACTTCTGCAGCTTGGCCTAGGCCTCTTGAAAATGGCCAAGGCTAGCGACATCATTCATGCCAAAATTTTCAGGAACCTAAATTTACCATATTTACTTGAATCCAAGATGAGATGCTTTTCTCCATTTAACATGGGAGGAAAAGCCCCTTGTTTTGGTTGTGAATACAAGGCAGCAGTTGAGGTATGGGGCAGGCAGCTGCTGTGGCTCTGGCTCCAGCCCCATCCCGGGGTAGGGGTCAGAGCTGCAGCTGCTGCCTGCCACCCTCTCCTGCTCCCCTACCTTCTCACCTCTCACAGTCTATCCCCTACTCAGCCTGATATTCTAACTCTAGCTGTTTATCCTTGCTTTGTTTCCAGTACAGCTCTGTCCCCACTCCAGTCTGGGCTGTGGAGCATGTGTGTGCTCCAGTCCCAGCCTGGCCCAGTATCAGCTGATGTGCCAGCAGCAGCTCTGGCCAGGCTCCAGAGCCCTAGGCTGGAGTGGGATGAGGCTGTTCTGGAGCAAGGGTAAGAAGTGGGAAGCGGGCAAGCAACAGCTAAAAGGATGTATGGTAGGGAAAGGTGGCAGAGGGGAGAGACAGGATGCAGAGGTGGCAGAGAAGCAGGAAAAGCAGAGCCTGCAGAGGCAGAGGCATCAAGGGAACAGGCAGGGAAGGGGCCAGGCAGAGGACCAGGCAGTGCCTGGTACCAAAGGGTATAGGCATGAGGGGGAAGAAGTAGCCAGAGGGCACAGGTAGAAGGTAATGGGTCAAATGGGTCAAGCAACTGGGGTCAGGAAGCAGGGCAAGAGGCAGGGGTCAAGCTGCTTGACTCCCCATTGCCTACTCCCCTCCCTACCCCCCTTGCTTTCCTCACCACAGTAGTTGGAAGGATGAATTTAAGATGATTTTAAGATGTGGCGGGGGGGGGTCATCTTAAATTCAGAGTTATCTTGGATTCTAGTAAATACAGTACTCTCTTGTATCCATATTTTGGCACCTTAGACTAAAGATTTGCAGAAGTATCAAATCAAATTGTGGGATTTTTTGTTGTTGTTTTTTGTTTTTGTTCACATAAGTAAGCTAGAAGATGTTATACAATGTCTCCGTCTCCCTAACCTTCCATAAGAATAAACAGGTCCTTCCCCAAAACTTTGTTGTGTGAGCCTTCATTTTTTTTTAAATAACTGTGAAGTGCCTTAAGATCATCTGACAAACAATGCCTTGAACACAATTTTTTTGCAAAAGTCCAGTCTGCATCACAGTGACCTCTGATAATGCCCCTCTTATTGCATTTATAATCCACTTAGACTGAGTGAAGTGTCGGGTTTGATAACTATAAATTCTAATTGTTGATAAAAGCTATTTACTAATTACCAAACACAATCCAATCTTAAACTCAGTGGATTAATTCATTGTTTCTTTATGTTCGCACAACTAAAGTAGAGTCACTGGAGTTGCAGCTCTGTCTGCTAGGTTTCCATTTGACCGTATTCATTTTTTTTTTAACATCCCTATAAGAAACGTAATGGAACTATGATTTGCAAGATATGGCATAGAAATATATTTCAGACCAATGGGAGCCAATTTATACCTGAAAGACCTATTTTTGCTATAGCTGTAAGTGTTTGAAAACAGAGGATTTGTTACGTATGGAAATAAGCCCTTTCTTAACTTAACTATACAGTAGTATTGCAAACAATAATTTCTATCAGTAAGAGTAGCTGATATAATAAGGTTAGCTAGAATAAAGCAACAATTATGGAATTTGTACTTTAATTCTAAATAACTATTCTGCCTTTTGAAAAAGAAATCTACTCCTCCTGCATGTACGCACTAACTCATCATCGTAAGAGCTAGTGCACCACTACTGTTGAAGCTGAGTTTCTTGTTGGGCAAAAGTGCAAGATTCATGTGCCAGATGGAGATACCCAAGAAGAATTATAGCTCAGAGAGGAAATCACTCATCCAGAAAGGAGTATTGGGTTCTGGTCCTCAATCCCAGAATCATTAATACATTGCAAAGTCCTGCACTTGTGATGGAATAACTGGATGTACCAGTGCCAACTGGGGAGTGACTGGCTGGGGTGCAATACTTCAGAGACAGACTTCAAGGTTATGGTGGGCCATAAGGGGAATATCATCCAACAGTGTGGTCTTGTTACAAAAAAAAGCTGGGTTTTATTAATTGTAGTGTATCTTACAAATCCAGGGAAATACTTCTGCTCTACTCAACACTGCCGAGGCCTCACTTGGAAAAAAGTATCCAGGTTTGGGCTCCATACTTCAAGAATGATGTGGACAGTTTGAAAAGAGTCCAGCAGCCAGTGACAAAAATGATCCAGTGCCTGGGAGACCAGACTTTTGACGAAAGGCTGAAAGAGCTAGATTTATTTAGTTTGGAGAAGAAAAGATCACGGGGAGAATGATAACAGACTTTAAATACCTGAAGGGTGATTACAGAGAGAAAAGAGATGTGCTTTTCTCCTGACCATAGCGGACAGAACTAGGAACAATCGACTCAGGTTTCAACAGGGGAAATTTAGGTTGGAAATTAGAAGGTATTTTCTATGAGGTAGTCAAGCGGGCTACCTAGAGAAATTGTGAAATTGCTATCTTTGGGAGTTTTCAAGAGACGGTTATAAGGACATGGTCTAGTCAGAGTTGATCCTATCTTGACTAGGGGCTGGACTAGGTGACTTTATGAGGTCCCTTCCAGCCCTGCTTTCCTATGATCCTATGATTCCAAATGGTAAATGGATGGAAGAGAAAATCTTTTATTGAATTTCAAGAAACTAGACAATTAAGAGATGCATAGACAGAAAGGGTGGGAATCTGTCAAAAGGTTGCACAAGGATGTATAAAGAAAAAGAACTGTAAAAAATAAACATTTAGACAAAGAGTTTTAGCTCTTTTATTGACCTATCCTGTTGCTTCTGAGTCAGAGAACTGATTTTTTTTCCGTTTGACCAAGCGTGCTGATGTAGAACATTCAATTTAACCTTTACTAAGGGTGTGTCTACACGTTGCTGTATAGTGACATGCTACAGCACCACACTTCCAAAAGGAAGTACTAAAGCATGGCATAGTAACCACCCATACTGTGCCATGTGTGCAGTGCATGGTTAGATGTTACTGCTACTTCGCTGTAGCAGTGTGCTAAAATGGGGGAGCATGCTGCTATGGTAAAGTACTTGCTGATGTTCATGTGTAGATTTGAGTGATCACTGTGTCACTAGTGCACCGTACAACAATGTAGTGCATTGCTACAGCAATGTAGGACAACATATAGATGTGCCCTATGTGCACATAAAACTTAAGCAACCACACATTCAAGCAGTTTAGAAGGTGTTAAGTGCCCCCTTATGGTGTTACAACTTATAATTATCATGTAATGACTCTTAAGAAAAGTTAGGTGGTGCATATTTGGATAACAGAAGGCAGCAAATTGCTGGTATTGGCCCCACAGAGCAGACTAATGCTACTGCAACATAAGCTACTGGACATTAGTTGGAGATAATCGTTGTCTGAAAAGGCATAACTTTGAGATGCTCAGAGGAGAAAGAGTTGCTTTGCTTGTCTTTTCTTGTCTTAAAGTGCAGATACTTCCATCTTAAGTGCATCTGACAGATGGGAAAAGGTAACATCCTACAACACACTTAGCACTGCAAATTTCTTCCCTTTCAGGTGAGGATTATCTCCTAATAGGCATTCAGTTTAATAGATTACAACATAATGATTTGTAACTAGTGTACTTAAACATGTGACACCACCCTAATACATACTAACTTTAGTCCATCACAACATTCCAATGATTTGCAACTGTTGCAAGTAAATGTGTGACACGTCCACAATGCTCCTTAGCTTTTCAATTGAGAGATGCAAATTTCTGCCAATTATAGCTGTAATTTAGAATCCTTTCTCTACCTGAAGAAGCATCGGTATTAAAAACATGATGGTTATAGCTCAAACCAACTTTTTCATTTTTATGAACTACTATTTTTTTTCTAAATAACTTGTCTGTTTCAGCATTGTTATTATTGTCCCTGGTACTTGGATAAAAGTAAAGCATTTTGAATGCTTTACAAATTAATGCAAATTGTGCATTGTGCAGAGGGGCTGTCATGCTAGAGGTGTCTGGGTAATTAGTAAAAAACAATCTAAGTCCAATTATATATTGGTGTTTGGGAGCAAGGAAAAAATAAAATTCTGTAGCATACTGTAAACAAAAGCCTCTGTAAAGTTTAGCAGCTGGAACTTAAATAGTCAGATTTAGCATCTTTCTGGTTTTGTGAATATTTTCACTAGTGCAGTTTGACAAAAATTGAGAGATCCAAATGAGGGCTAAGTTAGGAAACTTGGTAGTAGACAACTTGTTCAGTCAGAGTCACTGCTATGCTGCAAATAGTAAAGTATTTCTTCAAACTTTTTCTCCTTTAACTTGTAATAAGGCTGGGGCCTAGGGACAGACATTCAAATAACCTTAGACTAAATCTATTCAAGTTTTGCAGGTTAGTCTAGGATGAACTGATTTGCAAATATACAGTCATTCCCTCTGAACTGAGAAAATGCAGGCACGTGCCTTCAGTGGCTCAAGCTAGAAGCCAGGGGGTGCTAGAGTAACCCTCTTTTCCCTTCTACAGTGCTAAGCTGGGGGGAGTTGTGGCCAAGCCCTGGCAGGATGATTTGACTAGGGAGGGGTTTAAACCCCCAGTCTGCCTATACAGTCCAAGGCTTTTTTCTACTTGCTGCTCAAGGGGTGGGAGTGTTGCCAGCCCCAGCCCCCAACTAGCACTTGGAGGCAAAGCAAGGAGTTGGAGGGAGGACTACTTGCATTGCATGCATGTTTTGATGATACTGAGCTTTTTAGTCTCCCTCTCCCTGCTTCTTCATGCTGTCTGCAAACCTGACAGGCGAGGAAGCCAGCAGGGGGATGATAACACATTGTTTAACAGCCCATCAAGAAAAGAAAAGCCTCATTAGTTCAAGCTCTTCTTAAACAGCTTTTTCCAAGGAAGGAATGGAGGGACATTATCAGCTGACATGTTGATTAGCTCCAAAAAGCCCTAAGGGGATACTGTCCTGTCTGCCATATTTATGAAGCTAGCTTGAGTATTGCTACATTACACTGAACTGTAGTTAGTGTCATAGTCTCAGCCTAGAAAAAGGAACTCTGAATCAGCTCAGTCACATCTTGCAGAACTCTTTTTGCCTTTCTTTCATACTATATATACCAGCCAGATTTAATCTTAATGAACTAATGCAATAGGACAACATTAGAGTGGTATGTCTGCATTGTTACATAATACTGGTGTAGCTGTAGCAGTGTAAGAATAAAGTAAATTACCCATGATAGGAAGTATATTCCTGCTGCATGTATACACTGATGCAATAGCCCATCTCTCCAAATGCTGTAAGTTTATTACTGTATCAAACTGCTGAAGGTTGTGATAGAAATGACCGAGTGCCCTTTGAAAATCTGGCAGCAATATGGTGTAAAAGTAATTCCTTTAGGACGAAAGGTTTCTGAGGACTTTATTTTCATTGTTTAACATATGTAATTATAAAAAATAAATGACTGCAATAAAAGTGAGACAAGAGCCATTTCATATGGGCAAAAGTGCACCTTAGTCATAAACGAAAGGCATCATGTTCTAACCAAAGGTGGTGAAAGGAACAGCTCATTGCCTCCTTTATTGTTACTTAAATAATGTATCAACCCTGCATCCTTGTTATTGATTCTCTGCACATTTAGGATAAGAAATAAGGAGAAATATCTGATAATCTTTTTAATTCATTTCTAACAAACTTGAAATGTATAATTGACTTATAATTGCCAAAGACGAGAAACAAGTAAGACCTGCTCTTCTTACTTTTCTCTAGGAGACACGGGTATTTTTAAGAAGATATACATATATATATGAAGGCACATACATACATACATATATACATATGTGTGTGTACATACACACACACATACATATACATAAACATATATACATACATACATATTATATATATATACACATACACATACATATTATATGTATATACATACATACATCTTATATATATATCATAATACATACGTACATATTATATACACACACACATACATATTATACACACACACACACACACACACACACACATATATAAAATCCTTATTTCTTGTAAACCTGAAGTGGATCATTAGGAACATCACGAATAAAGGGATTCCTCAATAAAAAGTCTAAAATGGAACTGTGACTCAAAGTTGCATTTCCTTCCCAGCTCTTCCATATTTCATAGGGGAAGTACTGTAAGGCAGTCATAAAAATTTACCTCCTTCCTTGAGCCTGGTCAGTACTAATAGTCAGTGCACTGAAGGCTCGAAGTGAAACAGAATCAAAGTATTTTCCCCTTCTGTCCCTGTTTATTCTCTTTCTGTCTACTGCTAGTCAGAAGGGATATTGGAAACACAGCCCACTTAGTCTCTGGACCCACAATATAGAGTCCTTCAAGTAGTCACTACAGAGAACTCAATAATGTGTTATCCGATATTTCCCAGTGCAACACAGTAAGGATCTTAGTTTAGTCTTTGCAAGAACTGGGAATGCTCACCCATTTGTCCTAGCCAAATCCCAGTTTCAGTGATTATGCTCAGCCTGCCTACAGTTAAGCAACTGAATGCAGAGTTTTGTGTGGCTACAAAAAGGCTCATGTGTTTTGCCTAAGAAATGCAAAAACAACTTAATTAATTCCTGGTTAAGCATAAGAAAAACATTGTTTTCGTATATAAGTGACAGATTCCAGCTCCTGATAGCCTCCTCTCTCCACATGGGTGGAATTCTTGACTGCTATAACATGGAAATTACCAATGATCCTTAGATCCCTGGTGTCATCTATGTGTCATTCTTGTATGGTTACCAGTATATTATCTGATCTCCTACTTTGAGGAGTATTATCTGATTACAAGTATTATCTGATCTCCTATTCCAGGCACAGTTTTGCCAGTAGCTGCCAACTTTCTTTAGTCATTTAGTACTCTTGTTGCTCTTAGTACTTCACTAAAATACAGATACTAAAAGATAATGTGCTTCATTCATTAGGGCTAGGGACAGACATTCAAAAATCCTGACCCTGAATTGATTCTATTTTTGAAGGTTAGTCCAACCTGGCCAGGCTAAATCAGTTTGTCACTGTACAAACACCCCAGACATGCAAGCACATGCCTGCAGTAGCTCAGGCTAAAAGCCAGGGGGCACTAGAGCAGCTCTCCCTTCCCTTCCATAGCACTAAGCTGAGTGGGGCATGGCCAGGCCCCAGCAGGAGGCCCTGATTAGCCCAGAAGGGAAATGCTAACAGTGTTTATTACCCCTAACTCAGTGTTTATCACTCCATTAAGAAAACAACAGATGGACATTAGCAGCTACCTGTTGATTCTGCCTTTGTCCATCTGTCACAACATGGGCTGTAGCCAGCATGTGATCCACTAGCAAATACACAGACACCTCTCAGCAAAGCAGAGGGGAGGGGAAAAATCCTGCTTAGCAGGGAGTGGTGGTAGTGGGTGCAGGCAGCAGCCTGCAGTGTCTGCTGGAGTTCCAGCCAGGGAGCAGAGGGGAGAGGCCAGCTCTGCTATGGAGCAGAGAGCCCCGCCCAGCCTAGAGAGCAGGCCAGGATGCTGGGGGAGTCTGGTTTATCTTCCCTGGCAGGGAAAACACCTGGTTCCAGCACATGAGCCTTCCCTCCCTGCTATGCTAGTTCAGGGACTGTGTGTAAGTGGCAGAGAATACCAGCAATACAGGCAGCTGCATGGAGGCTGCACTCTTCACTGCAATGTGAAGTGTTGGCTACAATCATGCCCCACTGGATGCCTGCACCCTGAGCACCCCACCTGCTTCCCTCCCCTGTAGCACAGCCCTTGTGGGGAAGGCAGCTAGCTCCAGCACCTGAGGCTTCTCTCTGGTGCTGTGCAGCCCTGGCAGGGAAGATACCTGGCTCCAGCACATGGGGCTTCCCTCCCTGCTGTGCTAGTGCAGGGGATGCTCATGAGTGGCAGGGAGTGCTGGCAATACAGGAAGCCACACGGAGACAGTGCCCCTCACTGTGATGTGCAGCACTGGCTGGAGCCATGCCCCGCAGGGCGCCTTGAGTGCCCCCCTGCTGCTGTGCCCTAGGGGGAGTGTGTGGGGGGGGTGTCCCCACATGCTGCCAACCTCCCTCACCCACACCTCGTCCCCACAACCCTCCACATATACACAACCACTGTCATACTGTATGCTCCCCACACACAGCCGCATCCTCTCACAGCCCCCCCACACCCCACATCCTACCACATACACACCCGCACACCTCCACACTCCAACATATATATCCACCATACACAGATACACACACACTACATACACAGACATCACATATACCATACATGCACCCTCCCACACACACACCACAAACACACACCACACACATACCACACACATGTTAGGTTAGATCTATCCATCTAAGTATTCAAGGAGCTTAGCTCACCTAGGAACACTAAATCTGTTAGCCTCAGACACTACTCAGACTAACAAAACCACCAACCAACTAATAGTTCAATGGGCTGGAGAACTGAGGAGCAGATTCAAGCTCCAGCATCTCTCATCTGGATACTCAGATCCCAATGTACTACTCAGGCATTTTAACAGATTAAAAATAGTTTATTAAACACAAGTAATAAGAAAATACAAAATCTATCACTATTCCAAAACCACTTACTATACTAAGTATATATACATAAATTCCTATTTTTTACATTACATTACATATACAAATATATAACAAAGGGAAGGATGGGTTATATTTACCTAGGGAGACTATGAGGTCATGCAACTGGGGTTAGATAAAAACAAGCCAGGGCGACCCTCAAGTTTTCTCCTGTCTCTATATTGATGACATAGTTTTCACATCCAGTAATATTAATCCACACTCTTATCAATGTTGGAAAATTTTGGTCACCAGCCTCACAAGCTTTCTCACTCGGGTGCGCAGGCTCTCTCAGTCTTTCAGACACCCACCTCTCAGGCACTACCTCACAGGCACTCTGGTCTCCCTGACACTCTAGACTCACTCACACACCTGTCAGGTACACAGCAACCTCTCAGGCACTTCCTAACACTCCCCAGATGCACCAGACGCTCCCTGACTCTGAGGTGAGGGTTCCTTTTTATACCTGTTCTGCACACGGCACTCCAGATTTTCACACAACACAAATGGGTAACTTCCATATGGCACATAATGGATTTTTGTGCACAGCACACTATCTTTTCCACACAACCTTCTACTTTTCTTTACCTGCAGGCAGCGGGGTTGCCAAAAGTTCATACGATGCTCATAGCCATACAGTCCCCTCCTTAATATCAAACTGATCTCAGTGGTTTCAGTATCACTTTTGTGTACTTGAGGGTGGGTTTTCCCAAGGCCTTGACTTCCCTTTCATCTTATCAGGCAAAGACATCCTGGGACCTGGACATTATGGCAACTCAGGAAACATTATTGGAAGGGCCAGGCTTACCATTGCAACATCTTACATTAACTAACCATACAGGAAAAAGCTTAACATTCTTATATCATTGATTGATACATTGTTGTAATCAGATCCTTCAGATACTTTCTTTGCTGATATCCTACTTTCTGGAATTAACTCCCTCATACTCACACATATTGATTCTTTCACATTATAGGGTTGCACACATACATGGGTCATGTTTATCATACACTTTAGCCTCCTCTTCATTCTCCACATATATACCAGCATCCCAGCCATTCATACTTGTCCAATCATACTTGTCCAATCAGAACTACAAGGATGGGATGTAAGGCCAGGTTCCAAACACTTGAGGTTGAAGGTGTCCACCCTAAACATGTTTCCCACCATTGACACAAAGCAGTTGGGGCCAAATTTTCAGGATTTGGATAATTTCTTTGTTGTTATGGGTGACCTTGAATTACAATTTTTGTGCCTTTTCAGTGTTCACAATTAGTATTTGCCTCATTCCATCATGTATTATTAATTTTCTCAAAACTGATCGGTCCATGCCAATATGTATTGGTTTAATTCTTTCATAAACAGTAAAATTTTGGACCATAGTAATGTTATAAGTATATGGCACCTTGAAGTTCACATCACATCCTAATATAAGAGTAACATGACACATACAAAACATTCTGTTGTGCCATAGTATATCAATCCTAAGCCAGTTATTAATAATCATATACTCACACCAAGTATGTATACAAACATATTGCTCATCTACCATGTATATTCTTGTATCTGATTCATATTTACCAGACTCGCTAGAACGGAACCTTACTTGGCTCCTTTGCTGGAATTTAAACCTGGATCCCTATTATAAGGATGTCCTCCTTTGTGTATGAAACCATGTTCTTCATTACTGAGCAATGTTCCACACTCACAGGTAGGAATTCTGCTTGACTAATACTCTTTTTTCTTGCTTAATCCAGCATGTCTGGATCTCTGTCATAAGTAATGATTGGTTAATTCTTCTTTCTAACACTATAACTAGATAGTTAATTTCAGTTTTTGCATCCATTATCATGCCTATAGTAGCCAATATTGTGTCTCTTTGGTAATTGTAATGGAAGTATGTTACCTTCCACCAGTTCCTTAAGATTACTGCCTTGCTAGTGGCAACTTTGTTTATTAATTATTCAAATTCTATGGGAATGACTCATGAATATCCCTGACATACTATTCCACTTACTATTATCTGTACCCACACTTGTGATTGTGAGCATGATATTGCTACTCCTGTATCATTTTGTACTTTTTCTATAGCATTTATTAATAATAGCTGTTCTAATTGATTTATTTGATGCCTTTTTGGTAACATTTCTCCAGCATTCATAACCTGGTGTCCTATTTCTGACATTGATATTGTAATAGGTTGCTTAACCTCTTTTAATTGTCTAGTGGCTTTGGCAAGTCTATTCATAACCACTTTGCATTAATGGAGTTTATTACTCCTAAGCCAGTGCCTATACCACCAAGAATGGTCCCCATATATCTTGTGTCTCTATGATGTTGCCAAGATTTTTGCATTGCTGATGCTCAATGGAACCATCCTTCAGTAAGCATTGTTATAAAAGGTTAGCAGTTACACTGGCATAGTTTAGCTGAAATTCAATATACTGGGTGGCATACACTGGTTCTGAGATTACTAACTGAAGCCTATTCAACTGTATATAAAATAATCCAGCCTCAAAAATAGTTGGTACAAGATTCTCCAAAAAAACGCGCACATTGATTTGGCACTAGTAGCCACCACCATCCAGTATGGAATAAATTTGTTTCAGTACCCCAGCTCCCTTCAATTCATGTTCATCACTGGGGACAGAGGTTTTGCTGGAAGTATAGTTAATCCAACTTTTGATATGCTTTAAATTACCCAATGGTGTTTCTTTACCCTAATTTATTATATTGACTGGGTAATGGTGATGTAAAGGATCAATAAATTTGATTAACAGTGAGTCATCCCTCTTCTGATATTTAACAAATATCTTACTAGGTTGTCGATCTATGATGTTTCATTGTACAAATCACTGCATACTATTAGATATGGTGGTAGGGACATTTGTACCTTTAGCTTCTGCAATTACTTGAACAGCAATTGCTGCCAAGTCTTTATATTCAGGGTTACCACAAGTAACAAGAATGGACTTAATAACTACAAATGACCATGTACAAATATAAGTATTTTCCCACTTTATGCCATTTACATTGGATAAATTATACCACCTACTAGCACTTGAGTTGGTACCAGGGGGTGTACACACACACACACACACACACACACACACAATGTTAGATCTTTCCTCTCTATTGTAAGGCTGTGTGAAATAGCACCATTTCGTTTCAGTTTCCGTTTCTCCATTTCAAAGGAACAGTGTTTCATTTTGACTTTTCATTTTGTTTCAAAGCACTGTTCTGTTTCATTTCATCAAAACTGTTTTGCTGTGTCTCAGTGTTTTGCCTATAAGCTATATGGTGAATCAAAAAACTGCCTATAACTTTGTCACTTCTTGCCTGATTCACATGAAAGCAATAGGCATGGTAGCCCCTGCTGAGGCTACAAAGCCTGTCAAGTTTCAAGGAGATAGGTATAGGGGCTTCTGGAAAACTGCAACTCAAAGAATTGAAAGCAAAACTCATGTCACTTCTAAGTGTGAAGGCACAGAGGGGTACAAACAGCAAGCAAGGTAGCCCGTGCTGAGGCCACAAAGCTTTCCTATTTTCAAAGAGATAGATGCAGGGGTTTCTGGGAAACTGGACCTCAAGCTATTGACAAGCAAAATTCATGTCATGTGTGTTAAGATGCAACAGGGTGAAAGCTGCAGGCATGGTATCCCTGCTGAGGCCATGAAGCCTGCCAGGTTTCAAAGAGCTAGGTATAGGCATTTCTGGGAAACTGCACCACAAGCAGCTGACAAGCAAAATTCATGACATGAGTGACTATGTATGTGTTAAGGTGCACCCTTACTGGCACTGGTGCCTCCACACAACACGGTAGTGTGCCCCAATGAAGCCTCCTCCTCCCCTACATCTCAGACCAGTCCATCACTTTAAATAACAACTGGTAAGTACTGTAGCACAGTAGCAGCAGCAGCATCTCAGGCAGCAAAACTGTGACAGAGCCTTTCTTTCCACTCCTGCAGCAGCTTCTTCTCCAGCAGCTGCCAGAGAACTCTCCCTGCCAGCCCCAGCTCTGGGGATTAGATATGCCCAATAGAGCTGTGCAAAGTTTCATGTGGTGATTCAATTTGGAGGAGATTTGGCCTGATTTGGTGGCTGAACCTCTGAATCTGAATCAAATCAGGGGACCAATTAAAAGGTCTGAATAAATTCCAAGCTCTCCCAGTCTTTTTTGAACATTCAGAGAGCTTTGATGATTCGGGCAGTCCCTGGTGGCTGCAGCAGGGAGCTGCAGCCAACTGTGAGCTGGTAAGTAGGGCCTGGGGCTGGGGGAGGTGGGAGGGGTCCATGGGGAGACCCCTGCCAGACCCTGACCTCCCACTCCCTCAGCCCCACCCACCATGGCTGCCCTGCCCACCCCAGCTCAGTACTTAAAAAAACCAAAAACCACTCACTAGGTGCTGCCTTGTGGGGAAGCTATCCCCGTTTCCCCCCACTGCACCACACTGCATGAGAGGCTCTGCCATGAGCCCCTAGACCTGTCCCCCCTCAGTCCCCCAGTCCCTACTTGGGTGCACCGCTTGGGCCAGTTCCGGCCCTTTAAGAGGAAAAGAAAACAAGAAAAAACCTGGGACTCACCCCTCCTGCAATGATGTCGGGGCTTCAGGGGGCTCATGCAGAGCCCCCATGTGGCATGGGGCAGTGGGGGGCAATGAGGATTGCCCCTTGCCAGAAGGAATAGAGAGTCCAGGGATTTTCTCTTTTTTTTTTTTTCCTAAAAAGGCCAGAGCTGGCCCAGGCAGGGCACCAATGGGGGAGGCTGGGGGAGCAAGGGAGGAGTTGGAGGTCTCATGCTAAGCTCCCCCACACAACATGGGGCAGTGGAGGGCAGTGGGGTTGTCCCTTGCCTGACACCACCTAGTGAGTGGGGGCATTTTTTTCCCAAGGAGTCAGGCACTATGGTGGGTGAGGCAGCCATTGCTAGACTGGGACAGTGGGCAAGGGATGGGCCTGGCCTGAGTGATTCGGAGATTCGGCAGCAGCTGAATCTCTGAATCAGATTTGGATGACTCGAAACAGGACAATGCTTCAAATCATTGTCCCCCGAATTGGCTGAATCTGAATCCAAAGTGAATACTAGCTGCTTCACATAGACCTAGTGCCCAGGGCCCTGCCTTCTTCCAGTCAGCTGATAGGGGTGTATGTTGTAGCTGTGTAGGCCTAAGGACTTGGCACTGGCAGACAGGGTTCTTTGGGTCACTCTGGTATCTTTTAGTAGACCAACTGAATAGTTGGAGAAATATATCTTAGCAAGGTTTTGGTTTGAAAAACCCTTCCTCAGGCTGAGGAAGCACCTGCAGTTTATTTGTCTGTGTGCTCTTCCTGGAAGGAATAATAAAGAAGCCAGAAGCTGGCATGCAATTCAGGCAAGAAAGCCAGTCAGTGAAAATGGAAATGGAAGCATCAGGGGGTGAGGGACAGGCTAGGATGGAGGTAAGATGGATATAGGAGGTAAAAATGTACAGGTACCTGTGGAGTCAGATGTATGGCAGGTTGTAGTGTGTCATAAATCCAATGTCTATATTGAGTCCGTGAGTTTCTGTATCCATGAGGTCGATGAGATGCAGTTCTTAGGCTCATCTGTGAAAAGTGTTTTGTAAATTCCCTTGGAGGATCAGGCCAGGCAGTTTGAAGATAGGTGGTGTTCTTGTCTTTGATAGAAGTTTGGTGTGTGCTCAATCTGGTGCACAGTTGTTGCTTGATGTCTCCTATGTATTTTTGATGGAGATATGTATTGTATTGTGAAGATATATCCATACTGGAGATATTGTTGTCAAGTGTTGTGTGTTTTGTCATGGCATGGCCTGGATCCATCCGGTGTGTCTTAGACTGTAACCCCTATACCCATTTCCCTGAAACCAGGCAGGATTCATGGCCTCAGCAGGGGCTACCATGCCTGCAGTTTTCACACTACTGTACCTTAACACGTATACGTGGCATGAGTTTTGTTGTCACCAACCTGAAGTGCAGTTTCCCAGAAACGCTTACATCTATCTCCTTGAAACCTGGCAAGAGTAATGCACTCGGAAGTGGCTACCATTTCTACCTTTTTCATCAAAATCTGCCAGAAAAGGAAAAAATTATAGGCAATGTTGTGCTTTCCTATTATAGCTTATGGGCAAAACATTAAAACAGCGTTGAAACAGCCTGACAGTTTCAATGAAACAAAACTCGAAATGAAAGACTGTCCCATCAAAACAGTGAAATGGAAGTCAAAATGAAATAGTGCTGTTTCGCACAGCCCTATGTTTTATGCTGTTTTTCCATCTTTCCCCCAGAGCACTGGGATTGAAAGGGACCTCAGGGAAGGATCACTGTCACTGGTCAGCTACACAGTCAATATGAGAGCAGTCCTTCCCCTCTTTCCCCCCTCCCTTTCCTTATTTTCTGTTTCCCTGCAAACAAGCCCAGTTTCGAAACTGCCGTTGTTTCATTTTGAGACTGTTCTGAAGCCTTTCATTTCAATTTGCTTTTTCTGTTTTGAGCTGGAAATGAGTCAAAATGAAACACCTGGCAAAATTTTGCCCAACCCTACTCTATTGTCAGAATTGCACGTTATAAAAATAGCGGTATGATTAGGTATTATAACTAGACATATACAACCAGCAGTCCAATTAGGATACTGCCCACTAATACTCCCTTTTTGTGAGATGCCCCAGAGGATTTTTGACATAAATTCAGATATTTGCTGTGATGGTAAACGTCAACACTAATGCCTCTTGCTATATCTCTATTGCAGAGTCTGTGACTCTTCTGGAACTTCTCGGTGTTGATGCCACCATTAATGTCGTGGTAATCAAAAGTATTCTCATTCTGTGAGACAATCAAAGTTGGACACATTATAATTGGTGATTAGAGTACCGTGACCATAAGACAGTTAACTCTTATTAAAATCAGCCTGTCATGGGATGGGGTCCCTAAGGATGGCTGTGATTGCCTAAGGCTCCTTGACCGTGCCAATTTGAGCCAATGGGTACCCTTTATTCTTGCCCGCCATGTCTTTATGTAAAATGTAATGTAGGTAGGCTGCCTTCACATCTGGTTGGACATGGTCCTGATGGACTTCCCAGGGCCCAGTGGGTCCCCAGCCTTATGGGTTATATGCGTGGTTCCAACCACCCCTTTACCACCGCAAGCCTTGCAGATACTACTGGTGTTGTCTTGCCTAGGCCTCATTAAAATTTGGCCCCATGTCCTCGCTGGGCTCCCTGCAGCCCTGTCTCTGCATCCCTCGGTGCTGGGCTCCCTGCAGCCCAACTCTCACACCCTCTTTGGGGCTGGGGCCTCTGCACCCTAAATGCCACACCCCCTCTGGCACCGGGGTCCCCATGCTGCAGTGGGCCCCATGCTGCAATGAGGCCTCCTCCTTCCCCAAATAGCCTCACCCAAACCACCAGTCTCATAAAAAGGCAAACAAAACATAAGCCCCTGGGCTATAACATAACACAAACTACATAAAGTGTGTTTGGCTCCTTTAAATTATCCAGAGAAGAACCTAGTCAGACCTCTAGGAGGGCTCCTTCTCCCTTGGCTGCCAGCAGGGAACTGACCTCCCTAGTCCCCGTCCTGGGATTTATATGGGCCCAGGGCCTTGCCCCTTCTGGCCAGCTGACCGGGTGCAGCCTAATTTCCTCATTAGCTAGCTGCCATAGCAACCTGCACCTGGGGTCCTGTCTAGCTCTTTGGGCTCTTCCCAGTCAGTTTCTGCTCTTCCGGAAGCAGGCACCTAAGTGTCCAGTGACACAGCCCTATTTATATCTTCTCTCCAGTCTTTTAATTGTGAACAGTGGTACCATTTCTGAATTATCCTTTTATGCTTCTGGTGCTCTAATAGGTATACTGTGGAGCCAGTTTTGTATGCAATAGTCATAGTTTCATAGTTTCTAGGGTCAGAAGGGACCTGAGCAGATCATCTAGTCTGACCCCCTGCCATGGCAGGAAAGAATACTGGG
>NW_017728947.1:37228591-37234799 GCF_001723895.1 Crocodylus porosus
ACTATTCCTGCTGGCGGGGTGTGATCCCCACTGCCCCCCACTGCCCTGCACTACATGGGGGGCTATTTCTTGAGGCACCCATGAAGAGTGGAACAGCAGGGGACAGCAGGGATCACCCCCCCCCACACACCCAGCAGCACCTTGTGAGTTGGGACTTTTTTTTAAAGTACTGGGAGCTGGGGTGGACGAGGCAGTCATGGGCAGCTGGGAGAGTGGGCGTGGGTTGGGTTGCAGGCAGGAGATGGGGCCTGGCATGTCCCCATGGTCCCCTTTCCCCTCCTCCAGCCCCTCCTCCCCCACCCCCTACTTATAAGGTCTGAGTCCGGCTGTATTTCCCCACTTCAGATACTAGGGACTGTCCGAATCAAAGATTCGGAAAGCTTCACATCAGTTCAGACCTTTTAATTGGTCCCTGATTCAATTCAGATTTGAAGATTCAGCCACCAAATCTGGCCTAATCTCCTCGGAATTGAATCATCACCCAAAGCTTCACACAGCCCTAGAACCCACATCACATTCTGTACTTCTGAATGGTCCAAAGTGTTTCCTCATGTTAATTTTATTTGCCCAAAGATACTTAGCAACAGTGATTTGCATCTCTTGTGGTTCATTCAATCAGACTGAATGATTGTGGATGAATTGTGATGTGCAAATGTTTCCAAATATTAAAAGCTCCACGCGTCTTTTTCATTACCTCTCCCACAAAATGGGGACGGTGATAAGAATCAGTGGTGTGCGGAGTACCCCAGCAAGTAAATAGCTGATTGATCATAACCTGGGCTGTTGTTAGCACTGTACAATTCCTAGCGGGGAATGCTTCCACCCACTTAGAAAAACTATCAATGATTTGTTTCCATTATGTGCCTGCAGCAATGGACCAATAAAATCCATTTGGATTTGTGACCAGGGACCAACAACTCTCTGGTGTCACAAAGGTCCCTAATGCAGACAATTATCAGAATTATTGCTTGCATATGTTAAACAATTATCAATAACATATTTTACATCAGATCACATTGATGACCACCATACTATTTGTTCTAGGCACTCCAAAGTTTCATGGTATCAAAAGGACCATTATCATGTGCAACTTGTATAAAGCTGGTGTGGACTACATCTGGGACAACCCACACTGGAAAAGAATGGTCCTCTGTTTGAGGTAGTTTGAGGTGTAATGTCCCTGCCAGACATGCCAATCTTGGTATTTACCAATTTGAACTAGCTTTTGCAAGGATAAGTCCTGATTCTTAAATCCAATCAATTCTGCTGATTCTTAAATCTGCAGAACCAGGAGATACTGTGGGCATGACCTTCAACATGGGAGCAATCTCTGCTCTGTTGGACAGTCTCCATTCATTGGTCATAAGAGCTCCAGCTTTCAAAGCCTGATCTGCCTTACTATTATATATGGAGAACGTGGTGCCCTTGGAATGGCCTTGACCTTGCCAATGTTAACAAGAAACTCTTGCTGTGCTGCTAGCCAGTATACATATCTAAAAAATGCATCATACTTAACTGGTTTGCCATCAGCTGTACAGTATTCTTGTGATTTCCATACAGGTAGCCAATCTATGAGTGCCTGTAGTACCCACTGAGAATATGAGTAAAGTGCAATAGTATCAACAGTGAGGGTGGGTTCTAAAGCTGCAATAATGCCAACAATTTCAGCTACTTAAGCATATTAGTAGAAACATCATCCATTCACAATTCTTTCAACTCTGCAATGTTCCACCATAACAGCAGCATACCCCACATGGTGTTTCCCATTAATATAATAAGCACTACCATCCATAAACCAAATGCACTTTTACTCATCAATGACCTCATTAGAACATTCTATACCAATTTTAAATAATGATGATGATATTGGAGTCGGCATTTTGATAGAACACTCATGTTTATCTGAACTCTGTCATTCAATAATTAGGCCATACGGTAAACATTGGCATGTTATGCACAATCTGAGGTGTAACATTTCTGTTTAACAAAGCCAAGGTCCGCTGGACTATTCTCAGGCTTGACACTCCAGTCTTTTGAATTTTTCCATTAAGGATGTATTTCCGAATTATGGGTGCCATGCCTGTTAAATATTCCCATTTTTGTATTGCCCATACCAAGGCTAATATCTCTCATTCACAAGGATTGTATTGTTGTTCCACATTCAAGAGAACCTGAGATGCATAAGGTACTGGGCACTTCCTGGACCCTAAGTCCTGCAATAACACAGCCCCAGTACTCTTAGATGTTGTGGCTAGTTCAAGATAAAAAGTTTTGAAATGTCCAGATACAAAAGTGTAGGTGCTGATATGATACTGTCCTTTAGTTGATTGACAGCATCATGCTCTTTTTTTTCCCCACTGCCACACCACTTCTTTACACAACAAGTTCTATAGGGGTGCAGTTCTTAAAGCAAAATCCTAAATAAAATCACGGAAGACTCCCATCAGGCCTAGGAATGAGCATAGGGTGCTCTCATCCTGGGGCACAGACAACTTCTCAATAAACTCCATGCAATTTTTGTCAGGGCACCTCCCATTTTGGTTCAGTTCCAGACCAAAATATTGCACGATGGGTTGCACTAACTACACTTTAGCCAGATTCATCTTAAGTCCCATTGACCTGAATATTTGTAACACTCCATCCAATGTAGACATTCATTCATTGTATTAACAGTAATCAGAATACCATCAACATAGGATACCACATACTCAGCATCTTCTGTACTCAGGGCTTTCCACATTTCCATCACAAATGTATGACTATATACTGGTGAGTCATGGAAACATTGAGGTAGTCATTTAAAGGTAAATTGCTAATTATTGAAGGTGAATTTATACCATGATTTCTCTTTCAAAGTGAGGGCAAAGAATGAATTACCCAGGTTGAGTATGGTAAACCATCTTGTCCTATGAGCGATTAATGCAATGATCTCCTGATACTTTGACATGAGTGGAGCTAACATGGGTGTTACTTTATTAAGGGCATGATAATCAATGGTTAATCTCCATGAAACCCCATCAGCTTTCCATACAGGCCATATCGGTGAGTTACAGGAAGACGGGGTTGCTACAATTACTTCATGTTCAAGCAATGGTGTTACAGTTTGTCAGATGCTGGTCTCGGCTTTCTTTGGGAAACAGTATTGTTTCTGCAGAAGCAGATCTGGACCTGAGATGACAGTTGATGCTTCCACTTATTGCATTCAAGCTTGTGTTCGACCCACGGGTTGGGAATTTTTCTGGCCATTTGTACAATGTCCTCATAGATAACTGCAGTCGATAACTGCAGCAATTCCTTTGCCTTAATAGCAACGCAATGATGTCTCACTGGGATCTCTTCTACCTCTCTCAGTGTCACAGGATCATTCAAGAACTGTGTACAATAATTTGGGTAGTTAATTGTTGCCTCCCAACTTTCCCAAGACATCAGAACCCAGGATTCCAACCCCAGCCAATTTCATTAAACTAAATTATACCCTTCCCAATTTATATCCCATCTTATAGAGTTCAGTTTGGAAAACTCAGTTCAGGATTCCACTCCACTGAATCCTTCTAAGATTCTGACTGTCTTTGGTACCTAAATGTGGAACACAACACTTTCCACTGAAACTATGGAAAATGCAGCACCCATGTCAACTAACATTGTGACCTTGTGCCTCAGCATTTCTTTCCAGTCCACAAAAACCATGGTCATGACTGGATGGCCCCACTAGTCATAACTTAAATGAGGCACTGTTTCTTCACAATGTAAAGGGTAATCCAATTAGCTGAATCAGTTCAGGTGCCATAGTGGGTAACCAGAAATGCTTGGCTGTTGTAGTTGGAGGTAGAGACATAACAGTGGAGGGCAGAGGGGAGCCATCTTGCTGTTGCCTCCTCAGCTGCTCCTTTTTCCATTCCTGATCCAGGACCAACTCCGGCAAGCTAACATTGCTGACCCCGTCTATGGTCACCTTATCTTCATACTGCAGGGCCTCTCTCCATGAGTCCCTGAATGGCTTGGGCACTCTACAGTTACCACTTATACCACTCCTCTCCTGGGAGCCATGAGACTGGTTCTTTGTATAATGACCATCAGCCTTTGAATAGTCATGATTGTCAGATCCTTTGTTACTCTTATTTTCTTGGTTATCTTCTCAAAAGGTTACCTTTTCCATGAGAAGCTTTCTTTCTTTTGCAGGTAGCTCTCTAACAACAAAGGCGGGCTGGAACTTCTATCTCTTGTATCATCCTCTCTGATACTTATCCTGACCTGAGCTGCATCCTTTCACCTTGGACATCCTATGTCTCTTCGGTTCCTCTTTCTTATATATGGGCTTTGCCTCCAAAACTTGGAAGGCTTCCACAGTCATATCCTGCACTTCATCACAAGATGATCCCTTCTGAGAAGAGCTTAAGCAAGTCCTGATACATTTATTAAATTCTTTGACCAAATCTTTAATAAACTCTGGACTATCAAAGTCCATGTTCTGCTTGTTCCAGTTCACCACTACATATAACACACACTTTCTCTGAATGTAACATATGCTTTCTCACTGTGTGCTGGCATTCAAAATATAATATTTCCACAGGTTTACCCAGGAAGAACAAATTCAAAATACCATCTTACAAATCATCACTTCTTTGTACATTGCGAGACCTCTTCTTAAGGGGTAACACTGCAAAATCTCCTTGGAACATGCACTGCTGTGCCAGATATACAATATCTATAAGAGAATACTGATTGCCATCACCACACAGTCCTATCTCCATAATCTAGTCAACACATATTTCTTTAGACAGTGGCCCAATACGTTTACCCAGAGCTCATAATCCTTTTGGATTAGATGTCACCAAAGTTCTCTCAGTTTGTTTTCTTCCATTAGCCAATACAGTTTCCTTAACGTGAATAGGTGCCATAGGGGCTACCTTTCCTTCTATGATAATACAATGTTTTTTTCTCTTCCAGGTCCTAGTGCTACCTGAGCTACTACTTTGACTCAGTGTTGAGTCCAAGCCACTGGATTCTGACTCACTATCATAACCATCCTGCTACACAGGCATATTTCTGGTTGGAACCTTCAGCAGTTTACTGCCCATCAGAACCTTAACCTTATGTTCTAACAACCTAATTTTCTTCTTGTACCTGGTTCTAACAACCTAATTTTCTGTATGCACCTCCACTTCCTTCTTTAGAATGCAGAAGGCCTTCTTCACATCTTCAACTTTCCCTCTCCATTCATCACATTCAACAGTAAGGCTGTCCACTTCATTTTCTAGCTCTTTAGCATGCCCCTCTAGCTCTCTAATTCTGTTCACATCTCTCCTGGAATCTCCATTCTGTTGACTGATCTGATTTTCCAAGGCTCAGACACACTGTTCATTTTACTCTATCATATTTGCAAGCAGGTTCTTAATAGCTCTCTCCTTTTGCTGGAGATAGTGACACTTCTCTGTTAATTTATGCACCACCTCAGGTAGCCCCATTACTAGTGCCTTCTTTATGGCTTTGCAGCTACGCTTTCGCACCTACAACCACTCCTGCCACTTAGCACAAAAGGTTCAGTATACTTTGGGACAATAGCCTAACTCCCCTTCCTGCCATACACGGCACTTGTCCATTGGACAGGTCCATGTATTCTTCAATACTATTTATTCTGAGACCCATGTCTAAAAAAATTCAATATGCCCATTGGATCCCACTGTTGTATCCTCAGTCTGGCCTCCAGTGCTAGCCTTGGCAGCCATATCAAACAACCATTAAAAAAAATAAGCACACGATAAAAAAAAAAGTACTTATAGATAGGTAACAAGAAGAACAATAGTAAATTAATAAGAAACAAGAAAACAGTAATCAACAAACACCAACTATCAAAACAATAGGCAAGCAATAAGTAACACCAGTAGCACCATGGTGTCACTTCTGGTGAGAATATAACTACCTTTACCTCCAAAGTAAAACAATAGTACAAAGCTATAGGCAAAATGTAGCATGCCCACTAGAATTAGGACAATAAGCAGAAAGCAGGCAGTCTGCAACACCTGCAGCACTACAGTTCCACCTCTGGTGTGAACAGAACTACCTATAACTACTAGGCAAAACTATAGTAAAAATCAATAGGGAACAGCAGTACACTCAAAGCAGTAAGACAATAAGCAAGCAAATGGTTGCCTCATAATTGTACCTAATAATAGTTCAATGGGCAAGAGAACTGAGGGGCAGATCCAAA
>NW_017728947.1:37234899-37251693 GCF_001723895.1 Crocodylus porosus
CCATTAGCCAATACAGTTTCCTTAACGTGAATAGGTGCCATAGGGGCTACCTTTCCTTCTATGATAATACAATGTTTTTTTCTCTTCCAGGTCCTAGTGCTACCTGAGCTACTACTTTGACTCAGTGTTGAGTCCAAGCCACTGGATTCTGACTCACTATCATAACCATCCTGCTACACAGGCATATTTCTGGTTGGAACCTTCAGCAGTTTACTGCCCATCAGAACCTTAACCTTATGTTCTAACAACCTAATTTTCTTCTTGTACCTGGTTCTAACAACCTAATTTTCTGTATGCACCTCCACTTCCTTCTTTAGAATGCAGAAGGCCTTCTTCACATCTTCAACTTTCCCTCTCCATTCATCACATTCAACAGTAAGGCTGTCCACTTCATTTTCTAGCTCTTTAGCATGCCCCTCTAGCTCTCTAATTCTGTTCACATCTCTCCTGGAATCTCCATTCTGTTGACTGATCTGATTTTCCAAGGCTCAGACACACTGTTCATTTTACTCTATCATATTTGCAAGCAGGTTCTTAATAGCTCTCTCCTTTTGCTGGAGATAGTGACACTTCTCTGTTAATTTATGCACCACCTCAGGTAGCCCCATTACTAGTGCCTTCTTTATGGCTTTGCAGCTACGCTTTCGCACCTACAACCACTCCTGCCACTTAGCACAAAAGGTTCAGTATACTTTGGGACAATAGCCTAACTCCCCTTCCTGCCATACACGGCACTTGTCCATTGGACAGGTCCATGTATTCTTCAATACTATTTATTCTGAGACCCATGTCTAAAAAAATTCAATATGCCCATTGGATCCCACTGTTGTATCCTCAGTCTGGCCTCCAGTGCTAGCCTTGGCAGCCATATCAAACAACCATTAAAAAAAATAAGCACACGATAAAAAAAAAAGTACTTATAGATAGGTAACAAGAAGAACAATAGTAAATTAATAAGAAACAAGAAAACAGTAATCAACAAACACCAACTATCAAAACAATAGGCAAGCAATAAGTAACACCAGTAGCACCATGGTGTCACTTCTGGTGAGAATATAACTACCTTTACCTCCAAAGTAAAACAATAGTACAAAGCTATAGGCAAAATGTAGCATGCCCACTAGAATTAGGACAATAAGCAGAAAGCAGGCAGTCTGCAACACCTGCAGCACTACAGTTCCACCTCTGGTGTGAACAGAACTACCTATAACTACTAGGCAAAACTATAGTAAAAATCAATAGGGAACAGCAGTACACTCAAAGCAGTAAGACAATAAGCAAGCAAATGGTTGCCTCATAATTGTACCTAATAATAGTTCAATGGGCAAGAGAACTGAGGGGCAGATCCAAATTCCAGCATCTCTTATCTGGATACTCGGACCCCAATGCAGTACTCAGACATGGGTTAAAACTTTAACAAATTAAAAATGGTTTATTAAGCACAACAAGTAACAACTAGAAAATACAAAATCTACCAGTACTCCAAAACAACTTACTATACTAAGTATATATACATATAGTTCCTACTGTTTACATTACTATATACAGGGATACCTACAGACATATACAAATATATATCAAAGGGAAGGATCAGTTATATTTACCTAGGGAGACTACAAGGTCGTACAACTGTGGTTAGAACAAAACAAGCCAGGATGACACTCAAGTATTCTCCTGTCTCTATATTGATCCACACATATTCACATCCAGTAATGTTAATCCAAACTCTTACCAATGTTGGAAAATTTTGGTCACCAACTATCTTCCAGGTAGACACGCTTGCTTTCCCATTTCACATCCTTTCTCACTCAGGTGTGCAGGCTCCTTCAGTCTTTCAGACACCCACCTCTCAGACACTACCTCACAGGCACTCTCATCTCCCAGACACTCTAGATTCACTCACCACCTCTCAGGCGTTCCCTCACACTTCCCAGATGCGCCAGACACTCCCCAACTCTGAGGTGAGGGTTCCTTTTTTATACCTGCTCTGCACACGGCACTCCAGATTTTCACACAACACACAGGTAACATCCACATGACACACAAGTAATTTCCACAAAGCACACAGGTCATAATGGATTTTTGTGCATAGCACAGTATCTTTTCCACACAGCCCTCTACATTTCTTTGCCTGAAGGCTGCAGGGTTACCAGAAGTTCATAATCTTATACACATACCAAACCCCACCCCAGGGCATATATTACATATACCATACACACATACCATTCACACACCAGTCACCCCCATGCACCACATACACACCACATGTACACACCCCTCCCCCACAATATATAAAACTAAGAATGTATTTTTGAATTATTTTGCAATCACATGTATATACAGTACACAAACACAAATCATAAGAAAATATTTTTTGTAATAAAATTAAAATATGTTATAGTAGGTGTTTGACTCTTAGTGTATGATTTGGGGGATTTTTTCTGGTTCCAATATGGCAATCCCTTCCCCCAGTCCAAAAAGGAGTATTTCCAGGGGGCAAGGGGAAGGACTTCTGGTGGCAAAGGTCAGGGGTTAAGAGGTGGGACTTCCGGTCCCAAGATGGTGACAAGGGGGAGGGGGCAGTTGTCAAGGGGTGGGACTATCTATGTGGCCCTTGAGAGCTCACCGAAACTCATTAAGCTGCTCTCCACCCAAAATAATTGCCCAGCCCTGATGTAGGCTGGCTGACAGATCTGGCCGCCAGAATAAGAGATTTAATTTAGATAGATTCTCTGAATGAAGTGAGGATCTCTGGCATTCAAACCCCACATGTACTTGCTTTACTGTTAGTACTATCTTACTCTTGTTGAAGTAACTAAAAACTTTAAGATGTTGAGCCAGATCCTCTGCTGACCCCAGTTTTCATCCAGAACAATAGGCGTGGGAAGGTGGCTCACATTGTGTAATCCTACCCTTGAAGTGTTTCTCTCCTGCTCATTGAAGCATACAATATAGATACTTGATCTATTTTTAAATGACCTAGTTCAGGTATGAGAATCAGTCTAGCCATGACAGCCTTGAGTTTAGTGCAAACTAATTGGTCCTGATAAGAGCTCTTTTAAGACTGGCTGAGTCTATTCTATAGTATGAATACTATTCCTGGACTAGTTGAGGGCCAATACAGCATCCAGCAGATTTCAAGCAAAACTGGGATGAGCTAAAGTTATGCTGCCTGTTGACAAATGGTTCACAAGCCAATGATTTGGTGGATAACATAGTACTCTGTCTAGTCCCTTCTTGTTCCTTCCCCACACCTTGGCTATCTCATATGGAACAGGATGGAACAAAAGTACCATAAAGCCAACTGAACAGAGAACATTCTTAGACCTCCCTTTAGGCTGCTTCCTGGCTGGTTTATGCTAGGCGATATAAAAGAGCTGGAAAACTGCCAAACAATGCAGCTGGAATACATACTCTTTTCTTTGTATTATCTTGAGACAATATAAAAGTTAGAATTTAACCTGTCATAGAAATATATACACATAATATATTTTGACTTACATATATTGAGTTGAGGTTTTCTTTTTCCACTTTGTTGTATGAGTTTTCAAGGTCCATACACAAACTATCAGTATTATATAACATTTAAAGATCCTGTTCACACCTCCTTGAAAGCTATGAAAAGTATTTTATTTGAGGCAACACTGCTGTTAATAACTTAGACACTGCACTTTCTGTATTTCCTTCAACCAGCTCGAGCAATTTAAATTCTTATTTTATTAAAAGAACGAATAAAAAACTTCAAGACATACAGAGCGCCTTCAAATGTAAAACAAATAAATGTACTCATATTTCCTGTATTGCCAACTTCAAGTATTGAGAATTATGACTTTGAGAACATAAGGTTACTGTGCTGTGCTGGCAGCACATGGTTATTTTTAGCTGCTACACCACTGTTGCAATGCACTATAGAGAGGGAGAATGTCACTATGATGATGTACTTGCAGGGTAACCGTTTGTGCCTCCTGATGCTATGTTGTCCTAGTGCATTGCTATAGTGATGTGGCATCTCATGTGAATGCACCCACTGAGGACCTGGGAAGGAAAAGAAAAGAGATGAAACAAGAGAAAATAATTAGGGCCCCATAGGAGCTATGCTTCCAAGGAAATTAAGTTAGATTAAGGAAAAAAAGAAAACTCTGTAGCAGGCTCAGGCAGTCTGCCCAGTGGCAGAAACTGGCTGCAAGATGTGTCGCATTTCTTCTTATAAATGCAACATAAAATCTCACCTGTAAGGTTTGTACTGCAGGCTGTCCAGAGAGCTTTATGACAGACTAAGTCCTGGGGAACAAAGAAAGTATCCAGGAAGTGTGGCATACCAGGAGACGGTTTGGGTGAGGCCAGTAAGAATTTTGAGATGGTAGAACAGGAGTAGGTCAACCACAAGATCCTGGCAAGTAGTAAGAACTGTTACATCTTACTGTGACTAGTTCTGTATGTAAGTTCCTGTATGAAATGAAGAGTTGTTTCCATACCACAAGCCTCATTACGGTTTTGGGTGGTATCTTTTATTGAACAAACTGCATGTATGGGCACTCTTATTCAGGTCTGTCCAAATCTCTCCTATCCATGCTGTTGGTCCAATAAAATATATCACCCCCAAAAAATCCTTGTCTTTTGTGTATTTCTTGGACTGTCATGGCTATAACATTGTTTTAGCATTATCAAACACTGTGGGGTTATTCCTGAGTCCAGCAAAATATAAGGTAAAGCAAAGTATTTTGCTATGTATATTTGCTCTCATTTTGAGTGAGAGGAGGAGAGGGCAGAACAGAGACACAGAATCATAGATTTTAACCTTCGTGAGCCTGAAATCTCAATTAGAGCTGTCAAAGATCAAAGTCTTTGATTTCAGATGCCTATTGGCAAACAGTCAGATGGCACAAGGTCAGAAGCTAACACAAGAAACTCTGTGATCGTAATTTATCCCTCTGTTGTAACAGTGCTGCATATACACACCCCTATCTGTGCCTCATTTCAAATCACTTGAGTTCCCATACGAGAGAGACAAACTGACCTTGACAGCCCAGCACGAAAGATAAAGTACCTATAGTAACAAGATTAGCTGACTTTAGTAAAGTTGTAAAAATTAAATAATATACTATGCGCACCATCCTGTGACCAAACAGGACCAGTACCACCCAAGTAAAAATAACACCCCCCTTTTTCTGAAACCTGAGCAAACAAAGAAAGCATAAGTGCCAACTCATTAATTATTTATGACTAGCGTATTGTGATTGGTCACCTTTGGCAAATATAACTTTGAAAGAACTTCCGCCCAAAGTGGAGAACTGTGTATACACTCAAGAAGAACAGATCATGCATCTCTCCGCCTACATATCTTTCTGGCGTATCCCCGTATATCTCTTTATCTCTGTCGTAATCTTTCTTATCAAGAGCTCTTGGTAATCTGCAGACTGCAACGGCTTATGTGAATCGCTCGGAATTTGTAACAAGCAACTCTCTTACCCACCCTGTAAATGCTGGGTAAAATGATATCTGCATGCTGTAACTGAATAAATCAACTCCTCTGCCTAAACTGCAGCACATCAGTAGCGTAAGTAAAATAAACCTTTTCCATAACCAAATACGCTGTATTTAAACCCTCTGACTCCTGCTCATCATTATCACCCACCTGTCCGGTTATAAATCTCCCTCCTCGCGCCAAGCCGGTCATGCCAACCCAGGCTCGCAGGTCAAGGGTGCACCGGCATTAGGGGTGCAACAAGACCATTGCATTAACGTAGGTTTTCTGTTAAAGTTCTCTTTTATTTCAACATAAAATGTGAAAATTTATTTGAATGTGACATTCAAATGGCTGAATACCCACACTTGGTTAAATAAATAAAGTAACTGATAAGTTTGTTTCAAGGATTGCAGCACTATATGTTTAAATAAATGCATCCATCCACCAACAGCATATCCTCACATTTGCAACTCTAGGTACTTAAAAAGTTTATATGGACTGCTTTTTGTAAGCAAAGGTAGAATTTAGGATGAGACACTGTATTCTGGTACCTACTAGAATTTGAAAAAAATATTACACATTCAGTGGTGTAAATTGCACTGTTAAGTATTATAGTAAGAGCAAATTCATGTTACAAGTTACTACTTAAGGTACCTCTCAGGTGTTCCATTTAGGATCAGTGCCCTATTGGGCAAATTCACAATAGGAAATATTGTTTGCCCTTAAAATTCTATAGTCTGAAACCCTGATCCTTCAAATACAGCAATTTCCAGTGTGTTACATATCCTAGTCCATATCTGAGAGTATGAGTTTACTACAGTTTACAGATCGAAGACAGTCCTTTAGCTCAAGTTGTAACATTCTGGCAACATCTGCATGAGATGCTGACTGCGCAGTAACCTGCTAGTACTGCACAGTAGTATCACATTGCAAAAACCATGATGCAATGCTACTATGCAGTACTATTAGGTTACTGTGCAGTAGCACAACCATACAAGGCAATTATCAGAGCTATTGCACAGTAATTCAGGTTACTGTGCATTCATTTAGTACTTATTTATACTTATACAAGTACTAAATAAATATGTAGTAATGACTGTACAGTAGTGTTTTGTTTAGACATGGCCTCTGTGAATATTTTTTTCTGCTCTGAGAATATTTTATATCATACCTGACATGCAAAGAGGCCTTAACATGAATGAACAATAGTTTCTCAGACATTCAAAGTGATTCTTGCAAAAATGAAAATCTGGCCCTCATGTTCTTAGAACTTTAAATCCCAAATTTTGATCAACTTACTGGTTTTATATTAATTTAGGCACTGGTTTATATCAGTTTAAGCATTTTACATATTGGAGAACTGACTATTCATGCAGTGACTAAATGTTTGCAGAATATGCATGGCTTAGATAAAGGCATGACATAGCAGATGGATGGGTGCAGATAAATGAAGGAAGGGAAGTAGGCTAATGCTGATGAGAATACAATATTATCTGAATGACAAACAGGTAGAATCTTTTGAGCAAAATATTCTTTTTTGAGCAAAACATGCTAATTTGTTTCAAAACATTGTGTAAGACTAAGTGTGTGTGTGTGTTTGTATATATGTATTGTCAATCCTGGTGTAACCCATGCTGCCATGCTAGGTTGGGTGATATGCTGGATTTCAGGTTCTCAGGGTGCCAGTAGCCCTAGGAGCACTCTCAGGGAGATATGCTGACTGAAGTGTCCCATGGATAGGTGTGTCCCTCACCCCCATCCCCTGGAATTCACTCCAAACCCAATGAACACCTTGTTTCTTTATTACATATAACAATCTATATACAGAAAAGAAATATGTAAATGAAAGAAAAAATATTATAACAATAGTTAATAATAAAACCAACAATTTGGGAAAAAATGGCAAATGCAATATTAGGTGGAGAATTCCAACATGCTGGATGGGCCCGTTTGTGTTATATAACCTCAATAATTTCATTTGCCTGATTATAACCCTTTAAACAGTCTCCCTCCGCCCCCACCCATAACCCAGTTGATTCACCTGAGATCACAATCCATCTCCCATACAATAAGTGGCATGGCTTCATAACTATGATCAGCCACTAGATGGAGGAGGCATGGCTTCTGCTGCTCTGGGGAATATGGACTCCTTTGATCCTTCCTGGTAACACTTTTGGGACAGCTGCTGCAGGCAATAGGCTCCCTTTTGTTTCCTTCTGGAAATACACCTTCTGCAAACACTATGGGATTAGGTGTCCCCTCACACAGCCATGTGGGTCTATGTCCTCTCAGCCCATTCCCTCTTCGGGCTGTCTCCCCCATTGAGGAATCAGCTTCTCCTGGGATGACACAGGCTCTCCCCAGTCCTGATGTCTGCTCCATGGGCAAGTTTCAGCTCCATTTTCCCTGCCTGGGGGGCTGAGTCTCTGCCCCTTCCCTCCAGGCTGGAGTTGACTCCTCTCCTGCTTCTCCCTTCTTTTTTCTTCCTCAGCTTTTTATGGCTCAATAGCAGCCAATCAGAGCTCTTGATTTTCACTGGGGGCTTTAGTCACAGTTCAAACTTTCCAATAAAAAGCATGCACCGTGCATGGCATACCCTCCTGTTTGGAAAAGCTATTGCACTCTCTGCAAACTTTTTGCTGCCTTTTTCATGCAGAGTTCTTAAGCATGGCTCACGCAGTCAGCTTGAAGCCAGGTCAGCTTTTCAGCTGTTACACAAGTATGGAAAATATATATATACATGAACAGACAGCTCGCACAGATATATATATATCAAATTTAAGAAGGGAAAACTTCATGTTAAAATGAGAGATTAACTAGCCTTTAACTGTATAGCTTTAATTAGTATCTGTACGGACACTTATGCATCTGAATTATATGTAGAATAGGGTGTGTAACTATGTGCAAAAAACCCAATAACTGTCAGTTGGATGCATAAAGTGAAAGAGGATTCTGCCCTTGCTAACTACATTTCACAAAAGTGCTTTAACCATTCAGCTTTTGTCTGTTCTAGGTTGAGTAAATTGGCCTTACACTTTCTAGATTTCCTTATGAACTAAGGTTGGAAAGCTGTCTATTTCCCAACTCTAGTTATGAACAGTAATCACTTTGCATATTTCAAATTGGATTTTTTTAAGAAGTCCTGTTTTGTGTAATCTAATGTCATAGTTAAAAATTTAGTGGAAGATCATATCCTGTGCATATGAAATGTACAAGTTTTTAGAACATCACATATGTGTTATATGTAATGAAAAGATCTGGAATTACTCAGAGAAGCTAGATGCATATAAATTGGCAGGGATGGATGGGATGCACCCTAGGGTACTGAAGACTTTGGCTGAGGTCATTTCAGAACAATTGGATATCCTTTTTGAGAACTTGTGGAGGTTGGGTGAGATCCTGCATGACTGGGAAAGGGAAAATATAGTGTTCCTTTAAGTAAAGGAAGAAGGAAGATTCAGGGAATTTGATTTTGACACCTGGAAAAATCATGAAGCAGATCCTGTAGGAATCTATTGTGACACACTTAGAGAAGAATAATATGATCAGGAACAGACCGCATGGACTCATCCAGGGCAAGTTGTGCCTGACCAACCTGATTTCCTTCTATGAAAAGGTAAAAGGCTAAGTGGGTGAAGGGTAGTAGTGATGTGATATACCTTGACTTTCACATGGGGTACAGTATCAAATGTCTTGATATTCTCATAAGCAAGCTATGGAAATACAGACTGGATAAAAGCACTGTAAGATGGATATATAACATTGTACTCGATGAACAGGGGTCTGTCCTGGTTTGATATAGTTTAATATCTTCATTAATTATTTGGACGGTGGGATTTAGTATATGCTTAACAAATTTGCAGATTGCAGATAGCAAATTTGCAGACATCAAATTGGGTGGAGTTGCAAATACTATGAAGAGCAGAGTTAAGATCCAGAATGACCTGGATAGACTGGAAAAATGGTCTGCAATGTTACCTCTCAGCTCATACAATCACCACCAGCAGAGCTTGCAGTTATTCTTGATAACTGTTGCAGGTAAGGAAATTAGAATAATCCACCCAGTAGTTACAATGGAATTACAGATTAATGATAACTCAGTAATGTACTCTAGAGATCATAACACTTGGTCCTGGCAGAAAGATAATGTGTGGAATACAGTGAATGTAAGAGGGTGTAGAAGAAAAGAAGGTTTGGGTTACATATGTGAAGACCAAGCATTGGCTGAACATAATGAATGTTTCCCACAACCTGGGAATCAGTCTCACTGTTCCTTTGATGTTATCCAGGAAAGGGAATCTGTTATTGTCTGTGTTGGTAAAGCATGTGTGTGCATGAGAACCAGATGTGATATTGTATTGATTAATGGATATTGAATTCAACCCATGGTGCCTTATAGTAATCACTGTTTCTGTAATGTAACCACCATTGTTACTTGTGATCTTAGGTTTACAATGCCTATATGGACCATGCAACATTGAATGCCTACCCTGAGCTCCACGAAGAGGTTTCCCTCATTTCACTGGGAATGGGTCTCACTGTGATTATGAAATTATTGACTCATCCTGCCTTACAAGCTGAACTGCAAAGACTTAGAACTTCGGGAGAGAATGGCAAACTTGAGATTCAACACAACAACCAGGAGATCTCTAAGCTGGCAGCTACAGTTAAAAACACAGGCCATCATTCCTGGTGGAAGCTTTTGCTTGGGTGGAGCTCCAGTGCAACAAATCTTTCAAATATCATGCTTTACCCCATTGTGGTGATCATAGGTTTCCAAATTATACTAGCAATTGGTCTGGTTCTGCTGGGTTGCTGAATCAAGTGACTGATGCGGTGACTGCAATGGATTGAAGATCAGACCCTGTACCATGGAGTAAGGATGTGATGGGGATACTCACTCAATGCAAGCACCCCATCAATGGGGGGACTTGTTACTTCTCAGCTCTGTGTTCTTGGGGAACCCTGGCACAGGACGCAGCCTGTCTGACTCACAAAGAACTCTCCCCCTCCCCACCTCTGCCTGAACTGATTAGAAGGACTTACAAAAGACAAGGAAGATGCAATGCGAGACACACCTAAAGCCCTCCAGAAAAGGGTAACAAGAATGAAGCAACTCCCCTGGTCGCATTTGCATCTGCAATGGTACCAGATGACAACTCATTTAAATGGGAGATGGAACAGGCATGCACCTTCATTAGCATTCAGGATGGAGAACAGAGATTCCAAGGCAAGGACAGCACTGAATTCTGGGATAAGAAAAGCAAGGGAGCACTGCATGATGGGGAATCCTTGCTCCAAATGCTAATCAACCCATATCTACACACACCCAGCTCAGCATTTATTAGACCAATTATGCTAGTAATGACTCTGTTGGTATCCAGAACACTGAATCTGCCTGTCTGTATTGGGAGCTCCCTCAGAGTAATGCCATCCATGGCCAGGAGTGATCAGTTCCTATTATCTAGCATATGAGCCATTGTTTACCTCTAAACAAAACTAGTGTTCTCCCATGAGCCATTATTAGTTCCCCTCTACAAAAAACCCTACCCAAGTCACATAGTCCCCTCAGGGGGCAAGCAGGTAGGGAAAGGCAAGTCTTGACTGTACTTCCTCTATTCACTAGCTAGAGCAGTAGCCTATGATTTGGAAAGAGCTGCACTTTGCTTCAGCGACAACAGGGTGCCTCAGTAGGCACCCTTAGATACAGCACCACTTGTACTCTCTTGAGGTGGTGCAGGTTGGAAACTTTCTTTGGGCTACATGATAAAGGTTCTTAGGACCAGATACCTAGCTGCTATATTTCACCTTACCCAATTGTTATATAAATATTATAATACTTACCTGCCCCAGAGGGATGTTGTGTAATCAGTTATCTAATAAATACTTGTAAAGTACTTCAAGACCCTCAGAGGAGAGATGATACTGTTACTGGGTGTGGAAAAGAATGAAATTATCTTTATTATCTGTTTTTCTCTCATATAGCACCATTAATTGTGTGGATCCTACATGGTTTTAAATAACTGGTATGCCAAGGTTAGCACAGCAGACAATGTAGGATACATATGAGTGGATATACTCTGGAACTTTTTATGCTCATTGTGCAGACATGGCTATAGAACTATATACCATGAAAAAAGATATATCAGTTAAAGCACTAGGTCTTGAAGAGGAGAGGGGAGAAGGTCTCAGTTGTATCTGATGAGGAGATTAAAATTAAGGGTCAAGTTCATCCCTATGTAAGTACTTGCACTGACAAGATCACAGGGACTGAAGAGAGATAGTTTAAAGTTGCCTAGAGGATAATATGATCCCCAGGGAAGGATGATTTAGCAAGAGGGAGTCTTAAGTTGCACCCTACTTAATTTGCTTTTATGAGACATTGCAGGAATTCAGTATCACTCTCGTATAGTTTCTTTGGGTCTTTCTCATTGTCTCCTACATTTGTTCTACCTCTGCTGTATCCCAGGCCTACTCCTGTGTCACATGCTATTTGGCTGTGCTGTGAAATTTGAATATTTTATTTAGAATTGGATTTTTACTCTCAGGGTGAAAAGCAACGGACTGTTTACCATTTGAATGGAAATGAAAAAAAGTATTTCCTACCTCCTAGTGGGAGACTGAAGTGTCAATAACAGAGTTTATGATTAGATTATTGGACATGGTGATTATTTATGACTTTTGGTTGGGAGGAGCTTTTTTTTCCCCTCCCAGACCATAATGTTTTTTATTTCTTAGAGTAATTTCTCTTGTTACCCATATCTATTCTTTTCAAGGCTGATTGACATTAGCTTTTCTATTTTGGCATACTTCATTATATTGTGTATATATCTTACTGCTAGTTTCCATAAATTAATATATTTTAAAAAATATTTTCTTCCTTATCAACAAAGATGGCTTTATTTAACATAATTGTACTGATGGAAAGAATTGGGATGAACCACTACTACTTTCAAAGCAGTAAGTATTCATGTAATACTAGGGCTATTTTAGTCCTGGAAAGTTAAACTGTTCAGGATGGATTTGCATCATTTTGCAAAGTTTTTCTTACACAAGTAATTCAAATTGACTTGGAACATCATCTAAAGTCCATGGATAGTTTTCACCCAGGAGAAAATGCTTCCCATCATGAATATCTTTGCACACTGAAGTCCAGCAAATAAGGGGAATTTGGGTCTATCTGAAACCCAATCTATTTTAATTTAACTAAACATGATTCACCAATTTATATTGACTGCCCTGCTGATTAACCAAATGTAGATAATTTCTATTAGAAGTATTCCCTAATAATGGATGTAGCAAAATCATACTACAACAGAAAAGAAATTTGGAGGCAATTAGGATCTGCTCCAAAACAAGGGTTAGTAAGAAACATGGCATCCTCATTATGCATGTAGCCCAAGTGTAGGACCCTATAAAATTTGAAAGATAAAGAACTTCTAGCTCCACCCACACCATGGACTATAATAGCTGCAAAGAGTTAGCTGCAGTCTGGCTTGTGAGAAACTGGAGCTCTCAAGTTAGATGGGAGTGCCTAGTGAGAATGGAGAGCTAGCTGTAGTTGTCCCAGAGAAATGTGTCTAGTAGGTCTGAGAAGCTTAGTGAGTGCCGGAGGCTAAGGAGGCTCTGCAGTGCTGAAGACTAGGACTGGGGCTGAGAAGGATAGAGTGTATGGAAGACAATGGCCCAGAGGACCAGAGCTGATGACAGATAATAGTTAAGAAACAGCAAAAAGATTGTAAGACCAATCAGTACTAATCTTCTGTTGTGTGATGATGAGCTACTAGGTCCCCTCTACATGTTAACTGCAATAAATTTAGACTGGCTCCATGTGCAAATTAACTATGGTGTTTTAAAAAGGTCCAACCAGCTATAAAGTTATTGCTTGAACATGTGTAATGATGTTATAGCTGGCTTCTCTCCAGCTTTAATTTGCACGTGTGGGCAGTCTGCAGTTAGGAGACTGCAGCTGCTGCAGTCTCCCAGCTCCTGGGGGCACAATCTTACAATCTCTTTTATCTTCCAGCTTTGAGGCTGCTCCACACAGTGGCTGGGAGATCAAAGCTGCTGTGATCTCCCAGCCACATGGTGCCCCATGCACTCTTAAGGCTGGGAGATTGCAGCAGCGCTTCATGGCTGCTGGGGCTCAGTCTTGAAGGAGATAGAAATATTGGTCCTAGATTTTACACTTGGTTCCAGGGCTGAGAATCCTGTAGGTGAAAGGACTCATGGTCCTGGTTTGGCACGTGGTGCAGCTTCAGGTCTGGGACTGTCAGCCACAGCTACGGGTGGAGTGCAGCCAGGAACAAGAGTCACGTCAGTTTCTTGTACATGGTCCCTGTGGCTGGGAGCCCCATTAGCAGAGGGGCTCCCAGTCATGGAACTGGCTTCTTGCTAATATCAGGGGAGCCAAGGATCAGGTACCAACACTGGCAATAAAGAGGGATAGGATCTAATGCATGATCACTCAATCACACCTCCATGCATACTGTGGCATAGCAGGATGTGTGATTGTGTGGATTGCACATTATATTCTATCATGCCTTTACCTGGACTTGTACCTGCCTTAGAGATGGCATATAGAAGTTGATCTGCTCTAATTATGCTGTTGGCAGCCACAACTCTAGTTGTGAAGAGGTGGATAAGTATTGATGGTAATAAATGGTGATACCATTATTGACTCTTCTCTGAGTGTATGGGTTCAAATGTTGCTTTTGTTGATACAAATTGTTTTTTATTTGTATTTTTATATCACCATCACCACTATCATCATCCTCATTTTGAGTGTGGGTGTAGCTTCCCTAGCCTGTTGAATGGGAATAGTTGTTTAGGGCTGGTGACCCTGGTCATATAAAGAGACATCAACCACAGAATGAACAATAGCTGGATAAGTAGTTATACTAGAAAGAAAGATCTGGGGTTGTGGTGGTTCATAAAATTACTTTAAAACATAAATGGGAAAAAGAAACATGCATATGTTCATGTTTTTTACCTGTATTAACAGAAATATTGTATGCAAGACAGGAGATATAGTACCCCCTTGATCAGTCATCTGCTAAAGCAGGGGAGGGAAATTACTTGGGCAAGAGGGCCACTTAGGGAGCTTCCCCACCACACGCACACATGCCCTGCCTGCCAACAGCTCACCAAAACTTTATAAGTGGCTCTGCCCTGAACTCCCCTGGGTGGAGGGGATGGGGCTGAGGGTGGGCAGGGGAGCCACATCCAGGAGTGGGACAGACAGGCAGGGCTAGGTCTGGGGCTGGGATTGGGATCACTGCGCAGTGACAGCACAGGGCCAGCGCTGGAAGCTGTGATCTGTTTCCTGCACGCCCCTGTATTAGGAGGTTGTTCTGTGGGCAGGAATATGCTGGAAGTGGATCATGGCTCTGCCCCATGCCCCGGCCCTGCACTGCCCAGTGATCCTGGAGTCTCCATGGAGACCAGCCTGTGACCCATGTGGGCAGGGCATACTAAGCCAGGTAGACAGAATGGGGCTACAGGCCAATGCTACTAGACAGAAAAGTCACCATAACAACCTCTCTCTACCAGAGAAAAAAGCCATAGAATCTCTAAGATCTAACCACCAAATAGTAATAAAACCAGCAGCTAAAGAAGGAGCCATAGTCATCCTAAACCATGAAGACTACATAAAGGAAGCCAACGGACAGCTCTCTGACACCACCTACTACAAAGAACTACAAGAAGATCCTACTCCGCTTTTCACCAAGAAACTCAACAATACCATCAAATCATTTCCATCAAGACTACAAGAAAAACTACAGACCTTGATCCCCCTACTACCTAACCCAGGGACTTTTTACATGCTTCCTAAAATCCACAAACAAGAGAACCCTGGCAGACCTATCATATCCAACCATGGGACCATAATTGGGGAAATATCAGGTTTTGTTGAATCAATCCTAAATCTGCTCATCACCCACAGAGCAAGTTTTGTCCAAGGCTCTACAGACTTTCTACAGAAACTTAAAAACACAGACCACCTTCCCAGCAACACCCTTCTAGCCACCTTCATAGCCTATATACCAACATTCTACACCAGGATGGCATCCAAGCTTGCCTTACATATCTACAGGAACAAAATTACAACTCAGAATACGGACCCAAAGATATTACTGACATTATAAACTTCATCCTCACACACAACAGTTTCACTTTTAATAACCAACACTTCCTCCAGATAATGGAAACAGCAATAGGCACCAAAATGGCCCCACAGTATGCTAACCTTTTTATGAGCCACCTGAAAGAAGACTTCCTCAAGAACTGCACCATCAAACCCTTGTTATACTTAAGATATATTGATGACATCCTCATCATTTGGACTGAAAACCTGCAATCTCTGATTGAGTTCCATCAGAAATTCAGCAATCACCATCCCTCCATCTAACTTTCTCTAGAATACTCCAGCACCAACATCTCCTTTTTAGACACAATGATAAGTATCCAGAATGTTAAAATACAGACCATGTAATACAAGAAACCCACAGACCAACATACATATCTGCACAGAACCAGCAATCACCCTAAACGCACCAAAAAAGCTATGATATACAGCCAGTCCCTCACATAACACTGAATTTTTACTGAAGAGAACACCCAGGATTGCCATCTCACCAATCTTAAAAAGGCTTTCACTCAACAAAGACACTCCTCTAGAGAGATAGATCACACGTTTGAAAGAGCCACCTGGATACCACATGAAGAACTGCTGCAGTACAGAAGAAACCCCCCCACAAATCGCACACCGCTGGTTATTACATACCACCCCTCCCTGGAACCCGCATGGAAAATCCTCAAACAATTGCAACCTGTACTAGAAAGAGACCCTATTCTTAAAAAGATCTTGCCAGAACCACCCATCCTAACCTTCAAACAAGCATTGAACCTCGTTAACCTCATCACCAGAAGCAAACGTCCTCCAGCTCAGAACACACCTAATGGATCCAGTCCGTGCCATGACAAGAAATGCAAAACCTGCCAACACATCTCCACCACCCCCACAATTACTACACCCCACAACAGAGTCATCAGCATCCCTGGGTCTTACAGCTGCACCTCCAGAAATGTAATATATCTCATCCAGTGCACCAAATGCCCTAATGGAAAATATGTAAGAGAGACCAAACAACAACTGTGCACCAGAATGAATGCACACCAGAAATTTAGCGAGGACAGGAATACCCAATTACTGGTGGGGGCACATTTCTCACAAGAAAACCACTCTCTCCCCAATCTCTCAGTACTGATCCTCAAAGGAAACTTACAAAATACTTCCCAGAGACAAGCCTATGAACTCCACTTCA
>NW_017728947.1:37252528-37267391 GCF_001723895.1 Crocodylus porosus
GGAGTATTTGAATAGGGAGTATTCTCTTTTCAATAGGGATAGAAAAGGAGTATTCCTTGAATAGGGAGTATTTGAATAGGGAGTATTCTCTTTTCTTTAGAAGTAACTAGCACTGTCTGCTGTTTTGCTAAATCTTCACCCCTCCCTGCACCATAAATGTCCAAACTTGCCATTTCTCAAGAAGATGTGACCAAAAAACCCTTTCTCTTGAAAAACTATATAATTTTAAACAGCCACCATAGAAGAATAAACTGCATTCCAGGGTGCTTAGACTGTGTAATCTGTTTCTTGCTGCCTTGTAATTTCCAAGTAACCCCTAGTGGCAGCTTTCTAGTAAGAAGATGCTCCTTCAGCATGTAGCTGGTTCTTCAACAAACAACTAATGAACTGCAGGAAGAATTAGCAAGTGAAGCCCAAGATGCTGTCTGCCTAGTGTGTATTCATGCATGGATTAATTTAGCTTGATTTCTCCCACCCCTCCCTAGGAAAATCTTATGTTAAAGATAAAAAGTGCATGGATTATTGGACCAGCTTTTCCTGGCTAACCACATGAAATTTAGGTGAAGTCTTCCTTAGACTACCTTGTGTATCATATGTTCAGGAGAAGCAGACATATCTTTGACAGTTAATCTTGTAAACTGGGGAAAATTATTTGATAATTTAGATATGTACACCATGGTTAAATCCTCCACATGGATGATCCTAAGTGTTTGTAATGTATCTTTAAATGTGATTAGATCCATTAACCTTCAGAAACGAGGCTAAAATAATCAAATTACTTTCTGCAACCACTCCCCCTATGTGGTGCATGCATCTTAGTCCCCTTACCTTTCACCTTCTTTCCCTAATGCTGAGAAAGAGAGGAGCCTTGTATCATGGTCTGGAAGTCACTATTTCAGACCAGAGGTCTTGGAGTCTTCATTGAAGGGTCCCCTGCCAGCTGCATGTTTGGAGTATCTACGATGTAGATTCTGCATTGCTGCTGCAGCACCTCAGCATGAGAGAAAGGTGTTTTATTCAAGCACAGTTATTAAGCCTTATAGGGGATTAATGCCATCTCCTTAAATGCAAAACCCAATAACCAGCAGGAAGCCAGGGGAGATCATGGAGCCCTAGTTTAATGTGCTCACAGCAAGGAACTTCATTTAATAAGCAAGCTGCTGTTTTCTGCACCAACTCAGTGTGACCTATGCAGAGCACACTGCAGTGGTTTAATCCCAGTTCCTTTTAAGATATCACCATGTACTTTATTATTTTTATCTTTGTTAATTTTTTAGCTCCCCATTTCTCACAGGAGGCATTCAGGACCTTGCAGGACCACAAAAAGTGTTTTTAATCAATTACACTAACTCTTATTACTTTGGTCAGGTGAGTCAGTACCATTATCACCAATTATAAGACACAGAATATTCCCCTCCAAGGTCACTGGTGGAGTCATGGCAGAGATCTACTGGTCCCAAACCTTTCTCAGTCCACCAGACCCATCTTATTCCTTTCAGACTAGAACCATGAAAGCATTTAGATACCTAAAGTCCACATAAAACTTGTTTTAGGTCTGTAAGTACAACATTGTTATAAAAAAAATATCAACTTTATAGCTACCTGACCCTGAAAGTACCTGAAACTCACTAGCCTTGTAGTCCTGAGAGCGCCCTGAAGCATAGGCTGTGCCAAGCCATGTGGTCTCACCTGAGAAGTTGGGCACCTTGCTCTTGTAAAAGGCCACTGAGATCCAGAAACAAAACAGTGACATCTACATTTTCTGAGGTTACTGATCCAGTAGGCAGGCTTTGAACACTGCTAACACAAAAAAGGATGGGTTATGGCATTTCCAAGCATGCAGTTCCAGGTGTTTGTTTGTTTTTTTCTAATATGTGGGGAAATGGTGGTGATAGCACTGTTACATATTAACTTGGAGCCAAAGCACTCATCCAGAAAGTTTCTCAGCCCTTCACAGTCTGATGGGGATTTGAACCCACATTTCCTATCTCTCAGGAGAGTGCCCCAACAACAGGCTATAGGGCACTTCCTGTTGAAGCTGGGCTACTGGGCAGCCAAAATTAATGTAAGATTCATAGGACCAAGAAAACAGAACACAAGAAGGATCCTGATTCCATAACCTAGTGGTCAAAGCACTCATATAACACTTCTGATCAGTTCTCTTGGAGGACCATCTAGTGTCAACATAACTGATTCTGTTTTGTAGCACAGGGATAGGCTGTACTTAAATGTACTGGCACATAAACTCATATAGAGTTTGTACATATTCAGGATGCATGTATAAATTTAAATTACAAGGGCTAACTGAATATCTCTGCCTTGATCTACACATCAAGGAAGTTGGAGGCATAGATTTGTTCTTAAAAGGGAGCCTGGCTTTTAGAATGTGTAAAGAGTCATGAAAACATTGTTGTTTTAGGCTCATTGGGAGTTTATACACATGCTGGGGGGTGGTTAATTTGAGCAGCTCTAAGAGCTGCTCTAATTAAATGCTTGGAGCGTCACATGCATTCCATGTCAAAATTGCAGCAGGCACACTTAAACTAAAGCTCATTTGGGAGCCCCTGCCACCATTTTGAAGTGCAGGGATGCTGAATAGATGTGACACAGAGGTTTCTGGACCTTGTTAATACACTCTAGCAGACTTGATTGCAGGCTGCTGCAACCACTATGAAAACCACTGGATCCCACTGGGGGATCCAGCCTTTTATTTTCAGTAAGTGTTATTTATTTTTTTCCCCCCAGAGATTCTAAAGATTCTCTGTAAAAACACAAATTCCACATTTTCCCATGGCAAATGCATTTCTAGGATCTCTGGTTATCACTCAGAACAAAATATTTACTTACTCTGTGTTTCTACTTTTCTTTGCCAAGTTAAAAGAATGCTCTGACTTCAGTTTAACTTTGCAAAAGTATCAGAGGGGGAAAAAAAACTTTTCATATCATAGACGAAGGAAGAGAAAGAAGATAAAAATACAGGATATTACATTTTGCAGACTGAGTCTATCATAATCATCATCATCATCAAGCAAACAAAATATCATCTTGGGTTTTCAATGATGCAACGATACTTTGAGACTGGGTTACAGCTATCAGCAGATCTTTGCAATATTGTCTCCACTGAAGTAAATTTGAACAAGATGAGTCCTTCTCTCTCAGAACTGCTGTCTGAATGACACTGTGGCATATATATGTATGTGCACCTACATACTTGTGTGTGCGTATGTGTCGAAGTCTCTGATTCTGCTCTTCTGTTGGCTGCCTTCCAAAGACATTGATCACAAGAGGTTGAAGCTTGCTGAAAGTGCAGAGAGCAGCAACAGCATAAGTAGGTGTGTAGTGAATTTTCATGGTATAATCTTATAAAGCCTATAGCCAGGGATCAAACGCACAATACCTTTTTTCTATCTCCCAGTCAGTTAAAATGCTCAGAAGTTATTTTCCATCTGATCTGGGGAAAATGCCTATAAAAAAGTCAAGTGTAATAAACTCTTCCTTTTGACATATCCCTATGAAAGTATATTACAATATTTGTTATATGGTGGGGCCTGATTTTTGTAGGAAACATTCACTCATTACTTCCACAAACTTGATGGTTCTGAATAAATACATTCCATAATACTGAGCCTTTGGGATTGCATTGTGAACAGCCCATGTGCACATAAAAGAATTAGTACACATTAAACTATTTTTTAGTCTTTGTGTGAATGTAAAGTATTTCCAAAACTGTTTTAATTTAAAGAAAAAATAAACACAACTAACAAAGCTGTGTTTAGTTTAAATATTTTGTTTTAAAAACTTGTGGGATTTTAAAAAATATTTTGTTTTAAACTTTTGGTGCATGTAAAACATTGCCTGTTTTAACTGAAAAAAGTTTTCTCCCAAAACAAGACTTTTTTTTATTTATTTAAATAAATAAAAAACCTATATAAATATAATTGAAAATCTTCAGCCAAAATGAAAATTTTTGGTCATAATGCTTCTTTTTTCTAGGAAAAAAATATTTAAATTAAAAATAATGTTTGATAGGAAAAGCACACTAGCATATTCATCAGTTAGTTCAGTTAAAAACCATTCATAATCAGTTTGACTGAATTATTTTGTCTTGTATGACTGATTGCCCAAATCACTTAATTTTATTCCTGCCATTTACTGAATAATTTAAATATTTTAAAGAGGAAACTATGGGATATCAATTTGTGTGTGTGTGTGTCTGAAAGCACCTGTGCCTATCTTGTGAGGTGTGCTTCGACTTTTCAACTTGATCCCTTTTAGTCTCAGTTCCCCTACAGGCAGACAGCTTACCCTTAGCCTTATATAACTGGAACTGGAGTAATGCCAGCTGCTCTTTTCTGCCATGACTTTTTCTTAAATATAAATTGGAGGAAGTTCTTAAACCTCATGCATGATGACCTTAATCCACCCCTGGTGCTGTCTTCTGGGGCTCCACCTCCCCTGCACCTTGCCTTATGCCAACCTCTGAGGTCTTAAATAGATGGTCAGAGGCATGAAGACAATATTCTCTTGTAGTGCCTTCTGAGGTAGATAATGGATAAAACAAAACCATACACAACTCAAGGATTACTACAGATCTTAGTTCAACCTTACAGTCTTTTGGCCCAGAGTTGGAGCACATGGTCCTTGTTTTGTGAGACCCTCCTAACCTTAGGATCCATGGCCAGGCTGGTTCAGCATCATCTACTCTTGCCCCACTGTACTCACAACTCCTCTTGACTCACATCTCTATCTTCTCTTTCAGGTTCCTCATCCTTGGTCAGGCCCCAGTTGTCTGCTCTCAACTGCCAGGACAATTCTGTAGGTAAGCAGCTCAGCTCCTCTGAGCCATCTCAATGGGCTTGCTGCCAAAAGGGTGCTTCCCACCATTCACCCCTCCCAGAGCTGACAGACCTCACTTCTGATCCATCCTGCTTCACAGATTGGGATGCTTTGAACCTGGGCACAGGGTTCCTCCCCATCAAGTGACATTGGCATAAGCTTATGAAGCATGACCATGCTGGCATTGGGGATTCCTCAGCATTAGTTATCTCACTCGGCATCATTTCTTGGCACTGTTTCAACACTCCCCACTGGTTCTGCAGGTACAATTCTTCTTTTCCTTCTTCTACTCTGTCACAGCATGTGTGTGTTTGTGTGTGTTCAATGACATCCCTGGATTTTTTGGTTCAGAACTAGGACACTTCCATATTGGAATGTGGAAAAAGGTATTCTTATGAAGAACAGCCATCATAAAATATTATTGAAAAGAATAACCCACTTCAATATTCACTATTATTTGTAAATTCTTAGGAAACATTAATTAGTGATGTCTGTAGAGTGGTATAAACACAATCAAATACAACACTAATAACACAGGTGAAAAGTCCTGGTCATTCTTGGGCCAGTTCTCTAATGGTGAGAGTATAAATCAGGTTTGGAAACATTTGCTTTTACTGTTTGGATGTTGTTGGCACAAGCAGCTTTGCTGTTTTATATAAAATTACTTTCTTCTCAATTCATAAAATGTAACAAAGTGCTATTGTAAAAACTGGATTTTATGATTTCAAAGACTGGTAGTTTATACGCTAGCATTTAAGAGACAGAAAAACAAGGAGCTGCATTAAGCAATGATAGTAAACATGCCTTACTGTATTCTGCAGAGGGTTTCCCTCACTCTCCCTTTTACTGCCATGAATATCAGTATAGTAAATACACTACTACATTAGAAAATGTTAGATGAGTTCTTATTTGTTCAATGGTGTCAAAAAATGGTACCCTTGGTGAGAATCTTTGTATAATCCAAGTTCCAATACCTACCATCAGTTTTGCCACCATGCTGATTAAATTTACTTATAACTAGTTTTAATTAATAAGGCAGTAAACAGAAGTTTGGCAACTTCTAGCTCCTAACCTGAGAATCCTATGAGTGCCAATGCTGATTCAGGCCAAAAATTTGTCTGTAAAGGAGGAACATACAGTCTTCTGTAGTCATTTTTTTTTTGTTGGTAATGTTGTCTCTGTCTTAATTATGAAGAGTAATATGTTGATAAAATGCTGTTTGATGTAAACAGCAACAAGTATTGTTAGTATCTTCCTACAACAAATAGTTGTAGAAGAGAAATGGTTGGTTGGTGTTCTGCGTTTACCACCTTAGGCAAAATCTTTGCCACTCCATCTGCCAATCCAAATGCTCACCCTTACAACTACCACTGAATTGAGATTATTTTAGAGTCAAAACATGTTAATAGTTTTCATCCACAGAAAATGTTACTTCATAATAGGTTATACATTTGGTGTACAGTCCAGAGTGATCGTAACTCCAAAAGGGTCTGACAAACAAAAGTATGGGGGGAACAAGCAAATGTAAACCATTATTGTCAGAAACTGATATCACACTTAGAAAAAGCTTAAAAAATTAAGATGTAAAATTAATTCTTGTTTTCAGGCATGCCTGAAATGAGGCAAACTCCTCATAGTCCTGAAAAAATTCATTTCCAAAGATGGTGCGGATGGCAAGTGCAAGCAGACTGAGGTACAGACTGAGTTTTATCCTTCAGTGAAGCATGAATGACTGGTGTCTTTATTTTTTATTCAAAACTGTAATAATATGTAATAAGAATAAAGGCAACAAAATGAGTTTCCAGGAAGACCTATTTTGAACAATGTATTTTTCAATCATCTAAATTTTTAACAAAAGGAACATCATTGGTATTGACCATAATATGTTATAATTTTGTCACATCCATAAACTAAGAAGGATTAAGCTATATCCTTACTTGAAAGGGAAAACTCCAATTGCTGCCTTAACATAAGAAAATGTTGATGCCAGTAATTCAGATATTGGCATCCTTCTATTTGGAGTGTCACTGTGCCAGTGCTTCAGAGCGCTGCTAAAGGATACTGAACAGCTAGAAGTATAGATTTTCAGATGAAACATTAAACAATCTTGATTATGCACAGTCATGAAAATCTGGAGGGATTTTAAACCTGATCTCCTAACCAAGTACTAACATACGTTTCCTTTGGAAACTCTCTCTACTATACATGAAACTGATAATGTATTACTTTTTGTTGTTTTTTAATCTTAAATACCCAAGTGTTTTTGTGTACTTTAGCTACCTTATGCCATCTTAAAAACAGATGTTATCCAAGTGGGGAAGAAGTGATTTTTATATAATATGTATCTTTACATAAAGTGCTTTCAGGTAAAATATGATAGTAAAGATAATGGAGTATAACAATTATATATCTTTGTGTATATCTCTATGTGTGTTATACATATATGCATGTGTGTGTGTGTGTGCATGGATGCACACACATAGAACTTAATATGAGGCATATTTAAAACCAAATAATGGGAATATAATAACATACTGAACAGTTCAAGGACTAGATAATGGGATACATAGCCTTTTCTTGCAAGGTCATTAGTAGGCCTGAGTAAAGTGGCCAGTATTCACTCTGGATTTGGATTCAGCTGATTCAGGGGACAGTGATTTGATTTGGTGATCTGAATCATTGTCCTGAATCTATTTGGCTGAATCTGATTTGGCCATTGCCAAATCAGTCGAATCTCCGATTCAAACATGCCCCATCCCTTGGCCACTCTCTCAGCCCCGTCCATGGCTGGTCCACCCAGCCCCAGTGTCTCATTTCTTAAAAAAAAGAAAAGAAAAGGCCCTGGTCTGACCGGTTCCTACCTTTAATTTCCTAGTCTGAATGACCAAGTACCTATTTAGAGGTAAGGTAACAGATGACAGCTTTTGGCAAAAGTCAGGAGTAGGGTGGGAATTCATACCCCTGGAGCTATGTTGAGAGCTCTTACTCTGGCCTATACACTTCCTTAGATTCTGGGAGTACCAATTTGGCTCCTTTTCCCAACCCTAAGCTTCTAAAAATAAATAAATAATTTTGCCCTAAATACCTGAGTGTTTTTGTGTACTTCAGCTACCTTATGCCATCTCAAAAGTAGCTGTTATCCAAGGGTGGAAGAATTTCCTCAAAAGAACAAGACCAGCTGACAGAGAGGAAAGGAGCAGTGTCTGATAAAATAATCAATAGAATAATATAATATAATATAATATAATATAATATATTATCAGACACTGCTCCTTTCCTTTTTGCTAGCTGGTCTTGTTCTTTGAGGCAATTCTAAGAAAATTGCCATTGTAAGCTTATACTAACATTCCCTCAGTGATCCTGCTTAAAGCCTCAGGTGTGACCCTCTGGGTGCATTTACATGTGCAATAAATGCAACATAATAAACTCTGGAGCAGTTTGAGCTGGAGTCAACTGTTCCTGGGTGTGGCATCTTCACATCCACCCAAGACAGAAGCAATCTGAAGTGGGGCAGAGCAAGCCCCTGGGGTGGAGCAGACTGGGGTTAATTTATGCTCCAAGTCATTTGCATGAGCTTTTCAGTGCAGCTAATTACTCCACTGTAACATAGTGCTGTCCCTGATGGTACTATCCCATGGCAGAGTTAATTAGTTTACTGTATCCTAATACCAGAACATGTGTAGACTGTACTGCTTTACTTTGGAGCTAATTAGTTTACTCCACAGTAAAGTGCATGTGTAGATGTACCCTCTGATAATCTCCATGTCTGTCATCAAGTTCCAAGTTTGTTCCAGATTTGTGCCTTCATGCTTTTGTTGAATTCTTCTTCTCAGACCTGTCAATGAGTATTATAAATGTCATTGTTGCTGTTTTCCTCATCAAGTGTTACTGATGGGTTGTTAATACTGAAGTCTCAGGAACTGAAAAAGTTGCAGTCAGGAGATCCCAACACCAAATTTGTCTTAAAGAGCAACCACAAGCTCAGTTCAGTGGCAAAGATTCGACCAGATTTATTTTGTGCAAGTGCATCCCTAATGTGTTTTGGCCGAACAAGTACAGCAGCCAAGGAGTTAAGGCATTTGTACCTGTAACAAGGAGCATAATGCCACACACGCTTCCCTAAGCCACTACAGTGTTCCCATGTGTTCCAGCCCTCCTTTTATACAATGGTCAAAACAAATTACCTATTGCATTCCATCAGCATCTTGAGTGTCTCAAACTGTCCTGTACCATGGGCTTGTTTGACATCCTAATCTGGATGTTCCTGTTCTAGATTTACCATGCAGGCACCAGATAATCCTACACCTTGTACAGCCATCTCCTCCTTCCCACCTTATGGTAGGAATGCCCATCTGACTCACATGGCAAGTTTTACTTATATAAGGAATTCATGCATCAGTCAGGGCTGCTGTTCAGGCCTACTATGGCCAGTGCTTTAGCAAAGCTTTTGTGTGAGCAATATATATTGATCAATATTCCAGCATGACCTACAAGACCCTGGTTCCAAAAAGTAATTGGCAGGGTTTATTGTGCTTCTGCACTCATAGTTCCATCATTTGGTTCCCAAGATCGCTTTATTCCTTCTCTTGGCATGAGACAATCTAGACTATATTCCCTTGGCTTGTTAGGCAAGGGTGTGAAGCAGTACTAATGACAGATGATATAATGATAGCAGCAGGTTTGGCATTGGGAATGGCAGCATCAAGACCCTCAACAGGCACAAAGGATGCTTTTCTGAGACTATTTACTAGCACTGTGCCATGAAGTCAACCTGTTTCTGGCTTTCTTGTGTTGGAGGAGGTTGTTTCTGTTTTGATTAGTTTCCTGTCAGGTTCTCTCCGTGTAAGGTCTTACTCAGTTCTCATAAGGAAAAAAAAATATAGAGAGAGAGACAAGCATTTCTAGTCTGCTGTGACTTAAAATGTTTTTGAAACCTTGATCTGTACCCAGACGCTAATATGTAGGTTTGAATTTCAGAGGTTCTTTTTGAAAGGCTATCACACAGCTGGTTATATAGATCAACATTAATAAATTGGATGTATTGTAACAAAACAGCATAACAGAGACTAGAAAAAGGGAAAAAAGGACACAGTCCATATTTATGTATTCATTTTCTTGTAATGCCATATTGCACATTTTTATCCAGCCGACATTAAATGTGCCAAACAGTGTGTCTTACCCTACTTCCCTGGTGAAGCAACTCGGTAATCATTTAAATATAGTTTGTTATCAGCAAGTGTTGACCTGATACTCGGTTTCAATTTTGTCCATCTTAATTTCACCCTGTCACTCTTATTTTCATCCCCTTGTGCCACTCTAAATAATTCTGCTAGAGATGAATTATGTTTATAGATGGATTGCAGCCATTTAAAAAAAATAAAAAGTCTGTCTCATGCTTTCCAGAATCATTAGCATTTATTATAGCCAAATCCTGCAGTTTTGATTCAAAGCTTACTTGGATCTAACTCCCAATGAAGTTATAATGTAACTGTAACCCAGGGAAATACTAAGGATTGGCAGACTGGCCCATTAGTTTGGTTATATGATAACCAGCACTAAAACTAGTCAAATGTCTGTTATAAAAATTCAATGAATAATTATTCATGAAAACGTTCTCCAGTTACACCTGCTCTATAGATAGTCAAATTATATTTTTATATCAACTTTTCATAATTTTTCTCTATCCCTGAATATATACACATTAAACATTTTGTCACTCTATTTAACCTGCCCATGTCCAATACGAATTGTAAAAATAACCTGGTCCTAGTATATATCTGTTTGTTTTTAAGTTATATCAGCTTACGGTACTGAGTGGGTCAAGTCATTTATTCATTTTGGGTCTGTTATGTAGCTAGCCAAGACCGAACCCTGAATAAAATAGCTGAGGGAATGATCTGAATTTGATTCAAATTCACTCACCATTAACTCATTTTGAAGTAAGTTCTGCATTTACCATTGATTTTGTATGAGGGAAACAAAAAATGCAATTTCAGATCCCATAAGTGACTCTGCAGCACTTATAATAAAATAACAATAAAATAAATAAATAAATAACCTCACAATTTGACTTGTAAAGTGAGCATACTTGTATGTAGGGTAAGGCAGTGAGAGAAAAATATGGAATATCATACTATTTTTAGAGTCATTTTTTGTAATAACCATATTTAACTGTAGAATTACTTTATTGTAACCTGGATACAAATTGAATGAGATCCCATCTGAGAGTAATTAAGAAAGACACGTGTGAGTCATTATAAACACAATCAAAGTTTACTGCAGGTGAAAATTGATGACTTCTACTCTAACATACCTACATTTTCTAAAACTTTACTCAAATTGTGAAAGAGGTCTTTTTTCCTTATAGCACAAAAAATAGTTGCCACCTGTGTCTTTTGCAACAAATCTGTAAATAACAGATTGCACCAATTATGTTAGTGTTTTTCTGCCGTACATTAAAATGAAATGCAGCAGTGGGAATGATTTATAGCAGAATGCACCGTTTTGATTTCTAAAGCTGATAAGCAGAGAAGCATGAATTATTAAACTGAGTATCAGACTTATAGAAAGGCCAGTAATCAAGATTTGCTTGCACAAAAACAAGAAAGCTGTGACTAATTTCATATAATGATGTTTACCTAACAAAATGGTACATTTAAAGGTCAGCTTAATAATGGAAATCTGATTTCAAGGAAAAGGAGTACCTTTACTTTTGCTGTATAATTTACTTGACATATACACAGTATGTTGAGTGAAATAATGTAGAGTCTTATTGGTGCTTCAAATAGAAACTAAAAGCATCTGATTTCAAAACATCTTTAAAAATGTATTATGTAGCCATGAAAGGATCTGAATGTTTGGAATGGTGGCTTCATGATGACCCAAAAGTTCAGATTTGGAACTTTTAAACATATCTGAACATTTTGGGTTTACAAAACATGGCTAGTAGAGTCATGAGGCTAGGTTTCATTATCAGATTTCTGATATACCCATTGGTTGTGCATCAGTTGAAATTATGAGATTGATTCTACACCCTTCTACTTCCCCTTCCTCCCCATCAGATGGTGTTTTCAGTCCAACAGGAAGTAGAAGAACAGAGGGGTGTGTAATGACTATCAAATCTGGATCTTACTTGAATTAAATACTGTCTAACCCAGTTTGCAAGCCGAAAGCATGCCTATAAAAAAAACCCCCTGAAATAATTACAAATTTTTAATCCAGTCACTAGTATAGATCTACCATTCCCAAATTTGTGCAGACTATTTAAAAAACCACTCAAAATCAGAGCAGTTGGTTGGAACAAATGACCATTAAATATGAACTCACTCCCCTAAGGAGCATATCTTGTAATACAGCTGCAGTTAAGTAATGCATAGGAAACAGGGGAATTAGCAAAATTTCTCTACAGGGAGCAGGTGAAGAAAATATGTGGAGAGACAATTTAGGGGCTATGGAGGACTGGCATGATACTCAGTTGCATTTTAAAGTTTCTGTCTGTAACGGTGTGGGGAAGTTTGTGAAAGAGTCACTTACAGTTATGCAGGTCCACCAGCCAAACCTATCCATGAATGGAGGGTGGGATTATCAACCACAGAATATATTCTATTAGTCTGATATTGGGAAATAAATAGTTTGGCTGCCTTCTGTTTCCATCTTCATCTGACTTATGGAAGACATCCCTCCTGCTGGCTGTTTGTCTGAACTCTGTAGAGTAACAGGCTTTCACAGCTGGTATTTTTGTCCCCTGTGCTGAAGGGCATAATGAATGGGGAGAGCCAGTTAATGGCTTGGAGGGGGTGATGAAACAAAAATACCAGTTCTGCTGCTGGACTGTCTGCTGCTATACTGCTGGCAAAGCAATCACTGACACTGCCCCATGCACTGCTACTGGCCAGGATGCTCATGGATCCAGTTATGCCTCCAGTGTTAATCTTTTAAGAATCTGTATTCCCATTACATGTGCTTCTTTTTTGGCAACTATTCCATTACTCATGCATTAGAAAGTGTGCCCCCTGCCCCCCACAACCTCCCTTCACTTATCTGATATCAGTATCCTTTTTTTTTTGTATAAGTGCCATTTTTTTTGCAAAATATCCATGGCCAACTTTAAGAAGACTCTTCCTTTTTCTGTATTACTGTCTCTCAGGGATTTGATCAGCATTATCTCCACTTTCCTTTACTTCTTTGTTTTCTTTGAGCACAGTTGTTTCAGTCCATTTGTATTTTATTCAAATATCAAGACTGTAAAGTTCCAAAAGGAAAGAATAGAAGTTTATTTTTGGGAAGTTTAAGTTAAATACAGTTGAGTATTATTCTAGTACTTCCAAGGGAGGTGTACTGGAAGCAACAGTTTATTTAATGGTGACAGCCCAAAGTCTTTTCCTAATTGACTTTCAGTATTTTTAACATTTGTATCATCTGTTTGCAGAATCTTCAGAAACATTTAAAATATTTACAGAACTTTGAATGTTTTATACTTCCTGTCACCTTGTAGCAGTACTGATGTCTCATGTAGGTGCTTGCTTTGATTTAGCAATGCTTAAAACCTTTTAGATCTCTACTTTGCTTTGAATGTACCAGAATGAAGGGGAGAGGAAGAAAGGAGGAAATCATACAACCTGACGACTGAATTAAAATGTGTAAAATTTCTAAAGCACATTAGGTGCATCTATATTAGATGCTACTGTGCAGCAGCAACAAGCTACTGCATGGTAGTTCAATGCTACCATGCAGTAGTGTTGGTGTGAACTAACTGTATGGTGATGCTACTGCATGGTAGAAATTTTCTACTGTGTAGTAGCATCTGAAAAAAACTGCAGTCATGGTACTGCACAGTAACAACTGTACAGTCTGCCACTAAATGTGCAGGAACACAGTCTGCTGCTCATGTAGATGTGACCATAACTAGTTTAGATTAACTAGTGCATACAATATATAAAGGCCAGGTTCTTTGAGTAGATATGATATCTTTTATTAGACCAATTGAGTAGTTGGAAAAAAAGTTATTGGCAAGCTGTCAGGCGCAGTTACTCTTCTTCAGGCATAGGGAGTCTCTGCTGCTCTAAGACTCCAAGAAATGAGAGAAGCGAAAAGTGTGGCAGGATATCAGTGAGAAGGTAAATAGGTAGAAATTAGAAAGACAAAATGCAAAGCAGTGAAGTAAAGCAAAGCAGGGAGGGGGAAGAAAGCAGGGGAAAAAAGGCTAAAGGGAGATGTTACAGTGATAGAATACAAAGTAGAAAAGAGGCATGCCAGTTTCAACGAGGATGAAATGATGGGTAAAAATATGTATGGATATGAGAAAGACAGAGAGAGAGGGTCTTTCAACCACCTTGGGTCTACACATGTGCACACTTACTACACAGTAAAAACCCTTAATCCTGCATAAATTTGCTCCCTGCAAATGCAGGGAGCAAATTTACATGGGATTAGTTAGTGCACAGTAATGCACATGTAGCCATGACCAAGCAGCATAGTGACAACATGTAGGGGGTGCACGTGCACCCTCTGAGAGTGCTGGTGCACCTCTTTCACAGCAGCATTCCCCACATAGGCATAGGGGGGCGGGGGGGGACAGGCATCCTTTGGCAGCTGGCATGCAGCCTCAAAGTCACCACACTGGTGACCCCCTGAGACTGCTGGCTGGGGAGTGGGGGCACCAGGAGAAGCGTCAGCACTTTGGGCATGTCCCTGCGACTGTCACTTCCAGGCAGCGTTCCCTCTTAGACTCAGCTCCTGGGTCAGACACGCTGCTTCCATGATGAGCGGAGGGGGGGCCACCCCCTCCCCCGGTCGCTGACAGGCTGCTGCGGGGTAAGTGCCACCCCGACTCAGGAGGCACCAGTCACCCATGCAGGAACAAATTTCCTCCCAGGTCTGCCCTGTCACTAGGGGGCTGGCCTCAGGCTAGCCTTAGGGCTCTGGGCTGGGAAGCTCTCCTGCTCCAGGGCTGGGCTGACTCTATGGCAGCCCCTGCCTAAGGCTTTAAAAGCTTGAAGGCACTAGGAGTCCTGGGAACACCAGCAGG
>NW_017728947.1:37268371-37282186 GCF_001723895.1 Crocodylus porosus
CTTTGGCAGCAGCATGCAGCCTCAAGATCACCACTGTCCACAGCTGGGGTCCTATGGATGTGCCAGCTCTGTCAGAGGAGGACAGAGGGAGAGCCCATAAAGGACATTGTAAATAGTTTTTTGGGGGAAGAAATTTTTTTATTGTTGATAGGTAGGGTGGGTGATGGAGGGGCTGTGTTTGTTGAGGGGAGTTCTGTTTGTTGGGGAGAGGAGAGGGGTGCTCTGCCTGATGTGAAGGAAATAAAACCTTGTTCTTGTAAGACTTGTGTGCAGTAAGCATGGGCAGGAGGCCTGGGGGTCTGTAGGTGGTGATTCAGGCTAGGCAGAGTGGGGAGTGCTGGAGTAGGTGGTCATCCAGGGCCTCTCACACCCAGTTGCCTGGCCTCCATTGGTTAATGCATGGCTCTCCTGGGGTATTGGCAAGGGGAAAGGAATGGGGTGCTGCTGTCATTGCCTCCGCAAATGCTGCTCCTTTTTCCAGCCAACCTCTTCACACTGTGCCTCCCCCAGCCAGACCTCACAGAAAAGCTCCTCCCAAGCCTCACAGATGATATGCAGAACACAGGCTGTGATGATGACCTAAGACAAGCTGTCCTTGGAGACTTCAAGGCAGGCAGTGAAGGAGCGCTACCAGTCCTTGAGGTGGCTGAAGACACACTCCACCAGGGCATGGGTCCAGTCCAGACAGCAGTTAAAGTGGGCCTGGAAGGGGTACAGGTGGCTGGTTTAGGTCTGCAAAGCAGTTGTTTCCACTAGGCCTGGCAGGCCAGAGTTCTGGAAGACATGGGTGTCATAGGCACTGGCTGCCCAGGTGGTCCATGATGCCTGCAGCACCACAGAGTGAAAGCCTCTCGGGCTGTAATAGAGGAGATCTCTGCGGGGCAGGCAGGTGACAGGGATGTGGGTCCCAACTTGGGCCCCTATGCACTGAGGGAATCCCAGGGCATGGAATGCTGTCACCACCACCAGGGGTCATGCACACAGAGCACGGTGGCTGCCAACATGTCCTGGAGGGCATCACACATTTCCAGAATGGTCTCCCCAGTGGTGGCCTTTCCCACACCAAACAGGTGGCTGACATACTGTAGGCTGGCGGGTGCGGCCAGCTTGAGCAGGATGAGGGCCAGCCAGGTGTCCCTGGGGAGGGGCAGCTTCATGCCAGTGTCCCGCCACTCCAGGTGTGGCTAGAGCTGCTCCACAAGGTCCCAGAAGGTGGCTTGAGTCATGGGGAGCACCTCCATCCACTGCTTATTGTCCCAGGTGTGCTTGATGATATGCTGCCACCAGTTCTAGCTGACATGGCTGCCCTAGAGGTGGTCAGGCTGGAGGCCTAGGAGGGCAATGGCAGCCCCAGCAGTGGTATCCAGAAGCCCCTCCTTGGTGTCTCTGATGGAGGAAGCTGCATGATGGTGGCAGCCCTGGGATGGAGCACTGCAGCCAGGTAGGTGGTCACTGTGCCGGGGAGAGCCCAGTTGGATGAGATGGCTGTGAAACAGGCAGCAGCATTCAGTCCAGTGGGTCATCAGGGCCAGCGTGGCAGCCAGTAAGAGGCCGGGGTGCTGGTCATCGCTGCCAGGGGCATGGGCTGGAGCAGCTATAGTGCAGGGAGGCAGAGCAAGCAGGGAAAAAGCTGGCACATGCTGCCCCTGTACTAAGCATGCTGCTTCTGGGCAGGGAAGTGGCTGCTCCATAGTAATAAGACATTTCTATAAACATTATTAGGACGTTAGTACACAGTACTAGAAAACAAATAAAAAAGTCACAGAATATTATTTTTAAAAATACTTTGAGATAAGGTGACTAAAGACAATGGATGCAGTTTTGCTCCATCTTACACTGCTATAAATTATAAATAATTTTGAACCAGTTAAGTTAACAGGAATTTGGCCAGTTATTTTTATCCTCACTTTAAATGTGTGCACATACAACCTGTTATATATATAAAGTTACACAAGTTTCACAAAAAAAAAAAGGCTTTTAAACTGATTTTGTCTTATTCCTTTTTAACAGCCCTGTTGAAGAATAGTTATCAATTTATGTTTGTATCAGCTAATAACTAAGCTGAAATAACAAAAATATAAACAAGCCTACCTCAGTTTAACTAAACTGGATTTTAAGCCTGTGCTTAAAATGTCAACTTCTGTGTATAGACAAAAGTAAAAGCAAGAAGAAAAGAAATGAAAGTAAGTTAACAGCAATGAAAGAAATAGAACCAAGAAATTCTGCCTAAGGATGAATTTATCTATAAAACAGGAGAACTTGAATATTGAAGTTTTTAACTTGCGCTAAGTGCCTTCTAAGTGTCATAAAGTTATGCCACTTCAGAAGAGGATTAACTCTGAGCTACGTGTTAGGGCTTGGTCCAGTTGAAGGTATAGGTACGGCCACAGGTACCTTCTTGACCCTGAACTTTGGTCATGCGATCACTTGCCTGTTTTCTGTAGTGGTGGTCCCGACTCTTGCCTATCAAGTCTTGATGTTTTAGGATGATATCAATCAGGTGACAATCCTCACAGTCACTAGATGATGATTGCTTGACATAGGTCTATTCTGGGGCTCCAACCTCCCCTACCCTCTAGCTTAGCACCACTGAGATGTTATGCCACCATTTGTTTACATTGGTTTAAACTGGTGCCGTTTCTTTTTCAGGTTCATGTGCATCTAGACAACTGTCTCAATGGAGTTAAATTGATGCAGACTACTGGACTTCAGTCTAGGAAAGCCCCACGGATTGTTAGAGGAGAGCTTTTTTGTATATTCTCTCCTCCCGATGATTAAACCTGCTAATAACAACAATAAAACAAAGTAAAGTAAGCAAACAAAAAAGAACAGAACCCCATCCAGGCTGATATCTCCTGTCCTGGGAATACTGATTTGTCTGTGAATTTTTCCCTTTAAGTTGTTCAGGTTGGGGTTTCTGTGCACCTAATTCCACAGTCTGCCGGCCTGTAGAGGTGAGGGCATGACAGGTAGCACAGCCACAAATAAAAGTAAAACAAAAGTAATATAAAATCTGTACCCTAAGGATAGGGGCTCAGTGATTTTTCTTCCAGCTGGCCCTTTCATGGCATCACTGCCCCAGCATGAACACTGTTCTGCTCTGTGGCATCTCTCTGACTGGTGTCTCTTGACCTAATTAAGCTCTTTTGAGCTTTGCTGCCAGTGGTCTGCTGCCTCACCACCACTGGGGACATCCCACTTGGCCTCTTGGATCTTGGGATGCTGATCCCCACTCCTCAGCTCCAAGCTCCCTGTGTGCTTCCCTTCCAGCTTCCCAGGGAACCTCTAGCCTCCTGGAGCAGCTGCTCTGGAACCACGACTCTCAAGGCATTTCTCTCTCTTTTTCTGCCTCCTTTCTGCTGTCCATAAGTCTCTCTCTTTCCTCTTCTTCACACTGCACTATCTAACTCCTATTAAGGTAACCTCAGTCTGCTCCACAGAGATACATGAACAATTTTCAGTCTTCCAGCATCCCAGGATGTACTGCTCCCAGAACCACCCCACCCCACCCATAGAAGAGACAGAGTCCAGGTGTGCAAGCTCCACATCCTTGTTTGCCAGCCATCCAGTGGCAAGTCAGAGCACTGCAGGCAAGAAATGGTTTTAATCCTTAACATAAGATTGCTGACAACATGTTTTAATTTTAACATGATGTAACATTCCACAGATTTGGTATGGTCTAAGTGTATGTCATAGTCCACCAGGTCAGCCAAGGAAGAGCCAAGCATAGATCTGTGGGCCGCAGGGATAAGGTTCAGAAGCCAAAATTCTAAGTCAGGGTCATATGCCAGGAATCAGTAACCTACAAGTCCAAAGGCAAATCCACAGGGTGAAGTCCAAGAGTAAGTCAAACCAGGGCCAAGAATCAGGAAGCATATCTGCAGGGAAAATCCAGAGGCTGAAATTTAGGAGCAAGCCAAAGGCAGGGCTGGGAACCGGGGAGGTAGAAGATTTTGTCTGGGCAGAGACTGAAGACCAGTGTGATATTCAGAAAAGCTCAGGTCCTGGGGAATTTCCTTAAAAGCAGCTCCAGAACCAATCAGAGAGAAGAGGCTGAGAGTCAGCTGGCCTTGATTAGTAATAACTGGGTTAGTGGCCTTAACAAGTGTTGGAGGATAGGAGTCTGCTTTAGCAAGCTACAGCACAGAAGTCTTACAGTTTAAGGTATTACTTCACCCTCAGACTTTCCTCCTTTGTGCTACCTTTCAAGGTATCCAGATTACATTTTCTTTCTCCTGGATCTGTGTTCCTTCCTGAGCTGGTTAGGAATAATTGCCCTATCCTATGAAAATGTTTTAAATTGCTAACATTTTCCCATTTTGCTTTGGGAAGAAACCAAGACTTGTCAAACAAAGGCATACATTGATGGACCACAATGGTTACAGCATTTATCTGCAATGTTAAAATTTAGATTTAAGTCCATGATCGGAATAAATGAAACTTGAACCTGGGTTTTTATACATTAGATGAGTGCTTGAAGTGCTGGATGGTGAGTTGGCTGGTCTGCTTTTCTCTTCCCTTCCTCTCTTTCCTTCTCTCCCTGAATAATGCCATCCTGGGCCTGATGAATCTTTCAGATGAACATTTCAACTAAACTTATGTTTCCATGACAGCTTTTTATTTGGCAAACTGGAATTTTTCAATTTAAAACAAACAAACAAAAACCCTATTTCATCATAAGTTTCTGAGAAGTTTTACTTCCCATACACTTGTTGTTCATGTTGATGACATACTTTTCATTCCATTTAGTGTGAAAGGTTCATTCTCTTTACTGCTGGACAACTAGAGGGGAAGAAACAAGAATTGTGCCATTTCAAAATTAAGGGAACATGGTAGCAGTTTGGAATAATTAAATCTTTATGGAGAAAACAATAATGAATTAACACTGCAAGTGTCATCCTAAAATAAAGGACAACCCACAAAATACTGAGTAAAACCATATAATTGTCTTTTACTGAAATATTTTAATAACAAAATGTATTTGTATAATAAAATTGGAATCAGATACACAGGCTCATTTGCTTTTTTACATTGTTTTTATCACAGTGTATTAGCAATAAATATCATGGACAAAATACATGCAGCTAATGGAAGCCTTGCCATTTACTTCAATGGATCTGCAATTATACCCACTATATTTATTTTTGCAAAGCAGCTTCTATCTGAACAATTTATAGGATTTGAATACTTAAATCTTGGGTCTGAGAAAGTGGTAAGCCCACTCAATAAGAGTTTCAGGCTTATAACTAGTTCAATTAATATTTTAATAATTTTATGTTCTTCTATGGGAGAATTTCTCAGAGTACCTATAACCGAGTTTTTAGGATACTCCCTTCTTGAATGTGAATGACCTTGTTTTAAATCCTGCTCAGCATCATAAAGAGTGATGCAAATCCATGTTTCCCATGTCTTAACACAGGGCTTTAACTACTGGATTATTGGATTTAAGGAATGACGGCATCCTTTCCACCTTGTTGGGTTTTTTTGGGTGGGGAAGGTAGGAATGCTATCAGGATGCTGACCAGATCAGGGCCAGCAGACAAGATACGGACCAGATAAGGGCTGGCAGATGAGATAAAAAGGAGAAAACTTAGTTTGTAAATCCTGTCAGGGTGTAGATTTAACTTAATTACCAAGCTGTTCAATGGTAATAGGTCCTAACCAGTCCTCTAGAAGCAGAGTAGCAGAAAGAACGAATCATTTTCCAACGATACTGAGTACCTATAGAGATAAAGCTTAGCAGGATTTATGGGCTTTGTTTCTTGGTAATTTTGGGCAGTTCCTAGAGCTCTTAACCTTTGGATTATCTTCATGTTAACATCTTAAAGTGGTTTTAAGCACTTGTTATGCAGTTCCAACTTATGCCACTCTAGGGGAGGATTATCTCTGATCCATACTACCCAGCTTCTATTCCATTAAGGTGTGGTCAGTCCCCACATACAGGCTGTTCAAGTTTAAATCCTCCAGCATCCCAGGATCTCTTACACCCCTGCTGGTAGAGCAGGGATAGAAGCCTGCCCTAGCTTACCAGGCCTCTAGTGGCAAGTCACAGGTGTGAAAGTGAAGGATAGTGAGACAAATGGTGGCTGAACTCCATTTTCCAGTAACCCCTGCCCATGAGGCTCCTGGCTAGTCTTCATGGAGACACCTGGGGCATTGGCAATGCATAGGGGGGTGCATGTACCCACTGAGGTGCACATGTACACACTGAGATTGCCCATGCACCTCCTGGAAACACCAGCCCCACAACCGAAGTGCGAGCGGAAGTGCACTTCCAGTTTCACTGCTGGTGATTTTGGTCTCAGTGATCAGCCACTGGTTAGCAATCAACCTCTGGGGGACCCCCCCACACACACACACACTTGGGACGCACCAGTCACTCATGCCCTGGAGCATGACAGCACAGGGCCACAGAACCAGGACTCTGCCCCAGCCCAGCTCAGCCCAGTGCTGTCATGCACTGACTTCCTTCCATGCACCTGGGGACTCTCTGGAGACAAGCCAGGAGCCACATGGGCTGGGCACGTGACCAAGTGGGGAGCTTGCAGTGGTGACAGTACAAGGCAGGGCTGGGGCAGACCCCCTGCACATCAATGACTATGGAACTTGCTGTGTTCATTGCAGGGGTCTGTAAGAGCAGATCATGGCTCTGCATCAGTCCCACCCCATGCTGTCACTACTACAAAATCCTGGGATCTCCCTAGTCCTACCTTCCTCAGCCAGAGCCCCATCTCAGCTGCCTGGCCATACACTGTGCCCACGTGGGTCCCCTACCTAGCAGTAGGTGTGGGGCAGACAGCCCAGGGTGCCCAAGCAGTGGGACTGGGTCCAGCAGTGGCAACCAGGAACTGCTACCACAGAGCTGCTGGGAAATCGTCTGGCATGGGTCTGATCTGGACCATGAGCCAGACTTTGCCCATCCCAGGCATAAGGTGTAACAAGGCAAGTTTAAATGTTGGAATTGCACACCTAAGAAGGTTGGTGGTTGCTCAAGTGTGAAGCTAAGCCTGCAATTTAAAGTCTAATTCTGTTGCTCTTCTTTGGACAGAGGAAGCATCTTTTGTATATAAAAAAAGCTTGCAATACTGAGCAATAATTTTGGATTTTTTAAAAATGTATAGATAACTTTGAAAAAAAAGTGTAGTGCCAGGGCTGGGACACAGTCAGAGAGGTGTGCATGTTAGAGATCATAATAAACATTACTGTAAACTGCTGAGAACATGTTCTAACTTTAATAACACACAAATTTAACATATGTTAAGAATTGTGTGACAAACCAAGTTTTGATAAGGATCATTTTTTCACTGACACACATTTTCAATTGAAACATGATACAAGCTTTCATCACCAGAAACTTTTTTGTAGCCCAAATACTATATGGGTTTGGTTTCATGAAAGCATCTCTCTCCAGAAAGGTTGTTAAAGGGCATGCATAAAGTTAAGTATGTGCTGAAGTGTATTCCAAATTTATGCCACAATTGGAGAAAATAAATCTTGTGAGATTTTATGAATTGTACCAAATCTACTAATGTTCCATATGATAAACCCTTACGCCAGTGAAATGTACATTTTATGTTAATCTTTCAAACAAATTTCCTAGTTGATCAAGAAAAAGAACAATTGCGGTATTATCAGTGCTGAATATAAAATCTTAAATTTCAATACCCATTTTCATACTTCCTAAAATGAACTTTTTAAGGAAAAATATATACCTTCCTTAACCAGACCTACATCCCAACTCTGTCTTCCATCCATCTAGTCTATTCATCTTCTGATACAGACAAGCAGAAGTGTAGTCAAATTCACATTTCCATGTAACAGTCATCCTAAATAAGCAGCTTTGACTAAAGTTGTGTTACAATATGGTTTATTCTAATTTCTTAGAGTGATGATATATCAAAACTAATCCATCTTCGAAGTAGGAGCAGTTTTAAGCTTCTTTTATCCCCAGGAAGGGAGTGCATGAATCAGTAATTACAAAACATTGCTCAGCTTCTCTACTTACTTTCATCTTGTGAGGAGATTAATAGCCATCCTTGGGACACCAGCTGCTTTCTATTTATCAAAAGGATGCCAGGGGCTGGCAGCTTTTCTGAAGGACCAAGGGGAAAGACAGGGTGTGCAGACCTTAGGAAAGGCATCCTTGGAGTCATACAGGTGGGGGAAAAACAAATGCTTCTGGGTTCTATGACTGATCCTCCTCAATGTTTTTATTTTTTTACTGGTATTATTTGTAAGAGCAGGATGATCACACGACATTCAAGATTTCTGTTATGATACTTAGCTTAGCTTTCAACCCAGGCCTGAGATGAATAAAAAGTGTTATTCCAGAATACTACACATTCATGTCATCCTTCTCCACACTCATTTAATACAAATTACTGTCCTTTAGCAGGAACTCTTACTGAGTATACACTGCCAGCACCTGTGCCATTTTTAATGCTATAGATCCATGACAACTGTGAACATTCATTCCTTTTCTGTTATTTTAAAAAACAAACAAACAAACACACACAATCACACAAGCTCAATGGTGAAAGACATACATTAATACAAAATAAAGGTCCGCATTTCCCCCCCCACAAAACTAGGACTAATTATACTGAGTGCCGGTATACAACCCCCCTCCTCCCCCCTACACTCTTTCAAGTGTTGACATTTTGTAATGTAAGTGTTGAAATTACAGCTGAAGCCAAAAATAGAAAGAAACCAGATAAAAGTAAAAATAACCGTTTATAGTTAAATAGAAGGATGTACTTGTAACCCTGGCTGTAGGGTTACCAGCAAAGCTACAATCCAACTCCAGATCCCTGGAGGTGCCCACAGACTGGAACTGCCAGCCCTCTTGGAGCGAGGGAGGTTCCTCTCACAGGAAGACACCTAGTGTCCCTGGACCTTCACACAATTTACAACTATGTACGCTTTATTTCCCAAAGGTTAAAGAAAACAAAACTATTTCATACACAACTGATAAACTGTCAAAAACTTATTCACACCCTCGGTCAATAACATTGTACATGTTGATGGCCTCAGATGATGCGAGCACACAGGTAGCCTGGACTGGATGCCCAGGAAGGTGGAGCTGCTTCCGTGGCATCTCCTGCAGGAAGCATGGGCAGGTCCCTGCTCTGAGGGTCTCACAAGAGGTGTCCTTGGGGTCGCTGTGCTGCAGGCAGGTGCTCCCTCGGAGAAATTCCTGCAACATAGGGGATGAGGGTCTGGGCAGGGTAAGCTAACACAACAGGAAGCAGGGTCTGGGCTGGAACTCTGGCACTCTCCCCTGCCAACACCTGTTTGCCAGGCAGTCAAAGTTCGCCCCCTCCCTTGGGTCTTAATTCTTTCTCACAGGGGCCCTGTCCTATGTGAAGGGCTAATGTCCCCTAGCTCTGCCTCCCACCAAGAACTCACAGTGAGCTGGATCAATCTCTCACCTGTCCCCCTTTCTTCCTAGTGCACCTCACACCACACAGGGGGCTTGGAGAAGAGTCCCCCTTACTGGGAGGTCTCCAGAAGGGCTGAATGCTCCTCTGAGCGGCTGGGCAGGGCTCCCAGGGGAAAAAGAGCAGGAGAGGCTTTGTAGCTGGACTTCCTAACCCCCCAGCCTGTGCTTTCCTCAGGCTCTGGCAGCTCTGGGGACAGGAAGCCATGCCCAAGCTTTCTCTCAGCCCCCAGGACTTCTCCAACAGCTCTTTCTTTCCCCCAAGATGGCTGACTCCACAGCAGGCTTCATCTGCTATTATCACATGCTCTCTGGGGGGCCTTTCCCTTTTCCAAAATGGCTGACTCTGGAGAGGGCTTCATTTGCCTGTGTTGCATGGTCTTTGATGAGCCATGTTGCTGCTTGGCTGAGTTCACCTTGGGACCTTGTTCTCTCAGGTTAGGAGATTTCATTGTTTGTTACATACTGAAAGTCATAATATTAAGTATCCCATCTATTAGGCCAAATTTGTTGATCAAAAAAAAAGAATTAAGAGATGTGAACACCCCATAATTTCCACCTAAATTATTAAAATAAGATTCAGTGTAGCTCCTGTCAGCCTTCTGTCAATGGCTGAAATATATCCTTTTGTGTTTATTTTAGCAATTTTAATAGTTTATTTTACTGGTAGAAAATTTGCTGGAAACAACACATTATAAGCAAATATTGTATGCTGTTCATAAAAAAAAAATTAGTTTTAAATGCATCATAATCAGTGTTCACTAGAGAAAAATGCATTAAGTTAACCCAACCAGGGAAGGAAAACAAGGGCATGAGATCTATATCTTCAATCAAAGAAGCTTGCTTTTAGAGCAGGGATGATTAAATGCTCTCCACAAACTGCTTACGACACAAATGTGAATTTTTCAGAGAAATTATCTGGCAAGTAAGGAAAACAGGAACACTGGTTGGTTCACAAACAAGGAAAATCTAGGATGAACAGAACTATTAAATTGTTCTCTACTGTTTGCCTATCTTTGCCATACCCCATGACTTAAGAGTGTGAATTGTGCTCATGTCAAAATTGAGAACAGAGTAGGGATTTCAGAATTTTCTCCTAGGGAACTTGCTATCCTATCCTATCCTATCCTATCCTGTGGAACAATAGTTCCCTTATTATATTTAGGATTACGACCCATGCAGTTTTCAGTGTATCATTTTATATTTGGTTATTTTCCAAAACTAAACGAAGTCAACTTCTTAACACTTAATTACTTTGTTTATTAATGTTGTTTATTAGTCATTAAAGTTAACAGGGAACATTCTGTCCGATTAAATCAAACCAAAAAGACAGTTATATGATACTCTGTAAGAAGGTTGGAAATGCACACACTATTTTATACTTGTTTGATTAATTAAAATGATATGTGCGAAGTGTAAATGGAAAGTCATTATTAAAAGGCTCTATTTTGTAAGCATGATCCAAGAAGTATTCTGAATGAAGAGAAGGATTTTAATTAATTCATAAAGAAAACTGGCAATTTGAAGCTTCAGAATAAAGGAAAAGGGGCATAATCAAAAATGGGAGGAGCCTTTAAATTAAGATCTGAATAGACTTGGTGGTTGTTTGGAAAGTTAAATTGTGCTTTGGAGATTTGTATGCTACTGATATCACCCTATAGGACCAGCCCCCTAATGGAATTCATGGACATAATCTCATAATTTTAGTTCAGGTATTGCGTGCAAATTAAAATATGTTATCTTAAACATCAAATTATTGAATTCTTAGATATGTAGATGGCTAGATTCTAGTGGCTGGATCTCCTAATATACACAAGAAGTCCTGTTGGATTTCCAGATATGTAAGTCAGACTATGCCAAGAACCTTACCAGAGAATTTTGTTTTAAGTACACAGTGGCAAGAACGGATCCAGAGCAGGGTGGATTAACATGGCTACAACTCCCTTTTGAACTGGACTGTGCTTCTAGAGCTTCTGAGGACTTTAAGTCCCCAAAACAGAATTCCCTCTTCTCCTCCATGCTAAGCCTTACCCCCTCCACTTACTTTCTGTCCTCTCCTCCTTCTCCAGTCACTTTTGCTATCCCCACAGTCATAGTTTCATAGTTGGTAGGGTCCAAAAGGACCTGTGCAGATCATCTAGTCTGACCCTCTGCCAGGGCAGAAAAGGATGCTGGGGTCAAATGACTCCAAGTAGGTGGCTGTCTAGCCTCTTTTTGTAGACCCCCAGGGTAGGGGCAAGCACCACTTCCCTTGGAAGTTGGTACCAGTTCCTAGCCGCCCTGACAGTAAAGTAGTGGCTCCTGATATCTAGCCTGAATCTACTCTCAGTCAACTTATGGCTGTTGTTCCTTGTTACCCCCAGTAGTGCTCAGGGGAACAGGGACTCTCCCAGTGCCTGCTTGTCCAAATCACCAATGAAGATGTTGAACAGTGCAGGCCCAAGGACCGAGCCCTGGGGAACCCCACTGCCCACATCTCTCCAGGTTGAAAATGACCCATCCACCACCACTCTCTGGGTATAGCCCTCCAACCAAATTGCGACCCATCTGACTGTGTAGGTGTCAACACCACAAATGTCTAATTTTTTAATGCCCCTCAGGGGCAGGAGAATCTTAAAACTGCGCCTGCTTCCTTCTGCTGAGATGTTCAGAGGTTGGGATCACCTAGGGAAGCTTCCCATGCCTGCTCCACAGGGGAATCCATTACCTCCCTATTTCTACTACTGCTGTTTCCAGCTAAGTCCCCACATTCCACATGCAGCCCAGTTGGAGCAAACAGGAGCAACTCTAAACATCCCCTGTTCCTGGAACATCAGGGAAATCAGCAGTGCCTGAAGGATGGGACACAAGGGTATAGGAGGAGACATGCTTCTGAGTTGTGTGCTTTGGGAACATTAAAAAGTTCCCAGAGGCTTCTATAGTACTATCTGCCTGAATTGATGTGTTGGTGGGAGGAGGTTGGGAGCAGGGGTACAGCCCATGTAGCATGGGTGGCTGCTCCTCCACCTGCCTTTGCCAAAACCAGGATCCACGCCTGCAGAGTGGTGTTGTCTCTCTTTTTCTCACTCTCTTTCTCAGGTTTGATTTCAGCTTAAAAAACTGGTATTGTTTGATGCAATATAGGACAAAGAACCAAATTTGGGGCACACAGGTTACTCAGGTGGGAAAACTGGAATGCTGTAAGATTCATCCCTTCAGTACAGATGACATTATCAATAGCACCATTTGGATAATTGTATTTCTGGTGTCAATACCATTCAATCATAAAAACGAGATGACCCACCATTTATGTGGAAATTAGAAACTTTAGGACTAAAATGGATGATTGCCCTTGAAATGAGAGAAGTAAGAGAAATCTCTCTCACTCTCTTTCTGTTTTATGGTATGTAAAATATTCTATGAAATTCAGCACACTAAGGATTTTTGGCAGAATAAGCAGATGACAAACTGTAACACAGTCTTTTATTTTCTCTCTTTAGCATATCCTAGTTGTGACAGGAAGCTTACTAATGAGAAAGACCATAACCTGTTACATATGTTTTGGTCATATATACAGTACACTAGAGGCACAGTGTAATCCCATTAGTTTTCCTGATGTCAAAGCTTTTCTTTTGTTTAGCTGATGACTTGCAGTATGTTTCATGTAAGTTTTATTTTCTTTTGTCTAGTATCCTTCCTTCTTAAAAATAAAAAGGCAGTCTGTCACTGGAAATGAGATAATCATGTGTAATTTTGTTTTTATCATTATCTGTATTACATTACACTACTTCCCAGGGTAATTTGACTACTTAAGTTGTATGGAGAATATTACAGTGGACTTTCCTGGGTGAGGCGCATGCCTATATCATTTTGGTTACATTTCAGTCTGTACGGGCCACATGAACACATTAGAAAAGTGTTGTAGTCTTATGGCTGGAGTGGAGAAATGTTAGATGGAAGTTCTGGAAACAATTTAGAGGCTACCAAAATATACAAAAAATATAATTTATCTGTTTAATTTCGTTAGTCTTCCTTCCTCTCATACATTACTGAAAAAAGACTGATTATTTCATTCTATTACTAGTTGTAATTAAAAACTATATTATACAAAGTAACCGTGAGTTACATAAAACTCGTTCATGAATATTGTATTTTGACTGTCTTCATTGCCAACTCCTGTTCTCTGAATGAATGAATCCTATTGCTTAAATAAAACAGAATTTCTTGTAAAGAAGGTAAAAAGACCAGACAGATAATAACCCATTACAAGCCTATTCCCTGTCATAGATTTCATAGATTTCATAGACATTAGGGCTGGAAGGGACCTTGGGAGATCATCGAGTCCAGCCCCCTGCCCAAAGGGCAGGAAGTCAGCTGGGGTCATAGGATCCCAGCAA
>NW_017728947.1:37282197-37301950 GCF_001723895.1 Crocodylus porosus
GCCCTTGGGGGCTCTTGCCTTGCCCACAGATTGTGCCAGGGCTGGGGCAGGGGTGGGCTCCCTTAAGTGCCCCTTTAAGTGCCTTGGTCCGCCAAGGCACCAGATATCAGCTGTCAACCAAGATATCAGAGTAGAGCTCAAATAAGACTTGAGTAGTATATGGGCCTTGTGTTGGCTTTCTGCACCAGAGGGAATCTCACTCAAGGCAAATACTCTTTCTTAAACATTTATTTGAAAAATACTCATTTAGAAAAAAAAAGTGTAAAAAGAAACAAACGGTCATGGTCCTGGTTAAATCATACAGCTGTTTTGAATTTGGACGTATGTTGATCATGAACATTTTGCAGCATTTGCTTAGTTCTCATTCTATATACATGCCTTGTTCTTATTCAACTACAGAATTTTTTTGGCAAATCATTTGCTAAAAAATATACTTTTGGGGCTGCCAAACCTAATCAGAAACTTGGGCAAAATATGCCAAATAATCTCAGGCACAATGTCGTGAACAATATTTCTAATTTTCCCAAGTGGGCTGTATGAAAGTTCTAAAACATTTCAGTTTGGAGCACTTTTATAAAAATCCCAGAAATAAAGGACCAGATTCAGAAAATTGCTAGAGGAAGAGAAGCAGGGGGAGGCAGGAGTGGGTTATTTCCTTTTTACTCACAGGGGTAGGGAACTTCCATAACTTATGCAAACCCAAGTTTAAACCTTTCCTTTCCTGAAGGGATTGAAACAGATACCACCTTCCTCACAGGAGAATGCCCCACCTACAAAGTTATTGTGTAGCACTTATTAATATTTGTGAATCTGTAATCCATTTTAGCAACTGCAAAGGGATCTGTGCAGCTTTAAAAACCAGAAATAGTATAGCCAGAATTGGTAGTAGTAGAGTTGGAACCAAAAGTCATAAAGCATAGTTGTCTTAGTATAAGACAGTACCATGTATAGTTACACAAACTATCTCTGCACACAGTATATTGTAAACCTGTATATGCATGCTCGTCCCTTTCTGTGCTGAGCTAACTAAAATGCAAAATAATTTTGAAGAGGTAATTAGTCTGCCTGAAGTACTTCAGAAAGTAGACTTCATTTTTTGGGAGGTTGAATATGAGAATAGTGGAATTGCTCAACAACATGCTAAATGGTTCCATAGAAATATGCAAAATGGTTGACTAATGCCCCTGAAACTCCATGTGTAACCACTAAGGATGTGCAACCAGTTGAGAAGGACCATTGTAGATCATTCAGTGCTGAATTGTTCTATATTCTACTGTTGATGCTGCTCCACATTGTAAAAAATACTTTTGTATTAATTTAAATTGAAAAAAACTACCATTTAGTCTTTTGGTTAGGCTGCTCCCCTAGGAGGTATCTGCAGCAGATTCAACTCCCTTCAGACATCAGAGGGATTTGAACCTAAATTTTCAAATATTGTGTGAGTATATGACCTCTGGATTTCATTTATTGGCACCTTTGAGTCTGGCTTTCAATTTCCTTTCTTCTTATTACAAATCAGAAATGTTTCAGGTCAAATGAATCATTTGTTCAACTAAAAAATATTTTCAGATTTCCGTTTTTGTGAGAAAAAACTCCCAAAATAACTTGAATCTATTTTACCCAATCTCATATTGATATTTGTTATTGCTATTGTTTGTTGGCTTGGTGAATAAATTGAAAAAGAGAGTTGTAGTTATCTGTGTTATTATGAAATACACCAGAAGGATGGGTAGATTTTCATTTTCACAGATTAACTAAATCAGAGATGTATAGCACAATTTTTTGGAAGCAGAGGGCTTACTTTATCAGTATTTGCAGTCCTACACTGAACCTATATATATGCCTTTGTCTTCCCATCTGTAAAATGGCTAAAATAATACTTATTTATTATACTGGGTGAAATTGAATGATTTCCTAATTATTTGTTGTTTGGAACATGCTATCATGTTCTTAGATTAGAAGTACCATGCAAATTTGTATTTAATTAAATATATAGGTAAGGGGTTATCATTGTGAAAAAAGCAACCTTTTCAAAGTCTACACAAAGGATACGGTAATGTTGACCCAGTGTTTTAGGAGTAATACAATCTAAACTATCCATGTTATGATTTCTTTCTGTATTATTTATATATGGTGAGTCTTATCATGGATCTTTCATAAGATCTTTTCCCATCCACAATTTCTTAGCCCTGAAGTTGTATGTTAGTGGCCATATTGTGGCTGAACTTTGTGCAGAATGATGTAGAAAAGATGGTGAAAATATACAAAAACCTTCATTATGTTACATCTCCTGCTCAGGGCCTGTCCACAGAAGAGTGTGGCGGAGTACCTTTGGGGTGCTTAACATGTGGCAGGGGCTGCAGGAGGCTGGGGTAGAGCCCAGCAGGGAAGACAGCCAAGTGAAGCACCCCCAGATCTCATTCTAAGGGGAATGGTGTGTGGAAGAGCACCTTGGGGGTGCTCGCCACTTGAGGACTCTCACATGCTCTGAGGGGAGCCTGCTTTGGAGAAGCAGCAGGGGAAATGTCCCCCACATACCATTTTAATGGGGCAGGTGTGTGGCAGGGCACTGTTGGTGCCTGCCACTTTAAGATCTGAGCTAAGCAGCCGGCAGGTGCTTGATTGTGGCAGCTATTTTAGATCCCTGACCTCCTATATAAACAGATCAGTTCCCTGCTGGTAAGCCAGGCAGCAACATTACCTGGCTGTAAGTCTTCATGTATCATCCTGGAGGTAAGGGCAGGAACTGTAGGGGATGGATTAGAGGCTCCAGGTCCTGGGCATGACCTAAAACTGCACCCTGCCAGGAGTGGGTGGCCTGGTGGGACTCTCAGTGGTACAGGAGCCCCCAGGAAATGCCAGGCCAGTTATCACCCTGGTGAAAGGCAGGTAAGGGTGCCTTAACCCTAGCCCTCACCTTGGGTGGGTCCAGTAACATCAGAAGTTGGGGCCAGGCACAGCTGAGACCACCTGAGCCCTGTGGGGCACAAGACCCTGTAGAAAAGTAGTTGGGGCCAGGCATGGCTATGGCCACCTAAGCCCACCAGGGAGGGAAACCCCAAGGCCCCAAGTGAGGGGGGAAGAAATGAGTAGCCCCGAGTGAAGAGGGCAATGTGGAGCCCTGAGTGAGGGAGTGGTGTGGTGCCCCACTGCAGGGGAGTAGGACCAAGAGAGAGGGGTGAGTCCTGACCCCGGTAAATCCTCCACTGCTGAGAGGCCTAATGTGAGTCAAAAGCAAGACTTATAGTGAGCACAATGACCTGCTGCTCCAGGGGGAGAGTAAGAGTCCCTGTAGACCCTGGAACACCAGCTGTGGTGTGAGTTACCCTACCTCCCACAACAAGGTGGGTTATACCTAGCAGGGCCAGAAGGCAGACCCAGCAGTGAGAGTGGGTCTAAAGGCTTAGAGTCCTGATTTGGAGTATCCTTAACTGGTCAGTGCTGGGGCCAGGACCAGAAAGATCAAAAGGGCCAGGGGCCCACTGCGAGGGATGCCCAGAGCTGAAGGCCTGGGGTTCTGACTGGCCTTGGAGGTGAGGCCAGGGCCTGTGTGGGAAAAGGTCCTGGGGAGATCACGCCCAAGACAGGAAATAGTTTCAGGAGCTAGGCAGCCCAAATGAAGGTAGGGTACGCTGCTGGAATGGAGGGATCTTACAGGGGTCTGAACTGGAGGATTATGGGGCCCAGTGTGGGGCTGGTGAGATTAACATCAGTGGATGCCATCTGCAAGGCATTGGCTGCGGTGTAGGGGAGGCACGGAGCTGCAGATAATGCCTCCTGGCATCAGGGCACGAATAGGAAGCCTCCCGCCTTAATTAACTTCTTAATTAAGAACAAGTCATGGCAGGTGAGTCAGGTGGGTGGTGTGCCCAAAAGCCAGTGGGGAACCTAGCAGTGTGGCTAGGTGGGGAGCCCCACTTTGCCACATGGAGCCTGTACACAGAAAGAATATACAAGGACTGCTTGCTAGCAGCCTAGTGGATGAAGTGAAAATGATAAAATATAATAGTACCCACCACTGACATAGAAGTTCAAGAAAACAACTTCAGCAAGGTACATGAAGATCCAATTTGAGACCAACTGGCAGCTCCGGGAATGGTATCTTGAGGTGGGCTTTCACTTCCTTGACAACAACTTGCACATCATGATGAGAGACATGCTCGGGTGGGATGGGCTCCATCTTTCCCCTAAAGGTAAGCGTGTATTCTTTTCTAGGTTCGTGGATCTCCTCCAGTGGGCTTTAAACTAGGCTCATCGGGGGAAGGGGAAGACGAGGCAGGAGGAAGCCTTGGACCGCTAAACCAAGCAGCACTCACAAGTACAGCCCAGCCTAGACCGATGAGCAGAACATATACACAGATAAGCAATATGGGCCTGGGTAATGCTGGAAGTAGGGTGCCAGTGTACACATCCACAGGAGGCCTCAAATGCCTCTACAAAAATGCTCATAGTATGGGAAACAAGCAGGAGGAACTTACCTGCTAGCTGACACCAACCAGTGAGTGGGGCTCACTGAAATGTGGTGGGACCAAACGCATGACTAGGTGGTGAATATCAAGGATTATAGGCTGTACAGGAGGGACAGGACAGCTGGTGGCCTTCTACAGCCAGGTCACCAAATACTTAGATGCAGGGGTAGCAGTGGACGTAGTTTTTCTGGACTTTCGGAAGGCCTTTGACACTATCTCTCACCCCGTTGTCATTAAGAAACTGGGGGACTGTGGTGTCGACACTACACAGTCAAATGGGTCGCCAACTGGCTGGAGGGCCACCCCCAGAGAGTAGTGGTGGATGGGTCATTTTCGACATGGAGGGATGTGGGCAGTGGGGTCCCCCAGGGCTCGGTCCTGAGGCCTGCACTGTTCAACATCTTCCTCAGTGACTTGGACAAGGGGGTGAAAAGCACCCTGTTCAAATTTGCTGATGACAGATGTGGGGGGATGTGGGCATGCTAGAAGGAAGGAATAGGCTACAATCGAACCTAGACAGGTTACAGGGGTGGGCAGACCAGAATAGGATGGGATTCAACACCAACAAGTGCAAGGTGAGGCACCTAGCGAGGACCATACCTACAAGCTGGGGAACTCCCTTCTCGTTAGTGCAGAGGCAGAAAAGGATCTTGGAGTCATCATTGATGCCAAGATGAACATGGGCCGGCAGTGTGGGAATGCAGTCGGGAAGGCCAACCGTACCTTGTCATGCATCCACAGATGCATCTCGAGCAGATCCAGGGAGGTGATACTCCCCCTCTATGCAGCACTGGTCAGGCCACAGCTGGAGTACTGCGTCCAGTTCTGGGCACTGTACTTCAAGAGGGATGTGGACAACATGGAGAGGGTCCAGAGGAGGGCCACTCACATGATCAGGGGGCAGCAGGTTAGGCTACGGGACCTGAACCTGTTCAGCCTCCACAAGAGAAGGCTGAGGGGAGATCTAGTTGCCTGTTACAAACTACACAGAGGGGACCAGCAGGCATTGGGGGAGTCCCTGTTCCCCCAAGCACTACCAGGAGTGACTAGAAATAACGGTCACAAGCTAGCAGAGGGTAAATTCAGATTAGACATCAGGAGGCGCTACTTCACTGTCAGGGCGGCTAGGTTCTGGAACCAACTTCCAAGCGATGTGCTGCCTGGGGGTCTTTAAGACAAGGCTATGTAATCACCTTGCTGGGGTCGTTTGACCCCAGTGCTCTTTCCTACTATGGCAGGGGGTCGGACTTAATGATCTGCTCAGGTCCCTTCTGACCCTACTAACTATGAAATTGTGAGAGAGTAGAAATTTTGGATCTTTGAATAACTTAATTTTAGGCAAAATTCTTAACTCACTTTTATCTCTCATATGTGTTTGTATTGGCTCTATTAAAATACTGGGTTTATAGCACTGGTATAACTATAATTATGACTGGCTTTATTAAAAGGAGCACTGTGTAGGGTTTTTTCCCCCTTTTTATTTTTCTGTTTGCTGCTATTTGAAAATCATTTTAATACATCACCACTGGGATGAAGCCAACTATTCTCTATCTTTTGACTTTCTGTGAGCCCTTAAACCATGGCCAGAGTCCACTGAATTGCAGGCTTTCCTCCGAGAATTAGGCCACTGTTCAATACAAGGAATAATTAATGTTCCTCCATTGCTACCCTGAGGAACTGACCTTCCTATTGGTAGGGTCTGAATCAGTGAAAAAACCCTATCACATCTTTCATAAAAATGACCCGTCATGGCCCAGCTTGGCCCAGATGTTAGACAGCTAAGTGAATCATAAAACGATCTTCTTTTGACACTGGATGCAAACTCTCCCGTATATAGCTTTTACAAATAGTAGGAGCATGGGGGTTGTGGAGGAGGAAGAATGCATAATGTACAGTTATTTTTCTTTTCTCCTTCACATGGCATTTCTGTTCCTAAATAGCTTGGCTGTAATATTAGCAATTATATGAATCATGCTACTTAACTTTCTTGGCTGTTATATAACAATAGCTTAGAAGGTTTTAGAAATTGCTTTCATTATGACTGTGAAGCTGTTCAATTATTCAATATTTTTTAGAACAAACTATTCTCTGACTGTTCTCTCTATTGCTCTTGGCAAATTGTCCCAGCTTATATATTTACCATACACTGGTATCCTATATATACTCTAACAATGATCCCAACAGGAATCTTTGCTTCTGTTTTCAGTTTTCATTTGTTTACATTTTTGCTTCTGGAGCATGCTACCCATGGTCTTCCAAATATCTGGACTATATATAAACAGCCTTCCAGAATGCTTATCTTTTGTATTTGTAGTACAGATTTGTTTCTCACTAAGATAATGTGCATAATTTATACTTGTGTAATGCTCAGTCATGATGATGCCACTGAAGTGAATGGCAAAACTTTTTACTGAGTTCAGAGATACAGATTCAAGGAAGTATTTCTTCATATGAATGAATAGGCAGAATAGTTAGAATTATTAATATGAAATAAATGTTTAGAGCCAAGAAAAGGACTGATACTGATAAATGATGAACATCTGCCAGTTTAATTGAGATTGATCTAGCATTGCCAGTTTCTTCTGGTCATCCAATATTCTGTTGCTGTGCTCAGAGAATTCGGGTAGAATGAAGAGGTATAATTTTTCCCTGCAAGAGACTTGCTGATCATGTTTTAGTCTGAGTGCTTTATAGCTCTTGCCTTAATGATTGCTTGAAGCAGTTTAGTTTTATAAAAGACAGGAAAATAAAGACTAAACATAAAGACAGGAAAAAACCCACCCCAGTATTCGACAGGAGATGTAGGAAGACAGGCGCTACGTAAATATGTTACTGCTAGAAGCATGAATGAATTATTTGTTCATTCACTAATGATATAAAAGGTCACATCCTGGAGGCAAATTAGGGACTAGGGATTTGCATGTTTTTATGTTGGAAGAAAGAAATATTAGAAGTCCTTCTAAACACATAAAATAACTTGGATAGACTGACTGGAAAAAAAATTCTAGTGAAAGCATGTATATTTTACAACTGAACCAACAATCCCTGAGTTTTGAAGAACTAGAGGGCCTGTCGCAGAAATAGAAAGCATGTAAAGCCCCATTTTTAAAACTATGAAATCCGTGCATGTATTCTTCATGTTTTCCCCTTTGGCTATACTAACTTTAGATCATATTACAATTAATTTAGCAAATAGTGATATACTGGGTCATTTTTTTAATGGGATATCAGCAAGGAATATTAGGTGTTTTACAGACTTTGACCTAACAAGAATTGTTGCAGACTGATGCTAAGTGACATTGTGTTGATCATTACTTCTGTTATGGGATGCCACTGCTTTTTTAAAATTTAATTTCATGGTGAGGTGAAGTTTCCTACAGGTAATTCTGGGAGTGGCCTTTCCTGAAGCCCTGGAATACATGTTAGTCTGGTCAGTACTCAGTTCTCAAGTTCTACCTAGATTATTTTTAATGTTGTAATTTTTATAATACAAAAATAAAGAAACTGATTTCCTCCCTTTTTTGGAAGAATGGCTGATAATTCAACTGAATTTTTGATAAATCAGCAATACATGGAAGCCCACTGCAAATGAACACAATTCTTGGGACAAGAGTGCTTTGCTCTTGTCTATATTCCCATTTAATCTGAATGTACACTCCCTATAAATCAAACAAATATTTTAGCTATCAGCTAACTAAACCCACTCTTGAAAATGGTGGTTTGTAAATCAAAGCCTAATTGATCAGATTTCCTGACAAGATTTATAAATTAGAACTTCTCTATATAAATCACTTTATTTATAATGTGCTGACTCGGTGATAAAATCTTTAGTGATATTTGAAAAAAAAACCCTGAAGTGATAATATAGCAAAATTGTACATACAGCTGAAATCCACATGTAGATCTTAAAGACACACACATGTATTCATGTACACGTACACAAATGACTTCAGGCATAGTGCATATATCATACCATCCTACAATAACATCATCAAAGTAAATGATTAAAAAAATCACCCTTGTCACAAGTTTAATTCTATACGAATGTGTCTTTAAATAGCAATTTAATCTTGTTTAAGAGTATGAACACTCAAATTATTTTATCATAATCAGCTGCCATGTTACCTGGTGTCATAATATGGTTACTACACCTAGGGTAGTGTTAATGTTATTTGGATGCCCTCAGTGTTTATTTTGATACTTCAACATGTTTGGATTTCTTGGAAGTAAAAACTTAGGGTGGTCTCACATATTCATCTTAACAGTGCAGTTAAAATGTAAACAGATGCACATCCAAGTAGTTTAAAACTTGTTAAATGTTTTTGTGACATTGTAAAATTGTTCATTTTCAGCCAAGAGTTATCTCCAAACAGGTACTAATTTTAATACTTCACAACATTTCGTTGATTTGCAACTGTTGCAAGTGAACATGTGACACCACTCTTAGCTCTGAATATTTTGATTTTATAATGCTTGGTGTCATATCATAGCATCATCTCTGTAGTGTATTTTGCCCTAAAATTTCCAGTGAGTCCTTTAAATGTCCTTTACCTCTACTTAATATTCTTTTTCCTGAAAATACTAACAATTTTTATGATTTAATGCAAAGCTCACTTACATCTTCTAGAAGAGTACAAGGAATTATTGTTACTAATGGAACCCAGATTCCTCCATGTTCTTCTCAAAATTCAAGTGGAGAGCTCCCATTTCTACACTGCATACTAAAACTAATTTATAAACTGAAACAGTGCATACTCCAAATCTCTGAAGATTTATTTCCCCTCACAACAGTTACAGAGATAACTTCTCAATATGTTACACTTAAATTGACCTAACTAGGGTTAGGTCAACCTACCTAAGTTTTGAACTGTATACAAGTTACATGAGATTCGATTGGGCAAAAAATAGCAGCCCAATCTGATACAGTTTACCGACGTGCAGACTGTACACTTAGGTCTGCCTAAGTAGGGTAAAGCTGATCTAAGTGCTGATCTTTACAAATAATTGGGAAGGTTAGATCAGGCCAAAAATGGCCAGCCTGATCTAACTTTAGTTTATCTAGGAGGTGAACAATGTAGATTGGGCTAATGTGTACCAGCACTGCACCAGACAGACAATGTCCCTCCCCCTGCTTCAGACCTATTAGATCCCCTGTGGACTTGCCAGCTCCCCCTGGACCTGCTAACCTCCTCCACACACCCTGACTTACTTAGATCACACTCCTATCTCAATTTCTGGCACTGGAAAACATGTGCACACATGGGACCTGGTCTGTAATCACGTGGCTTAAAGTGAGCCTTGTGATAATGGTTCGGGTCCTGGGAATGTCTGCAGTGAAGCCCTGGGGCAGGGATTTCCCAGCTGTTCACCCCAGGCCTGGGTCTGCACTTTTCCTACTTTCCATCCCCTTCCTACCCTGACCAAGCTATCTTTAGCCCTCTGATCCACCCATCCCCAGACAGACAACCACCAGCATGGACCCAATAGCCCTGCCTATGCTGCCAAACTACACCTGAATTCCACAGACTTCTCTGTGGACTTGCTAACCTGCTGATCCTGCTAACTACCCCCCCCCCAGACCCACTAGACCCCTAAATCCTGCCAACACACTAGCAGGTTAATGTTACTAGGTACCCCCAGACCCATCCCACCAAACCACCTCTGGATTCCATCAACCCTCCCCACAGACCTGCAAGCCCCATGATCTCACCAGCCCATTTGCCATAGACCCACTAGCTCCCCCAATCCTACCTACTCCTCCCCCTCATCCTGACTTATTTGGATCAGGTTCCCAGCACCAAATCTACAATTACGTCATTTAAAGTAAGTGGTGTTATTGTAGATCAGATCTTGGGAACATCTTTATCTGTCCTCTGTCAGCCTGAGTATACATGCAACAAAAGAGATGAGTTTTAACTGTAAAGTGATATGAATAAAATAGGCTTTACTATACCATGTACGTGCCAGAGCTCAGCAGAAAGACAGTCTGAGTGTAAATATCTATTTCGAGTTAAGAGAATATAGGTATAGCAGTGTATTTTCTATTATGTCCTCTTTGTTGCCTGTTACAGTTCTTTGTGAACTGCTCAAATTATTCTTGCGGTAACTGCTCAGTCATATATACATATACGGATCAGTTTAAGGTAGAGTACCATAAATAGAAATAATCTAGTCGAGAGGATGGCAAAAGTGGACCTTAATGTCAAGATATCAAATATTTATGATGGCCTAGTTAGACACACATAGGGAAAAACACAAAAACTATATCAAACATATAACTATCACATACTGCTCTAAAGTACATTGGGCCTTGTGAAAAACTTGCAATAGATTTTCTACCAAACTATTTTGAAATATTTGGTTCCAGTACTACTAGTACTGGTAACAGTACAAAATATAATAATAAATATACTTCTTGCTACAATTCCAAGAATTCTTTTGTACAGAAACAAAAGCTTCAGGGCTAAAGAATTAGCAGGGGTCACCCTGCTTTCTCATTACTGAAGGAGTCAAGATTTTATCAGGGAATTGTACTGACACATGGAAAAAATGCACTTTCCAGAAAGAGGATTAGGAGGAAGCAAAAGGGGAAGAAGAGAATGAACACAGTATACAGTTTGCATGAGTATGAAAGGAGTGATCTTTTCTTTTATTAATGAAAATGAGGCAATGTCTTCTTAGATTAGGATCTCAAACATTAATTAATTAAGTTTACAATTCAAAAGGTTGCCAGTCTCTTGGATCAAACACAATGAAACTTTGTGAAGATTAGAACTTTGTCCAAATTGGAATTTTGCTAATGAATCGTGTGTTTACAGTGGGCTGACCAATTTAGGTACCTGAGAATGTTAGGATGTTTGAAATTCAGATCCAGCTCTCTGTCTTTAGTGTGATAGCCTTTGGGATTAGGAATCCTAGGCCATGTTCAGGCATGCATTTTTCACAGTACTTTGAAGCGCTACACTGTAAGGCATAAACAGACAATTTGGCCATAGACACAGCTTTATATATTATTTCTACATACCTCAAGGCACCAGGGATGGCTCATGAATGCTGAGATGGTGGGGCAGATGGAGTGTCCCATGGGAGTGTACTCCATGCACTTGGTGGTGGACCCAGAAGTGGACAAGAAGTACTCCCCATCCAGTTCTGGGTCTGCCACAGTGCGTATTGGGGGAACCTGCCACCCCTCGGCTTGGCGACTGGTGCCTCCTGGGTCTGGGGGTGTACCTGGGGTCCCCCCACAGCCAATTGTCAAGCCAGGGAGGCATGGGAGGTGTTCCCCATGTGCTTGGTGGTGGATCCCCCCACTCTCCCATGGGATGTTCCACCCACCCCAGAATCTCAGCATTCACAAGCCATGCCTGGTACCTCAAGGTACACGAAAAACATATAAAGCTGTGTCTATGGCTGAATTGCTGATTCCCCACAACAGAATCAAATCTTCAGATTCAACTTTGGCCAGATCAGATTGGGACAGTAATCCAAATCAGCTAATCAAATCACTGTCCCCTGAATTGGGCTGAATCTGAAACAAATACTGCCCGGTTCACACACCCCTACAATAAATATAGCATCTGAAAATGGTGTTACTTAATTGATGCGTAGGTTAAGTGAATCACACAGAGATACAAGTCATGGAGTGAAATAATGGCCCCAGTGAAGTCAACAGTAAATTCCTTTTGACTTCTGTGGTACAGGTTTTCCCCCTGAATTCAGAAGTGTCATATCTCTATAGCTTGAGCTGAGTACAAGTTTCTTTGAATCAGAACCTTGGTGACTTGATTATGGTAAAAAAGTAAACTAGTGACAAAACTAATCATAGAACCTGTGTTCTAGGCAAGTGCTCAGGGCAGGAATGAATGCTAGCTCTCTTTTCTGCCCTTTCCTTGCATAGTAATTTATGAATTTCATTTATTTGAACAGACCATTTGCATTTTTATAATCTCTTTTATCACTCTAGGGTGTTTTTAATTTGAACCATGATTTCTTGCAGTATGAAGGAACGAGCCCTAGTCAAAAAACTGGGAACATAAGCTGACACTGATTCTGACTCCAGGTCATCACTTTACAGCCAGGAGTGTTAGATCAATGATTTATTTATTCATGAATAACACAGCTATCCCTTGGGACTTCACCCTCAATCAAATACATGCAGTCAAATTTATTCACACTATCCTTTACAAAATATATAGTGACAATAATCAGCCCAAACACGTAACACATTTCTTATGTAAATATGTATTTTATAATTTAACTGTACTTTAAAAATGAATTTAACACTCTGAAAAGGTGTTGACAATCTTGGAAATGGACTTTTCTGTTTATCCATATAGGGGATTCTGTACAAACAAATGTGCTTTTATCGTACTATTCTAACAAATAAAACCAGTTCAAATATTGTTTACGAGTAGGAATATGGTAAAAACAGCATTTATTCTGTCCAAGAAGTGATTGCAAGCCTTTCCTGATTTATATTCATGCCTTCATTTTTCTTAAGTACTTTTCTAGATAGCGTGTGTGAACGTTTTTTGGCCTTTTTGGATTTCATGAAGTGTTTGATATTATGACTTGCCATTTACTGCACTTTTCTATTATGTGTTTCCTTGTCTAAATCATATGATATTATTTCTGCTTTGTGATCGAATGGGTTATTAGAAATATGCAGAAAGGGGCAGAATACCAAGAAAATTATCCACTCTTATTGTAAGGGTAACTGAAACTTATAATTAGGGAATAGCAAAAAGGAAGAGAAAACATGAATAACACATTCCTTCATGAGATTCAGACTGATAAACATTTATGCTAAATTTTGTGTGGAGCTTTGAACAATTAAAGAGTTATAAGAATTCTAATACATAAATATGAGCTTTAAACTATGATCACAGGGGGATGGGGAAATGCTAACTGGAGCCCACCTGGGGACCAATATACAGGAAAACTCCATCGACAATGAAACCAAGCAAGCCACTCTTATGGGAGCTGAGAAAACAGCTCCCCTTCAGTGCAACAGGTGGCCAGTGAGTTCAGTAGAAGGACTTAGGTGCCTGTACACCAATGCCAGAAACATGGGGAACAAGCAGGAGGAACTAGTCCTCCTGCTTTCCACTGGGCACTATGATCTAGTAGGGATCACGGAGACCTGTTGGGACTCCTCTCATGGCTAGAGCATAGCCATAAAGGGCTACGTCCTTCACAGAAGGGAATGGGTAGGGAAGGGAGGTGGGGATGGTGCCCTCTATGTAAAGGAGAAGTACACCTTCTTACAAGCCAATGGCTCCAACAAAAAACAGCTTGTAGCCCAGCTGGACTGGCCTGATCTAGTGATGGGGATGGGAGCTGGGCTGAGTTCATTTGCCCAGTTCAATGGTGGCACCAGGGATGGGAATGCAGCCTAGCTGGGCTGAGTTTCCCCAGTGTGATTTTGGCACTGGGGATAGAAACTCAGCCCAGCTGGACTGACTTCCCATCCCCAGCACTATGGTTGAAACGTTTTGACTTTTGGAATGTTTTGACTAGCCTCATTTTTGTTTCAAGCCTGTTTCAAAGGTAAGGGTGTGAAAAGCCCATTGGCTAAGTTTGTGGATAACACCAAGATATGGGGTTGTGCAGACACACCCGCAGATAGGCTGCAGATACAAGAAGACCAAACAGGCTGGCATATTGGGCAGAATGGAACCAGATGAGGTTCAACATAGAGAAATGCAAAGTGCTGCATCTGGGAAGGACCCCCCTCCCCACCCCCGGACACCTGCAGGCTAGGCATCACTAATGTGAATAGCACTAAAATGAAAGGGATCTGAAGGTAACAAAAGACCCCAGCATGAATGTGAGCCGGCAGTGTGACACAGTAGCTGCTAGGGCCAATAAACTCTGGCATGCATCAATCAATGCATCTCCAGTAAACCCAAAGAAGTGATTCTCCCACTTTACTCAACACTGGTGCAGCCACAGCTGGAGTATTGTGTCCAGTTCTGGGCTTTGAACTTCAACAGGGATGGGCTACAGCTCGAGAGGGTCCAGAGAAGGGCCACCTGTATGATGAGAGACTTGCATGGCAAGACATATGAGGAGAGGCTGGGAGATTTCAGATTCTTCCACCTAAAGAAAAGAAGCCTGAGAGGAGACCTGATTGCAGCTTACCATTATATCAGAGGTGTACATCAGGGGCTCAGTGAACAATTGTTCACCAGGGCACCCTGAGGGAAAACTAGAAACAACAACCACAAATTCCTGGAAGATACTTTCAGACTGAACATTAGGAAAAACTTCTTTACAACTAGGGTGTCCAGACTATGGAACATGCTCCCCCCAGAAGTGGTGCAATCATCTACCCTAGAGGTCTTCAAGAGAAGACTGGACTGTCACCTGGCTGGGATCATCTGACCCCAGATGTCTTTCCTGCTCATTCAGGGGATGGACCTGATGATCCTTTGGAGTCCGTTCCAGCCCTATGATTCTAATATAAGATGGCTTCATAAAGAATGGGTAACCAAAAATATTCATTTTACTCATAATTGCTTACAAACTTGGGTTTTTGTTTCTTTGTTTCTTTGTTTGGGACGTAGGGGTGGTGGTTTATATGATGTTAATTCTATCTATAAATTCACCTCATTACTGATTTGGAAAATATTTAGCCTTTATGGCACATTTTATTCTGTTTCTTTTATGAGAGTTTGAAAAGAGATGCTAATTACGATTCAGTATTCTTTTAAATTAATCATGAACTTCTGGGATTAAAATCTGACCTAGAGGTGAGGATTCATCACTGTAGTTCAGGAAGCAGTACAAATATAGCAGTACAGCTCTTTAGGCTGCTATAATATATGGAAATTACCTATGTTTTTATGGATGGATGAAGGGAAACATCTTTTGTGTGACCATGTTTCTGGTACCAATGACTATTGAGAATAGGGGCAGAGGGGTGGGAAGGAGGGGAAATATACAGCAAACAGAAAACTGAAGATCCAGCTTCTTTTACCAGGAGTCTTCTATTGCATGCCTATCCAATCTTAGCTCACTTCTGCAATGGGAAAAAGATACGATTCTATGATAATGTCTCCTGTTTTCCATATCTGAAACGGGAAAAGCAACTCAGTTTTCATACATAATCCAACAGCAATCAGATGGTAATGACTTCCATTCACTACCAAGCTGATAAAACACACTCTCAGATAAACAATTAATTTCTTTCTATATCCTAAATTTTAAACTATACTTATGGGAATGACAAATTTATTACTGCACTAATTCCACAATTTGAAACATTATTCAAAGTCTACTGAATTATCTAGCAAAGAATCATTTAGATTAATCAATTATTTTGATCTAAGTAATTATTGCATAAAACTAGAATGTATGCTAAAATTTCTCAAGCAATTTAATTTTATTACCATCACATTGTAAAGTAATTACAGAGTTGGTAATTGCAGCAGTGACTTTTTTTACTTAAAGCAAATAAAATGGAACTTTTTAAAAAAGTGTTTAACAAACAATTAATTATAATAAATGGCAATGAAAGAATAAACATACAGTTCCATACAAAGTTAATTGGGGTTTCTATAATCCTGCAATGGTACTGCACTATGTAGGACAAGCAAGAACACATAATTCTGTAAGGCATGTCTGATTCATGACAAGATTAAGAAAAGAATGTAGGTTCTTAAGGGAGCAAGTGTTAGGGAAAACTGTTACAAGAGGTTAGTAGGATTTCCCTCTTGATACATTGTATATTGTAGCTGTCCCTTGTGTAGATGGAACACAAAATGCATTCAGCCCTTAGAGAGATCTACACATTATTTACCCTGGAACAAAGATAAAAGATTCCAAATGATTTCCCTTGCTCTAACATAGGGGGTCCTGTCACTCCTGTGGTTCAGATTAGTGTTTTTTCTTGACAATTTCTAACTATCCAGTAAAATAAATTAATGGCAGTGAATTCCTGTAAGTAAGAAAAGGAGACTCATTTCATAAAAGAAAGTTGCTGGATTCTTAACATATGTACCTTAACTACATACCATAAGGTATGTACCTAACCAGGGTTAGGTCATTCTAAATGCCTGGTCATTCCAGTGTTCAGAGAGGTTAATTCAGCCACAAAAGGGAACACTCGATCTAAATTAGCGCACTTTAGGTAGTACACTAAGCAAAACAGGAAAAGCTTACCCCAGTCTCCCAAAGGCCTAAAATGCATTCACAGCACATTTGCAGGGCTGGGAAAGCCAGCCACTAACCATAGTTTCAGGACTGTGCTATTCCTCCTGCCACCAACTCTTACCAGGTAGCCCTTCTGGTGGACCCTCCAGCCCCACCCCCTCTGCAGACCTGTCATCCATCCCACACCTGTCAACCATTTCACCCTCTGTGGACCATCTAGCCCCCCCCCCCAAGACATACCAGCCCCTCTCCCTACCCCAGTTACGTAAACCAGGTTCCATGCCTTTCGGGAGTGGTAAATTACTGTATGTACCACTAAAAGATGAGGATGATGTATATTTTATATATATTATTTAAAAGTATACTGAGCATGCATGCCTCCTCCCATACAGGTAATCCTACAGAAAATATGAAATGTGAGTCAGTTAAATGTTGCCATTATGTCTTCGTACTATGAAGGGAGTAGGTCCTTTCCTCATTCACAAAATTTAAAATTTTATTCCTTATCAATTGTAGCTGGAATCTTACACAATTTTCAGCATAAAACAGTGAGAACTGGCACATAGCACTGTTATCACAGTGGAATGGGAATCCAGCTTCCAACTTCCCAGTGGTTTGCCCACTGGTATCTGAGGAAATAATAGAGATGTTTTGTTCATTTTATTTAGTTCCATGCATTTACTTGGCATTAATCTGGGGTTTTTCTGTTGTGATCGCAGACAAAATATGGGAAAGAATGAGCTTCATTCACAATTTAATCCTTCTTAATTCCTTGAGCACTGTCCTATATACGAACTGGATATTCCTACAGAATTCACAGTGTTCATACTAATAATTATTTAATTATAATGCACATACATACCATAACTGGGTAGGCAACATTAATTTTGGCATTGCCTACTTTTGAGTAAAAAGTACTTTTAGTAAAAAAAAATAACTTTGTTTTTCCTACAACAACAATATTCTTTGAATGTAATTTTATATGTATGACATATTTTAAATTTGGGAGGATAGGTAAAAAAACATTTCAAAGACCATTACCAACTTTGTAATAGTTTAGTTTTCCTGAAGCTACCCCAGTTCAGCCAGAAAATGTACCACTGAAGTGAAGGTAAGGCCTTCCTTTGATTTCGGTGGCAATTTTTCCAGTCCTCTGAGTCTGCGATACTCCTCCTATATCTTAACAAGGTTAAGTATTTTTTTTTGGATGGGAAGCCCCCTGGAGCATCAACATTTATGTCATTACTGAATGATTGCACTGTTGGTAATACCATTTTTCAAATGAGAAATACAGCTGATGCTGTGAACTTTGTTTCAATTGAACATCCATGGCATTTTTTGCAGAAGTATAGTTGTTAACCTAGTATTCTTTGAGTAAACACATTCTGCTTCACTGCTTCAACTGATTATAGTATTTTTTTTAAAATTCCTTCCCTAAAATGCTAGGTAGTCTTGTTGTATAGTGTTTGATCCCAAATATGTTTATTTTTAGTGATGAATGAAGCAGTGTGTCCATTTTTTTAAAGATCCATTAAAAAAAAATCACATTAGGTTCTTCTGGGATAAAAGGCACCACATAAATTCATCATATTATTATTTAGTTTCTTTGAATTTTTAGATAAAAAATGCTAAAGCTGCCAAATTCAAACTTTAATGAAATTATATTTCAAACTATACAATTATAGGGCTCATCCTCTTCCTTTTTAGTGTTTTCTCATTTTCTCATGTTTTGCAGATTTCATGCTATGGGGAACTCAAATGACTTAAATATATATGCATGATTTGCTTATTAATATATTATGTCCAGTGAAAATATAATGTCTTCCATAGTTGTGAATAGGTGCATTTAGACAAAGACAAAGGAAACAAATGTATAATGTTATTCTAATGACTGCTGTTTTCAGGTTCTGTCATGCCAGTTTCATCTGCAGCCTCACTGAAAGCCACAGGTGCAAAGATGTGTGTGTCAATTATTAACAATCAGTGAAAGGATGCTGCAAAGAAATGTTTCCCCTATAGAATACAGAAAACTAAAAAGCTTAGAGAGAACAAAAGGACACTATATTTGATGCAAAAAGCACAATAGGCTTTGAATGTTAGTATGCATATATATATATATGGTGATTACAAATAAAAGTTGTCAGGAAGGAAAACCCTATATTGGTAAAATGTCGAGTTAATTTGCAAAGATTCAAAGCACTGAAAATTACCTATTGAATGAATTATATGTTCTCTACAAAAACTATTTGCCTCAGTGTACATGTCATTTACTATTTACTCTGTACTAGAAACAATTTTTAGTATCAGTGCAAATAAACAACATTAGTAGCAAAGAGATGTTATATAAAAGTCTACTATGCCAAAGTTCTTTGTAGTATAGTTGAATAGATGGCACCATGTGGGGTCAGGGAACTAAACAGTATAGGTTACTTTATATTTCTATTACTATCAGCCCTTTCCTTCTACTGCATTTGTGTTTCTACACCTCTTGTCTTTGCTCAGATTATAAGCGCTCTCTTGTGAGAGATCATGGACTCTCACAGAGAGTCACTGGGGACTAGACTGTGTTGAAGCCTCTGGACACTAATTAATGCAAATAACAAATGTGACTACTTAATGGGGAACTCAGAAGGCCTTCTAATTTTCATGTTCTACATGTCCCAACATATTTAACAGTGGGTGCATCTACATGTGACACTACATCACCATATGGTTGCACTATGGTGATGTAGCATCTACAGATGTCTGCATATGACCAGCAGCTACTTTTCCATAGCAGTGCACTCACCTGTTATTGTGTGTCGCTACAGCAAAAAGAGCTGCTAAAATTAACTGTGTTACACATATAGTGCAGTACAGGTGATTACTGCACTGTACTTTAGTACTTTGTTTCCCAAAAGGAAGTACTAGAGCACAGTGCAGTAACAATGTTGCTGTGGTGACTCTAGATAACCTCGGGCCGATCGCATGCCCCCGTGGCGGCGACGATGCATTGGAATGTCTGCCCTATCAACTTTTGATGGTACTTTCTGTGCCTACCATGGTAACCATGGGTAACGGGGAATCAGGGTTCGATTCCGGAGAGGGAGCCTGAGAAACGGCTACCACATCCAAGGAAGGCAGCAGGC
>NW_017728947.1:37302616-37326216 GCF_001723895.1 Crocodylus porosus
GGGCCCTCAGCAGCGTGGCATGCGGCCGGCAGGAGAGGCTCCCCACTGGGCTCCAGGATCCCCTACAAGAGGCTGCAGCCAGCAGGAGAGGCTCCCCAGCTCCAGGAAGGATCTGAGCAGCGACCTGAGGGGTTCCCAGCTCTGCTTCCTTCTCCTCCAATCAGAGGCTGGGGAGCTCGACTTGAGGCCAGGCTCTGGGAAGGTCGAGACCCCTAGCAGGCAAACACAGTGCCACCAGTGGTGGCTATGTGGTCGTGATCATGCCTACCATGTGGGAGATCTGTGTTTAAGTGCCAGCTGAGGTGACTTGGGGTGAGTGAGGTAACAAGAAGCAAATCTTCTTGCCGTGGAAAAGGGCCATTGTGTTTTCTCCCCCTCCAGGTACCAAGGCCCTGTGTTTCCTTGTCATTTGACATTTTGCATTTTGTGCCCTTTGTATATTTCACTAACCCATATTGTTTGTTCTGCTGTTTGTGTTTTATATTTTGTTAACTCTGTTTTGTCAATGATTGTAAGTGTCTAACCTTGGTTGAATTCTGCCTCCTTGGGGCATTGTAGTGTCCACTATACCCTCTGATTTATGCCTGTTATGTTCCCAGTATTAAAAGGTATATGGTTAAGTCCCCATTGGTGGTCTGGCTCTGCTCTGTAGGGGGAGGAGAGTCCCTACACCTTCCACAGCACTTGTGCACCTGTTTTGATTCCTTCAATTGGAGAGGGGGTACCTCTTGGAGTAATGCCAGGGTTACACATGTATTAACATAATTCTTATCTTCCTGATTTTCCTTCTGTATAGCTTACTGTTGTAGCTAGTTGCAGTTTATAACTTGATTTATTGGAGCAGTATTCCTTTCATCATTCCTGCTTCCTTCTAGTTCAACTAAGGTATTTTTATTTATTTATTTATTTATTTAAAATATAGTAGTGCAAGGAAAAAAAAAACAGATTGTTGCTTTAAGAGAAACCATAATACCCAGACAGGGCTGTAATGGAAGGGGAAATAACCACAATCATTGTGATCCACCTGACTCTAGAAAACACATCATATAGTTAAAACATGCCACATCAAAAACGCAAAAGGGAGTGATGTGGCCAGCATGCACATTCTGCTGCATCTTGTTCCCCAGCCTGAATGGCTGGCTGTCATTTACAGCTGGCTTGCTAGGGAGAGCTGAAATGTGGACTGAGTTTTATGCTTCTAGAGCTACAGCAAGATGCCTTAACTACACTGCTATTGGACCCCAAGCAATGAGCTTTAAGACTCTTTAAATATCAGGAACATTACATGAGAGTTTGTAACCAAAGACTCTGGCAATGGCCCTTAAGGGGACTACCAATCATTATACTGAAAAATAGAACAATATGTAAAAACGAAACAAACCCCCCCGCCATTTTGCTTTCCTGTAAGTATATTATTGTATTGCTTGAGAAATGTGTCAGATGAACAGACATGGAGGTGAAATTACTGTTTATTCACAACATGGGAGGAGCAGTAATAGCTAATGTCTCTTGCTGTGGCTTCAGTTGCACAAATTTAGACATGTGACAGAAGCCTCCCCAGAGAACCTAGTTGTAAACAGGCTCTTGGTCATTTGGACTGAGGGAGGTGGTAGGAGTAAGGAGGGGGGAGTAAAGAGGCCTCAAGTGGTATTAGTCATATCCAATTCCTTCTAGGCACCTGGCTAGATAAGCTGGAATGCCTAATGATACTGGTCTGGGCCCCTAAATTCAGATGGGCCTTTAGCTTGATTCGCACAATTGTTATTGCACAAGCAACAGCAGAACAAACTTCTGATAATCCAGCCCATCCAGTTGCCTCAATCCTGCATTATAGATCTCACCTTAAGGGATCAAGAGTAAGTTTAGGCCACCAATGAAACTTTTGCTTGTGTTAGCTGTCTTCCGCCAGACTTCCCACTACAGGTGGCTCTTTTAATGTGTAAAATCATAAGATAACATGGTGGCTAAAAGGTGGCTTTTTTTGTTTCTTACAATGGCAATCCTAATTTTTAATAGGAAGTTATGGTGGGAATAGATCTTAGGATACAATGGATACACCATGGACTTATAGTCTCCATAGGGTGACTGCATTAAACACAAACTGAATCTGTAATTTGATGTTTTAGTGTAAAGAGCTCCTCTGATAGACAGTTCACTCTAAAAGTGGTGTAGGCAGCTGTCACAATAAGGACGGAGAAAGTATGTGGCATAGTTATGTATCTTAAGCAAATACTCAAGATTTGGGAAGCTCTGTAGAAATCTGCATTATTTGGAGTTGGTAGATCCTAACTTTTATTGTTTCAAATGGGCAAAGCAGTATGGGCATGTGAGCTCATTTCCAGTAAAAGATTTGATAGAAAGCCTATGTGTGCAAAGATTTACTACTTCCTTGTCGCCACCCCTGCTCCCCTTTTTCTTTGCCGCTTGGGACACAAAATGGCATCAAATTGTTTGTGAAGTTTAAGTTCCTGTCAGGTTGTCTTTTCATCCATTACTTGAACAAAGTTGGAGCAACCTTGTATATTGCACTGGGAAACTGTTTCTCAGAACACAAGGGTGCTATAAAGCATATTACTTGGAGAATTGGATTGCTCTGGTTTCATGGCTTATGATTTTGTATCATGAAAAGGCATGAGAGCTGCTGAATATAAAATGATCAACTGTTATTGTAACTTGGAATATGGAATTTTTGAGTTAGCTTAGGAAACAAATGTAAAACAGTGCTTACAGCATAATGATAAAATCTTGTTATAGAAACTTTGCTTTATTACATGTCTGAGTGCTTCTAGGTGCTATAGTAATATAAAACAATAATACTAGTAATAACAACTCAAATATGTATACTACTACTACTACAACATTTTTTTGGATTCTCTGTAGTCTGTCCGAGTCATTGTTATGATGCCTCAGACTGATGTGCTTTGGAATATCCAACAAAATAGAGGCCCATCTAGTATGATTTCTGAGGTATCTGACTGTATTTTTAAACCAAATGTAGTGATTCACTACAGACCCCTGGTATTAGACCTTTATTTTGACAAAACCTTTGTAAGCCATTTTTATAAAGGGATGATAACTATTCTGCTACTTACACAGCCTCATTGAAAACATGTGTTGTTCTTTCTTCTATTAAGGCCTGTTATTTCAGATTAACAAAAATATCCACACAAAATGATAAGAAAGAAAAAGTAAGGTTTTTTTCTCCTAAGTAGAATCTGTTTGCAATTTTTGCATGAAATATCATTTTCATTAAATAGGGTCTTTTTTCCAAATAAAAATGGTTTCAAATAGCATTTTGAAATAAAATCCAGTTCATTTCCAAAAACCACTGTTTTCATGCAATATTCTGTGGAGAATATAGAGAAAGGAAAGTCGTATATGGATTTGAATCGTTAGGGATTCCTGTGATGTGTACACAATACATTATAAACCGTTCTACTTAGTTGTAGGGAGAAGTCTGGTCCCTCAAAGGCTCAGACTGCAGCTGCAGGTGGTCAGTGGAAAATAGCCACTGGATGCCAGACTAGGAGGTATCTGGAAGCAATGACCAGCTAACAAGGGTGCAGCCAGACAGGGTTAAGGAAATCCAGGAATCATTGCTAAGGAAAGAAGCCAGAGCTAAATTGTTCCTCTTCTAACATCAAGAGAAGTTTTGGTTTCCAAGGTGGCATTGGTGTAGAAGAAATGGCCTGAGTACAAAGTTAACTTACCTGTTTAAGACAAGAAAGTGACCTGCTTACTTTTTCCTGTAGAGGAAAATACATGGAATGATACTGAGTAAAGTACATATTTGTATCCTTTAAGATAGGAGTAAATTTAATTTTTTTTGCAAGACAAAACTGTAGCTATAACCTAATCTCTTTGCAGTTAGGTAAAATTCTCTATATAAAAGTAGGAGACAAAAAGATGGATAAAAAGGCAAGCTTCCTTTTTACTTAGCTTCTGTGAATATGTATCATTTTAAAACATCAATATTTTCAGTGGTACGTTGCTAAAATCTCAGTCTAGGAATATTTGTCAAATCAAGCATTTTCTTAAATGACTGTTGAAAATCCAGTCATGCCCCCTAAGTATATGTGTGAAGTATATGTATATGTCATGACCCTACATAGATCTCTGCAACCCAGAAAGAAAGCAGGCTAAGCTGCTTGCATTCATCTTTCCACATTTTGTCCTTTTGATGTAGTGGAGGCTACTCTCTACAGGTCTAAGCTTGCTGAGAAGGTGCTAGTAGACTATAGACAATGGAGGAGGGTGTCTGAAGGCAATACTTATTTTCATTCCCCCCAGTCCCTTAGAGCTCTGGGTAGAAATGTAATATGTTCAGAAGCTCCATCAGGACATTACTTCCCTATTCTTTATACAGATGGTCCCTGTTTCTTGTTGATCCCCAGGAATGTGCAAAGATGCTAGGGGGTCTATGAGGTTTGGAAGCTAACTATTAGTGCTGTGTGAAGCTTAGGTTCCTGATACAGTTCGGTGGAGATTCAGCCCGATTTAGTGGCCAAAACTCTGAATCTGAATCAAATCAGGAGACCCTTTAATCTCTCCAAATCAAATCAGAACCCTCCGGATCAATTTGGAGAGATGTGGAAAGATTCACATATAGCCACAGCTTTAAATATTTTTTCTACATACCTCAAGGTAGCAGGTGGCTTGTGAATGATGTGATGCTGGTGCAGATGGAGCATCCCACAGCTCAGCAGCAGACCCAGAAGTGAACCAGAAGCACTTTTGGTCCATTTCTGGGTCCTCTGGGGAGCGCGCATCCCCCCCATACCCCTTCCCAGCTTGGCAACTGGTGCCTTCTGGGTCTGGGGGGAAACCTGGGGTCTTCCTGTGGCTGATCACTGAGCTGAGGGGGATGGGGGCCTCCCCAGCATGCTCCCCAGCGGACCCAGAAGTGGACTGGAAGTACTTCTGATCCACTTCTGGCTTCACCAATAAGCACTCAGCCCTCCCCGATGGTCCTTCTGCCCCAGCATTGCGATGTTCACAAACTGTGCCTGGTACCTTGAGGTATATAGAAAAAACATTTAAAGCTGTGTCTATGTCTGAATCGCTGATTCTCTGAGTCAGCACTGAATCTTCAGATTCAGCTTCAGCCGAATCGAATTGGGGACTGTAATCCAAATCAATGAATTTAATCACTGTACCCAATTTGGGCCAACTCTGAATCGAAAATGGCCTGTTTCGCACACCCCTACTAACCAAGTGTTTTATGTGAAGTGAAGGAAAATACTGCTTGTGTAAATTGAAAGAATGGACAGATGTTTGTATGAGGGAAGGCAGCCCCACTCCCTCCCCAAAGCTCCCTGGAGTTCCATTTTGGGGGGTAGGCGGAAGGAGCACTCTTTCTCTGTGTGCTGACTGGTCTTCATACCAATGGTTGAAATTCTGCTATGGGAGATCTAAAAACTGAGAGAGGACTTCAGAGTTTGCTAGTGCTTGAACCTTGCTCTGTAGTCAAATAGCTTATTGATCAAAACAAGCAACAACAACCTCAGAGATGATGTGTTTATGCTTTGTCATCCAGTTACAAGAGAAGGGAAGCTAGGCATACCTCCTTTGTAACTGTAGGTTTGTACATACCTGTTCCTATAGGGTCCCTCCTACATGTGCAGATAAAGATGCAATTAAATCTAATGCATGATTGACACACCTGCACCTCCTGGCATGCCACACATGCCTGCCATGCCTCCTCCTATGCTCTACTTGCACCAGTTCCTGTGGTTGCAAGCCCTGCACCTAACAGGGCTTGCAGCAGTGTTCACCCTGCTGCAGGCCTTGAAGTGGGGCTTGCAGCAGGGCCAGTGCCAGCCCTACTGCTAGTCGGAGCCTTGTCAGCTGTGAGGCTGGCAGTGGCTGAGAGCCCCTCGGTTGAATGTGTGGCCAGTTCCAGCCCTTGTGGCTGGAAGCCCCATCAACCAACACTGTAATACAAACAAGCTACTCACTTATTACACATTGTTTGTGGAATAACTTTATAGCTTATTGCTTGTTTATCACACCAGTAGTTGGTGAACATGTAGCTGGGTCACAACTTAAGATGTGATTAACTGGTTAATCATGCCTTAAGTATAACATATAGGTGGGTCCTTACTGCTCATCTTTATGTCTTTTGTCTGCACAGCTCTTCTATTAAGTGTTGTATTTGTGAATAGCTGTGGAGAGACCTGCAAATGCTTCAGTCTCTTAAATTCCCAGTGTTCAGATTGCTCGTGCATACTGAATAGATGTTTCCAAAGTCAAAGGTGAAGCCGGATAGACCTTAACCGGTTCAGTCCCCGATATATTTAGGAAGGAGGGGAAAAACACAAAAGCCAAAATATAATAAATAGACATACATTCCTGTATTTAGATGTGAATTTTAAACTATGCTAATTTTATTCATAACAGTTGTTCCAGGCAATTTCTAGTTACAGTATTCCTGCAGTTAGTAAGACATTGATATTCTCTGGCAATAAGTGTTTCCATAAGAAAACCCTCCTTTGTGGTGCATTATTCCCATGCATCACTGAGGTGGTGTGTCAGAACATCAGATGAAGTCCAAGGACTCCCCAACAAATTATAAAATGTCTTCTACATATGCAGCTAGAAATTCCAAGTGGGAAGTTCCAGATGTTTGCCAATAGTACTAATTAGTATGATTACTGAATATTAATAAGATTGTACAGAATAAATCTTCTGGTGTTGCATAGAAGATTTATTTTTTCTATTTAAACAATGGCATGAATTTAAAGAGATTGAAAAACTGATTTAACCTTCCAAACCTGGACAAGGATGCAGGTGAATGTGGGAGTCTTTCAGAGTCAAGGGTGGCACTGCACAGAGAGGCATGGGTGGCACATCCAAAAGCAGCTCAAACCTGTGTTTACATTGTTGGCCCCTTGACTCTATTGCAATTGGAAGAAGTTATAAAAGCCATAGGATCTATGCAACTACTGTTATGCTATGATCATGTGATCACAAAAATTGAGTTTATATTATCTTTTAGTTCAATGCCTTCTGGTCCCTACTGTTTAATAGATAAATGTTTTCCATTGCCATTTGATTTCCAGCAAGGTTTATGTTTCCTGTTTTTTAGAAAAAGTGAATTCACTCTCAAAGTGTATCTAAGTTTAAGCATAAATTTGGTTTAACAGAACACAAAACCAAAATAAGAGAATCCAAAGGGAATAACTGTGTGAACTGCAAAGTGATGGGAAGTTGTTTCTGCAAATTAGTAATTATTTCCATTTACTGGAATAGATTATTTCCATTTACTAGAATCTCCTATTAATGAATTAGGTATTTCTAGGTGTATGACCCATGCACTGCATTAGAACACAGGTAATGTCAGATGAAAGTATATAGCATGAAAATACATATGAAAGTCTCCTCTTGTGGCCATGTTAGGTTGTTAATAGGAAAGTGTTAAGATCTCTAAATAGCTCAATTTTTTGTATAAGAGTGGGGGAGGGGTGTTGTTTTCTGTAATACTATGCCAACCTGGGGCCGTTAGGCACTGAGGCATAAGTATTTCTAATATTGTTTTTAATCCCATCTGGCTTAACTAGAGTTGCTGTTTTTATTAACCAAATGTCTAATACTTTAAAATTCTTCTTCTTTGACTTGATTTTTTTCCCATTGGAGAAACCATTTCCCATTTGTAGCTCAAGCCCTTTTTAGGTTGTCCAAATACAACCTATTCTGAAGTGCAAGGAGGGTCTGGAGCCAGGATTTCTATACAAGCTCAAATATCTCTTTAAGCCATTTGCCTTGATGTAACTATGCTAATTTTATATATATTACTAATCCCAAGCAGACCCTGTTTAGATCATTTTGGAGTGTAATTAATAAGCTGCCCCACTCTTTCCGTATAAAGGGGGTAGTTATTGGTTCTGTTTTTAAACCCTTTGTCTCCTGTTTTTGAATGAGGAACAGACTGTAAAAAGTCCTGTTTTTCCATTTATCAGTGGAAATACATGTCAATCATTTGTCCTCGTGATTCTGTTGGCTATGCCTAGAGGGCAGTGCACAGCCAAGACAAGCAGGGTTCTGAGCCAGCCAGGGATGGAGGAAGGTGACCTTTTTTGGTGGCCCCTCCACTTGTTGCTGATTGGCTGATGAGGCAGTGTCCCCATCCCTCACCACTGATTGGCCAAGGGGGCTGGTGGTCCTGCACCCCACCAAGGGGGTGCCCTGTATTCTGGGGATGTATCAGTGAATACCCTACTTGAAACAGAATGTGAAACTGGTTTTCATCTCTTAACTTGTTTTAGTAATCTCCTATGCTAGCTTCCACTTTCTATTGAAAGAACTGTTCCAAATAAGCAAAATCCTTATCACTTTTGGATCAAGGTGAATTAAATCTTGGCTAAATCATAAACCAGGATTTCTATGAACCATGGGAAGTAAGGAATGGGGAGTTCATGGTTGAGAATAAACCTGGTCTTTTTAATCACTGGAATCTCAAACTGAAGTTTTCGTGAAGATTTTTTTAGTTCTCGTGTGTTGTGATTGTGCTACTCCTGCTTTCAGCACAGTGAAGCCTCTCAGAGGGTTTGCAAGTCCACATTTTACAAACCAAGCAAGGATGGGGAAGGGTTATGTATTTAAAATAGTTTTAGGTCATTCACTTATAACTATCATAAAAACAGTTAATATGTGAGCCACACAGTTGGTATGTATATCCTTAATTAAACTTAAGGTCTGGTTTAAGTGTGTCTCATCTAGAAATGGCTCAGTGCATACCTTACAGCTGTGAAATATATGTGTAGTCTTTTGAAAGCAGCTCCTTTCACTTGCTGCCAACATCCTTGAAGGTGAAGTGTGTTGTGGGGGGAGGTCTTTCATGGATGAAAATGGATTATTTTTAGATCCTTGATCTGTCCACTGAGACTGCTGTAAAGGACAAGAGAACTGCTAAACTGAGAGTTTTATAAGTCACTGTGTCATTGTACACAGCTGAAGCAGGAATAAATATAATATTGTTGAATAATTTTTTCTGCTAAAAAACAACAACGTTGTTTTAGTGACATTACAGGATGTTCATGATGAGAAAGAAATCAAGATAGCTATATAAACTAGATTTATAAAATATAAACCAGATCAAAGTGCATCTCTAAGACTCAAACTTTATAAAATATAGTCAGGCTCATTCTAATTACAATGTGGATATAAATGCTGAGACAACAGTCAGATTATTCAGTGTCAGAAAAAAAAAAGATTGCATCTTTTCATGATAAAATATAACAATAGTGTATTGATATATAGGAAAAATAAATGTCTGTTTATCTAGTCTGTACTGATCCCATTCACAGTGACCTAGACATTTTGTAAAGATAATGCAAATTATTTCCTGGAGACTTTCACTTGGTTTATTGGAATCCTATGAGCCAGTCTTCTTGGCCAGTTTTTTATATACTGCATAGTTTTACATCAGTCATTCTGCAGCAAATTCATTTGATCAAGGAAACAGAAAACAGGAAAGAAAAACAAAGAAAGAAACAAAGACACAAAAATAGTCCTGAGGATTTTCACCAATGCCACACACACACAGAGTATATATATGGAAAGGAGTGGAAAAGAACAAAGCAGCAAGAAAACACACACACACACACACACACACACGTATGTGCCTGTAAGAGTTCAGGCTATAATGAATCCATTCTATTTTCTTCTTTACAAATGAGAACAAGTCAAAGACTCTCTTGCTGCTTTTGTTCTTTTCCTCTTAAATGAATGATTCATGATTTTTACTGAGTGTTCTTTCACCCCTTTTACAACCTGGACAGCCAAATTGCATTGTCATTTTTAATTATACTTCTACATTTATACAGCACACACAACTATAAATTTCTATAATGCATTACTCCTTGATGATGATAATACGCTGCACAATCGTAATTATCCAGATGTTATATGGAGTTATGAGTAAGTTCCTATAATCCAGTCACTCAATACTTATGAGAAATTTCAATATAATTAACAAATGCCAGGGGCTTTGGCTTCATTTTAGGTAGTAGAAGATTTGAGATAAAACATCTGTCCTAGATCCTATCAGGATTGCCTGAGTTTTACCGGTGAGTAAAATGGTACTGTGTCCAGAAGTCACACAGCAAGAAAATAAAAGTATTTTAAAGCTGCTGTAGCATCAAGAAAAAAGGGCAAAAGAGATTATTAAGAGCAGCAGAGAAATTAGAGGTTTATTTCACCTCCCTTCCTGTAACCTGTGCTTCCCTCCAGCTGCCATACAGATTGCAGCAAAGTTGAGGCACAGAAAATTTTAAAAGAAGTGAATAATGCAATAGGGAAGAGGAGGATCATAATCAGAATACAGTGATTTTTTTTCCACTGCTTTGACTTGCATCATCTGCACAGGCAGTAGGTGCTGCAGAGTGGCTGTAAAACAACCAGATAAGACCAGCGGCAGTTTGCTGTCAGGCATATATATCATAGTAGAAAGGGCAAGATGTTGGAGACTTAGGTCTACACAGATCAAGAATAAATGAGTGTTTAAAAAGATCAGGTTGACCAAGATGAGCTGGAAGTTGGAACAAAGCTGGAAGCCAAATGAGAAATATTAATAAAAGGAAGTAAGAGAGATCGGAGCTAGGTGAGTTCTTATTATGAAAATGAAATGTGCCTCAGAAAATGATAGTAGATAGAGGCAAGGAAAAAGAAGAGAGCCAAGAATTAAAGATGTGGCTAAATAAGATTAGGGATTGGAAAGCACAGTTTGGAAGAGGATGTCTGAGGAATCGCTCATAGGGAGATATATAGACTAGAATGGATATCAGAGAACCAATGGCTTTGAGGAGCACAAAATAACATGGAGGATTAATAAGCAGCACAATGGAAAGCAAGAAATGCTTCTATGGTCTGGGTCAGTAACAAGCAAGGCTGCTGAAGATGCTGCGGTGTTTGTAGAGACACTTCAAAGAAGTTGGAGGGCATTTTGTTTTGTTGACTGGATGAATAGAGGTAGTCTGCCCTCAGTATCTATCCAAAATCCAAGAAATCAGTAAAGTGTTCTACACTTTTAGTCTTGGCAACTTTAACTCGCATCCTGCGGTCTTCTGTGAGTGAATATAGGCAGTAGCATGTATATTCTGTTCAAATTCCATCTTCAGTAATTATGACTCAAAATCCTGTATGGCTTTATTAGGCTACATAATTATTATGAGAAACAAAGGATGGTCCAGTGTTGAGTAGGACACTAGCAAGAATTCAGAAGCCTTGCTCTGCAAGAGATCTTATGTGACAATCTTGGGGATAGATCTTCACAAGCAAAAATCTTCAGAAACGTAACTCCCACTGAAATGAATAACTGGTGTTTTGTTCATTGTACCAATATGCATACCTCAGGAAGTGAATTGCTATCATTCTGATTTAGGAGATTTACACCTACACTGTATTAACTTTGAATTTATGCAAAAACACTGAAATCAATGGAAGTTAGGTACTTCTGAGGTTCTAGGATTTAGTATATCTGTACCTCATAGTTTTTCTCTGAAAATAAGGATGATAGAATTTCTCTACCACCCACTGGTTATGTGATACTGGTTGTATGATAAGTACATTAAACACAGAAGTGCTCAGGTTTCATATGTACCTATACATTCTTCTCACCTAACAGTTGTGCTGTTGTTCCTTCCTCTCATCTCAAAAGTGGCTTTAAGTAAATAAGTCCTTAGAAGTTTTTATATCACTTTGTCAAAATTTATACATATTGAATTTAAAGGCGTGACATTCATGATTTTCAAAGGAGCCTAATGGAATGTGGTACCCAAATCCAGTGGAAGTTGGATGTTTCGTTTCCTTAAGCTCCTTTACAAATTCCAGGCTATGTAAATACATTCAAAAATATTTATCTCATGAGATGGCTGTATTGTTATGCCCTCAGAAATATAACTATCCCTTCATCACCACTCACACACTCTCTCTTCCTCCCATGGGGGAAATATTTTGTTCTTTTGGCTGAATATCAACAGATTCATGTTGTTAAAAAATATCTAACGGGCTTTAAATATATATATTGTATTGTTGCAATATTTAAGGGCTTTAGAAATACTTTGATGTTTCATAATATACTTAGGGCCCCAGATCATGAAAAAATAACCAGTCAGTCTCATTCTATCTATGAATTTTTTACATGCTGCTTAAGGGGAGAGGATTTTTTTCAAGTGTGATTTATTAAAAGAAAAAAACCAGCTTTGCATGGATGAACATGGTACTAGAACATGGAGGACAAGGGACCAATCTGAAGTGGATTAACAGGGGAACGTACAGACACTTGCTATAGGCAACTTTCATAGGCAAGAACATTATGAAAACATCACTTAAGGAACATAGTTGGATTAAATGACAGTATCTTCAGCTGTTCTTTTTAAAATGGACACAAAATTCAGTGAACACCTTTTGAAGTCCTTCACTGCAGGAGGTTTTTGAGTCAAATTATAAGTAGGTCTGGATAGACTGTATAAAAAATGGATGACTTTGTGACAAATTATTAATTTATACAGTTACTAAGTGTCTGTTTGGAGGTAGTTCATTGTCATCTGTATGGCAAATAGATAAAAGCAAGCATCTTGATCACTAACAAGTGGTCAACTATAAATTTCTGAATAGATTTGTTTTGAGAACACTATAAAACTTTTTTTCCCTTATCTCCTGAACTGTCTGTCCATCTCCCTCCTCTTTTCCTTGCTGGCATGATAGTCATAAAGTATCTATTACTTGGCCCTTCTGAAAGCAGGACACTGAACCTTTTTGTCATCAGTACAGAATCAGCGTCTCTGACACATCAGGGAGAAGATCAGTTAATAAAAGCCATGTAGATGTATTACATTTCTACAGGGAAAATCACTGCTTTCCAAATAGAAACCATGAGTGTACAAGTGTTCACCGAGTTTCTCCTGCAGGAAAAAATGTCTCCAGCGGCAGAAAGATCTTCCTTCTTCAGTAAGGATGGAACAAGTGTACAATCCCCTGCCACTTGACTCTTCCCAGAGACGAGGAAGAATTGAAAGATGGGGAAATGCTCCTTAAATTTCCACCAGTAGAAGTGAACAGTTGGTTGTGGCTGGAAAAGAACATTCCAGGAAAGGTAATTAAGGCCTTTGCCACGGTTTTACTATAGAAGATGCTGGGAAAATATTTATTCCATACTTTTTCAGGTAATAAAATTCTAACTAGATTGTGATGTGAAAAGAAAAGTCACTAAATTTAACTTAAGAAAAATCAAATCGTCAAAAGCAGATACAACACACTGAAGAAGTCTGAAAGAGTTTAATAATGATTTATCTGAATAGGTTTAAAAAATGGCACAATGCCTCATTAAAAAGGTTGTTTATACAATGACTGGAGGAAAGAAAATACTATGTCTAAATTATGCAAGGAACTAATCTTGGTAAGCCAGCTTTTGGTACAGGCATTTGATTGAAATTATGATTTGAAATAAAACCTTATAAAATACCTGGATGATGACAACATGATAGGGAGTCATCTGCACAGTTTCTACAAAGGAAAGTCATCTGTCTCTAATAACATATTAGAATTGTTTGAAGATTTCAATAAAAAAATGAATAAGGGCAAAGTGGTTGTTATAATTTATTTGGACATCCTAAAATATGACTATACTTGGGTTTGGTTGTAAGAACAATTTTAGGCATGGACATTGTTCAGTATGAAGAGAGAGTGAAAATATTAGAATGGTTTGTTAGAGAGGAGATAATTTTGTAAGTGCATGTTTAGAAATTTATAAAAAAAAAAAGCAAAAGATTTTCTATTTATCACTTCCTAGAACACATGAATATTTGATGAAATGGAAAGGCAGCTAATTTAAAACTGATTGTAGGAAATACTTTTTGACGTGACAATTAGGTTAGGAAGCTCATTGCCATTAGTCATCAGTAAGACCACATGTAGTTAGTAATAACATCACAGTAACAGAAGTAATGCTTAAAAACAACACATTTGAAAGCAACGTAAGTTATTCTTGCTCTGGGACCAGCCGGCTACCTGACTGAGGTTAGGAAGAAAGTTTCCCTATGAACAGATTATTCAACAACTGCTGGCTGCCTGTTTTCCTGCACTTTGCTCTGAAGTATTTGGCACTGATCATGATTGGAGGTGTGCTATTAAACTAGATGGACGATGAGTCTATTTCTGTGTATTCAGGACAGAGGAATAGATGGAGTCCAAGCTTTAAAAGCAGCTACTGATTTTGGGTGCCTAACTTCAGAACACCTAATGCCATTTATATGACCTTTTATGTAGATTCCTCTGTTGCTTTATGGACACCTAGGAACCAGACTGAGAAACATTAAGTCAGGGATAGGCAACTCCCAGAACATGTGCCAATTAGCAGCACATGGAGACATTTTCCTTGGCACACCAGGTGTGCCAAGGAAAATCGTTGTTTTTTTTAAATTATTCAAGTTGGTGCTCTGAGCTCTCTGGAGCAGTGACAGCTCCCGATGCTGTGGCAGGCACTGGTGGCGGGGTGAGGAGAACCCAGCAGGGATGCTGCCTATCTTCTGCTGACCCTTCCCCCATGTCTATGGTTCAGCTGACCCTGCAAAATCCAAGAGGCCGCCACACACCCCACTACCACCAATTTTGCAGGTTCCTCTGCACACCCCTCACCCCACTGCTCGCTGCTCACTTCTGATCAGCAGGGAGGCAAAAACCACGATTGTAAATATGATGTTTTTTCTGTCTCCTGGACAGACAGCAACACACAGTGAGGCTGCCAGAGCCCCAGGGTCAATTGGCAGTGAAAAGCAAATATGGCATCATATTTTAAATGATTTTTGCCTCCCTGTGGATCAGGAGCAAGCAGTGAGCAGTGGGGCCCCTCCACAAATCAATGGTTATGGGGTGCACAGGGAAACTTACAAGATTGAAGGTGTTGCTGCACAGCCCACTCCCTCCCTCCATTAAATTGGTAGGTTCCTAATCAGAGATGATGGTTTGGGGGCTATGGCGACCCCTTCTAGTGCTACCTCTCCCCTCCCCCAGGTCCCCGCCACCTTCCTTGTCTGGCTGAGTCCACTCCACTCCCACTCCCAGCACACCCCCACCAGAAAGAGGCTGGTGCCACCCCTATCCCTAACCATGTGCAGCTCTTGGGAGGGGGAGCATTCCCCACCCCCCCATTTCCACCAAGGCTGCTGGCAGGGCTCCAAGCAGCTTGCATTGTGCTGCTGGCCAGGGCTGGATTTGGAGTTGTGGCAAGTAGCCTGAGACCAGCCACCACCCCATATAGCAAGCCTCCCCTGGCACCACCTCTGTACCCAACCATCTTTCTGCATTGTTGGGTGGTGGGGAAGGGACACCAGCAGCTGCTGCTGCCACTGCCTTGTGGGCCCAGTGCCTGTGCCGCTCACCCACACATCTACATTGCGGGGGGGAGGGCAGATGCTCCTCATAGTTTCATTATTCGCTTTTACTTTCCCATGCCCCCCTGTTCCTTTTACCTCCCTCTTTTCTTTTTTTTTCTTTCATCCCAAAATGCTTTAAAAAAGAATACAAAACCACAAAGGTAGTATATGAAGTTTTATTTATTGTCACCAAATGTAGAATTTTTAGAAAACCTGGTATTTATTTACTGCTAAAAAACAAAAACAACATTTATGATTATTAACTAAATTCATATGCAGTGCATCCTGCCATGTACCCCCTGCCCTGTTTTTTGTTTTTTTCTGGCACTCCAGCATAAGGTAGATATTACAGTTTTTTCAGCACTCCGGGCAAAAATGTTCCCTACTCCAGCAGTAAGTAATTTGACCACTTACTTCAAATGTAAATTCCTGCCTATGTAAATCTATCATTGTTTATATGTTTTGCAGATAAACAGAGAATTTCTGTCTGTTGAGGCATCAGTATGAATCCATTCATACTTGCAACAAATTTTATTAAAACAAAACAAACAAAAAAAACCCCCTATGTGCTTATCTCCTATAAGCACTATTTCAAAAATCTAATTTTCTCCTTATTCTAGACCTCAGGGAGTGACATTCCCTGGTTAGGCTCAGAATAGCATTACAAAATGTGTGGCCAAAGCAGCAAGCCTGCTCACTTAGTATCTACTGAAGAACATTAGTACTGGATGCCAGTAAATGTTTCTGTTGGCACAGTCACTTTCAAGACTTGATGAACTAGGGAAGGAATTAATTTTGTAGCCAGCAGGACATCAGTCTTAGCAGCTTGTGATTACACACCAGCCTTTTGTTTCCCTGGCTTTCATGGCAATGTATGTATATGCATGTATTTATTCATGTAATGTTACTCGTATTAACCATCCTATCCATTTTTCCCTTGTGCGAAAGTCTCAAACAGAAAAAGGTGATTTCTGAAGGAAATTTAGTCAGACTCTTCTTTATTTTTTTTCAAATGCTAATGGATAGATATATTTACCAGAACTATCTGGCTGGTTTAATAGTGAATTGTCTTATCAACAACCATCAAGCTATATACACGTTTGAATTTTTTTTAAATTAAAGGTGTTCTTGTTTTCTCTTTACTGTTACCTTTCTTCAGTGACCTTTTCTTTTATTACTATTATTATCATTAATCCTTTTGTCTCTCAGGTAATTTCTAGACTCTTTAATTCTTCTTAAACAGTGGAAACATTGCAGTTTCCATTCAGGCCCATGTGTGTCTGAGTAATATTTTGATGGTATTTCTCAACAGAAAAGGTCTTGATTTTTGGCTGAGGATCCAATTCAACTCTTCTGAAGGGAAAGATCTACATAGCTGCACTAATAATAGTCCCTATACAGACTGAGCACACTTGCAAAGAGATGCGTCATCCCACTCCCTTTCCAATCTGATAATGAAAGGAAGTGTCTCTAATTCTAGCCATGACTTAAATTGTCCTGGCTGTAGTAAAATTGAGTTATTGAAAGAGGTGCACACAAAAGGATTTTGCACACTGGTAAATGCAGTTAAAAAACTGTGAAAAGACCATTTTCTCCTCCCTCCTGCATAGCAACCAGAGGAAAAGACTGTGACCAGGGACATGGGGTCAAATAGCAGCTGGAGACCCCTGGGATGTTAAAGGCTTCTCAGGCTCTGCAGCCACATTTCTCTTCTCCTTCCTCTACAGTAGCCCTAAATACAAAACCAAAGCTTTACAACAGATGATCTGGAATAGGGAGAAGGACATATGAATGGCTAGTTCCTGAAAATAGGTTCTCCTCCTAACCTTGAGGAAAGGTCACTAGATACAGAGCACTGACTTCAAACATTCCTGCAAAAGGCAGATCAGAGCTCAGTCCCAATGCCCAGGGCCTGCATAGCAATTTCACATACAGAAATGGGAGAACTGAAACTGAATAAGGGAGAAATACCATTATCTCTCCTTCCCAATTGTTAGGAGAAAGGACAGAGATCATGCTCATCAAAAAGTATTCAAATAAACTTGGTCTATTTGCCATTCAGAAATGGACAAATGGGAAGTGAATGCCTCACACTTGAAACTGCTTTCATTGGAGCAGATCTTTATTACGTTTGTGACAATATTACAAAGTTTAGGGGTGCAGGCAGAGCACACCAGTTCTTCACCAACAACAGCCACGGTTAAAACCCACTGGTCACCATAAATTCTATATCTTAAAAAAAAAAAGAAAACCCAGAAAATGCATCCAGTCCTGTGCAATCATTTAATGGCTTCTTAATGCAGAGAAATAATGCTAAGAAATAAAAATAATCTCACCCTCCTGATGATCAACTCAAAGTCAGGGATCGATATAACGTAAATATGTGGTAATTCCGTGGAATTATTTTCTATGTATACTCCCTGAGTTTAGCCACGCACAAGAAGCCTGCAGACAATCCTTAGTACAAATATTAAAGGGTTAAGTCTCAGATACCCACAAATGTGAACTTTTTTCCTCCACCCTCCAGTGGAGGATACAAATATTGTTATTCATTTTATAGCTCATTAATAGCTCCAAATTATGTAGTGTCCACTAGGGCTGGGCAAAATTTTGCTGGGTGTTTTGTTTTGATGCTGTCTTGTCTTATTTCGAGCTCAAAACAGTGAAATCAAAACAAAACGAAAGGCTCCAAAACAGCTTCAGAATGAAAAAAGGAGAGTCAAAACATTTTGAAAGTTTCAAAACATTTCAAGTTTTGAAGCTGAAGCTGGGCTTGCCTGCAGGGAAATAGAAAGTAAGGAGAGGGAAGGGGAAGAGGGGGGAAGGACTGCTCTGATATTGACTGTGTAGCTGGCCAGTGACTGTGATCCTTCCCTGAGGCCCCAGTGCTCTGGGGGAAGGATGGAAAAACAGCATACAAAGCAGCATTGTTCAAACTGAGCTGCTGTCTGCCTTGGAGTTAGTTACTGAGCTGTATCTACCAGCAGCTCAGCAGCATCAGACAATGGCTATTATTTCCTACTTGCTAACCTGCTCCTAGCAAGTGGGATTCAATACTTCTTGCTTTCTATACCCTTTTATTTTATTATTATATTCATTCATTCCTTTCTATTTATTCCTCCCCCAAAATCCTCTTTTTGTTTTTGTTAGTCTATTTTGATTCTTTTCCTCCAGAAAAGAAATCTGTGCTTTTTATCACAGTGTGCGTTCCATTCACTGTGCAGGAAAGCACAGCATATATTGCATATTATAATATAGAATTTATTCAGGAACACATACTACATACATTTATATATTTTATTTATTACATAATACATAAATATACATACATATGTTACATAAATGCAAATACATATACACTTATCTACATATATTACATATATCAGATTACTTTACAGAAGAACACACAAATTTTCCAGCATACCAAGGCAAGGACATTATAAAACACACCATGAAGAATGCTGGAAAGGCAGCTGGCAAACCTTCAGGGAGGGGAGAAAGAGGGGATAGAGGGGATAGAGGGAGAGCTGTAAGATCCCTTCCCTGCCCCACTTGCAAAGTGAGACACAGCCAGAGGAAGAGCTGGATCTGGATCTCAGTGCCCTAGCAAGGGAGATTCTGGGGAAGGAGGGAGAATCGTCTGAGTTTGTGCTCCACATCCCTTAAGTTTCCCCTAGAGCCAGGTTTCCCTCCCCAGAAGGCACTTCAAAGGAGGCTGAGGTAGAGGTTGTGGAAGAAAGCGGCTCAGCTGAGTCCTGTTGCTGTGCCTCTGCCTGCTGAGGAGGGGGAAATTGCAGCATCCACACATGCACTTTCACCTGAGAAACAAGTGGGTAGTGTGGTCCAGGATCATTTTGAGCTGGCAGGTGATGCCATATACACTATCTGCCTGCACTGGTGAGCCAAAACCAGATAGGGCAAGGGAACTAAACACAAGAGCACCATAGGGATGCTGATGCATCTCTGCAGGCACCACCCCATTGCCCTTGCTCCTTCTCAGCCTGGCACCACTGGGGGTGTGCCCAAAAAGAAGTCCCCCTCTCACTCCAAAGCCCCCATCCCCCTGAAGCAGAGTCAGGCTACCCTAGAACAGAGGGGGGAAGACAGACAGGAGGGCACATTGCAAAGGCAAGTGAGGTCACCCAAAGCATTGGGCTTGCTGTGGATGGCCAGCCCTTCTCCTTTGTTGAGTGGCCAGGGTTCAGGCAGCTCATGGAGCTTGTGGCCGCATCATACCAAGTGCCTGCGTGCACCACCTTCAGCAAGATACTGGTACCCTTCCCGTATGAGGCATGCAGGGAGTATATGAGGGAGGAGGAGTGCAAGGCAAGTCCGCAGGTGGCCTTACACTTCACATCGGGCATCTGGAGCATCCAGGGCAGAGCTCATGCATACCTCTCCCTCACAGGGCACTGGTGTGACCAGTCAGGCTATTGGCGGCCTTTCCTTCACACTGAGGTAAGGTATGAGTCCCACATGGCAACCAAAATCATGGGGGCCATGAACCACTTGGTGCAGAGGTGGTTCATTGGGTAGCACGGGCTCACCCGCAGGTTCATGGTCACTGACAATTGAGCAAATATGGTCAAGGTGGTCCATGATGCCAACTTTCTTGGCATCCACTGTGTGGCACAAAAGTTCCACCTCATTGTCAGACACACTTTTGAGGGGGGCAGGCCTTCCGTTGATGTTGTCAGCACCACCAGCAAGCTCATTTTGAGATTCAGAAATGTGGCAAGCTACTTCCACCAGAGCACCAAGATGGACAAAATGCTGTGGGACAGCTTTTTTGCAGCACAATCCTGCAGCACAAATTCATGAGGATGTGGAGGACTCAATAGAACTCCACATACCTAATACTTGAGAGGCTAGTGGATTGCTCAGGAAGATTGGAATCAGTGGCCCCCTTAACAGAGCTGAGTGAGACAACTTCTCCCAGATCTTGCTGGTCCTCAAGCCCTTCCTTGAAGCCACCAAGAATTTTTGCACTGGTGATGCCCTTCTTAGTCAAGTGATCCCTGTAGTGAGGACCTTCAGAGCCAAATGGAGAAGTTCCATGGGATCAATGTTTCTGGCTGAGGCAAGTTGCTATCACCAGATGTGCAGGCACTGGTGAGGTGGCTGAAGGAGGGCATTAGGAAATAACTTGATCTCTTGTGGTCCAGTACGGTTCATGTGCTAGCTGCCATGTGTGACCCGAGGATGAAGGGGAGTGTATGCAGCAGCCAAACCCTGGATCACTGGATGGAGGTGCTGGTAAGCAGAGTCAGGGAGGCAGAAAGATGGAAGTGGGAGGACGTGGAACAGGGGGATCCACTGTCCCATGCAAGTGCATCATCCACCAGCCAGTATCTTCTCCTACCATAGGGACTGCCAATGTGGGCTAAAGGCATGGTGTCCATAGTTTCATAGTAGCTAGGATCAGAAGGAACCTGAACAATTCATCTAGCCTGACCCTCTGCAACAGGCAGGAATGAATGCTGGGTTCACAAGACCCCAGACAGGTAATCATCCAACCTCCTCTTGAATTTGTTCAAGATAGGGGCAAGGGTCACTTCCCTAGGAAGTTGGTTCCAGATTTTAGCCACCCTAACTGTAAAATATTGCCTTCTGAGTTCTAACCTAAACATATTATGCATCAGCTTATTTCCATTATTCCTTGTCACCCCAGGTGGTGCTGGGGATAAAAGGGCTCTACCTATTTGCTGTTGATCTCCCCTGATGAGTTTGTAGGCAGCCACCAGGTTCCCCTCAGCCTCCTCTTGCTGAGGCTGAACAGGTTCACGTGCCTCAGTCTCTCCTCCTAGTGCCTGTCCTGCTGCCCTCTCACCAAGCGGGTGGCCCTGCTTTGAACCCTCTCCAGGCTGGCCACATCCCTTTTGAAGTGCAGCGCCCAGTACCGGATGCAGTACTCAAACTGTGGCCTGGCTAATGTCGCATAGAGGGAGAGTATCACCTCTCTGGACTGGCTTGAGATGCACCTTTGGATGCATGACAAGGTATGGCTGGCCTTGCTGGCTGCGGTCTGGCATTGGTGGCTCATGTTCATCTTGGAGTCAATAATGACTCCAAGATGACTTTCTGCCTCTGTGCTTTCAAGAGGGGAACTCCCCAGCCTGTATGTATACTGTGGATTCCTTCTCTCAAGCTGCAGCACCCTGCATTTGTCTACAATGAACCCCATTCTATTCTCATCTGCCCACTTTTGTAGTCTATCTAAATCTAGTTGCAGCCTCTCTCTCCCTTCATAGTTTCATAGTTTCTAGGGTTGGAAGGGACCTGAGCAGATCATCTAGTCCGACCCCCTGCCATGGCAGGAAAGAGTACTGGGGTCAAACCTTCAAGTGTGTCCACCTCACCCCACATCTCAGTGTCATCAGCAAACTTTGACAGCGTGCTTTCCACCCCTCATCCAAGTCACTGATGAAGATGTTAAACAGTGCGGGCCCAAGAACCGAGCCCTGGGGTACCCCACTGCTCACATCTCGCCAGTTTGAGTATAACCTGTCCACCACTACTCTCTGGGTGCACCCCATCAGCCAATTTTTTACCCATCCAACTGTGCAGACATTGATGAGGATGGCGTGAGAGATAGTGTCAAAGGCCTTTTTAAAATCCAGAAAGACTACATCCATGGTGATACCATCATCCAAGGATTTAGTTTCTTGGTCATAAAAGGCAATCCGGTTGGTCAGGCAGGACCTGCCTTTGATGAACCCATGCTGATTGCCCCTGAGCATGATCTCCCCTGCTGGCCTCCCACAGATGTGCTCCTTGATGAGACTCTCCAAGATCTTCCTGAGCACAAAGGTGAGGCTTACAGGCCTATAGTTACCTGGGTCCTCCTTCCTCCCCTTCTTGAAAATTGGGACCGCATTAGCCAGTTGCCAATCCCTTGGCACCTGGCCAGATGACTGTGAATGCTTATACAGCTGGGCCAAGGGCTCCACGATGATGCCTGCCAGCTCCCCCAACACACTTGGAGATTTAAAAATGTCTAGCCCTTCCAAAAGATACCTAACTACATCTGCGCTGACTGAGGGCCTGACAGAGCTATTCCCAAGATTGTCCCTACCTCTGGTAGATGGGATATCCTGGTCCCTGTTCAAGAAAACAGAGGCAAAGAAATTGTTAAAAATATCAGCTTTCTTGTCTGACGTAGCCACAAGATTACTGTTTGCGTCTTGCAGGGGCTCTACATTACCTGGTGCCCTCTTCTTGCTCCCAATGTACTTGAAAAAGGACTTTTTGTTGTCCTTAATCCTGGACGCTAGCCTGAGTTCCGTCTCTGTTGGCCTTCCTAATAGCCCTCATAGGCTCACGGGCCAAGGAGAAGTACTCCTCCTTGGTGATAGCTCCTCCCTTCCACTGATTGTATATCCCCCTTTTAGTCCTCAGGCTTTCCTGGATGCCCTTGCTGAGCCAACGAGGTTTCTGAGCACTCTTACCCCCCTTGCTTCTCTCAGGGACTGTTATCCTTTGGGCCTGGAGGATTGCCCCCTTAAGGTATACCATCCCTCGTGGACTCCTATCTCCTCTACCTTCTGGGCCCTCAGTGCCTCCCCCACTAATCTTCTAAGCTCATTGAAGTTGGCCCTTCTGAAGTCAAGAGCTTTAGCCTTGGTGTGAGCCCTAAACACCCTGAGTTGGATAATGAAATCCAGCAGGTGATAATCACTATTGCCCAGGTGGTCATTAAAAAAAATCATTTTATGCCCTGCTCCCAGAGCTGGAGGGGGCATTCACTGCATCACCAGCCAGAAGGGGAAAGACATGTCCCTGCTGAGCTTCATCCCTGCCAGGATGAACTTGGAGGTATGGGAAGGGGCTGTGGGGAAGGAGACCCCAAGTCCTGGGCATGACCACTAAAACTGCACCCTGCCAGGGTCAGGAGGCCTAGTGGGACTGCTGGTGGCATGGCAGCCCCAGGAAATGCCAGGATCAAGGAAATTGCTGGTGAAAGGCAGGTAGGAGGCACCATAACCTCAAGCCACCACACACATGCACGCATGCAGCGTCCTGACTGGGGAAAGCCCAGACCTGTCACATCTTTGACAAACCTGAGGCTCGCTGGTTGCTGTAGAGTTGTGAAGCTCCAAGTGAGCTCAGCTTAGCTGCCTGGGATGCCAGCCTTTGTTTTGAAAAACCCTTAGTCAGGTTGAGGAAGCACCTGCAGAGGTGTGTGTGTGTGTGTGTGTGTGTGTGTGTGTGTGTGTGTGTGTGTGTGTG
>NW_017728947.1:37326316-37337692 GCF_001723895.1 Crocodylus porosus
TGTGTGTGTGTGTGTGTGTGTGTGTGTGTGTGTGTGTGTACACTGTTCCTGGATGGAAGAAACAGTAAATAAGCTAGATGGTGGCCTGGAAAATGGAAGTGTCAGGGGGTAAGGGACAGGCTGGGGTGGGGAGGGAAGAAGGATGTAGCAGTGCAGGTAAAAGGGGAGAGATACTTGGGGAGTCACATATCCTTCAGGTTGTAGTATGTTAGAATTCCAATGTTTGTACTGAGTTCATCAGTTGCTGTACCTAGGAACTTAACGAAATGGAGTTCATAGGCTCGTCTGTGAAAAGTGGTTTGTAAATTCCCTTTGAGGCTCTGGCCTGAGAAATTGTAGACAGGTAGTTGGCTATTCTTGTCTTTGATAAATTTTTGGTGTGCGCTCATTCTGGTGTGCAGTTGTTGCTTGGTGTCTCCTGTGTAATTTCCATCTCCTGATGGAGATATGTATTGTGAAGATATCTCCATACTTGTGATATTGTTGGTAGGTTTTACATGTTGTCATAGCATGGTCTGGATCCATTTGGTGTGTTTTGAGCTGTAAGAAGTTGGCTTCTGGTGATGAGGCTAGCAAGGTTCAGTGCTTGTTTGAATGTACAAGCCACTTTTCACAGATGAACCTATGAACAGTATTTCATCAACATCCTTGGTACAGAAACTTGTGGACTCAACATAGACATTAGAATTCTGACACACTGCAACCTGCTGGACATCTGACTCCCCAGGTACCTCTCCACTTTCACCTACCCTCCTGCCCTGCTACATCCACCTCCCCCCAACCCCAGCCTGTCCTTCACCCCCTGATGACTACATTTCCATTTTCACTGATTGGATTTCTTGCCTGCATGCATGACAGTCTCTGACTTCTTTATTATTCCTTCCATCCAGGAACAGCACACACATACACAAACTGCGGGTGCTTCCTCAGCCTGACAAAGAGGTTTTCAACCAGAAACCTTGCTAAGATATATTTCTCCAACTGTTCAGTTGGTCTACTAAAAAATATCAGATTGACCCAAAGAACCTTGTTTGCCAGTGCCATTACCTTTGACTAACATGGCTACAACCTACACCCCTAGCCCCTTCAGCTGACCAGAAGGAGGTAGGGCCCTGGGCACATCCAAGCCCCGGGCTGGAGCGTGCAGGGAGAGTTCTGTGGCAACTGCTGGAGAAGAAGCTCCTGCAGGAAAGGAAAGAAAGGCTGTAGTCTGTGACAGTTTGGCTGCCTGAGATGCTAGTGCTACTGTGCTTCTTACTGACCTGTGGTTATTTAAAGTCATGGACTGGGTTGAGGCTGTAGGGTAGGAGGAGACCTCATTGGAGCAAACTACCATGTCATGTAGAGGATCCAATACCAGTGAGGGTGCACCTTGACCCACACAGTCACACATAATGAGTTTTGCTTGTTAACAGCTTGAGTTGCAGTTTCCCAGAAACCCCTGCACCTATCTCCTTGAAACCTGGCAGGCTCCATGGCCTCAGAAGGGGCTATCGTGTCTGTTGTTTTTACCCTGCTGTGCCTTATCACACATGCACAGTCACACATCATGATTTTTGCTTGTCAGCAACCTGAGGTGCAGTTTCCCAGAAACCCCTGCACCTATCTCCTTGAAACTTAACAGGCTTTGTGGCCTCAGAAGGGGCTATCATACATGCTGTTTTAATTCAAATCAGGCAAGAAGTGACAAAGTTATAGGCATTGTTGTGATTCCCCATTATAGCCTATGGGCAAAATGTTGAAATGTGTTGAAACAGTGAAATGGTTTCCATGAAACAAAATGGAATAGTGCTTCAAAACATCAAAATAAAACACCGTCCCTTTGAAATGGTAAAATTGGAGTCAAAATGAAATGGTGATGTTTCATGCAACCCTAGTGTTCACAATGGTACCTGATATTTAAGCAGAAGGCAGGATAGATTTGCACCTTGCAGACTAACTAAATCAGAAATATATAGCATAGGCCAGGGGTTTTCAACCTTTTTTAGCATAAGTACCCCTGGCAGACAGACACTGATCAGGGAGGTGGGGATTGTGCTCAGGCAGGCAGGGATGGAGCGCTGACACCTCTCAGGAACAGGGGTGGGGTAGGGAAGTTTACTGGGGTGGAATAAGGGTAGTGGCACCCCTCTGCAGGGTAGGGAACCTCACTGGGCCAGCAACGGCTACCACATGTGAGCTTCCACACCCCACAGAGTGTCGCTGCTGCCCTCACCCCACCCTGGCCCTGCTCCTGGCAGGTGGGGTGCTCTGTCCCCACACACCCCTGCATACCCCTAGGATCAGTTCAAGTATCCCCAGGGGTATATATACCCTGGTTGACAACCCCTAGCATAGGCTAATGGTGTCTGAGCTCACTGAATTATTCATTCACACATATCTGGTGAAGCACCAATTAATCATACTATCTCTGACCCTACAGTCAACCAAGATTTAAGTGGCCATGATGTTATTGGGCACTTCTCAACTGTTTTTGAACTGGACAGTGTCACTTTGCCTCAAACCTAAAGCTGTGGGACCTTCACAATGACAACAAATACCCTTGTGGACAAGTTTAAACCATGTCCCACATTGTTGACTCATGTCCATTTACCATGCTACCTGGTGGCCTTAGAGCTCTTCACACTGGTTTTGACATCACCTTAAGATGGGTGAAACAATATGCTGAAACACATATACTAAATAAATACATCTGATGAGGTGAGCTCAGGCTTCTGATTTACTTGGAAGTCAGACAGAAGACAGGACAGATCTGCATTTTAACTAACTTGGTTAATGACCTTTACCTGATATTCAGGCTATGTTCATCAACGTGCTCACTGTATTTTCTTTCAGAAGTTTTGTGCTTCAGGCTGAGGCTGAGTCTTAAACAAGTATAAATCATGCTTTGGTCAGTTCTCAGGTAAATGGTGGGTTTGGGTTGAAACCTCTGAACTTTGGCAATTTCGGCTTTTTTTTCCCCTCTGTCTTAAGTTTAGAAGAAGCCTAAGAAGTTTCAGTCAAAACTGATATAGTAGATCAATTACACTGACTTTATGAAGATGTATTCACTTCACAAGCTCTCAGTTTGAGCCCAGAGACACAGGGGGAAAAAGAAACCTTCATCCCCAAATTGATCTATATGAATTCATTGTGCTTATTTTTTCTCCCTATTCATTGGTTGTTAAGTGGGATTCACTGCATTAATGCATATTTGATTTGATGAAGAAACCTGATTCTTTTAACATAATTGTTCCTTTAATAACTTTTCTTTTAAATAGACTCTGCAGTATGAGTCATGTTATAACAATAAATTCACTCCATCCAAGAGGCCCACAATACAATTATTTAATTGAGAAGTACAGAGTTACACTAGCTGTTATCTAGGGGATGGATAGCTCATAGGGTTAGTTAAGGTTTAACCTTTAGACCTTAATTGAAATTGGACCAGAGAGACTAAAATGATTAAAACAAGTTGGTTCTTAAAAAAAAAGGAGGAAGAAAAGAAGGAAAAAAAAAAAGAGTTGGCTGCAGTCTGATTATCTAAGGTCAGTTCCAAATGGCTTGAGGTTTGTAACTGTAAAATTCTGTACAGTTGTAACATGGCTGATTTGATACTCCAGCCAAAATCTCCAGCCTTGGTTTCATTCTGTGCTTCTGAGGAAGGCTTAAAAAAAACAAATAACTCCCCTAAACCCTGAAATGTAGCATCAGGGTGGGGAGGGGAAGGGTGGATTCCCTCTTGGACCCATGTAGCAACTGAGATGGTAAATTCCCTTTGAGTATCAAGACTGAGACATTGGAGAGAGAGTGGTTTTCTTGTGAGAAATGTGCCCCCACTGGTAATTGGGTATTCTTGTCTTTGATAGATGTCTAGTGTGCAGTCATTCTGGCGTGCAGTTGCTGTTTGCTCTCCCATCAGGGCATTTGGTGCACTGGATGAGATATATTACATTTCTGGAGGTGCAGCTGTAAGACCCAGGAATGCTGATGGCTCTGTTGTGGGGTGTAGTAATTGTGGGGGTAATGGAGATAGGTTGGCAGGTTTTGCATGGCATGGTCTCGATCCATTCAGTGTATTTTGGGCTGCAGGAAGTTTGCTTCTGGTAATGAGCTTAGAGAGGTTCGGTACTTGTTTGAATTTATAAAAATCCTTTTTTTATACAAACTTCACTTCATAAATCTGCTGGATATAAAAAACACATGGACTCAATATAGATATTGGATTTATGACACACTATAACCTGACTGACATCTGACTCCCCAGGTACCTCTCCACTTTTACCTGGCTACTACATCCCCCTCCCCACTCTCATCCTGTCTCTCACCCCCTGATGCCTCTCAATTTAGATTTTTACTTACTGACTTTCTTCCCTGCAACCCAGTCTCTGGCTTCTTTACTATTTGTTCCATCCAGGAACAGTGCACACACCAACTGCACATGCTTCCTCAGCCTGACAAAGGGTTTTTAAATCCAAAAGCTTACCAAGATGGGGGTTACTCAAAGAACCTTGCCTACCTGTGCCTTAAAGCAACACAGCTACAATCAGAAACCCAGTTAACACATACATGTACATGAGTTTTGCTTTCAACAGTTTGAGGTGCACTTTCACAGAAGACCCTGACCTGCACCTATTTCTTTGAAACCCAGCAGGCTTCATGCCCTCAGAAGAGGCTATTTTCAAACAATAGAAGGGGCTATTTTCATCCTGCTGTTTTCATCCAATTCCTCAAAAAAATGACAAAGTTATAGGTATTTTAGTGCTTCCCCATTATAGTCTATGGCTAAATCACACCAAATCAGTGTTGAATCTTCTGCAATTTGGGTATTGATTCGGGACAGTGATCCGAATCACCAAATCAAATCAGTGTCCCCCGAATCGACCGAATCCAAATTGAATATTGGCTGCTTTGCACAGGTCTAATAGGCAGTCTATTCCACTGCCTCACTATTATAACAGTGAAGAAAGTGTTCCTGATACCTAATCTAAATCTACTTTGAGCCAGTTTCAAACCATTGGTTTATGTCCTACTCTCTGCAGTGAGAGAAAACTGTTTTTCCTCCTACTTATGGCAGCCCTTCAAGTATTTGGAGACTGATATTATGTCCCCTGTTAAGCACCTTTTCCACAAGCTGAAAATGCCTAGCTTACTTAACTTTTTCCCTGTATGATTTGCCTTCCTTTATTATTGCCATCCACTTCTGAACCCTCTCTAATTATTGTCACCTGCCTCTGGACCCACATCCTTTAAAAAATGTGGAGCCCAAAATTGCACACAGTACTTTAGATGAGGCTTAACTAATGCCAAGTAGAGAGGTACTGCCAGTTCCCATGTCTTGTATCTAATGCTTCTGTTGATACATCCCCAAACCATATTTTCCTTTTGTGTGGCTGCATCACACTGTAATCTCACGTTGAGTCTATTATCTGTCAAGAAGCAAGCTCCCAGATCCTTCATTGTAGTGCTGCCATCCAGCCAGGTGTTACCTATTTTGTATTTGTATTTATAATTATTCTTTTTGAGGTACAGCACCTTGCATTTACCAGTATTAAATATCATCTTGTTATCTCCACCCCAGCTTTCCAATCTTTTGAGATCCTTCTGAATTGAACTCCTGTCCTCCATGGTGTTTGAAGTCCTTCCAGTTTTGTCTCATCTACAGACTTGCTCAACATTTGGATTCTGGCATAGAAAACTTCCTGAGCAAGCCTGTAGATGACACAAAACTGAGAAGGACTGCAAACACCATGGAAGACAGGAGCACAGTTCAGAAGGATTAAAGGTTGAACAGCACTGGTCAGGACAGACCCCCGTGGCAGTCCACTCAAAACCTCCTGCCATTTTGACATGCATCTATTTATAACTTCCCTTTGCTTGTGGCAATTGAGCCAGTTGTCTATCCAACTTGAAGTAGTTTAGTCTATCCCATGTTTCTACAATTTATGACAGAGTCATATGCAGGACTTATCAAAAGCCCTTCTAAAGTCCAATTAAACTATATCCACAGCATTCCCTTCATCTGCCAAAGTCATTAGCTTGTCAAAGGAGATTAAGTTTGTTTGAAACAATTTGTTCTTCATAAACTCAAACTGGCTTCTTGTTGTCACCCTTTCCTTCTTTGGATACTTGCAAATGGACTTTCTTAGGATATACTCTAGTAACTTCCTGGATTTTGAGGCAAGACTAACCAATCTATATTTCCCTGGGTCCTTCTTGTTGTCTCTTTTAAAGATGGACATAGTTAGCCCTTTTCAAGTCCTCTGGTACCTCACCTGTCTCCCATGGCTTAATGAATATCATTGCCAAGGGCTCTGAGATCCTCTGCTAGATCCCTGAACTGGGATGAAGTTCATCAGGCCCTACTGATTAAAATTCATTTGAATTCTCCATCAAAAGCTCTATGACTCTCTCTTGTTATCTCATCCCTTTCCACACTTTAGCCCTTGGGCTCAGTGTAACAGGTGGCAGGCAGGGCTGGCATGGGACCTGTGCTTCTCAACACTTAAAGGCTGGACCCAGTGCTTTAGGCAGAAAAGGCAGTTGGTCCATGGTGCCACATGCAGCCCATAACCCAGACTCCTTGTGTAATATGCAGTGCTGGGTTCAGCCAACTCACCATGGATAGCACATGCAGCAGAGCCAGACACTGGGGCCAGTCCAGTGGGGTGCTTCAGGCAACATGCACCCCAATCCAACCCTTTTTGAAGAATGCAGGATGCACAGCATGTGGGGTTGATCCAGTGACCCATGGGCCAGATCATTTGGCTCCACAGGCCAGATCCAGCCCGTGGGCACTACTTGCTTAACTATCTAACACATTTGAAAGACATTATCGGAGTGGAGAGGGTCATGTTGGGTCAGATGTACATTCAGTTGGAATGTAATTCAGCTAATACCTTTGTCTATTATACATGGTAACTTGTCATTTTCTACTTATTTTAAGATCTCCAGCCAACAGCACTTCTGAGTTTTCTACTTTAGAACAAATTTGTTTCATGAATAGGACGTGCATTGTGATGGGTCTGATACCCAGTTGTATTACTGCACTTCTGCAATAGTGTATCTACACTAAAATCAATACTGATTCTCTGGCATATATCAGTGTTGCACCTTGGCAGTAAAATACTGACAGAAAGCTGAATTGAAGGGAACTATATGAAAGTGTATTTCATGTCTGCGTGCAATTCATTCATTTCTGTGGAAGATTTTCTATATTTTGTTGGTCTTCAGTATTTTGGAAATAAAATATGAGGGCAGCACGTGTGTGTGTATGCGCGCGTGTGCATGTGTGCGTGTGTGAGAGAGAGACATAGAGATAGATTTAGATATTACATATGTGATAGATATATATCTTTATTGGCTATGGTATAGTTAGAGCCCATGGTTTAATAAATTTCTGTATCATGTGAGCCATGCAGAGCCAATGACTGCTGGACAGATCCCTTTTGTCAGATCCCTTATGAACATCTGGCTTGCTCCGAAACACCAAAAACAGCCCAAAACATTGTGAAAGACTCTCAACACCAAATCTCTTCAAAACCCAAAGATGTGTAAGGATACACATCTCCAACAGCATCTCCATGGAAAGCACTCAGCCCTGTCCACAAATGAAGAATGACAGCAACACGGAGGAACTCTGGAAGGGGTTTCTCTGGAAGGGGTTTGAAACTGCCATCCATATGGACTGTGCTGAATCTTACCTCAGTAGCTACTTCTCTAAGAAAGTGAACATTGATGAGTAGATCCAGCACGGGCTCTCATTCATGAGCACCTCCTTTGAGAAATGTCTATGGTCTGTTTTTCTTCATTGCAATCTCCAGAAAGACACCAAGATCCAGGACACTGCAGTCATCATCCCTACTCTCCTCTATGGATGTGAAATGTGGGTCACTTACCATTGTCATCTCAAGAACCTGGAGAACTACCACCAACAATGCCTCCAGAAAATTCTCCACATCAAATGAGAAGATCACTGCACAATCACCAGCGTCCTTGCTCAAGCTAGCATTACTAGGATTGAGTTGGTGATCCTCAAGCACCAACTTTGCTGGACCAGACATTGTGTGCAGATGCCTGAATCTCAACTCCCAAAACAAATGTTCTATTCCTAGCTTAGTAATAGCCTGAGAACTTGCAGCGGCCAGAGAAAATACTACAAGGACACATTGAAATCATACCTCAAGAAAATAGATGTTGACATCAAGAACAAGCAGGAACCAACCAAATCATAGTTGATTGTTTCATAGTTGGTAGGGTTGGAAGGGACCTGAGTAGAGGTCCCTTGACCCATCAAGTAAGACCCCTTTCCATGGCAGGAAAGAGTACTGGGTTCAAACAACCTCAGCAAGGTGTTTGTCTAGCCTCCTCTTAAAGACCCCCAGGGTAGGAGCCAGCACCACTTCTCTTGGAAGTTGGTTCTCGATCCTAGCCACCCTGACAGTGAAGTAGCGCGTCCTGATGTCTAGTTTGAATTTACCCTCTGCCAGCTTGTGACCATTATTTCTAGTCACTCCTGGTAGTGTTCGGGGGAATAGGGACTCCCCCAATGCCTGCTGGTTCCCTCTGACTAGTTTGTAACAGGCCACTAGATCCCCCCTCAGCCTTCTCTTGTGGAGGCTGAACAGGTTCTGGTCCCACAGCCTCTCTTCGTAGGGCCTGCCCTGCTGCCCCCATGTTGTCGACATCCCCCTTGAAGTGCGGCACCCAGAACTGGACACAGTACTCCAGCTGCGGCCTGACCAGTGTCGCATAGAGGGGGAGGATCACCTCCTTGGACCTGCTTGAGATGCATCTGTGGATGCATGACAAGGTATGGTTGGCCTTCCTGACTGCATCCCTACACTGCCAGCCCATGTTCATCTTGGCATCAATAGTGATTCCAAGATCCTTTTCTGCCTCTGCTCTGATGAGGAGGAAGTTCCCCAGCCTGTAGGTATGCTGCTGGTTCTTCCTCCCCAGGTGCATCACTTTGACCTTGTCAGTGTTGAAACCAATCCTGTTCTCATCTCTGTAACCTGTCTAGGTCTGATTTCAGCCTATTCCTCCCATCTAGCATGCCCACATCTCCCCACATCTTAGCATCATCAGCAAATTTGAACAGGGTGCTTTTTACCCTCTCATCCAAGTCAATGAAGAAGATGTTGAACAGTGCGGGCCCGAGGACTGAGCCCTGAGGGACCCCACTGCCCCATCCACTACCACTGTCTGGGTGTGGCCCTCCAGCCAGTTGGTGGCCATTTGACTGTGTAGGTGTCAACACCACAGTCCCCCAGTTTTTTAATGAGAATGGGGTGAGAGACAGTGTCGAAGGCCTTCCTAAAGTCCAGGAAGACTATGTCCATTGCTAGCCCTGCATTTAAGGATTTTGTGACCTGATCATAGAAGGCCACCAGGTTGGTCTGACAGGACCTGCCTCTAAAGAATCCATGTAGCTTGCCCCTAAGCATAACCTCCCCCGCTGGCCCCTTGTGGAAATGCGCCAGGATAATTCTCTCAAAAAGCTTACTCTTATGGCACCAAAACCTCAACCAAGCAGCTACCTCTTTTGATATAAAGCATGTTGCCCTCAAAGCAGAGAAGAGGGAGCAGAGGAAGGAAAAAGAAAGAAAGCTAGGCCTATGGGCTGGTCTCCCTTGTGGAATGACCTCCAAATTCTGCAGGCAGATCCTTCACTCAAAGATTGGACTCTTAAGTCACCTCAAGAGCCATCAATGAGCTGTCATAAAAATCATCCTTAAATCGACTAATTATTGCTACCAACTAACGATAGATAACTATCACATCTATAAGTAGATATCTTATACATTTTTAGACATCTTAGACATCTTAGACATTATGATTAGACATCTTATACATTATACATATATTAGTGTCCTGGGGAAAATACAAGAGATGGACCCCGAAGGGTCAAGGAGGGCCCCTGGGAGCCAGCATACCCCAGGGGAGACACAACAAAGGGAAAAACAAATGAAAACTCCTTATCTGCAGCAGGAACCGCGGTGGGACCGGAAGCGGCAGCGGGACCCACGTGGCTTGTTAGCCATGTCTTTTTAAAAGTGTGGCCAGCTGGGGAGAGGAGGGAGGAGAGCCGGCACGAGGAAATAAGAAGGGTGGCCAGTGAGGCAGAAGGGGAGAGGAGGCTGAGAAGGAGCGCAGGGGAAGTATCCCCAGAATCCCTCTCAGAGGAGGGAGCAGGCAAGAATGCCTCCCACAGGGCAGGAGGTTGCCCCAAAGATCTTCAAGAGAGAGACGCCGCTGCCAGACCAGGGGAAAAGGAGGTGGCCAGGCTGCATGTCAAAATAGGACCCCGGGAAGAAGCTCCAGAGACCAGAAAGGCAAGTAAGGTACCCTGGGGAGGAGAACCCTGGGGAAAAGAGGGATCCAAGGGACGCAAGGCACCGGGTCAAGTAGGATCCTCACAGGTATAGCCCAGCCCCTGGGATCTTCCCAAGTGTGAGGCGAACAGCCATGACAACAACTGAGGCTGCCAAGAATAGAATTGAAGACCCGAGATAACCCTTCAGAGGAAAATCAATAGTCCGAGCTGGAAGGGACGTTGAGGGGCCTTTTAATGTATTTTGCACTAGGAGAGAAGGAAAAGGGGAAGAAGGTGGCACCGAGGGAATAGCCTGTGGTGGGACCACACGATTTTGGGCACGCTATTACTAAGCTGCCTGATGGTAGTAATTAGAGGATCATGGGAGTTGTAGATAGCTTTTGTTATTAGTTTCCTTTTTATTTTCTGTTTGCTGTTTCCGCTTTTGGGAAGGGCAGGACATAGGACAACAGAAAGCTGAGGGCTCTCCGAGCAATAAGGAAGGTTCTGCTAGATAGAGGACCTAGACAGGCATGTAGGCCTATAATGGGTAGCTTAAGTCTCGAGCGAAACCTGGGATAGGATCCTGTAAAGGGAGGGTAGGCCGCAAAGGAACATTGGCACTCTGTCATGGCTGGGTTCAGGGCAAGGTACAGGGGAAGCTGGAGCCTTGAGGAAGACCACCGCCCTAGTGGATAGATGACCCCCAGTGACTGGACCCCCGCACTGAGAGAGTCGTCAAAGTTGTGGCAGGCGGGACTGGGGGTAAGACCACCCAGGGAGAGACATCGATACCCTGAGACCGTAGGGACGCAGTGAAGAATCGCCCTACATATCCAGAACCAAGCGGCGCAGGACCGAATGATTGAGGCCCAACGGGTGCAATTAGAAATATATCTATATATTTCTCGGTGGAGGTGGGGTGTGTATGTATGTATATGAAGTTGCAGGTCATATACATACATGTGCGAGTAGACAGCTATTCAATCTGGCTTCGGATCCAGCCGCTTCAGATGCCAGTGATCCAGTCTGGAGCTCCAGACCGGGTTGCCACTTTCATAGATTTCATAGACATTAGG
>NW_017728947.1:37337703-37371999 GCF_001723895.1 Crocodylus porosus
GGCAGGGGGCTCGGCGGCTGCTGAGGGGGTGTCTGGGGGGGTTCGGGGGAGCGGGGGCGCAGCGGGCTTCACCCGCGCATCTCTCACTGCTCCAGAGCCTACCTGAGTGTGGTTTTTTTTTGTTTTTTGTTTTTTTCCCCCCTGTTTGGCGGGCCCTTTTAAACTACGCGCATGCGCAGTGGGCCTGCCATCGGGGAACGCTGGCTTCTCAGGCCGGGGGGGCCTGCCCGGGATTTGGGGGGCCCTGCCCTACAGGAGGAGGACTGGTGATCTGGCTGAAGCGGCTCCTAAGCTTCAGAGCCACTTCGGAGATCTGGCCACAGGGTATAATGGGGAATCAATGAAATATCAACTTTGTGTCAAAGTAAATTTTTAAATATAAGTGCTGCCAATACAAGAAGTTAAGTTTGACATGCGCAGACAGCCTAAGGGAGTGGAAAATTCCACAGTACAGTCAGAGCTTGCCCCCTGCTTGACCCTTAGAACTGTCAGTCAACCGTGACCTACTTTCAGTCCTGCGCATACCCAGTTACCACACAGAGCTCAAACTTACACATGCTCAGTTCCCTAAGAGCATGATGTCACCATCCAGAGAGTTCTAACGGCTAAGCTGCCTGATTGGCCAAGGGGCTGCAATATTAGTGCGTGAGCCCCCACCTTTGGGGTGGGTTGTGTGGACGTCGTTGGTGAGAGAGTGAAGAGAGACCGTGCTCTATCTGTAAGCGGAGGCTGCTTTCAGCAGGGACCGTGAGGCAGAGAGAGATATTGGGATTCGATTCCCCGGTTCTCTTCATAACCTCACCCAGTGATTTCACCCTTTGATTTCATCTCTCCTCCTTTGGTTACTGGACTGTTTTGGCTTTGACCTCGACCTTGATTTTGATCATCCCTACGGCTTTAATACTGATTCCGATTTCTGCGTACCTGGCTTTTGACTGACCTCGGCATCCATCATCAACCATGACTCGGCTCATCCCTACTTACCCAATTGTACCTCCGCTGCATCACATCCCAGCTCTCGACCTTGGCTTCATTTATCGACCACTTGTAGTCCATCACTGGACTGGCGTCACGACACGTTACAGTTATCATTTGTCTGTTGACCCCTATATGAGCTGTTGACCAGCCCTGGGACTATCAAGTTGGGCAGCCGCACCTAACTCCGGCTAGAAAGCAAGGGCTCACTTGAGAACCCCGTGGGCCAACAGACCCCTCCATTGTTTATTGTTTGCAACTTATTAACTGTAATTGAAGTTTTTACTTCCTACGCCATCAAAAGCGTAAGTCAAATAAATCTCTATCTGTTTTGAAACCACTACGCTTCTGTGCCTCAGAACTCCACGCCAAAAATCCCGCCTGTTCCATGTCCAATTGCCACCACCCGGCCATCCCACCCTGACCAATACCGTGAGCTTGGCTTGCCAACTCTGGTTTGACATGTTGTTGTTTTTTCTCTGATTTGGATGAAACTTGCAGGGATGGTATCCTCTGCTGAGGGAATGAAGCCTGCCATGTTTCAAGAAGATTGGTATAGCGGTTCAGGGGGGAACTTCACCCCAAATTCTTGAAAACCAACCTCATATCACATATATCTGTTAAGCCACATGGGGGTGAAAACTGCAGGGGTGGTGGCCCTTGGTGAGGCCACATATCTTTCCAAGTTTCAAGGTGATAGATACAGGGGTTTGGGGAGAACTGCACCTCAAGCTGCTGACAGGCAAAACCCGTGACGCTGATGACCTTGTGTGTGTTAATGTGCAGTTCCACCCAAAACCCTGTACTTATCTCCTTGAAACTTAGCATGCTTTGTGGCCTCACCAAGGGCCACCACCCCTGCAGTTTTCACCCCACTGCATCTTAACCACATACCGGGTTATCTATGTCATGAGTTTTGCCTGTCAACAGCTTGAGGTGCAGTTCCTCCCAAAGCCCTGCACCTATCACCTTGAAACTTGGTAGGCTTCATGGCCTCAGCAGAGGTAACCACCCCTGCCATTTTCACCCCCCCGGTGGTGTAACATATACATGTGACATGAGTTTTGCTTTCAGGAATTTGGGGTGCAGTTCCCCCCAAACCCCTGCACCAATCTTCTTGAAACTTGACAGGCTTTATGGCATCACCAGGGGCAACTTTTCCTGCAGTATTGACTCCACTATGGCTTAACACACACACGTGACATGAGTTTTGCCTTCAGGAATTTGGGGTGCAGTTTCCCCCAAACTCCTGCACCAATCTTCTTGAAGCTGATATACTTCATGTGCTCAACAGAAGCTATCATCTCTGCAGGTTTTATCTAAATCAGACAAAAAACAACAAAGTTATAGATATTTGATTGATTCCCCATCATACTCTATGGCCAGATCTCCATGGTGGCTTCAAAACTTTTCTGAAGAGTTTTGGAAGCGCCAAACCACTTCAGAAAGCCTAAAGAAGCCAGCACATTGATCTGGACATGCTGCTTCAGATGCTGAAGCACACATTTTTAATGCAAATTGTAGAAATGTTTGTTACAAGGATTCAGTGATTCCCAATCTTAAAAGGATTCAGTAAATCTAAGTTTAATACAATTTTTAATTTATGTATGTTCAAATCAGAGTAATCAAATCTGATATTATGGGTGTAGGCAGATCAGTGAGAGTAGGAAAATTAGCATCCATCACTCTATTTCATATATTTGTGGGTTTGTTTATTTGTTTATTTATTTAGAGAGAACATGTATTTAAATGTCATCAAACAATTGGCATAGATGCTCATTAGAGTATTTGTTTGTGTTTTGGCATATTTGAAGGGAAAATTGTATTCTACACAGCATCAGGTATTAGGCTATGGTGCAGGGAGGATACCATATATGATGAATCAGCTGCCTGATCTGGCATGGCAAGTTCCATTTCACTGTGAGAAGGAAAAGGAATGGGATGAGGCTAGAAGACTAGGACTTCATTTATGTTTATTTTTCTTCCTTAAAAAAAAGAAAAGATGTTGTGTTCTGATTCCAGTAATGGCTAAATTTTCACATTTTCCATTAACCTAACTGGAAGCTGTGAGCCATCAGTCCCCTAAAAATAAGGCAAGTTTTATTTTGTCTCATGAGTTAAGGAATTCCTAAAGTATTTACAACAATCTCGGCAACTTTTGTAACTGAAGTGCTTTTTGTATCACTTTAACTGCACTGATACATTATGTGCTGAGTTTTGTATCATTTTATATGGTGGTATATTTTTTAAATCAAAATATTTAATATGGCATAATCCCCCTAACACACATTCAGTAAAGATACAATTATGTTGGTATAAGGATGCTTTTTTAGGAGCACAACTATCTTTGTTTTAGGAAATAAACTATAGCAGTATAAATTACTTTTATATTTGTGTAAAGAATCCATAATATTTATTGAATGACTATTTTTGTAAGTGTGTGTGTGTGATGTCCCTACCTAAAATAATTATAGAGACAAACTATAATTATCAGACAACAAAATTGCCCTAAGAAAGCTTTGTTTGGTTAGTAGAACATCAGGATCATTAAAAAGCAGAGATGACCATTAATGTTTCTGGAGTGAAGATGAACAAACCATTAGATCAATTGCTCAGTTGTTTCAGGTACCTGAATAATAATACAATAGCTGCTACGCTATGGCGCAGGAGTCAAACAGGTTGCTTGTATCCCAGTTAGAAAACAAGCTCCCTTGTTTAATACGTGCATCCCAGTTTTTGAGGAAAAGGTATGTGTTATATGTAACATAACACGGCAATAATATGACAATCCTTATTTTGTGTCACCCACTATTTGCAATTATTAAATTGTTGCATAGTGAAGTACAAAACTTCATCGTATAGATTTATTCAAATTGTTTAGGTTGGATGGGGGCATTGAGGGAAGGACTCCCTTGCTATCACAAAGTAACATGTTTTTCATTTCCCCTGACCAAGTGAGAACAATGTAACATAGAAGCTATTAAAAATCAGGACCTCTAGCCAATTAAAGCAATAAATTGTCTTGGATTTTCTGGGACAGTCAGAGTTTGGCGCTTGTGCCCCGAAGGACCCCAAGAAATGAAACTTCTATCTCAAATGTGAAAAACTGGTCATGAATCCATAGCAGTTTTTATGACTGATGAGATGCAACAGCCTAACACTGCATAATGCCACAGGAAAGGGGTTAGGTTGCTTCCAAGTTGGGAGGTAACCCCAAGCTAAGTCCATGAACCAGAAGCAATATAGCAGTATTCATGCAACACTGTTGCCAGGCAAGCTGATTGGTTTGCTATTCATGTAAGAGCAACTATACTAATTAATTCTGATTGGAGCTACTTAGTTCTGCAGAGAGCAGCTTCCCAGTTGGTTCACATAGCACTTTAGGCAAAGCAAATTAGCTTCATCTCATAGCAGATCTAATTAGCTTGTCCTCCATACTGTAATATGGCAAATATATGAACAAAACTGGAAATGATGTAAACTACTTCTAGTTCTGGAAGTCTGTTGGCTGTCCAGATTTACCTTTCTGAAAGACAGATGCTTTATGTTAAGTCCTAAAGTCCTTTTAATAAGTGTTAGCCAGGCATTGATAAAGGATACAAAAATTATTTGAAGTTTTCTTGCTTGGCTGTCAGATACTCACAATCTCGGATTATGTCACCTTTAAAACCTGATGGTGCATGCAACCAGCTGAAGACTCAATACCAATATGAAAATTTTATTTTAAAAATACATTTTACAATTCATTGCATAGCTATGGTCAGGTATGCCTTTTACCTCAACAATTTGAAGATTTCTAAGATGAGCAAAATGAAGGCATACCGGTTTCAAGATGTATGGAAAGAGGGGAAAAAAAAGTGGCGGGGGGGTGTTATTCAAATGTTTTTAAAAATCTGCTTTATATGAGACAAATTCTCTGAAGATGTACACTAGATAGCATGTGATGTGAATTTACACTAGCAAACCATTGTCTTCCTCGTTCTTCTGTTTTGTTTATTTTTAGAGTAAAAAAATCCATGATATTGACCTATACAATTTATTATTGGCATCCATTAACTTGTATCAGGACTGTCCAACTTCTTAGGTAAAGTACAGACATTCAGGGACATTCAAAATGGCTGCCCAATATCAGGTAAGTCAGGATGGAGGGGTGGTGTAGCTGAAGGAGGGGTTTGGTGTCCAGCAAGTTGCAGAGGATTGGGAGTTTATTCGGGGGTAGGGGGCAAGTACAACACATCGGTGAGGTGGGGGGGCTGGTGCGACCTCTGGGTAGGATGGGGGGCAGGTGAAACCCACAGAGAGTGCCCCCTGTGAACCTACACCACCATCCTATCTGCCCTTTTGCTCACCAGAACTTATTAGCTTAGCTCCAACAGTGGCAAAAACTAATAAAAGCAACTGCACCCAGAGCAGCTTGTGGGATGGAGGTTAAGGGGGCTGCCTGGTCAAGGACTGAGAGGCAAAAAATACCCCAGTGCAGGAGGGGAGTGAAAAGAGCAGCCCTGGGGCTGGGGCCAGTTGCTGGGTTTTCCCAGCCCTAGGGCTGTGAAGGGGAAGTGGAGAGAAGTTCCATGCACCAGTTTGACCTAACTCAAATAAGTCTGATACTACATAAATCCAGGTTTATCTTAAACTGGGTTCAGCAATTTTTAGACTGATTTGTGTGCATTGAACTTCTGTTCAGTTACAGGTTTAGATTGATTGCTGGTCACTGAGACCAGGTCTATAAGTGTAAGGTTGACTTGAGGATGAGCTAAATTTAAATTGGCCAGCCATTCTGAACCTGTTTTAAGCTCCTGAATCTCTGTACTTAGCCTTAGTGGCTAGGAGCAGCATGCCACATAGGCCACCCCTCCCACCAGGGAGAGGCTGCATGTCATCCTATGCCATGTCACCCCCTCCTCCCATCACACCGTGCTAGCGCCCCTGTGCTCTGAGTGTTCTGTTGTGCCATGTGACTCCCTGTGCCATATCGCATGGCAGGTGTGACCCTGATGTTCTGTGACAGTGCCCCCAAGACATTTCATGCCAAGCATGACATTCGGTGCCAAGCAGTGGGTCTGGTTCCCGGCTTTTCCTGAGCTGCCGGGTCCTAGTCTTTTTTACCTTTGCCACTGCACTGTGCTCTGAAATAGGTGCACTCGGGAATCTCTGGTGGCAGTGGTAACAGCTGGAGCTTGGGTGGGGAGAGATGCAAAGAAGCAGTGCCCAGGCTAGGCGCCTCGGAGCCACAGGGTAACACGCAGGCAGCTGGATGCTGGCCTGCCAGCTGAGCAGCCGTGAATATGGTTACATCAGACCAGAATATGGTTATATCGGTACAAAAATGTATATAGCTGAAATGACTTTCTAAGCAGTCAAATCACATTAGTATTTTGAATCATGTATTCCAAGTCACAATAAGCATCAGTTGGTGACCATTTATTCTGAATATCCAGATATGGCAAAATACTTCCTTGCTAAGAGGTACAGTATAGCATGCATTTCCACTATCTTTCTATCTCTGTATAGAAATCAAGAGACCCAACACACATAGTGTTGTCTAGACCTCTGAAATGTCTGTTTGAAATGAGAGGATCATTGAGTTTAAAGACATAAATATATTTGTATAGCAGCCAATTCTGAGAAGAATGAAGAGGTACTGGTAAGTGCTGGTAATTTACACAAGGGTTTTTTTTTTTTGTATGACCAAGAAAAAATGTGAAAACTGAAAGAGGAAGAATAAAAGCCAGCAGCTTATTTAAGAGTGATTGCTAAAGAATAATTCTGACCTGTCTTTAAACATTATAAACAAGCTTTCTAACCTTGCCCTAGGCTCTGAACCCCATCTTAGATCAATGATATAACAGTATATGAGTTCCCCTGGTTTCCCATATTTCTCTATGCAATGTTCCTCAGGTGAGCATTAAAAGATTTAATCTTATTTTTCGTCTACCTTTTTGCCTAACCTACACTATGGCTGAAATGGAACACATTCTTCATCTTCTTTTGTTATTATTATTATTACTAAATTGAAAAAAAATGCATTTTAAAAGAAATAAATCCAAACCAAGCCTGCTTTCTGATGCTCCTAAGTTAGGTGGGAATTTGAATTGCATATCAAGTTCTGCGCCTGGCATCTCTTTCAGGGGCCACTGGAAAAGTTGGATTGGAGTGTACCAGAACTTTAGAGAGATGAGGTCAATCCCATCTCTACACAAAATCATCCTTTTCTCTACTGAGATTGATACAATGAAGGAAAAAAAATGTCTGAGTCCCTCTTCTCCCTGCGTGTGGAAGATTGTCATAACAAAAGTGGCTCCTACTTGACATAAAATGTATCCTAATAGTGCAAAGTAGCTCCCTGTAACTACAGAAAAAATCCGTTTCATGTGCTGCTGACTCTCACCAGATCCACTTCCACAGTGGCATTTCTGAAATTGAAAATATTCAATAGGGTTAATCCTGCTGCAGTGCATTTTTGATACTCCATACACTATATTATTGAAAGGTTTAGCAGTTTCCTTTGAATATACCATAAAAACTTCATGGGTATCAGCACTTACACTCTCCCCCAGAAAAAAAATCCTTTCCCTCCAACTCCCACAGAAGACTTTAGGGGAAGAAACTGGCTCTGTTATCTTCATGCATTGCAGAGTTTATTAATGAAAGAACCAATTCCTAATACCATGGCACCTTTAAAAACTTATTAAATTACAGTAATAATTTTCTGTTAGCCATGCTACTGATCCCATTTGGGTTTAAAGTTATGGCTCGTTATGTTTAGCATCTGCTTTATGCACACTGTTTTCTCATTATGAATAAATCAATAAATCAATTAGGACCAGTGAGCTTGCACAGATTTGTGGAAGTGGAATTGAGAATCATAGAGAATGAATTCCATTAGTTAACCCCTTATTACCTATAGCAGCTTTATGCCCCATGCTTGGCTTATGCAGAAAGAGGAAAACTGCCAGTGGGCATGTCTACAGATTAATTAATGAGCTTTTGCTGAATGGACATTAAATTTAGTACCTCCATTGTGAGGTACTAGGAAAAGACTCATTAGCCTATTTTAATGCACATTAGCAAAAGTGTATTTTTTTAATGCTTGAATATGCATTAAAATAGGCTAATATACATTAAAACACACATGTAGATGCACCCAGTGATGATCATAGGATTGGGGGTGGAGGAATTTCTGAAGGAGTTACAAATGTTGTTGTTTCTTTCTTGTCTTTCTTATTTTAGTGATGTTGCTATGGAGGAATAATTATCAAATATTGTTGTGATGTTTTTAAAATTATTGGATTACTGGATATAAAAGATGTCTGACCCATAAATCTTTCTGGTCAGTGTATGGTCTCTGTGCTTTACTGGAAATCCAGATATGATGTTTAGCTTAAGCCTGTTTACGTCAGGATATCATACTGTAAGTTGTGTGCTAACATATTCTGAGCCACAGCTGTCTCAATATCTTGAAACTGACTTTGTCATTTCACAGATAATTGTAAGAACCTATCATGCCTGTGTACACACAACCACCATTGATCAAGTTCTCATTGCCTGAATCTGCTCTAATTTATACCTCTTTACATAGGGCTATAAGTGTCATGGAAAAGAGAACCATACGTTGTATATGATAACATGGTATATTAACGTACTTAGGCAGAAACTGAATGGGCTGACTCATGATTGTGGAATTAAAAAGACTGTACCTATTTACCTATCATTGATAGCATGTTTGAAGATAGCTGAGAAAGAGGCGTATTTTTTTAGGTCAAGAAAATATTTGACTTTTTCAGAAATTAAATTGTTTTGTTTTGGTTCACTTTTCGCAGACCAAACCTAAAATATCTATATGAAAATGTTGTCCTAGACCTCAATAATAGTATTAGTAAGTTTAGATGTTTTGTGTTTCTCTTCTCTTTTAAGGTCTGGGATATACCATAGCTTCTGATCTTGCTGAAACTCCATAATGACCTGGAAATATTTCATAGCCAGAGTGGAAAATGTAATTTGCCTGAGGATCCCAGGTTATAGGAGACAACAAAGAAATACAACTCCTGAATTAATTCTATCAGGTATTTCTCAAGCTTCTAATAATGGTATTTCTTAAGAAACAATTTGGATTTTCAACTGCAAATTTCTAGTTTTCTCCCAGAAACTGATTTTTTATGGTTGCTTGATTTTTTTAAAAATAAGAAAAGATCAAGCCTTTTCAGAGAAAGCAAACATTTTTGTGAAAATAAATGTTTTCTAAAAACCCAGCTTTCTCTTGAAAAACAGATTTGTAGAAAAGCTTTGCTCATCCCTCAACTGAATGATAAAGCAAGGCAAAAATAATGCATCCTTGTACTTGCCTAACTGAGATGCTAGGTTGTATAATAAAATATTAATTTTGTTCCTACTTGTTGATGCTGCTGAAGTTATTGTTCTGTAATGTTAGTTGTTAGGGCAGCTTCTATTAGGGCTGTGTGGAACAGGACCTATTCGATTTGGATTCAGATTCAGCCTGAATCAGGGACAGTGATTTGATTCATTGATTCAGATCACCGTCCCTGATTTGATTCAGCTGAATCAGAACCTGAAGATTCGATGCTGATTCAGTGAATCAACAATTTTGACACAAGCATGGTTTTTAAAGTTTTTTTCTACATACCTTGAGGTAGCAGCACGGCTCATGATTGCTGTGATGCTAGGGCACATTGAGTGTCCCACAGGAGCACAGGGGACTCTCCAGCATGCTCAGCAGTGAACCTGGAAGTGAAACCAGAAGTACTTCCTGTCCACTTCTGGGTCTGCCAGGGAATGCACAGGCCCCCCCGCCCCCACTCCCCTGACTCAGCAGTCAGCTGCAGGGGGACCCTGGGTGCCCCCCAAGACCCGGGAGGCACCAGTGGCTGAGCAACGGGGGTATTGGGGGGGGCCTTGAATGCTCCCTGGTGAACCAGGAAGTGGGCCACGGGTCCTTCTGGTCCACTTCCAGGTCTGCTGCCGAGCATGCTGGAGAGCCTCCTGTGCTTCTGTGGGACACTGCATCTGCCCCAGTACCGCAGTGTTCAGAGCCCCTGCTACCTAGAGGTATGTAGAAAAAACATTAAAAGCTGTATCTACTTCCGGATTACTGAATCTGTCTGAATCTCTTTGAATCAATTCAGAGGGTTCCGAATCCATATGAAGAGATTAAAGGGCCCTCTGTTTCAATTTGTATTTGGAGAGTCAGCCACCAAATCAGGCTGAATCTCCACCAGATTGAATCAGGGACTGAAGCTTTGCACCGCCCTACCTTCTATCCTTATATGTTCTTTTTATTATTTTAGTAGAACTGGCCAGTATGCAAGATCCTCTCCAACTGGTATTAGTAAGAAAAATATTCTTGTAAGGAACACCCCGAAAAACTTAGTCATTAAAAGAAGTGTGAGATCCCTAATGTCCTCACAAAACAACTAAGGACCTACAGGTTCATAGGTTTTAGGGCAATAGCCTGACATTTTGTAGACCGTAGACTTTAGAGAGACCATTCTTAAAATTCAGTTTTATCCCACTGCATAATGAATTCTTTGAAATTTTGCCCAACAATTTTACCTTGAAATTGTGTTGAAGACACCCCCCTCCCCAAAACTCTGAAACGTCAGAGAAGACAATGAAGGGAGTATTTTCTTACTGTTTGTTGTCACAGAAGTGAGACTTTAAATTTGGGACAGTGAGAGTTCACAAATGTTCTTCATAATATCTGTTTCTCATGCCCAAATCATATTCTTATTTGCAAGATCAGGTTTTCAAATCTTTAAAGAGGAAGAGTGGGTCACTTAAAAGTCACTTTTCTTTCCATACATCAATTTATAATGAAAGCAATAACATTTTGGAGTACTCTCTTTCAGTACTGGCTGCTCATCCAAAATGTATTAATCAACAGTTTTGAAAAGTAATGCATACTGTATATTCTTTGTGCTCTACAAAACATGAATCTTTCCATTCCTCCAAATTCTGGTCTTGGATAGCCTTAATAGAAATATTTTGTGAAAGACTGAATCCTCAAAAGGTCTCTGAGACCTAATTACAGACAGACAGATTGCAAACTCGTAGTCCAGGAACCATTTTTACACTATGGTTGTACTGTATCTGCCACAGTTGGGCCTTGCACTGTGATTGAAGTTGCCAGACACTGTGTTAATATAAATGAATGAATTAATAATAAGTATGTAGTGCATGGTAGAGCCAATTGAAGATCTCAGATAGCCCCCTGGTGGCCTTATAAATCAGTCTTAAACTGGCAACCAAGAGACGGACTGCATAAATGGAATTTGATGCTCAGACAATTCATTTGCCTTCTTGGTCCTATGAAACGTATATAATTGTTATATAATATAGCTATATAATTTTTCTGTGCCACAGAGTCCCCATCAATAATATGGGTATAAGTATATGAATCAACCCAAGAAAGGGTTGTGAGGATTAATAGATTTGGAAACTATTTTGTTATACTGACAGACATATCAGAGATGTGTGCATTATTGTTTGAATTACTGAGAAGTAGTGGTAAAATGATTGATTCCTCTGTAAATGTGATATTGTTCTGCCTGGTTAGATAAAGGGCTCTGAGGAAGTGGGTCAGCCTGTCAGAGTCAGAGACTTGCCACCTAAGCTCTAGGGTTTCATGCACTCCTGGGGCTCTGATCTCCCAGCCTTGGGAGCTTGACACACTGCTGGAGCTGGGAGATCACAGGAGCTGTATCTCACAGGCCCAGGAGTACATTGGATGGCCCCACAACTGGGAGCCCCTCAGCTGAGTGGGCTCCCAGCTGCAGGAGCTTGCTTTCTGCTGGTTCAGTAGGAGGCTGGGATCTGGATCCCCCTGCACTGGCAATAAGGCACAATGGGATCTAATTGCATGATCCCACAGTCATGCCTCCTGCCGTGTGTGTGACATGGCAGATGCACAACCATGTGGATCACACATAAGATCCTTTCGTGCCTTTACTTACATGTGTTGAGTGACCCAAAGTAACAGCCTTTATGATGGTAAACTTAAAGCATCCTTTTCTGATTGAAGCTTACTTGGGTATCCAGTATCAATGGGTATTTTTCCACACACTCCGATGCATTATGTGTGTGTTGGAGCAGACTCAGTTAATCAGAATGCTCCAGCATGCTGCAGAATCTCATGCATTTAGCATCCCAAGTTTCAAGATGGCAGTGGGGCACTTTAATTAAAGTTTGTTGAATGAGCTGTAGTTAAAGCACCCCACTGCTATTTTGTAATGTGGGATGCTGAATACATGAGATGCTGTGGGTGTTTTAATTAAAGCAACTCCTTAGAGCTGCTGTAATTAAAACATCCTCCCACCCCAGAGCACATGAATAGGTATCCAGTAAGGTCAGGTAACAAATGCTGCAAACAGTGGTAGAGAGTGTAAAACTGCAGGGCAAAACAGGACCTTTTCTGTTATTGAGTAGTAAAAAGTGAGCAAACCTTGAGTGATTGTTGTTTTTGTTGTGTGTGTGTTTCTTTCTCCCCCCTTTGATGTGTGGAAATAATTATTCAGGGAAACTGAAGGCAATTTTAATCTAAATGAACAGGTTGAAACCATGCTTCATTGTAAAAGGTACATATTATGCCAGCAGGTAACACGTGAGTTGGTGAGAAATGATCAATGGAGAAGTGCTGGAAGAAGCTGGTTTCTGAGGTTGCCTGGATGGACCGAGCGCTACATGAGAAGCAGGTTTTACTTTGGGAAAGTGGCAGAGAGAATAACATTTTAGCTTAATTCCAAACAGCAAACTAAATCAGTCTGAAGATTCAGATCAATTTTGAAATTATCCCCTCTACTCCGTATCCTTAGCCAATCAAAAGTTTATTCTGACTTCAACAGGCTGCTTTACGATGACAACTTTCAGTATGATTCAAGGGATATCATCTGGGCCACCCATACATTGCAGCTGCACGAGATCTGAAATAAACCTACTTACCTCTTTCTCATTAATTTTTTTTTTGTATTTATTTTTCTGAGCACTTTTTGTATCTGAGATTTATTTATAATGCCAAATGAAGAGAATCATAGGATCATAGAATCAATGAGTCGGAAGGGACCTAGACAGATCATCGAGTCTGACCCCCCGCCATGGGCAGGAAGGAGCACTGGGGGTGACAGGGGTCATAAGACCCCAGCCAGGTGCCTACCCAGTCTCCTCTTGAAGATTTCCAGGGAAGGTGAGAGTACCACCTCTCTGGGAAGTATATTCCAAGCTCTGGGCACCCTCAAAGTAAAGCAGTTCTCCCTAATATCTAACCTAAACCTATCCTCCCTCAGCTTGTGGTCATTATTCCTGGTAACTCCAAAGGGGGCCCTGGTGAACAGACTTTCCCCGAGTCCCTGCTGGTGGCCCCTGATAAAGTTGTAGACAGCCAGAAGATCCCCCCTCAGTCTCCTCTTGTGGAGACTAAAGAGATTCAGGTCCCTCAGCCTCTTCTCGTAGGGCTGGCCACAGAGGTCCTCAACCATACAAGTGGCCTCATCTGGACCCTCTCCAGGTTCTCCACATCCTTCTTGAAGCGCGACGCCCAGAACTGGACACAGTACTCCAGCTGCGGCCTGACCAGCGCCGCATAGAGGGGGAGCAAGACCTCTCTGGACCTGTTAGTGATGCCCCTGTTGATGCATGACAGGGTGCGGTTGGCTCTGCCTATTGCTTCATGGCATTGGCAACTCATATTCATCCTGGAGTCAATCCTGACTCGAAGATCCCTCTCAGCCTCTGTGCTGCTGAGAGGGTCAGCCCCTAACCTATAACCATAGAAGATCTGTTGGACTGTGGTATTTCCCAAATTATGGAGGTGACATTTTATTTGGAGCCTACATATGATGGTGTTTTAGCAGGGACAAAATAATTTTGTGTGTCATGTAAAAAATGTATGTAAAACGCCATCAAAATTGCAAATATTAGAATCTGGGTAATCCTTAACTACACAGTCTCTAATAGAGAATGGGCAATCTCATAGTTTCATAGTTTTTCCACTGAGTCTTCTTCTATTTTTCAGTCAAAGAACCTGATGTTTCCTTGGTGTCAGAGAAATCACAATTAATTCAGGATCATCTCTTAATCCAGGAAGTTTTGGAACTGATGTGATATAAAGGCAGATGCTAGCATAACAAGGATTGCTACATTGTTGGATGTACAAATCTTGTATTTAGCAGAATTTTAAGAAGATGTAGGTATGTGTGAGGATGAAGTTGAGAGACAGAAGAGAGGCCTTGATTGAAGTGTTGAATGATACATTTTCTTAAGAGTTATTCTAGTATACTCTAACTAAGTAATCTTTTTAATGTTCTTGAACACAGATTCCAGGGCACTTCAGTGATCTTACAGTGTTTCTTGTTTTATTTGTCTTGCAAAGACTCAGAAATAACACTTTAAGGTTGAGATGAACATTATTCAGATGTTGTTCTTCCTGCCACCTTTCCAAAGTAAAAGCGGCTTCTCACGGCCTCATCTAGCATCTGGTCCCTATTTCGGACCACACTTGCATGTAACATAGAAGCAAATACCACTTTATTTGGAAGTTACTTCTCATTGCCCTACATTGCTTTGCAAGCATTTGTCCTCATTTTCTCTTTCCCATGCTTAGAACAGAATTTAGGATTAAAGCAGTAGCAATCTCATGGCTGACATGCAAGAAAGTCATGTTGCCTCTGTATTTATGATCACCAAAAACTGTCTGCTCAATCAAAATCCATTAAATAATCAACTGTCCTGTAATGTATTGAGTGTTGTATCTTGCATAGACTAGTGTTTCTAGTGTGTCTACAAAATATACATTTTCTCTATGACAACCCTTTGAATGCCATAAATTGTGGTTTTTTTATCATTGAAAAATCCAAAGTAAAATTCTTTATTATTCTGCATAGTGGTAATGTTTTACTTAGACCTTGGTATTGTATCAACACCTTTGACACCATATTGACACTTTTGTTTGTTGAGAAAATCAAAACTGAACAGAATTAGACTCTGTGACTACTACTTATTTTATTTATTCACCTTATGAAACTGCACACATTCTCCTCAGGTTTCCTTTAAAAAAATTCTTCACACTTTTCTTGGCAGAATCTGTGCACCCTTTAAACTGTTTGTTAAGAAACAGTATCCTTAGGGTGAGTAAAAATTGAAACTTATAGTGAATGTATTACTTTCACAGTTCTTCTATTAAATCAAAACAAAGTCTCTATGTAATCATTGGAAAACATCAAAAAGAAAAAAAGAAGAAAAAGGAATACAAACAGAGAAGAGAAAAAAAAAAGTCCCTCTTTTTTGTTTGGTTGGGGTTTCTTTTAAGATTTGTAGGTCACATTAATGCATAGGTGTTTTGCACTTCTGAAAAATGGGTCATCGATAGTGTGATTCTGGCATCTTTAAACCAATGATGCTGGATGCCAGAAAGGGTATGACAGCAGATAGCTCACTCTAGATCTGCCTTCCTAATAAGTTTTGGTGAGCTTTTGAGGGCTGCAAGGGTTCACCTCTTGTTAAATTGCTAAACCCTGCCCATTGTCGTGTGCCCCACCCCATGGGTGCCCTCTTGGGACTGGAAGTCCTGACTGTTGCAACTGACAGTCCTCCCCTCCCCGCCACTCCTTGCCCCAGAAGTACTCTTTTTGGGAGGGGGGACTGCAGTCTTGGAAATGAAAGTCCCACCTTATCACATGGCCCATGACATAAGAAGGCCTACCCACCTAACACCAAATCTTGCTCCACTCACTGCCATGTTGGTTCCAAAATCCCCTGTCCCAATCACATGGTCCCTGACATCAGAATGTCCATCCTTTGACTGGGAAATACAGTCTGTCCACAGGGCCCACCTTCATGGTGCATAGCCTGCTTCTGGGGCCCCAGAAGTTCTCCCCAAGCCATGATGCACAGATACAAACTATCAGGTAGTGAGGGGTTGTAATCCCTCTAACAATCTGCTCCATCACCTTCAACCAATCAGTGGGGTTTTCAGGGGTGTTAGGCCTCCCTGAGAACAGTGCAAAAGCAGTCAAGTTGAGGGCTGCACACATAATATCTTTCAGAAGAAATAATTTCAACCAAGTATAGATACAAAACAAAACATACACTAAAAATCAAAGAGCTTCTATAACATATTTTAATTTTATTTCAAAAAATATTTTTGTCCTGATTATTGTGTGTTTGAGTAGTGTATAAAGAGGTGATTGTATAATAGTTCAAAATAAAATCTTACTCTTGTATATTGTGTGTGGGAGAGTAGGGGTGTGTGTGAAGGAGTGGGGTGGGTGTATGTGTGGTGTAGGGGGTGTATGCGGGGGTATGAGTAGGTGTGTGAGGCGGGTTGGGGGTGTGTGTGTGGGAGGGGATGCTTGATAGCTAGGTCCTGGGAGCTCACTGGGGGTGGATGAGAGTGGAGGGAGGTGCAGGGGATGTGTGCAGCAAAGCTTGCCTGGGTGGTGCAGGTGCAGTTCCCTCCTTTCTGTCCTGCAGCTGGTTGCTAGTGCTCTGCATGGGGCTGAGCCCCACCTGCTCCCACTTAGGGCAGCCTGCCCCATGTTCCTGCCTGCACCCACCCCCACCCCAGCCCCAGCCCCAGCCAGTGCACGCAGTTTCATGGTGGAGCCACCTTCCACACACTCGGCCTTCCGCAGGTCACTACTGATCGTACTGGGCCAGTGGGTGGAAGATGACCAGAAGCTGAAACTGAAGAGCCATGCACTGGGGTGGGAGTCACCCAGATACAGCTTCCCTTTCCTACTTGCTGCCCAGAGCGCTGCAGCAGGGATAGGAGTCCTTGTCACTAGAAGCAGAGGGAGCCAAGCAGTTCCCTGGGTGGCTCCAGCAGCAAGACCAGCAGCTCTGCTGGGAAGCTGTGCATACTGGGCAGGGCTGGGGCCCTCCAGCAGGCAAAGTTGAGAATGCAGCTCACAATGGCCTGGGTGTGAGAAGGTGGTACTCAGTCCCATGCAGAGTGCAGCAGGGGGAGCCACAGGACAGGTGCAATTAATTGGTGGATACCTGCCCATGGACCAGATCCAATTAGCTGGTGGGCTGGATCTGGCCCACAGGCAATATTTTGTTCAACCCTGCTCTAAAGCCTCTACTCCTGTCACTGTTGGAGACAGGGCTAGATGGGCCATTGGTTTCCCCCAGTATGGCACTTACGTTCTAAAATGGGTTGGCAACCTGTAGCTTGTTGGCTGGATCCACCCAGCAGAGCCATTTGATCCAATCCATGGACATAGGGATTCAGCCACTGGATTGACACAGTTTAGGTCCAAGGTGCTCAGGCACAAGCACTATGACCCAGCTGCCATCACCTCTTTGCCTCACAACCACACAGAGAAAGCACCTGCTGCTGCTGCCATAATTCCCTATGGCAGCACAGGGAGAGTGTCCACAGCCACAGCTGGCACTCATCACTGTGGCAGCAGGGGAAAGTGACTGTTGCTGAAGCCCTATGCTGCTGTTGCAAAGCATGCCAGCTGCAGACCCACTCCCTGTGCCACTGCAGGGAAAATCTGTGGTAGCAGACACTGGATCCTTGTGCCTGCCTCCTGCGTGCTTGCCCACCTCTGACTGAACTGAATGAATCTGACTTAGATCCTGAAAAGGGCTGCTGACCCCTGTTCCAATATGTGTGTTTTTCTAGAGGTGGGACTGAAGCAAATTTTGAATCAGAACATCCAGTATGAAATGTAGAGTAATTAAAGTCAAGATCCACATTCTGTGCAGATGTCTGTGACCCACTTGCCTCAGAACATTATTGAAGTATGTATCTGTATCCAAATGTTGAGGCTCATGACCATCTGTAATGGATATTGGATAGAGCTAAGCTAATACCAGCACTAATATTCTGCAAGTATTATTTCAGATTTAAGAATATATACAACCCAGTCTCATGCCTCATTCCCTTGTGTTTACTTTCCATTAGTATAAAAGTGGTTAATAATTACACACAGAAAGTACAGCAGAAAGGGAATTATGAACTAGAACAAGTCAACAGTTTTCCATTGAACCCATTTGGCTCTCTCTATATATATTTCAAAATTACCTACTTGTCTTTGATAAATGTAGGTTTTTCATTAAAAGAAAATGGAATGCCTAAGAGCTGAAGAGCTTGCTTCTTTTGGTTATTTAATACTTCATTGATGTCTTATGGGGGCTACACCTCTTGTTAAAACTGAGCTTTATGGATTTGTTTTCCCTGATGAGACTTCATCTTTCAAAATGCACTGCATCTATATGATTACCCAGGAAGTAAGACTGTATTGTATTGCTGGAGGTGCTGGCCAATGTATGCACCTAAACTCCTTACAAAAGAAGCAGGAATGCACTCTCTTATTCCTATGAGACATGCAGTAGCATTTCAGATTCTAAGGCTAGGGACAGAAATTACACATAAACCAGCATAAGTGATTGGAAATCAATTCAAATTGTTAACACAACAGAAATTCAGTGCACATAAACCACTTTGAAAATGGCCAAAACTGGTTTAAGATAAACTTGGATGGATGTAGTATCAGAATTAACTGATTTAGATTAAATCAGTTTATTTAACTTCTGTCACAGATCCCTTCCAGATTCAAGTTAACTCAGTCCCCCAGCATCCCCACAAATCTCCTCTTTTTGGGTGGGCTAATCTTGGCCCAAGCTATATGCTTCGGTTGAGCATGCTTTCGTGCTCCCAGATTCTGACCTGGGCCACTGAAGCCACATGGCTGCATTTCCAGAATCAAAAGTAAGTGTCTTTTTGCTTGCTCATTGGTTCAATGTACAATCTTAGACCAGCCTGTGAAGATTGAATTGATTCAGCCTCAGGCCTTTTGACTATACTTAGCCTAATGTGTCTGTTTTCATCAAAACTATTTCATTGTTCAATTTTTCACTGAAAATTCAATGTTTTTCCATGGGGTGCAGGAATCATTTTCCATCCAGCTTTATTGGATGCTTCTGTATATCAATATTTTCTTGCTACTTGATACAGCACAATACTGGAGTTGACAACACCTTTGTTTTTGCCCTGGAACAGAGGTAATCAAATAGGAAATGCAATGCTCACCTTTCACCCTGGATCCTAATTAGGAAGAACACAGATGTGCTTTGTGCAAAAGTGTGACAATAATTTAAATCCACCCAAGAAAACTTGCATAATTCTCCTCTTCCCTCTACCACCCTTCTATCCCTGCTTCCTTGGCACAGAACTTCAGGTAACTGCTGTATGGTTCTTCAGCATATTTTATTAAAACTCTCTCTCCCTGTTTTCTTTTCACTTTCCCTGACAAATTCTATACCTGGGTATATATTTTAAACCCTCCTTATAAAAGCAGGAATAAAATGTATATAGTTGCAGAGCAGAAAAACAGTACTATGCAACTTACACAACTAAACCTCAATTATAATGGGGTTCAAATTCCAAGTAAGATTTTGATACTTTTCAAATAATTGATAAATTAATGGCGTAAGAAGAGATACTTGTAAGTAAATGTTTTGCTAATTTGGCATAATGAGTAAATATGAGAAAATTGATATCAATTTGTAGATTTTAAAAAACTGCAAGATACTTCGAGTACCTTGATCACAATTTACTTGTATTTCCTAGTTTTTAGGGAAATAAAAGCCTACAAAATTCACTGGGTAAGTCATATTGGTAGCTTTCATGTTCAGTTATATGTTACTATGATTTTTTCTTTTTGTAAGTCACATTAACCAGTGCGTACCTATTCTTAGTATGTTTTAAGAGTACTTACTTCCAGACTGAATATTTTTTTTTACATTTGACTTCCCCCCCCCAGTATATACACTCGCTATGTACCCTATCTACTCACAGGTAATAAAGTAAACACAGTTGCATGTTTCTGTGCATCACTAAGTATATTATTGGCATTCTACAGAAATAATAACCATAATAATAGAGGGCATAGTTGTATTCAGGCAGCACTGAGGGAATGAATTGACTTCATGGCTCATTATAATTTACCTGCTTCCTTCTAAACTTTTCTCTCTGCATGTGGTAACAACCCTTTCTCCTTCTGAACAGTCTGAATGTTCCACTAATTAAGCTATTTCTTCTTCTGCAATTCTGCTGTCTCTTAGCTGCTCCTCGTAATGTAGCTCCTATTTCACAGACCTGTAGACTGGTTTTGACTCTCTCTGAAAACATTAATTAAGGTGTGAAAATATCTTTCAGTGAAGTATTGGATGCACTGTCAATATACTCAAAAAGGCTAGATTTTGTCTTATGAATCTGAAAAAAAAAATATATATATATAAAATTCTAATGACTACAGGACTAATGAAGCATAGTCTTTTGAGTACTTTTCCTAGTTTGTTGTTTATTATATTTGTTGTGTATTATATATAAAATACAATTTTATATATAAAATTAATGTACATTCCAATAAGTTTATGCTTTTTTTGCTTCTATATTAAACTGAATAATATAGCCCTAGGCCCCTAGCTTTTCAGTAAAGCTTTGAGTTTATTCTTAATTAGAGAAAAATGTGTGTTGTGTTATGTGCTGAGTCACCACCCCATATGCACCCCCTCTTCAAAATCCTAGATCTGCCCATGTGTGGAATCCTTCAAAGGATCTTGTGGCATCCCAGGGTACCTGCCATCCTGGTTGAGAATTCCTGGTCTAGGATTTAGCCAAAGGTATATGATATGTTTCATTTTATCATTGGTTCTCCCCTAGTTTATGTGGTGTATATAATAGTTATGAAATATTAATCAAGACCTCTAAGTACCTCTTGGGTAATAATCACTCTTCCTACAGGATAAGTTTGTTCATTAATTCATACTATCTCAATGATGGAATGCCTCTTTTTTTTTTACCTAGAAGAGGAAGGCATAGGAGCAGAAGCTGATTTTTAAAGCCAAACAAATTCAAGTAAAAATTAACAGTAAAGATAATTAACCATTGGGACAAACTATCAAAGGAAATTGTAGTCTTTCTACCCCTTGAAATCTTTTAGTTAAGACTGGATACTTTTCTCGAAGATGCGATTCACTCAGATATAAAATAGGACTTAATACAGTCCTAACTGCACGGAAGTTAATGACTTATACCAGTCACATGAGATGATCTTGTCACCATAACATTAGTGGGGCTTTTCTAACCTTACTATGTATAAATGTTTCTTGTTTTCTTGATTGAATGTAATGTCACTCATTTTCCTATTGTACATTAGACCATTTTGTGAAGGTTACACAAACTCCAGTTCTCCTTCTGTTATGAATACCTCCTGCTACTTAACAAAATACTTATTAATCATTCATTATACCTCTACATGAAGCCTAGACTCTTAATAAGTAAAGCTATTACCCCATGTCAGCTGCTATTTCAGGCATGGAGAACAGTCATCTGTCTGATTTGGGGGCCAATTAGGAGTGCTTAAGGTAGTCACTTTCTTACTAAGCTGCTGACTTTTGTTTGATATATTTTGATTAAACCCAGAGCCCATGGTTTAATTTTGCAAATGTTGTTTTTTATTTTAGCTTTTTACAGTGAAAAACAAAGGTTTATCAGAATCAGGATTGATTTTCATCTAAAATACCAACATTTGATTTAGAGTAAGTTATATACTTACTCTATTTCAATTTCGGCAGATATCTAACTGTACCACTACACAACTGTCAGTTGGTCTGCTCATGCATGTTCTTATAAAGGTGTGATGTGATGTGATGTGATGTGCACTTCCAACAGTTGTCCCCCTTGCCATCCCTCATGTGCCTGGGAGGACATGTGATTTTAGGATCATGGATCAGGGAGAGGTTCCTTGGACCTGGAGTTCCCAGAAGCCAGAAATGGCAAAGAAAACCATGTGTGCATAAGGTACCCACTGATATAGACATCACTTCCCACCATCTGCCTCCAGAGATCAGGCAAGGATTTGGTGTCCAGGAACTGGTTCTGCCTCTAGCACTATTAGGGGTTGCTCTATTCTGGATCCTGATACTCAGCTGAGTGTTGGGACCTATTGTTAGCCAGCCCCAACCTGCAACATGTTCAGTTTAAGCCATGATACAAACAAGCTGCAAAGTTGTCACACATCATATGTGGAATGACTTTGTCCCCTGTTTACTGTATTATCATACTTTGAATTTACTATTTAAAGTGTGATTAACCTGTTAATTGCAACTTAAATGTAATGTGTGTTAGTGGTGTTGGAACCTCAGTGAGGATCTATTTTCATATATGCGCAAACACTACATTTGAGCAGGTTGTAAGTATAGTATTCGTGTGACAGTGCTAAGTATTGTTAAACACAAGTTTTATTTGATTTATTTGATAATCACAGGAATAAAAAAAATAATTCAGTTGATTTGACAGTATTTTTAAGAGGTTGATTTAGACTTATTTCTGCACCGAATATCCTTCATGGGTGGGCTAGTACAGCACATATAGTACCAATTTCTTTACTTGGTAAAATATTTCACTGTTGATGGTCATTCTTTAAACATCTCTCCTGCTTCAAGAGATTTGAATGAATCGGTTATTCAAATCTTTTCTTTTACTTGTCTGAAGCCAAAAGAGAACCTGGTTACTGTTTAGAAAACCAGGTTCCTCATTGGAATTCTGAGGTAATTCCAAACCTTTGATATTATTTCTTTTTTCTTTCTTCAAGCACCATTTGCATTTTACAGATCATTTACTTGAAAGACATCTGACTGGAGCTGTTAAACCACTGAGGTATAGGGACCAAAGGCATAACAGCATAGCCAGAAGCCTGGGGTAGCTACTATATACAGGGAAAGTGGTGACTTTTGGTTACTGCTGTACCACCCGCGTGATTGTTTGGTTGCTGGGTTTTTTGTCTGCCCTCACTGTCCTACTAAGTTGGTATCTAGGGCAACTGTTCTGGTAGACCCTCCTTAGTTATGCCACTGGAAGAGACATTGCAAAATCCTGGGCTAAGAATCAATCATTCTTATCTGAGTGATGGCATATTTTTGTCCCAACACCTAAAGGTCTGAACAGTGAGTATGCTACAGCAGTGGCGTTCAGCCTTTTTTCATTTGTAGACACCTAAAAAAAAATTGAATGAAGGTGCGTATCCTTTTGGAAATTTCAAACAGAGGGACAGATCCCCTTGAATTGTAAGTGGAAGTGTTGACACATTTTTGATTGATCATAGTCACCTTTTGCACACCTTAGCCATAGTCTGCAAACCCTACAGCATCCACAGACCACAGTTTGAAAACCACTGTGCTGCAGTGTTATATTATGTAAAATATTATCCTCTGTTGGAAAAAATCAGAATTGCTAGACTCTGTGTTGTAGCGTCTATGCTGGTGTTAGCTAAAGGAATTTTTCCTTTAGCTCAAAAGCCCAGGGTCTATGTACTAAGAGCAAATGGATCTAAATTCTCTCTCTGCTGTCCTAATATTGTACCCATAGTGCAAAGCATAGTGATATCTTTGAAATCTTAGGTGACGGTTGTTCTACAAAGTGATTGTTTTTGTGATAAAAAAACAAAAAATGCTTATTATGAAAATATTTTTGTAAGATAAATGCAATAGTCATACTTTATAGAATAAATCAAACAAATGACCAAAAAACCTACAAAAGAATAAATTAGTAAGAACTCTATTCCTTTTTCTCTCTGCCATTGAACAGACAATGTACCAGGTCAACCAGCATTAAGGAATTTTGTTTAACTCATAAACTTTGTTTAAAGTCATAAATTCAGGGACTTACTAGTAACACACTCAGTGATACCTAGTTACTTGTATTGCGCTAGTATAAACATTGTGAACCTGACACCTCCCCCCCACTTCTCCACCCCATGAAGGTACAGATAGAAGGACTTTGACAAATCCATTATTTCCAAAAGCATAAAGCACTGGCACTGGGGTGTATTTACTCTGAAGTGCTATAAATCACTTCAGAAACTAAAGCAAACCTTCAAAAAGTAGAAAGCATGTCTATTTAATCGTGACCTCAGTTTTAAAGAATTCCCAAGGATCAAATATATCAACTCAACCCATTCAAGCAGTTCTTGAAAATTATGTTTGTTACAGGGAAGACGATCCAAAGCATTTCAGCTCTCATGCTATTCATGAGCTGGACTTTTTGTGTCCTCTTCCTGTAGGATTTACCGTGACTTGGGTGGGAATTTAGCTTAAAGTATAAAAGCATGTGCACTATGGCTAAGTATAGACAGTCAAAAAGCCTGAGGCTGAATCGATTCAGTCTTTGCAGGTTAGTCTAACCTACAAAGATTAAACTGAGAAACAACTGGACACACATGTATCTTTGATTCAGGAAATGCAGCCACATGCCTGCAGTGGCTCAGACCAGAAGGTGGGGAGTGGAGGGGTGCTAGAGCACAGTTTTCTGGAACTTCCTCTTCCTTCTGCCCACAAGGTCCCTTGGATTTTCAGTCCAGCATCACAATAGTGGGACTTTGCAGGGTTGCTCATTACTTCCCCTTCCTGCTTCAACAGTTCCCTTTAACACTTCATTCCTATCATGCTTATATACACTCATTAAGAACTAATTCACAGAGCAGTGGAAATTGGCTTTAAAGGTAACCTATCCTAGAGTTATGTACAGTGGGAGAGATGAAGGTCCCACACGGGGCCAATTAAATCCAACTTAACTGTACACATCTTCATTGGAATAAATGTTCCAATGAATTTAAGGGGGTATTTAAGGAATGTGGTTTGTAAGGACACTAGCTGCACAACTCATCAAAACATGGTCTTATTCCAGACTACAGTCTTGCCGAGCATCATGCTGGGGAACTTGGGAACTGGATCAGGACTGACTTAGCTAATCACAGTCTGAATCAGCAGCATCACTTTCAGTTACACTTTTGGGGTTTTATTCAACTGATTCAGTCTAATGCTGCTGAGCTTAAGAGATCTGGTGGCATTAACTGGGCTGATACAGCTGGAGGCACCCATCATTTCATGCTGTGTCATAATGTCCAGCAGACATACAACCCTGCTATTGAAAACCCCTGCTATTCCAACCTCTCAGCCTTTATCCTTTAGCTCAGAAGTTCAGTATGTCTGGGGAAAAATTCCATTTATATCTTTAACATCACTGAATGTTGCTTTTAAAAAGTTTGAGACTATTAGATTCACATAACAGCTAAAAAATATTCTTTCACTGTAATTGTTAGACTTTTTAAAGAAGATTTTTTCCCCTCTTGCTTGAGAGCCCTATGTTGTATTTTAAACTTGCCAGGCACTGCTGTTCACTGTTTTCCCATAGTTCACAGGCTGTTGATCTAATTAAAAGCTTCTTTTGGAGCTTACTATCCTAATCATGGTTGAAAGCAAGACACTTTAGCGATAGGAATTGTAATGTTCTGCAAGTCCCATTCTTTCCCTTCCTTTCTACCTCCCACACTCCTTCCCAGCACCTCCGGTTATGAAAGCAAACTCCAACCCAGAGCTAATCTCCTTTAACTTTGGACACTATCGACCGTTTGTTATTTTTCATAAAGAGGCTATGTTCTGTTTCCAAGAGGAATAACAGCTTTGTTGCTTTGAAGTGACTGGGGGGGGTGGGGAGGGAGAAATGAAGACAGTAAAGTATTATTTTTAACTCACAGATGGAAAGTTTACATGGCTTTCAGTAGTATGAAGTGATTTAATAGAATAATACATGCTGACTTGATATAATAGGGAGACGGGTTTGAAACAATTCATATCATCATTGTAGAATCCAACAAATACCTGAGCACCATAATAGAAAGTTGCTACTTTAAAACTCCTTCTTCAGAACTTATAATATCAAACATCGGAAAAAATCATAAAAAACTAGGGCTGGAAAGGATCTCAGGAGCTAATCTAGTCTAAACGCCTGATGAAGGCAGGGTCATCTCTGACTAAAACATCCAGGTGTTTGAATAACTTGCTCTAAGAAACATCCAAGGCTAGAGATTTCACAATCTCTGTGGGTAGCACCTGTTCCAATGCTAAACCACCCCTCACAGTGAAAAAGTACTTTCTAATATCCCCCCTAAATTTTCCTTGCTGAAATCTAAGACTACTCTTCTTGTGTCTGATAGGGACAGAGAACAGATGATAGAATAATAGGGTTAGAAAAGACCTCAGGAGGTTATCTAGTCCAACCCACTAGTCATTGCTGGATTGTCCCTAACTAAACCATCCCAGTTAAGTGTTTGTCTAACCTGCTCTTAGGCCCCTGCTACACCTTATATATTATGCAGTTAACTGGTTAATCACACAATACATTTAGACTAGCCATATGTGCACAGGAATTATCACACAATTAACTGGTAATTGTGCAATAAATTTAGAATGGCCACATGTAAAAAGTAATTATCACGTGATAAAAATGACTATCCACCTATAAAAAGAGCTAACCAACTATAAATTTAGTGCTTGGAAATATGTAACAACCCTATAGATGGCTTTTGTCCAGCTTTAATTTAAATGTGTAGCAGGACCCCTAAAAACATTCATGGATGGAGATTTCATAACGTCTCAGGTTGTGCCTGTTCCAATCCTTAACCATCCTTGTAGTGAGAAAGTTCTTAATATTCAAGCTAAATTTCCTTTGCCGCAATTTAAAATCAGTGTTGTTGTCCAGACCCCTGACTCCACAGAGAATGGTCTCCATTCTTAATCATCCTTCAGGTATTTGAAGACTGTTGCCAATGTCCCTGTGTCTTCCCCAGACTAAATACAGCATTTACCCAAGTCTAAGATGACCATAAATTTAGGAAAATCCCCTAATAACTAGATTGCATATATAGAAAATATATACATTAGTTATGATTTTCAGATATCAATTCCAATTATTGGAGGGTTGATTTAAGTTCACTGCCTTCCCACTGCTACAGCAGGGAAAGCACTGGCTGGGCGTGTTGCGTAGCTCCCTTACCCTGTCCCCCCATCCCCTTTCTTTCTTATGTAGTCTTCCTGCTACCCTGCCATTTGTGTCTCTCCACTCTCGAGCTCCCCATACTCTTTCCCTTCTCCCCACAATCTCTGCCCTTCTCCTCTCCCCACATTTTCTTCTTCTCCACCCACTTCCCACAGTGTCTGCCTCTTCCCTCCCCCTGCTTACTGTCAGACACTGCTTAGGCTCGATTCCTTTCCAGGCTATGGAGTTCAGCATGTGGAAATTTCCATATAGTCCATGCCTAGGAAAGAATCCAGCCCAAGCCAGAGCCAAGCTATGTCTTACATTAAGGGGAGGAGGGGGCAGAGATGGGAAGAGGGGGTAGAACCTGCAGAGGGCGTGTGAAGGTGGGGCAGGAAGATGCTGTGGGTCTGACTGGCCCAGAGTCAGCAACTGTCTGCCCCCCACCCCGACGTTGTATGCAAATCAAAGATGATGGATTTTCTCCCCATATTTATTAGAAAGGAAGGGGGAAAAAATCTTAAATTTGAGTAAATATGTTAATCCATATTCTTTCAGTCTATCCTCACAAGTCATGTTGCCCAGTCCTCTCATAGAATGTTTGTTGCTATTTTCTGAACTCTTTTTAATCTGTCCACATTTCTTAAAGGGGAGGGGGCATAATTAAAATGTCAGGAGAAGCTTCACCAGTGCCACATTCAGTATGAAAATAACTTCCCTTGATTTGCAAGTGACATTCTTTTTATTACCGCCCAATATGTTATTGGCCCTTTTGCTGCAACAGGAATATACTATAGGCTCATATTCACTTTATGGTCCACTGTAACCCCGAGGTCCTTTCCTGCAGTACTGTAGTAGCCAATCATTCTTCAGCCTGTATTTGTGCTTGTAAATATTCTATGCCAATGTTATAGAACTTTGCATCATGGATAGGCTAGAACTAATTGGATCATTTTGGGGGGAAAAAGACATTTCAGCAATAGATAGCAAACAGAAAAATCCTACATCTTCCTTCTTTGCTTGTGTCCTACTTCAATTTTAAGTAAAATAATTATTATCTAGTATAAAACCCAAGTGGGTGGGCAGGTATGTAAGTAGCTTGATACTGTGAACAGGCATCATGGTTTTGAGAGGAAACAGATCTTATTTATTCCTGAACCAATCTGTCAGTTACTAGTTTGTTCCTGTCCCTGAGGCCAAGAGTGATGTGCCCATATACAGCACAAAAGGAAGAAGATGTACCTGTAAGATGAACTGTGCTCTTCAGCAAAAATATCTTATTCAGTCTGATTCAGACTCATATTTCACACTTGTAATGGGGAAAAATTAGAACCCATTCAAAGTGAGAACTAAACTGCCAAGGTGGTGTTGTCAATTGAACACACACAGATAGCCTGATTTCCTAAAAGTAATGGCCTTTCATATCCAGTGGGAGATATTAACTGATGTATATCAGGATTCTGAGACTGTCCCTTTGAATATTTCCAGTATTTATCAATTGTTGACATTTTATACACATTTTTCTTGCAGAATCCATTAGCCAGTTGCGTTATCAGAAACGGATATTCTGTCTGCATTAAAAAAATTGCAATATTAAGATAGACATATTGTACTAAAGAATAACAAATGAAAAAATGTGTCAGTGAAAAAGATTGTATGGAAGTATCATCTACTGGAGACTCTGCATGGTGGATAAACAAATATTGGGATAGGTGTTGATAGAAACACTATCTTACATGAACATTCTCCAAACAAAAAATTCTTGTTAATAGCTCTTTAGCTTACTACTTTTTCTTTAGGATGATCTTAATTAATCCAACACAGTCCTTGAATTGTTAAGCTTTAAAACAATGTTTCCATTGTTTCTCAAACAATTGCGTCATGAAAATATAAGACAGTGTGTATGTGAGGTGTCTGCAAATGTGTTGGTCATAGCTGTGGGCCTAACTCCTCCTTTTGGTTTCTCTGATTATATTGGATCTTTTGCCCTTCACAGGCTTGTGGTGGAATTTTGCAGTTGTCCCACTGAACCTGCTCAATCTGGTCTCAAAAACTAATAACAAAAGAGAAGGGGCCTACAGTTTCTAAAAGTGTATGCACAGTTACCCAAACCACTGCAAAAACAAAAGAACTTTCCCCCTCCGATTCCCCAGAAAGAAAAAACATAAATCAGGGAAATTAAAATTACTCATTTCAGGGAGCAGGATGTGTAGAGTATTTTGTCAAAGCAGTGTATTTGATTGGGTACCTCTCTTCCATTTGGGAACCTTTGACCAGTTATATGGTGAACAATTATTGCCTTATTTATATGTATGTATATTAGCAGACAGAACAAAATGTTAGTCCCTCAGCAGATGTTAAGTTTGTCATGATTAATGAGTTAATCCCAATGTAAACTGCAACATGCCACATGTTTGGCAAACAAGTCACAAAGATGTTCCATGTTTAATGCTGATCTTCTTTGGGGTTACATTGTATTGTCCCCTAATTTGGACATGTGGTATACAGCATTGGGCTGCATTGTGTTGGCTCGCCTCCTATGGATTCATTTAAACCCAGACTGCACAACCTGATCTTGGGTCCATAGCAGACAGGTCACCTGTCTGGTGCATCTTATGCCCAGATGCACACACCTCGAAACAGAAGCTGTAGGGCTAGGGGACATGCAGTTGAGCTTTGGAGAGTTCCCTGGTTTCTGACTGCATGTACAGAATTGGGGTGAGCAGCTAGGGACTGGGGAACTCTCCACTTCCCAGCCATATACCAGGAACCAGAACCCCACTTGATCTCTGGAGATAGCCTTGGGTCCCAAATCCAGGACAGAGGACTGATCCCTGCACTTTCAAATGTGTACTAGTAAAGCCTGGCATTAGGGAAGTAGCTGCCCAATGCTGGGCTGCACTGATGCTTACAGTGTGCAGGACATCAGGCATAGGGAGCTGGGTCCCCCATGTTGGGCTTCTCACTTTGCAGTCATGTAACTGGTATCTGAGGAATTTTGTGCCTGATACCAAAAATTGCATGCATTACCATGCACATCTAGTATGGCAGGATGCACAATTTTTGAGATTAAGCATACAGTTCCTCATAAATCATTTTAATGTCTGCCAGGGGCCTTAACGTGTTCTCAGAACAAGAGTTTAAATGCATATTTATTGTCTTCTAAGCATAGTTTCACTAAAAACAAATATAGATAGACTTCCCTCTTATGGGAAAAGGCCAGAAGGGACCCAGGACATCTTAAAACATAACATAATCTCTTTTTTTTCTATCCAAAGAGTGTGTCACTAATTTGGTCCCCCTCTAAAAGAAGCCTGCTTCTTCTTACAATGCCCTCTCTCCTTTCTGTGTGTTTAAGTACAACTGCTTAAAAGTTTCTGTAAAAGGGCCAAGGTGCAAAGCCTTGCATCTTCCTCAAACTGATTTTCTCGGTCAACCAATTCACCTGTCTAAGAAATTGCTATCTAAAAAGGTTGCAACATTATTTGGCACATAAAAATAATGGCTTGTGATTCTTGGAAGAGTGGACTGAAACTCTTTACTGTCATTTCAATCATCTGTGACAGAAGTCCTATATACGTATAATGGTTCAGCATGAGTAACCCTCATACTTATCTCATAATTTACTACATACATCATTATCTTATGACAGATGGGGGGAAACAGAATTGTGCACTGTACAGAAAAGTGTCCATAAGAGACTTTTTCTACTATATTTTTGCTTCTTGTTGAAGAGAATTTTGCATTAACAGCTGCAACAAATACAGATAATATAGAAATTGTGAAGACTGCCTTTTTACGTATGTGAGAACCTAGCAATTAAAATGGCTGTTGTTAACTAGAATAGGATTTAGAGGTTACTGTGGTCAGAAATTCTGCAATATAATTTTTTCCTCTGTCGCAGTTAGTAGAAACCAAAATGGACTGCGGAGACAATTTGCTTTTCATGACTGAAAGCAGACAAGTTTCAATCAGAAGCATACCTAGTTTCTTGCCAAATTCTTCCTAGGCAAAAGCTTGCTTATCTGGCAAGCTGTTGGGCATCCTGGGATTCCAGGTCCCTACATCTAGTAGTCTATCCTAGAGGCTGATGGAGAGCTGAGACTAAGTTTCTTGGTTCCTCCTTAGTTTTCTTGATAAAATGCTGAAGATTAGCCTTTCAAGCGCCCGTTTCCTCTTCATATTCTCAGGTAGACTACCCTGTCGGGGTACTTTCAGGCTTTTTAGGCTTCTGAGAATTCTGGTTTCCCTTTAGCCTGCCAAAATGGTGGTGGAGAACTGGGAGTCTGAAAGCCATTACAGCATGAATTCTCAATTCCTGAGACATTCAGCTCATCTGGGATTCCTTGGATTTCTTGGCTCCTTAGGTCCCCAACAGACTATTTGCAGACAGCAAATATGGTAGGAAACTCAAAGCCCTGGTTGGAAGTCCAGTTTATAAACCTTCTTATTCATGTTATCTTAGTAACCTAAGCAAAGAGATTTCCAGAGTCTCCATCACAGGGTAGCCAGACTGCCTCCAAATCATGTACTCTGGGGTATTTTCATTCACAGAGAATTTCAAAAAAATTGCCATTCATTCCAAATTGGAATAAACCCAAGTTGTATTATTTTGAAATTCTCCATAAAAATGAATTACCTTTCTTTGCATAGCTCTAATGCTTTTAAAAAATGATAGAAGAAAAATAGCTTGCAGTTATTTTTTTTATTGTTGGTTTTAATTAATGCAAGTTAAAATGTATGAAGTTGTGCTTGATACTTTCATTTATGCTGATATTTTCCATAAAATGCCTAGGGAGGCATTATGCTGATGAGTGTTGCCAGTATTCAGAATCCTTTGACCTTCACCCCTGAATGGCTCCAAAACACTCCCTTTTATGGAAGGCTAGGAGGGGCTGATTATTTACAGCTTAAATCCTTCTTGTGCTCTTCTGAACCTTAATGAGGATCAGCATCTTTCCCAAATATTGTATGACTGTCACTTATGGCAGTTCATAGTCTAGAACCATAGTACTGAAACCAATTGCATCTTTTGAGCTGTCCTTTAATGTTAATGTTAAATGCTAATACTAACATTGCAGGTAATGTAATGCAGTGTCACAGAAATTCTTCAGATGCAGTGGTGATATCCTTGTGATAAATTCCAGAGGCAAGTGTTAAGCTACATTTATCATTCACCTTTATCATTTCACTAGAGGTCTTTCCTGTAATCCATTTTCTCCAAGCCTGTTTTTAATATCCCAGAATTTTCAGAAGCTTCTGTCAGATAAATTCTGCTTCTCCCCCTTACCAATGGTAAAATTCCCATTTTAACATTACACTGATGTAAGGAACAAGGTGAGCTTTACTCACTCTGACACTGGTTAGTGGTTTAAAGTGTGATTGATCAGGAGGGGATGTACAAATCATTGAGATTTTAGTCTTGCAGCTATACCAAAAATAATATTAAAAATTGGTTACAGGAAACTGATTTTTAATGTATTTTTTATTGTTCTTGAACCAAAAAGCAAAGACGGTTTGTATGGAATGTAGCATTCTATTTGATGTACCACTTTGCACCAGACACTGAAAAAAAAAAAAGAAAGAAGAATTGGATGGCTAAATGCATACGGGTAGAATCCCTTTTACTCAATAGCTCAGGGGATCACAGCATTCATTTAAGATTGGGAGCCCAAAGAACAAAGGCTTGTGAGATGTGGCATTATGATGGTATTGTCATTCATTTGAGCCAGCCCCATAATTCTGTCATAGCTTCATTATTCATGACTAATACATACATCCCATTGAAATCTTTGCAACAGACCATAATGTATTCCTTATCTAGAAATAAAGAGATTAAAGTATTTATACTATACCCATTGTTAACACATGGTCTTTTAAAATCTGTCTTGTTTTAATTCTCATTCTTTTCTGTTCTTTGTGTAACTTTGCATAGCTTCACCCTCCAGAGACTGCTTTCCTTTTTTGTTCTTCATCACTAAAGGGGCATGGGTGGTAAGGCACTTAGTTGACAGCCCAGTGGCTGCATTAAAAGGCCTGGGGTGGAATCAGTGCTAAGGTGCACAGTTCAGAGGCCACAAGCCTGAGGCCATAGCAGAAGTGCTCATGGCATGGCCCTGTCAGATTCCAACTATTCTGTGATTTCTGCTAACTACCTCATCACACAAGGATATGAAAAAGGAAAGGATCATCAAATTTAATTACTTTTATGTGCATGGTGGACATATTTGGCACGTAAGCAATTTGACAACAAGATGCTGAGGGGACCTGCACATTTTATTGCCTTCCTCTGAGACAAGGTTTTTAACTTACCTTTATATTTTGATTAAACAAGTTGGGAACTCCTGAGTCAACACATTTCAACCCAGCACCTGGCACTAGGCCAGTCTCTTTCCAGTAGAGAAGATTAGCATGGACGTAGAGAAATGTCCAATTTCAAATCTTATAAGGGCTTTTACTTGTTCTTTCTATCGTTTATCACAGGGGTTAAAATGCAACATCTTAGTTCCATTAAGTCCTTACCCTCTCTGCATCAATGTGTCTTAACACTCATCTGTTCTCATGAAATTGTAACGGCTGTTGTTCTCATGGGGTAACTTGTTACCCCACCCACATGAACAAAATGGAACCAGTGACAAGAGTATAAGTATACCAAAAACTATGTATTAAGCATACAGATTGTTTAAAAGAGTATTTATGATTATTTGAACCCAAAATATTATTTAACTAGAACTATGAACAAAAGTTAAACTTTTTTTAGAGTTTCAAAATGTGAACTCTAAAAAAAGGGTCCACGCTGGTTTCAAACTAACAAGGACTTCCAAAATATTTCCTAACTGTTTTAACTAAATATTTCATTCCTCACAAAGCTGCAGTGATGTACTGTGTTGCACACAAGCAAATGACTTATAATCTTTGAATTGTTTCCAGGTTTTGCAGTCATCTGTCCTTGGACAAAAAGCACATTGTCCACTCATGCTTACAGAAGGTTCTACTGGGGTGTGTTGTTGCAATTTGTAATTGAGGGCAGGCATACCAGACTTGATAGACTTAGATTATGTGTATCCATCGTTCTTCATTTTATTTGTCCATCGATCAATTATTCTCTAAGCTCCTGCTAAAAAAAGTGCCATTATCTTAAATGTGATTTTTGCTTCAACTTTGCATCGTGGCCTAAACAAATGATGAGGCGGGCAATGGCAGCCACATCCAGCATATTGAAAATGAGTGTCATTGACCACCTGTTGATTTTCCATCTGCAGGTGGTCATATGGACTAAGTGGTCAAGGCTGTTCCCCCCACCCTTGTTTTTATTATAGTTGTCACGGAGGCACTGGGGTGCTCTGTGCCTAAGAAGGAGATAAGGTGAGCTGTCAGTCACCAGGGCAGCTCAGGTGCTGATTGTCAGAGCTGCCAATCAACAGGGCAGTGCAGCTGCGGGTTGCTAGGGCAACCAGCCGGTCAGGTGGCCAGAAGGGGGCAGG
>NW_017728947.1:37372820-37376079 GCF_001723895.1 Crocodylus porosus
CAGAGAGCCGGGCCCAAGGGGCGCCGGAGACGGGGCGGCGGCAGAGAGCCGGGCCCAAGGGGCGCCGGAGACGGGGCGGCGGCAGAGAGCCGGGCCCAAGGACACCAGGCGGGTGATGAGCCCGGGGTGCTAGAGAGAGCACCAGAAGGCAAGGGACTGCACAATGTCTCACGTATACCCCTTAAGGGAGGGGTGCACAGAAGCACCCTATTTGGAGTAGGGGCAGGACCATTACGTACCGTTCACCAGGGAGATAAAGGCAGCCTCCCATTTAAAACTCATTTAAGATCAAAGTCGTGGTGGGTGAGAATCTGAGGGTGCTGAGTACAGCCTTGAGTGACGGTAGGGGGCGCTAGGCAGTTCACGGCCACTCCCAGCCCCCACGCCCTCACAATAGTCATGGGTGATGTCTAGCTTTCTTTGCTCCCTACCCACTGACAGGTCATGGTGATGCTTGACAGCAACAGCACAACTTTGGACTTCTATGGGATATAGGAAATTAGGGTGAGTTCCCCATCAAAAGTAAAAAATGAATGAAAAGGTGGGGTTGTGTGGGGCTGGGAGCAGAGCTGCGGCAAAATTTGGGGTGGCTACAGCACTGCGTAGCACCTGCTTCAGCTTCACCCCCACAGCTGCCACCCACCCTGCACTGTGCAGATCCAGGGGCAAACACCCCTCCCCCCCCAGGGTGCAAGCAGTTGCGAGAGCTAACGCCACCGCATAAGCTGTGTCTCTGTCCTGCACCCCGCATCATTTTTTGGTTTATTTGTCCATTGATCAAGTGTTCTCTAAGCTCCAGCAAAAAAAAGAGCCATTTTATTAAATGTGATCTTAGCTTCCAAATTTGCATTGTAGCCTAGCCAAATGGTGAGGCTGGCAATGGCAGCCATATCCAGCACATTGAAAAATAGTGTCATTGGCCACCTGTTCATTTTCCATCTGCATGTGGTCATTTATGGACTAAGTGGTCAAGGCTGTCCTTCCATGACTACAATAAAAACAAGGGTGGGGTGATGTCTGGCTTTCTTTGCTCTCTACCCATTGACAGGTCATGCTGACAGCAGCAGCACAACTTTGGACTTCTTTGGAACATGGGAAACTAGGGTGAGTTCCCCACCAAAAGCAAAAATGGATGAAAAAGTTTCCCTTTGATTTGCTGCATTTTGTTTGGGATATTGGCCTTGTTTTTCTGAATTGTACCCACATAGGTCAAGTCTTGCAGTAGCAGTTTTTCTGCCAAGTCAGTACTAGTGAAGAAATTGTCACCCACAATATTCTTTCCTATCTTGTACCAGGGATGAACCAGTTTTTCAATGACCTGGGTCCCAAGATTACCTTAGCATGGAGCTTCTGGTTCCTTTCCCAGGTTCATGTCTCCAGACAGGGGGAATGATGTAGCTGCATCACAGCACCACCACATTTTCAAGCTATATTTGGCAGGCTTGCTAGGCATATACTGTCTGAAGGGACAGTGACACCTGGATGCAATGAGCTGCTAATCAACTGTCAGGTGTATTCCTGGAATGAACTATTTCCTGAGCTGCTCCACAAATTGTGACCAAATATCCCTGAAGGCAGCAAGCTTGTCCACAACTCTCCTTTCCTCATGTGTCAATTTGTTTTCAAATCTCAGGTAGTTGGTGATTTCATGGAATCATTTTAAACTCCTGGTGGCACAGAAGCAAGGATGCCCAGTGGGTAGCTCCCACAACTTCTCCAGTGCCTCATGACCACCATGGTATAGACCACTCATCAGAAGGAGCCCAATGTAGGCTTTCAGCTCTGTTTCATCCAGCTTTTTCCACTTCTTTCTATTTTTCAGGGTGGCTATCATTCCACCCCCTGAATCTTCTTTCTGCTTTTCTGTTTTTTTCTTTTATGATAAGTCAGGATATTTTGTGAGAGAAACAGGTGGAACATTTCCATCACTGTGTCTTTTATTATTTTCTCTTGTTGGCCCACCACTTTCATATACTATGTCCTTGGCTGTTCTCTAATGCTGTATTGGCTGTGGACTTTTTTCCCCACAGTCTGCCATTCCTTCCTCTAAAGGTGTGATCATCTGCAATGTTTTCTGGGGGTGGTGGCAGTGGTTCTGCTCCATGTCCTGCTGAAGCTCTCCTCTGTCTTCCATGGTGGCCCCATGCTGGTCCTCTTCCCTTTCCCACTGGAAGTGTTGGCATTACTTCTGCTTGTGGTACCAACTCTTCCTCATCTGAGCTGGATGAAGCTTCCATAGACACATGGTCATCTTGCTCTAAACAATCTCCCATGTCTGGAACAAAGACAGCATCTTCACTGGCCTGGGATAAGATTTCATCAGTGGATGTGCCACTGTCACCCCCAGTTATCTGTGCAAGACAAGCTTCAGCACTGAATATGTGCTGCCTTCTCATCCTGGACTGCAGGGAAAAAAAAGAAAAACATGATTCCTGCTGAATGCATATAAATAACAATCAAAGACAAGTCTGTACACCTATGCTGTCACAGAAGCAATTCTGCCCTGCCCTATGGCAGCGCAGGTAGCATCCTTTCCTCCTGAGCACAGAAGCCAGATATCAGCATCCACCCTTTTCAGGCGAGCCAAATGTGGGTGAATGCTCTTTGGAAACCACACATGCAGGGGCTTATTGAGAGCAGAGGGGTGTTAAGCCCTTACCGTTGAAGGGGAGTCCATAGTGTACACTGTATTGCAGCGTGATGTTGTTCTATTTCTTCTCTGCTGTCCCTTTGCTCCTTGTCCTCACTTCCAACAAAGGCAGGGCAAGCTAGCTTGTATGTTATGAAAGGGGCAAGGGAGGCAGAGTTTTGCCATGAGAAAAGAGAACAGAGGTGGATTTGGGTGTGGAAAAGGGTGGGTTTGTTGCTTTTTTTGGCAAATGGCTTGGTGTTTTGATGACCTTGTATCCTGCAAACAAAGTGGTTAGCAAAAGGGATTACCACATCTTCTGCAAAAGCAGAGTGGAGGGTGGCCATTCATTAGTTACCATGAATACCTGAAGTAGACATGAATGAGGCGTGAATGAATGCTGGCCTTTCAGTGGCCAAAAAGGTTTAGGCCTGTCATTTATATAGAAATTGCATTGCATTAAGATGGGCTTAGGGTAAATTGTAACCCCATGTGGAAAAACGCAATCACACCTGGGGTAACGTGTTACCCTGAGCAGTTTTTCATCCACAGAGAGCAAACCATTCATGTAATCTGGCTGTTCTGTGGGGATATTGTACACTGCAGTGCAAGTGACAATATTTTCAAAAG
>NW_017728947.1:37376179-37381395 GCF_001723895.1 Crocodylus porosus
TTTTTTTTTTTTTTTTTTTAGAATTAATTAACTTTAAGATACTGCACAAAATATATTTCTTGGGTAGGAAATTACCCCATGAGAATGTATGAAGATTAAACAGATCTTTACACTAGCCCTTCTTGATGAAATATTCTTTGGGCATATCCTGATTTACACAGTAGCTAACGTTTTAATGCATGCCTTTAAAATAACTGCACATTGATTATGTTGTATGTAGTTCAAAGAGCAATTTTCAACTCTGAAATCCAGAGGTTTATATTTCTTTTCAGTTTATTACTATTTGTATTTAATCATGGCAGCTGAGATGAGGCCCTTATGGTTGTACAAACAAACATATAGAGTCAGCTTCAAAGACTTTCAATCTAAATAGACATGACAGACAGAGTGTGGAAAAAATGAAGTATTATTAGCTCAATTTAAAGATGGGGTACACACAGATACATTAGCACAAGAAAATTATGACAACATCAGAAATTGAACTCCATTTTCTTGAATAGGAGGGCTCTCAGGCAGAGGTTTCCCAGAGTTCATTGAGGTAGTCCTAGGTTCTAGTACACCCTTCTTAAACAATTTTTTGCGGTCTGGCCAGGAAGATTACATTTTAGGAAGAAAGTAAATGCAGAAATGGGCACCCCCTCAACAATAAATTATTTCAGCAAGGGAAGCCTTCAGGCAATGCTAGGGGAAGTATAAAGAGAATATCGCTTTGGTAAATTATAGATATACCATCACCAGTAGTAATTCAATGTTTCCAGTTCCTAGTATGTAATTGTACAGATGAATGCTCTTTGACCTAATTAATAGTTCCTTCCTGACCTTTTTTATGCCTGTTTTTTTTTTGCAATCAGTGGTGATCATATAATACAAACTTGTTGAGTTTTAGGTTCTGAGTCCTGGTACATGGAACTTCTGTCCACAGTCTGACTGTTTTCTGGGTTAAAGTTCTTTTCTTCACCTCTGGGACAGTCTGGTGAGCAACCAGACTATCAACACACCAACCAAACTAACTGAATGATAATCCGAATCCTCCTGCTCCTTCCAGCTCAAGCTGACTTGACTTAATGTCACCCAAGTGATTCCCTATCACTATCAGACTGTCACCATTTTAAAAGCAAAAAAAGGAAAGACAAGTTACCAGAAAACAACCTCTTGTCTTTATTTAAGAGTGATGCTTCTCCCTATTGAAAGTCCTCTGGTCTGTCCCCAATATTCCATGGTCATCTCATCCTCCTGAAGGAGAGGGGTAGTCCTAGCAGGAACCCTGGAGGGTAGCTTTCCCTTCCCCCACTTTTAGCTAGCCATAGCTTTTTAGCCATATTGGGTGCTGTGGCAGGGCACTATTGGTGCCTGCCACTTTATGGGCCAGAAGGCAGCAGCTGGCAGGTGCCTGATTACGGCAGCCATTTTAGATCTAGGTCTGTCCATATAAAAAGTTCTGCATCAAGGCTGCTCCAATACACTGTAATTACTCTAGCAGACTCCAGTGTCATGTGTATCAGTATCCCTATGCTAAAAAAATAGCAACAGGGGCACTTTAACTAAAGCTCATTCAATGAACTTTAGTTAAAACACCCCTGCCACCATTTTTCAGCATGGGGACACTTATACAAGTGATGTTCTGGGTTCTGTAATTAGAGAAGCTCTTGGAGCTTTTCTAACTAAAGCACCCCCTAACCTGCCTCCTGGAGCATGTGTATAAATGCCCATTGTGCAATCTCACAGAGCCTAACTGTAAGATCAGCATAAGACCTCTCTAATCATGTGGTATAGTAGATAGAATTTTGATATTTGAGACTAAGCTATGGTTAATATTTAGAAACATAGACATAAGGGGTGTCACAACCATTCTGGCCACTAGATAGAGGAGTATGGACAACAATAACTTCATTGGGTAACACTAATGTCTGTCTACCATTTAGAAGGCAGGGTAGATTAGCACCTTGTAGACTAATCAAAGTAGATATATGTAGAGCATGAACTGAAGCTTATTTCATCAGTGTATCTGATGTGGATTCCTATATATATATATGTTGGTTAGTCTATAAGGTTCAAATCTACCCTATTTTTGTGCAACTTCAGACTACCGCACGTGACTGTATTTCTCTGTCTACCATTTGCCAGAGTAGGCATTAAAACCTGCTCCATCTGCTATACTTAAGTAGTTCATTTAAAGTATTGTTTGTGATGGTAAATGAAACTCTAGAGTATGATGGAGAGTATGGTCTACTGGTTTGGGTTTTTTGAAGGGGTGGATTGTATTTATGGAGCATTGTGTTTTATAGAGACTCTCAGCTTTATTTTCTTTTTTCTTTAAGTTTTTAGCTCCCATATTTGCAGACATAATCTTGACACCATGGTTAAAGCACTATCTTCAAATGCCAATGGAAGGGTCCCTAAATTATGTGTTCTTTTTTTTCTTTCTGATCTTTTTTTGTTTAGTTGGGGGGGGTTTTAAGTCAAGCCTAGTTTTTTCTTTTTTTAAGGAAGCCTAGTTTAAAGATAGTCATATGTATTTAAACTGAGAATCAGAATTAAATTCTTTAAAAAGGCTATCAAATCTGTTCATAATCCAGAGAAACAACTCTCAGGGAGAGAAAATCGTGGTGTGCTATCCACATTTATGAAGTATGAGCTAACTTGTTTGTTGTGAGCCCTTGAACATGAAATGAGGAGAAACACTGAAACAGCTATTACACTCTGTCTGGGGGGGCATTGGGAAGATAAACCCAGTGGATCAGTGAAAACTCTTTAGAGTTGAATGATAAGGTCTCAGAATAATGAGGGCTCAAACCTGGAACAGCTGTAGACTAGAGAATGCCATTACTCCAGGTCAGATTGGGAACTCTTTACGGGAATAAGCAGTTACTCATAAGAAAGGTAGGAAGAGTTAAACTCAGAATAAATTACTCACTAGTTTGTGTATAGGGATCTTGCATAATATGGTGTACAATAGTTCCACTACTTTATTGTCTGCTCATGGATGCTCACATTGGTTTACACTATTGCTAGTCTCTTATTCTCATTAGAAGGACTGACATCAATGAAATGTTAATGGAAGTAGAAACTATTTATAGCAAGTACAAAATGGTAATTAACATGTGTCAGCACTGCATGTTTTCATATGTTAATTTGACCTTCCCTGCTTGATTCAAAAGTAAAAATACACAAAGCAATTATTTCACTTTAGCAGATGTATTAATAAGGATCTTAAATTCAGCAGCAATAACAATATTAATAATAACACAGCAGCAGAATTAAATCATTAGAAAAGAGGTTGAATCGTTTCAATGAGTTTAGTATCCTACTTTTACATCTCTGAATTTGATCATTACACCTTCCCCCCCCCCCCCGGAGATGTAGAATTGATTAGTTCAATGAAACTGTTCTGTCACTTCAGCATAGTTTGTCATTTCTGCTCTTATGGACTTATTTCAATCTCTAAATATTTGATTTGGAACTGAGGCACTAGCAGCTGATGGCGGATGTTCACTCTGCCTTTAGTTGAAAAGAACTCTTTGGACCTTCTACAAATACAGAGAGGAGAATTGTAAATCAGCCCCCCTAAAATCAGAAAAGGAAAACAGACAACCTAATTTACTAAGGAAGCACCTAGGTTCATACAGTGAAAGCATAGAAAACCTCAGGATTAATGTATTTTGTTCTAAAATTAGCATCTATAAGGACACAGTGATATGTAGTATATCCAGTGTTTGCATTCTGTTACAGAAGAAACATGTTTTTTGGACAAGCAAAACTGTAGAACAAATGCTCTTTTCAGTAGCTCTGTATGAAGCCTTTTTATCCCCACGTTTCATTTTGCTTCAAAGGTTTCTTTTTGACCTTCCTGTGAACACTATCCTGAAGTTCAGTTATCAAATTACTTAGAACAGTGCAGTTGAGTAGAGACCAAAGATAGAAAACACCCATCCATAGGTTGTAGGAAAGAAAAAAGAAACAGTAACTGAGCTGCCAAATTCTGTTGAGGTTTGAAAATTCTGTTTTTTTTGTTTTTTTTTTTCCTTTGCTTTGCTTTGCTTTTTTGCTTGGAGAGGAGGTACTGCTGAACTGTGGGATTGACCTAGAAGATGTTGAGGTCCCTCCCTATTCTGTTTCTGTCACACCAATCATAAAGAAAGTATTTAAAAGTCATCATAAAATCTAACATTGTGACATTTTGGAAAAATTGGGGTGGAGTTAGCGTTTCCAGTTTGCTTTCTTAGCCACTGTGATTGGGATAACCTGAATAGATATCTATAAGCTCCTGGCCTTCTGAAATGATCATTATTTTCATTTTGTGTAATGTATTTGTATTTATAACTTAAGAAAATCTGCATGCCTAAAGGAAGGTAGTATACAGAAACAGGACTGGAAAGGACCTCAAGAGGTCATCTGGTACAATCTGCCCTGCTCAGATCAGAATCATCCCTGTCTAAACTATTCCAGGCAAGTCCTTTTAGATGTGCCTTTAAGAGGCTCTGGCATGAACCAGTTGTATCCATTTGCTATGTTACTCAGAAGCTCATGTTAAACAATTTGGATAAGTTAAAACTCAGTGCCTTAATTGAAAAATACCTCTGTCAGATCTGTCAATTCTGAGTGATTATTGAATAATATAACAGAATTTAACATTTGTAATGGGGATTGGTGGAGCACGGAATGCCATTATACTATTCCATTCCAAGCTGAATTCAGATACTTTTGTCACTAAAATCTTTTTTAGAAGGCCATTTGTAGACCAAACAAGAGGTGTATATACACAACACTTTAAAGTGGGATAAATGCTTTTGCACTTTTTTAATGGTGTTAGTGTTTGCACGCGCCAGTGGTGTATTGTGCATTAATTCCAGTGGCTGTAGGAAATTTGGTGACATAATGTGCCTTAAATGACTTGGAGTGCAGAAAACTAAAACTTTGTTTGCTGCCCCTACAGCTGAGGAACAAAGCATGGGGCTCCATGCAGCTCTACAGCTCTGCAAGAAGCCTTTTAGGCAGCTGAGCAGCAGTCCAGGAAAGCGGGCTCCACCCAGGAAAAGCAGTGAGCCTGATCTTTTCCCCCTCTTCTGCTGGAGCCTGCTTGCCTGCCTGAGCTCTGCGGGGTCCCAGTGCTTCCCTCCACAACTGCGGTGCCCCCTGGGACCACCCCAGCCAGGTCCCTGCAGGTGGGTACAGCCTGGGGGGCCCACCATTCCCATGGAGGGAAGCACCATCCCCCC
>NW_017728947.1:37382650-37390489 GCF_001723895.1 Crocodylus porosus
ACTGCCAGGAGTGACCAGGAATAATGGTCACAAGCTGGCAGAGGGTAGACTTAAGCTAAATATCAGGAGGCACTACTTCATGGTCAGGGCGGCTAAGAGGAGGCTAGATGTACACCTTGCTGGGGTCGTTTGACCCCAGTACTCTTTCCTGCCATGGCAGGGGGTCGGACTAGATGATCTACTTATGTTCCTCCTGACCCTAGAATCTATGAAACTAAGTACAAACCAAGATTCAAATGTTCTTAAAGCTTGGTGGGAAGGAGGGAGTGAGTGTGGAGGAGGGGGATATATGGTGTTGGACGCTTGTATATGTGATGCCATTACCATATATGCATGACAAAAATGTCACTTTGTGTGGCTTAATGACATCACACTGTACATGTGCAAGAGTTTTGGGGGTTGAAATGAGTTTATAGTCTTTCAAACTAAACTACATCCTGATGCAGTATAGTTTGCAGTAATACATTGTAGCTATTAGCTTGCCCCTCCAGTGGCTGAAGAGGTGGGAAGTTTCCACAGAACAAAAGGATCTTGCCCCTTGCCACTTCTGTCTCCAGCAGATGCAGTGAGGGGCTTGAAGGTTGTATTTTCTAGCAGAGCCTGCTCACCTCTTCCATGGGTGGGAGGGTAGGCGGTGATCTGTCAGTGGGTTAAGTGGCCCCTTAGGTGCAAGAGGACCTGGTTCTTCCTTCCATGGTTGTGATGCACCCAGGGGCTGTTCGGGTGGGCTGCTAGTAGGCCAGGTACTGCCTCAACCTGGAGTTGGGGAACAGTTGGATTGTGCTGAGTACTGCCTCTGAGCTGGGGAAGCACTCAGTCTGTTAGAAGCCCACCTGGGTGGCCCCTGGGGGCACCACTGCTGTGGAGGGAAGGACAGGGGCTCTTTGGAACTCAAGGACTGCTTGGTCAGCTGGCAGCTAACCCCTCTGCTGCAGGCAGGCTCTACTGGGAAAAATAAAGGATTAGACCCCTCACTGTTACAGTGATGAAAAAATATAACCCCTAAATTGAAACAGTGAGTTTCAGTTAAAAACCCACCATTTCAATTTAAGGGGCATAGAATGCAACCCTAAGGACTGTACACTGTAATGTGTACAAGCACCCATTATCTAGAAATTTTGTTCAACTTCCTTCCCAGCTAAGCCTGGTTTAAACTCTGATATAAAGACTTCTATTGTTGTGATTTTTTTTTTTTTTTTGCTTTCTTTAGAATTGCTCCTTCATCAATTTCCCTGTTTAGTTCAATATATTTCTTTGTCTGGCAATTTTGCTTTTATTTGCAGACGGTCTGGTTAAAAATAGAGTGTGATTTCCCAATCCATCTGGTGCAATATATGTAGTTTGTGCATTTTGTTCAGTATTTGACATCATTGCAAATGACCTATTCGATGTGTTGAAAGCTGGTGATCCAGTTGACACTGAACATTATATACAGTATTTCTCCTTATTCCCTTTCATTCTGTATTTGTAAACTAAGCTTATTCCAACATATATTAATTTGGAATTGTAAAAAAGAGTTAAAATAAAATTTATACATAATTAAAGTTAGGCATTTTGACTGCAATGACTGAAAAATAACACATAGTAGGATGTTGAGAAGCTGCATTTAATTGATGCCACCCCTCAGGTTATATATGTTCACATGTGCATAAAGAAATGCCTATTCTTATCATTCTCTAGTTCAAAGAATACATACCCGTATGAAAGAAACTGGCAAATAATTTAGAAAGTAAAATCCCAATAACTCCAATACAATTCTAGTGAATCTAAACCCGTGGCTTCCTTAAGCCCCTTTATTTATATTAAATTCCAGTAACATGTCTACGACTTCATGGAATAATTTTTTAAAAGTACCTAAATATGTCAGAAGTACAAGCCCTAATGACTTGGAACAGATCTCACATTCCTGAGACACTTACCTACTTTTTAAAATCCTGCCCCATGTGACTACTATAATTCCCTGCTGTTGCCTTCTCTCTTTCCCATCCTTCCTATACCATTTATGTATTTATTCTCAATTATATGTTTGTGTGCTAAGCAGTGAGCTCTCTGGGGCACGGACTATATTAATGTTGTTGTTTTTAAAATGCCTCTTACAAAGGAGCTGTTTTCCATATGGGAGTTTTTAGAAGTTACTACATTAATAAAATTTAATTTCTGAGATATGCAACAAATATGAAAAATGTCACTTTTATTAACATTTTGCAAAATAGAAGTAATTCCATTATTTAGTGTAAAAATCCATGTTATCAAAATGGAATTCCAAATGGAAACCATTTTTTTTCTTTAAAAAATATTCTGAACAATCTTTGGAGATTTTATTTAATCAAATTGGAATGATGCTAGTAAAAAAGCAATCAGCTGGTAGAGGAGATATCTTTTATTAAACCAAATAGATAGCTGCAAAAAAAAAAAAAAAAATTCTTTGCAAGCTTTCAAGCTTATGTGCCCTTCCTCAGGCAAAGGAGAAGGTAAAGATTGTAAAATTTGTCCCAGGTAGAAGTGAAACTTCATATTGCACAGGAAAGCTGGAGGGTGGTATAAGTTCTCCAGGATGGAAAACTTCATTTTATGCAAGGTAGGGTTGGATAAATGTGGGAACAGTCTATTTACTTCAGAGGAGTCTAATAGCAAGCAGGAGGATGAATTTTGCTTCTTTCTTGTTAAGGTGTTTCATATTTCATAGGGAGACTCGTAATGAAATGGTTCTCCTCAGCAAGGAAGTTCTGTTGTGGTGAAGCTGCTCTGAAAGTATGTAAATTTGGCTCAAAACAAAGGTTCGGAGCAGAGGTGTTAACTTCCAGGTCTCAAGGTATTGAATTTTGCTTCTTTCTTGTAAAATTATGAAGTTTTCATTTCAAAATGGCTAATTAAATATCTTCCATGTTTCAGGGTTTTTTTAAACTATCTCATTGGTCTAATAAAATATATTGCCTCTACTACACTAATTGCCTTTGCTTTTAGACAACACAGCTACAACGTTTACCCCTGAACGGTAGTAAGAAAGGGGTATTTATTCAAAAACATTTTTGTGAAGACATTTCTTGACTTTTCAATAAAAAGCAAAAAACAGATTATTCTTTTTAAGGTTTTTTTAATATTTTGAATCTTAAAAGGAAGTTCATTTTAATTTGATCTGGGAATTTTTTTACCCTTTCTTCCCTTTTTTTCCTCATTTTAACTTTTTTTACTGGCAAAAGGGCCAGAAACTGTACAAGGGGAAAGGAAAACAAAACAAAAGAGAGAGACTGGAATCCAGTTTGAAAATGCAAAAATCCAACTTCCAAAAAAAAAGTTTAGCATTTTCATTGAAAATGGGAATTGTGTCAAATTATTAGTGAGGATTTATTGGAAACTTTTTTTCATGAACCATGGTACTAATTACTTTTGACCTCACCTATTTGGATCAACTTTGCAAAAACTAGAAGTATGAAATGTAGTAATCTAATGTTTTTAAGTTTTACTAACGTGCTCCATAGGCTTGCAAGTGTATGCCACAGTCATGTGATTCAGTCATGTGAGCACTGCTATAGAAATCAGTGACACTGTTCATTTGACTAAGGTCTTGAAGTGTTTATAAGTGTTTATATAGTCTGTATTTGTTGAAGCACTGATTCTTTCCGTGATGTCTTGAAAAATTTTAAGTGCTGAGCAACTGAAGTGCAGGGTAGGCAGTGCTAGCAATAAATTACTATAAAATGTTCACTAGGAAAGACAGAGAAAGAATGTCCTACCTTATAACATTTGTCAAAAACTGTTGTAAAGCTAACATTGTCAATAGCATGCATTCATTGTTTAGTTAACTTAACTTAATTTTTGTTAGAACTGGTTGGAAATCTTCTGATGAAACAACATCTTTCAGTTGGAAAATGCCAGTTCATCAAAATCGAAATGTTTTGTGGTAACATGCCAATTTGGATGAAGCTTCTGACAGAACTCAGGCAGGTGTCTGTCAGAAATGCATCTGATTTCCCTGCAGCATGCCTTTTCCAGTTCCTTGAAATCCTGCTCGGCAAACTGTCTCCATGTTATAAATCCAGGTCTTTCAGCTCTGGAGAAGTTAGCTTTGGAGCTTTTTTTTTTTTTTTTTTTTATGGCTCTGCGATTCAGGGCTTTTAGGATCTGGGGCTCTAAAGCAGCCATCCATTTGAAACACCCCAAGACAAAGTACCCTATGATGTCAAAGGATTTCTTTATCTATATAACTCAAGGCAGTGCCCTATAGAGAAACCTAAAATAACTTTGCATGTGCTAGCTCCAAAACTATGAGTGATATAGCCCAGCACCTGGACCAAGTATCTGTGCTGAGAAACAGATCTATTAGCCCAAGTATAATACAGTACCAATGCAGTTATACTGCTTCCAATTCTGAAGATAGTGGGTTCAAACAAGCGATCTCTACACTTGATCTAGGTGTAGACAGTAGGACTGTGTGAAGCTTCAGTTTCAGGTCCAATCTGGTGGAGATTTTTGTGAGGTGGATGCAGCATCCCAAGGGAGCGGGGGGGGAGGGGGGTGTTCCCCAGCGCACTTGATGGCAGACCCAGAAGTGGATTAGAAGCACTTATGGTCTACTTCTGGGTCTGCTGCAGAACATGTGGAGGGAACCCCCCACCCCGGCTTGGTGACTGGTGTCTCCTGGGTCCAGAGGGCACCCAGGGCCTTCCTGTGGGCAACTGTTGAGCCAGGAAGCATGGGGGGGGTCCCACATGCACTTGGCAGCAGACCTCAAAGTGGACAGGAAGTACTTGCCGGCCCACTGCCAAGCATGGGGGGGCACCCCCCATGATCCTTTGGGACACTCCATCTGCCCCACCATCTCAGCATTCACAAGCCATGCCTAATACCTTGAGGTATGTAGAAAAAACATTTAAAGCTGTGTCTATGGCTGAATCACTGATTCTCTGAATGAGCATCGAATCTTCAGATTCGGATTTGACTGAATCAAATTCTGATAGTGATCTGAATCAACAAATCAAATAACTGTCCCCCAAATCAGTCCAAATCCAAATCGAATATGTCCCACTTTGCACACCCCTACTAGACAGCTTACTTTAAGCCACCAAGACCTGGACTGAGAGTGGTATATGCAGCAGTTCACTGCTGCTGGGATCCACATGGAGGAGCCAGCCTCAATAACTCAGGGTGGGGGAAGGGGAAGCAGAATTGATTAGAAAAAATAAGCTTTTCAGGTTCCAGCATATAATTCTCAGTAAAGGTTTAGAAACACAGAAGATTAATAACAAGATAATTTCCTTTTTTTTTTTTTTCCTCTGTCAATGTATTTCATAATAATGTTTCATTTAATCCATCATAAAAAAACTTGATTTACAGGATGGAATTTTTTTAAAATAAACTACTTAGGATTTCTTTTTTTTATCTGAAACAGACCATTGGTATAGTTTGAACTATCCCCCCTTCCCGCCCTGCTCCACCAAAAGCACCAGCATATAACTGGTCATATGACTTATTTTTTTTAATCATTAAATTTGACTTTGATAATTATGCTTAACCTACTTTTTAGATTACAGGAAATTAATGGAAATATGTCACAGATATACCATAGACTTTGAGAACCTTTGTCAGAAAAAAATTCATTTTTGTACTGTATGCTGCAGTTTCATAAGTGGCCGAAGAGCTCTCACCTGGACTTTGTGCTCAGAAATAGGTGCTGTGAAAGAGGAAATCTTTCTCTCAGATGATGCAAGCAGATATTCCTAAGGGTATTTCTGAACAATATATACAGCTGCTGCAAATTGGTTCTTTGATACTACTTGACATTTATTGTGCTTGCTAAATAGGCCTTTCATCAGGAGAACATTCAATCCAACTAAAGACAAGGAGACAGAAATAGCTTTTAGGAATTAAAATTAGTAAAAATCAAAAAAATCTCTTCACTTAATTTACAGACTAATGGATCTCTGTGGTTTGAAAATCATAAAAAACCTTACAAACAGTTGTTGCTGAGAATCTTACTGTCAGCTGGAGGTTCAGAGCTAGAATACACTTTGGAGTTGAAAATACACAGGCAAACAAATTGACACACCAGCAGGAGTCCTTCATTAAGCAGAAAGATGTATCTTTTCCAGTTTCCTTGGTTTCATTAATTGTAAACAGTATGTCAGCTTCAAATGACTGAGTGAAACAACCCACTTTCCTGTATGAGCTAGTACTACATTACTGAGATTTAAGTAAAAAGATGATAAACAAATTACTTTCTTAAGTAAGCCATTGTATTACAGGGTTTGTTTTTTTTTTTTAATTCTTTACCTGCAGTTTTTTGTTACATAGGCAGCCATGAATGTTCAAATCTGTTGTTAGTTTTCTGAAATTAAAATAAAATGGACAGCCCATTTTCTCCTTTAAATATTCCCAACAATTAATGCTTGATAACCAGGGATGGTTTACCATGGAAAAACAAGGTAAAATGTGAATTTTGTTTTTAAAGAGAAAAACCCAGATTTTCTCTTTTTAAGGTGAAAAACCCTGATTTTTCTCCTTTTAAAGGAGAGAAATGCAGGAAACAGTGGGTTTCCCTTTGCAGGCTGGCAGAGTTCCAGCCTGCAAGAGGCTTGAGAGAGTGGGAAGTGGGCTATCAGGCAGGGGGCTCCACCTGCATGTTTGCACACACATGCATGTGGCAGTCGGCAGCATGCAAGCAGCTCTCACAGCTCCCTGCAGCTAAGTCTGGGGTGGGGGCCAGGATTGAGGCCCCCATAGTGAGGGAGGAAGTTGGGCAGAGCTGGGGATGGGCTTGGAGCCCAGGCCTGGAATGCGCAGGCATGGAGCAGGACAGAGCCACAGGTGGCTCATCCAGCTGGTGAGAACGGAGCTGGCTCCCTACCACTGTGCATGCTCCTGGGGGAGATATAGGGGTACACCCCAAATTTGTGTGCAGGGTGGGTATGTGGGCAAGCTGCCTCCCAAGTCTCAGGACTCCCTGTCCTGCTTTCCTTCCCCCACCCTGGGGCTTTTGTGGCTCAGTGGGCAGGACCCAGTGTGGCAGAGCAAGCAGGAAGTCTTGGTTACTGCTGCCAGGAGTCCTGCTTCACCATGGTGGGGTGCCCCCTGCCTGCCTGGCTGCAATGGGGGCAGTAGCACAGAGTTGTGCCCCCTGCTGCTGCTGGGTGGGCAGGGGGTGCCTCAACATGGCAGCATGGGGCTCCTAGTGGTGGCACCAAGCCTCCCTGCCCTGCTGTGCTCTGCCCTACCACATGGGGCCTCACCTGCTGTGTGCAGAGGCCCCTGGGGGGAGGGAAGCGGGGCAGGGAGCCCCAAGCCCACAGCTGCCAGCCCAGATCTGCCCCCACATGGGCTTCACTCTAAGCATGCTGCCCACAGGGGAGAAGAAACTGGGCTTTGTGTTCCTCTTTCCTGCAGCAACTGCCACTTCCCATGGGTGACAACTGGGGCTTGGGCACTGCTGGGGGCTCTGGCCACAGCAGTTGCTGCTTCACATGGGTGGCAGTTGGGTCTTTGGTCTCTGTCCCCACTGTTGTAGCAGTTGGAGGCCCCCTCTGGCAGGACTATGGGTGGGTAGCAAGAGGCACCAGTAGGGCCATGGGTCTGTGGGTGGGAGGTGAGGAGCACCAGCAGGGGTGGGTGGGCCAAGAGTGAGGGGCACCAGCAGGGTCCAGGGTACTGTGGCTTGGGTCAATGGCATGGGCAGGGCACCGGCTTATCAGAGCTGCTCAGTGCAAGAAAGCAGTGGCGGAAGAAGGGACAGCCACAGCTGGACCCACATCTGATAAGTTAAGGTGGCAAGGGAAGCTATGATTTTTTTTTTTTTTTTTTTTTTCCCATATAAAAGACCCAAAACTCAAATGCCAAAATTTTAGG
>NW_017728947.1:37390589-37409301 GCF_001723895.1 Crocodylus porosus
GAGGTGAGGAGCACCAGCAGGGGTGGGTGGGCCAGCTATGATTTTTTTTTTTTTTTTTTTTCCCATGATAAAAGACCCAAAACTCAAATGCCAAAATTTTAGGTATTTAGAATTTATTTTACTGTAGTGATTGAGGGACTGGTAGGCTTCCAAATTGCTTTAAAATTGCAAACATCAATAAAACATTTTGTTCAACTGAGACCTATGCATATAGTGCCATTTCATTTTAACCATGGAAAAACATAGATTTGGGGGTTTTCAAATCAGAGAATTTGCAACCCCCCCACGAATTTGTGACTTTTAAACGGAGAGAATCCAGACCCCTGCTCTTCACACTCTCAATGGAGATTAATTATTTTCCTGTGGTAAGGAAAGAATGTAAGAGCCTAATTCATCCAGTAAATTAACCAGTCTTAATTTTCCATTTTCATGGGTCCTCCAGAAAAGTATATGGATGCCTGTAGACATGTGGGGAGGATGCTTTGATGTGCTGTCTGTTGGAATTTGCTAATTAGCGTACCTCCAGCATCCTCCATGTCTCCATTTATCAGCATCCTTACACTTCAAAATGGTGGCGGGGGTGCTTTAACTAAAGTCTGCACTGCCATTTTGAAGTGTGGGGACACTAATAGATGAGACACCGTTGGTACTTAGATTGGCTTTCATAGATGCTCTAATTAAAGTATTCCCTCCATCCTCATGGCAAATATAAAACTCCCTATAGTTATTGTCTATAACAGGAATAGCAAAATGTCTCAGCGATACTGCCAGAAGCCTATTTATACTGAAGGAATTTTTCCATGGCTAACAATGGCTACATGACCAGCAAAAAAGCTACAACTACATTACTTATGGGACTGAAAAAAACATTATCTGGGGAGGATTTATATCTATTTTTGGTCATACTGAATAGGTTTACATGTGCATTGTAAATATTGCCTTCAAGAGCAAATCCTGTAGAAGAGATTTTGGTGACTTATAACTTATCTATCGTGGGGAATTTTTAAATAAAAAAAATCCATTGTCTATGGAATAGAGTTCTACATGTGTTAATAACTCTGGAAATCTTATTGTGAGAGTTTTTTAAGATGCAAAGCTAATTAACAAAGGACTGAAGGGATTTATTATTTAGTCTCTCTCAAAAGAGAGTTGCCAGAAGTAGGGATAACTATTTGTACTAGAATTTCCAATGCTACCATTTACACAGGCTGGAGCAATTTGTGTTATACCCTTGTTATATAACGTGATACTCAACTAGGCTGTAAACAGCTATAAACTGCACTATAAATGACCAAACTGTAAATTTCATAGAATAGATGGGCCCGTGGTTGCTAATTCACACATAGGACAAATTTTAGAACTACTGAGTGTTTCTTCTATCTGATGGTTCTTTAATGGCTGAGATGAAATTATTTAGTATTCTCAGTTCAGCTTGTAGTAGGAACTACAATGCCAAATGATGGGCAGCCTGGCTGGCAGCCTTAGCAAAGAGGCCAAAAACAGAATGATTAATTGAGACTGAACTGCCCTTATACACCTAAAAGTCATCTTCTAGGTTATAGATGAACCAATTTGGGCAGAGGTGGTGGAAAACTTAAATTGTCACTGTCTATGCCATCCCCATGGAGACTGGGTTCTCCAGAACTGTCAACTCAGCCTGGCACTTTTACAAAATCTAATATATAAAAATTCCCTTAAACCTGAAAGTTCATAGCTGTTTGACATTGATAGAAGAAAACACTTTCTTAATTATTTATCCTTGTACCAGAAATATGCAGAAAAGAAAAGAGTTACAGTTTCCCATAGTGCCTTTCATCTCAGGGCATCTCAAAAAAAGCATTTAACAAAGTAAGAGGATTTTTTTGATCTTTTGGGACTGCAGTGACTATGTAGGCAAACAGAGCACCTATTATGTTTTCAACAATAGCTTTCTTACAGCCTTGGACTTAGAAATGGACTGTTGCTGCTTACTTGACCAAGACATCGGAGCCATACACACCTTTTTTCCCAACTCTGCACTTCTGTCTGTCTTCTCTTTATAACATTAGACACTAATTGGATATTGAAAAGTTCGGCTTAAGTTTCATAATGTAGTGCTTCATTGACAATACTAAGATAAACTTTTTAAACAGACTAGACAAACCTATGAATTTTCTGGGTGCCAAATTTCAGCACTGAAGTTCTTAGCATAAAACTGCTTTCAGAGAACCTCCCCCCCTTATTCTTGCATGCATACAATATGCTCTTTGCAGTCTAATCTCCTTAAAGTGTATCAACTTAATTGTGCTCACTGTAGCTGCTTCTATCCATTCTTTGTTATGTGAGTGATATCTGTGACAAAATTTTAATGTATGAAAGTCATCTTTATTAATTTTAAACATGTATTTTTTTAACTATCTTAGGGAAGATTATTCCCCCCCCCCCAACATAAAAAAAATATGGGTTAAAAGAAGTTAACAGCCATCAGTAGCATGCACATGACAGGAAAACTATGAAATTCAGTTCCAAATTAAAAACCAGTCTTTAATATAGCTAAACTTTGCCCAGTGACATTTCAGGTTGGGAAGCAATCCCTAGATCTTGCTGCTGTCTGAGGGCTGAAGCCATCCTGTTGCAGCTTTAAGTAATGTTTGACTTCTCATATCCCCATAAAAAATTCTTCCTTTCTTCCTGCACAGAGAGAATAGAGTGGATGTCATGGGAATCACTACCATGGTGCTTTGCCTTCTATAGCTTCCCTTATATTCCTTTTGAATAGTACACAGTGGGGCTTGATTTGCTGGATTATCCTCAGACAGAACTACAGGTCAGTGAGTCTAACTTCTGTTCCTGGCAAATTGGTAGAAGGAAAAATTAATAAAAAGGACTGTTCAGATCATGGACAAACAGGAGTTTCTGGGGAGAAATCACTGTGGCTTTTCTAAAGGGAGGTTATATTTAAGCAACCTATTAAAGTTCTTTGAGGCTGTCAGCAAGACTGGGGAGTGGGGTGAGCCATCTGAGAGAGGCTTTTTGGAAGTCCAGATATACTTTGACAAAGTTCTGCATCAAAGGCTCTTGAAACAGGTTTGTCACAAGATTACAGGGAAGTTCTATTGGATCAGAAACTTGTTTAAGAGTAGAAAACAAAGAGTGGGTTTAAATGTTCAGCATTCAGAATGGGAAGCAGTAAATGGTGGGTCCCCTAGGGAACTATGTTGGGTTTAATATGTTCTGTTTAATATAAGCCCCCTGGAAAGTAGTGAAATGTCCAAGTTTGCAGATGACACAAAGTTATTCAGAATGATAAAGACCAAGGCAGACTGTGAAGAACTATTTTAAAAAAATAAATAAATAAAAAAACCCTCACAAAATTGAGTGAATGGGCACTGAAACTACAAATAAAATTCACATGCAGAAAAAATAAACCTAAATAAGCTTTTATGATGACAGGCTCTACATTACATGTTTCCACACAGGGAAAAGATCTTGGGCAAAGTACAGACATTTGGGCAAGGGGAGGGTTAGGGAAATGTTAGGTTGGGTTCAAAATGGCCACTTGATGTAATTTAGTTCACTCCAGGTGCAGAACTTGCACTCAGACCCGGTCTCAGTGACCTGAAGTCATCCTAAGCCTGTAACAGTGCAGAAGCTCTGCACACACAGCGTGGTCTAAAAGTTGTGGAATTTGGTCTAAGATAGACCTGGATCAATGTTGTAACAAACTTCGTCAACCTAGGTTAGACCAGGGCATGGGACTTCTGTACAGTTACTTGCAGAGCCCCAGGGCCTGGAAAGCTCAGCCAACAGCCTGATCCCTGGGACTGTGGTTTTCACACTCTCCTGCCTGTCACTAGGCTATTTTTAGTCCCCTGGTCCATGACCACTACCTTTCTCCCAAACAAGCCTCCCCTTTATCCCTCATCCTGCACATTGCTCTAGATGCTGCCAGTTTTATCAGTGCTTACCACTGCTAGAATGAATCAGGTAAGTCCTGGTGGGGGGAGGAGAAGGCGGGATGAGGTTGTTGGTTTACCACGGGGTCTCACGGGGAGGTAAAAATAGCCCCTGCTCCCCCCGCTGGCTCTTCCGTAGACTTTGCGATTTCCCCTGATCTCACCAAATCCAACCACCTACAGACCCTACCTGCCCTCCTGATCCCTCCTACAGATCCTGCCTGCCCTCCATTGCTCTGCAGATCCCCAATTCCCCTCCAAAAGCTGCTTGCCTTCTGCCCCCACACCTAAATGCACCTACAGTCCCCCGCCATCCCAAGTTCCCATCAGGAAGCCATTTAAAAAACAAAATAATGTTCCCCTATCTCCTACTTGCCCCCCTCCAAATGTCTGCATTTAGCCTTGGAGTAACTACAGACAGCTCACTGAAATCTTGAGCTCAGTATGCAGCAACAGTCAAACTTATGGGGGAATCTGAATACATGCCAGACAAGTTAAATTGATAAGAAATGGATGCTAGGGCTGTGCAGAGCAGGTAATAGTTAATTCGACAGCTATGCCAAATATTAAACCGGGTCCCACTTCAATTTACCGTCTGCTTTGAGTTGAGGTCAAAGCTCAGTCGAATATTCAAGCTGCTTCGACTTCCCCATAGGCTATAATGGGGAAGGTTGAAGCAGGCTATAACTTTGGCATTTTTTGTCTGATCTTTATAAAACTTGCAGGAATGGTAGCTCCTGAGGAGCGTACAAAGCCTGCCAACTTTCAACAAGATAGATTCAGGGGATTCGGAGACACAGCACCCCAAATTCTTAAGAGAAAACCTCCTATGACTTCTGTGTGAAAAGCCACAGAGAACTCAAAACTGCAGGCTTGCTAGCCCCTGAGGAGCCCACAAAGCCTGCCAACTTTCATAGGAATCACAGTCCAGGGGCTCCACAGGCTCGGCAAGATAGGCAGACACCATGGTGTGAGGGCTGTCTGCCTGATCCTGGAGTCTGGTGGGTCTGGACCCCTTAATATTTGCCATGGCCTTAGCCCATATTGGCAGCACCTGTGGTGGAGGGGAAGACTGGCTCATGGATGGCAGGCTGGGTTTAGGCAGTGAGGGTTTAGGAGACTTCCCCCCGTCTCCACCATTCTGCCTCTGTCACTTTCTTAATAAGTACATCCCTCCAGTGACTCAGTGTGTCGCTTCCACATACGGTGCCCTTCACCCTTGGGTCACAGATGGCGGCCAGCATATGCACTGTGTTGGACCCCAAGGGTTCAAATCTTTTCCTAAGGGCCTCCTTCAGCTGCCTCACCAGTGCCTGCACATCTGGTGAAAGCGGCCTGCCCCGACAGGAACTTTGGCCCCCAGGAAGCTCTCCATTTGGCTGCAAAGCTCCTTCACTATGGGGACCACCTGGTGGAGGAAGGCATCAGCAGCATTGAGGGTCTCAGTGGCCTTGAGGAAGTGCTTGAGGACCAGCAAAATCTGGAAGATGGCATCCCACTCAGCTTTGGTCAGGGGGCCACTGATCCCATTCTACCCAAGCAAGGCCAGCTCATGGATGGCCTTCTGTTGCTCCACCAGCCGCTCAGGCATCAGGTATGTGGAGTTCCACTGCGTCTCCACATCCTCCATGATTCTGCACTGAGGGACATTCAGCTCTGCTTGTTTGTCCTGCAGCATCTTGCCCCCCTTGATGCTCCAGTGGAGGTAGCCTGCCACCTTCCTGCATCTGGAAACAAGCCTGCTGGTGTTGCTAGTGTCATCACTGGCAGCCCTGTCCCCCTCCAAAGCATCTCTCACAATCAGATGTAAATTGTGTGCCACACAGTGAATAGCAGCAAAGTTGGCATCACGGACTGGCCTCGACCATATTGGCCCCATTGTTGGTGACCATGAAGCCGCAGGTGAGCTCAGCCTGCCCAACGCCCAGCTACCCCTGCACCATGCAGTTCATGGCCCCTACCATCTCTGCTGCTGTGTGGGACTCATCCATCAGCTTGGCATGAAGGAGAGCCCACTGACTACCTGACTGGCCACACCAGTGCCCTGTGAGGGAGAGGTATGCATGATCTCCACCCCAGCTACTCCAGATGTCCAAGGTGAAGTCTACGATCACCTGCAGACCTGCCTTGTCCAGCTCCTCCCTCAAGTGCTCCCTGGAAGCTTTGTATAGGGAGGGCATCACTGTCCTGCTGAAGGTGGTGCATGCAGACACCTGGTAGGATGGAGCCAGCAGTGCCAGGAGCCGCCTGAACCCTGGCCGCTCAACGAAGGTGAAGGGCTGGCCATCCAGAGCAAGCTTCTCCCCAATGGTCTGGGTGACCTTGCTCGCATTTGCAACTGGTCCCTTTTGCCCCCAGTGTTTCAGGGTGCCCTGCCTCTGCTGTGGGGGGATGGGGGCTGTGGAGCGAGCAGGGGCCATTCCTGTGGCAAAGGGGTGGTACCTGCAGAGGTGATTCAGCATCCCTGAGGTGGTCATGTGCTTTGTTCTCTTGCCTCAGCTGATTTTGGCTCAGCAGTGCACACAGATAGCAAATGCAGGATCATCTGCCAGCATATAATGATCCCAGACCATGGTAGTACTAAGCCTTTCCCTCTGGCATGCGGGTGCATCTGTGGATGCTGCTGAACTCTCCCCCTCTTCAGCAGTCAGAGGCACAGCAAGAGAAAGAGCAGACTCAGCTGAGCCACTTGCCTTCACCTGTACAGAGGCACCTTCTGAAGTGCCTTCTGGGAAAAACCTCATGGCTTGAAAGGAAAAAACCTGAAGGGTGTCAAGCACAAACTCAACTGATTCACCCTCCTTCCCCAGAACTTCCCTTTCCAGGGCACTGAGATCCAGATCCAGCACCAACTCTTTTTCTGGTGCTGGGAGGCTCAGCATAGGCAGTAACACAGGGGTGGAGTGAACTGCTGTGCTGGTTGCAGTTATGGTGGGAGAGGTTGTGGCTGCTGTGTCTGGACATGAGAGAGTCTCAGGCACAGGCTGTGGCTCTGGTGGCACTGCTGCTCCCTTCTCTTTACTGCTTGTAGCAGCCTCATCCCTTGTAGTGGGAGGAAAGAGGCTGCATCTGAGTTTGGTGGAGGGAGAAACTGCAGCTCTCCCACTTGCAACCTCCCTTGCTCCCCTTCGTGCAGGCTGGCCAGTGTGGCCACGTGCCTTTCCACCCCGCTTCATAATGTGTTTCTTCATATGTAAACTGGAACTTCTAAGTGTCCTGTGTGCTGTGGATTAGATTTCTGGATGTTATGTAAATGTGTTTATGTGTGTAGATAATATATTGAGAAGCATTGGTGTGGTGGAAAGAATGAATGATGTATAAAAAATATATATAAACTAAAGTCCTATATATAGAATAGATCCTAGGCTACTACTAACCCTATCCAATATAAGCGTAAACTAATATGAAAAGTAGTTATAAAATAAAAGCACCAAGTTCTCAGAAATCCCTGTTGCTAGCATTGCAAGCAAGGAATCTGTTGAAGATCGGGGCTTCCAGCCATCGTGGTCTGACTCAGAGGTGCTGGAGAACACCAGCAGCTCAGAAACTGACCCCAAGGCAGAAAGCAGGGGAACTGAAAAACTGCTGCCTTTTATGCATTTTCTCTGGCCCTCCCCCAGAGCACTGGGATTGGAAGGGACTGCAGAGAATACTTACAGGTTACTGGAAAGCCACATGTGTCAGTCATGAAAGCACTCCTTCCCCCTCTCCCCCGCCCCCACAGGGAATCCAGGATAGGCAAGTCAAATATTTGACTCGCGCTGTTAATATTCGACTTGCACTGTTAATGTTCGACTTCCAGTATTCGATTCGACAGCTATTCAACCAGCTGCTATTCGACTCTACTTTCACTTTTCAAGGTTGAATATGTCGAATATTTGTCACATTGAATATTAAGTCAAAGCTTTCCACAGCTCTAATGGATACCACAGACTATGCATCCTGAGTTTCAGGATTTTTGATTTGGCATTTAATTGGCTATTAGGGCTCTGTGAATAAGGAAGTATTCAATTCATATTCAGCCAATTTGGAGCACAGTGATTTGATTCAGAGATTCAGGTCACTGTCCTGAATCGAATCAGCTTTGGAAGATTCGGCACCGATTCGGAGAGATTTGGTCATTCAGATCGGCCAGGGAGAGGCAGGCACAGCCAAGCAGCTGCAGGTTCTCCTACAGCTCCTTGAGCTGTACCTGCCACTTTCCAGGTAGGAGGAGCTGTGCGAGAAGTCCCCATGGCTGCCCTGCCCAGCCCCATCCTGCACCCAGCTCCAGCCTCCCAGGACTTAAAAAAATAAATAAAGCCCTGCATTCACTGGATGAAGAGACAGCAATCAGGGTCTCTGGGTGCTCATGGCAGAGCCTCCCCATGGAGCATGAGGCAGCAGGGATCAGCCCCCTGCTTGGTCACTGTCACAGGACGGGGACCCAGAAGTGGCCATGATCTCTCCTGGCACCCCTACTGTGCCAAGTTGTCCATTCAGCACCCTTGTTCTCACCCACCACAACTTTGATGGTTGTATAATATTAATGGGAGTCTGCCTTAACATGACCCCTTGGACCCGGTGCTCTTACCATTCTGGTCCCTGCTCTATAGGAATAGATTCTGGTACCCCCCTACCCTGTGGGCATCGCATGGTTCCTTCCACCCCCAATACCACACCCCAAGCTTCTCAGTTGTTCCAGACATTATCTCATCTATGCTCTTTCCTTAGTGGCCCTGTCTGAGGCCTCTACTCATATGTTCACCCTCACCGGGCTCCTTACTCATGTGCTCGCCCTCACTGGGCATCTACTGGTACGCTTGCCCTCACCAGGCATCTACTCGGATGCTTACCCTCACTGGGCTCCCAATTCCTGTGCTTGCCCTCACCGGGGCCTCTCAATGTACATGCCCTCTCCAGGGGCCTTTTGATGTATGCGCCCTCTCCAGGGGCTTCCCAATAGGCTCACCCCTTTTGGGGCTCCTTAAGAAGCTCACCCCCTTCTGGGGCCTCTCGATAGGCTCGCCTTCGCCGGGCATCTCTAATCTTGTGCTTGCCCTCACCGGGTGTCTTGATATGCTCACCTCACAGCATTCACCCCTATCGGGGCCGTCCCATGCTCTCTGCCTGCTCAATTCCACAGGGGTCTGCCCCGTATTCCCTGTGCTCATGTCGCCCGCACCGGGGCTTCATCTCCCGCGCTTCCCGTGGTCACGTTGCCCGCACCGGGGCTTCATCTCCCGCGCTTCTCGTGGTTGGGGCTCAGGCGGCCGTAGCCGTGCCTGGCCCCCTGACCCTCCTTCTGGGTCTCACTCCCAACTCGGGCTCCTTACGCTCAGGCTCAGGCAGCCTCAGCCTTACCTGGCCTTCAAGACCCCTTGTTATGGGACTGGGGTCAGCGCTCCCTGAACGTTATACCCTCACTGGGCTTCTTGCTTGTATGTCCCTCCCTAGGGCTCTACTCATGCTTGCCCACACCAGGGTCTATCTCACTCTCTCACCCCCCAACCGGGGCCTGTGCCTCATGCTCACCCGTACTGGGGCCTTGCTTATGCTTCTTGTGCTCCCCACCCGCACTGGGGCCTTGCTCACGCTTCTTGCGCTCAGGGCTCAGGCAGCCTTGGCCTTACCTGGCCCCAGACCCCTTCCTCATGGGTCTTAAGCCCTACTCGGGCTTCTGCCTACACCCCACTGGGCTCATCTGACATGGCCCACACTGGGGCCAGGGTCTATGTGACCCCCAAAATGCAGCACCCTCTTCGGTGCCAGGAAACTCCACCACTACTGTGGAGCTCCCCTGAGGCCTCCTTCAACCCCTCCAGCCTCTCCTGGTCCTCCGGTATTACACACACAACCGAACGGAAAATACAAAGCCATGAGCCAACCAGCTGCAACGTAAAATAAGCCTCCTGACTATAACGTAAACTCTGCACCACCCCGGCTCTCCTTTATACCTCCCTGTCAGGGTTCTCTCCACCCTGTACCATCATGCAGATGCTCGGGTGGTCAGGCCGCCCTGCCCTGCCCTGCCCTGCCCTGCCCTGCCCTGCCGTGTTGTGTTGTGTTGTGTTGTGTTGTGTTCTGCAGCAGAGCTCCCGCTGCCCAGGCTGCCAGAGGGGAACTGCCTTCTGACCTCAGCCTGACTGCTTATAAAGGCCAGGCCCTGCCCCCTTCTGACCAGCTGACCAAATTGGTTGCCCCAGCAACCCTCACCTGTGCTGCCCTGAAGATTTGGCACCTGGGCCCTTATTACCATCACCAGTAGCGAGCACCCTAATGCTCTGCTACACTCACCATGCAGCAGCTGTCGCATCATGTGGCTGCACCATGGTTGGACAGGGCACTGCATGCTGTCTGGGAGCTAGCGCAGCTCCACCTGTCAGCCAGAGCCCAGCAGCACTCAGCCCCAGAGGCCTCAACTCCCAGACAGCACATGGCACCCTGCCAAGCCACACTGCATCCGCAAAATGTGACTGCCAAGTGTGTGGGGGGGGCATCCCCACTGCCCCCTAATGACTTATGCTGCACGGGGTGAGGGGAATCTGCCATGAGCCCCCATAGGCTGCTGCAGTTAGTGAGTGCAGGGCTTCTTTTTTTTTAAAGTGCCAGGAGGCTGGGGCTGGGCAGGGCAGCCAGGTGGAGGGGCTTCTCCTGCAGCTCCTCTGGCTGTGCCTGCTTCTGCACCAGTGGGGGGAGCTGTGGGGCTCTTCCCTGCTACCATTTACCCAGCCAGCATTGTGGTGGGGAGTGATGCAGGTATGGCTCACTCCTTGCAGCACCAGGGCATAGCCCCCACTCCTAGCCCTACTACACCCACCTCAACACTGGGAGCAGGGGCTTTACCCTGCTGCCACTTGCCAGCTGGAATAGGGGGGTGTGGCATGCAGGTGTGGCAGCTCTGGGAGCGGGGGCTCTGCTGTGCTGCTGCTTGCCAGCTGGCACAGGCTGTATAGAATGTGGGTGCAGTACTGCTGGGAACTTTTCCAAATCAATTAGATGCTCTGAATTGATTTGGAGCTTTTAATTGGTCTCCCAATTCAATTTGGACTTGCAGATTCAGTCCCTGAATCGAGTCGAATCTCCTCTGAATCAAATCAGCTACCGAAGCTTCGCACAGCCCTACTGGCTATAGGAATTTAATTGGCAAGTGAATTTGGACTGTTATTAAACTTAAATTAAGAAGGAAATTGGCAACAAAACAAGAAGTATCATTATGTCCCGCCAAAAATTTATGTTGCATCCACACCTTGAAAATGCATAGCCTTGGTCTCCGTATATGAAGAAAGATATAAAAGAAATAAAAAAGGCACAAAAAAAAGGCAACAAGGATTAGCAGGGGTATGAAAGGACTTGCTTCCAAGGGGAGACTAAATAAGATGGGATTTTCCAGCTTACACAACAGACACTTAAGGGGGACATGATAGAGGTTTACAAAATAAAGGTTAGAAACTTACAAAATGGTGCAGGAAAATATAGATTTAATTTTTAAATATCTCTCACAGTACTAGATCTAGTGATCATAAAATGAAACTATTAGGTCAGTGATTCTCAACCATGGTGCTATTAGATGTGCAAACATGATTCTCAGAGATTTCAAACAGGAATACGTACTGTCAAAAACATTCTGGCCTGGTCTGATCCTTTTGAGCCCCTCTATTATTTTTGTTCTGTATGCAGAAAGATTAATGAAAATGAGGAGCTGGAAATTTCTCAGGGGTGCCATGAGTCTAACAAGGGGTTCCTTGAGTTGGAAAAGGTTGAGATTGCTGTATTAGGTAGTAAGTTTAAAACTAACAAAGCTAACTTATTTTCTTTTTCTCCACACAGTGCATGCATCTACATGAGACACTAACTGTGCAGTAGCCTAATTTTAGTGCACTGTAGCATGCAAAAACCATGCTAATATGCTACTGCACCGTAATATTAGGCTACTGTACAGTTAGCATCACTAAAAGCCATGTGCCAGTCCTACTGTGCAATGGTGCTGATTCCTATACATTAATTTTTAGAACTTGGTTATACAAGTACTAAATTAATGTTCAAGCAGGGCTTATGGTTAGAGGTACTATCTTTTATTAGACCCACAAGCTTTTTGAAAAAAAAATCTTTAATTGCAAGCTTTCAGGCTTATTAAATTAATATGCAGCAACTACAACACCCAGTGTGTACTCAACTTGCTACAAGATTTTGAGAAGGCTGATCGCTTAATCAGTTTAAAAGAGGATAAGATTGATTCTTGGAGGTAAGGTCCATCTATAGGTATAGAATATGGTATATAGGTATACTGTAAGGCTGTGCAAAATTTTGCCAGCTGTTTCATTTTGGCACTGTTTTAATTCATGTTGAACTTGAAACAGTGAAATCAAAATAAAATGAAGGACTTTGAAACATCCTCAAAACAAAACAAGGGCAGTCAAAACATTTTGAAAGTTTTGCCTGATCATAGCACTGGGAAGGGGAACTCAGCTCATCTGGGCGGAATTCCCTTCCCCAGCCTGATCGATCACAGTGCTGGGCAGGGGAACTGAGTGATCGGGCTCAGTTCCCTTCCCCAGCCTGATGGATTGCAGTGTTGGGGAAGGGAACTGAGTGATCAGGCTCTGTTTCCTTCTCCAGGTTGATCAGGCTGAAGAAGGGAACTGAGCCCAATGGCACAGTTCCCTCAGCCCTCCCAGGGTTGCAGCCCCCAATCTGCCTGTGGATGAAAGAAGATGGGTGCTGCTGCTTGGGGTGATCAGTGTGCTGGAGGCAACACCCAGCTTCCCTCCCTCATCTGGCATCAGCTTGGGGGCCTGCAACCCCAGGAGGACTGGCACAGCCCCCACAGCACTCCTAGTGTTGTGGCCCCCCAATCTGCCTGCTGGATGAGATGAGAGAGGCTGTTTTAAGCTTCCCCATTATAGTCCATGGATAAAACATTGAAACATCCTCAAAACAGTGTCACTGTTTTGACAAAATGAAATGGAACAGCAGTTTCTACTCAAAACAAAATTAAAAATTAAACACCGTTCTGTCGAAATGTTGAAACTCGAGTCAAAATGGAACGGTGCCATTTCACACAGCCCTAGTATATGGCTTCTAAATCTGAACTTCCTAAACCTCTGAATGGTGAAGGCTGCAATGAGAAATATGCAATGCACTGAAAATCATTGATGTGCTCTGTTCACCCTTCCTCTCAGCATCTATTCTCTGCCTTAATTGAAATAGGGTACTGAGTTGGATAAACTGATACAATAATGACTTTTCTTATATTCTTACATGGTTCCAAGTTTTGAATATCACTGGAAGACTTCAGTGTGAACTTCAGTTTTACAGAGGCATAACTTGGACCCCTTTGTGGACATGCTTCTAATTTGTTCCAGTGTAATTGTTTCTCAGCATCATACATACATAACTTGATGATGATGATGTTTATATATCAAAGAAAGATTCCACGCAGTTTGTAATAACATTGTAAAATTCAACATTATAGTATAAAGAACAGTATACAAACCCAAGAATATGATATAAAATTACAGCAACTCGAAATGTATTCCTCTGAGTTTACCCAGAAGTATTTTCCGTAATGAGATGGAAAACTACTGACCAGGAATGCTCCATGTTTCAAGACTACTGTAAGAAAATGTCTTAATACTCATTACCGCTCTCCTGGCTCTCCCAGTCTCCTGCCACTGGGCTGCATGAAGCCAATAACAGTGCAGGGGAAGGGAACTGAGCCCAGGCTCAGTTCCTCTCCCCAGTGCTGCAACTGAGCTGGGGCAGGGAGTCAATCCAGCTGGTTTTCATTATCACTGAAGGAGCTCTTATTTTGCCCCTTGGTACAATCCAAACCTGTATTTGTGACTTTTTCTTTATGAAACTGTGATCTGGTGAGTACACTGCCTTACTGAATACCTCTTTCTTTTTAGAACACCCAAATGATTAGACCAGATCATCAGTTTTTTGTAAATCACTGATGTGAATGGAGCAGTACAAGTTTATACCACTTGAGGACCTAGCTAAATATTCAATCTGTATATTCCTGACCTGAAATGTGAAGGAAAAAATGTCTGCAAGCTTATTTTAAAAGTGGCCCAGGTGTCAGTTGGGGTTGGTATGTGAAGACTGTATATTTGTGGAGATTAGTTTTGGGTCAATAACTAAGCCTTCATCTTAAAGTCAAGGTTTAAATCCAGTTCAATTTTTTAGTGACTATAAGTTGTTATCAAAACAGAACGATCTAGTAGTTGAATAAAATGAGCTGATAATTTGTCAAGAACAATTCATGTTTAAGGGAGGGAGGGTCAAGGGACTAAAAATGTCCTGGTTGGGGTCAGGAAGGTAGAAGTTAGGGCTGTGTGAAATTTTATTGGCTGTTTTTGATTCAACACAGTTTTGACTCATTTTGAGCTCGAAACAGTGAAACAAAATTGAAATGAATGGCTTTGAAATAGCCTCAAAACAAAATGAGGCTAGTTGAAATGTTTTGAAAGTTTTAAAACATTTTGAGTTTAAAAGTAGCCAGTAGTGAAGTGGTGAGGGACAGGGAAGAACCAGGGCTGCAGAGCTGGGACTGCTCTCCTGGCTCTCCCAGTCTCCTGCCACTGGGCTGCATGAAGCCAATAACAGTGGAGGTGAAGGGAACTGAGCCCAGGCTCAGTACCTCTCCCCAGTGCTGCAACTGAGCTGGGGAAGGGAGTCAATCCAGCTGGGATGACTTCCCATCCCCAGCACTAGATTGGGCTGGGGGGGGTGCTGGGAGCGCCCAGCTGGGCTGACTGGGGAGCCTGATCTAGTACTGGGGATGGGAAGCCAGCCCAGTTGGGCTGACTCATTGTCCCCAGCCTGATCTAGGAAAATGTTGAAACAGAGTCAAAATAGCCTCACTGTTTCGATGAAGCAAAGTGGAACAGCTGTTTTGAATCAAAATTAAATTTGAAATGGAATGCTGTTCCGTCGAAACCTTGAAGCTCAAGCTAAAATGGAATGATGCTGTTTGCACAGCCCTAGTAGAAATGTAACAGCCCTAAGGTTAGGAGAGTCACTGGGCTTTCCTAGCCCTAGGGCTGTTCTGTGAATGCATACAGGTGTTCACTGGATTAGGTTAACCCCTTCATCAATTGGAATAACCCATTTCTGATCTAAGTTCACCCGATGAGGTGAACTAATTTAGATCAAGCACACCTTTTTTAACCCAATTCTAAACACTGTGAACACTTGCATGCATGAGTATTTAGAGCAACTGAACCTTGGTTAGGTCAATTTAAATGTAATGCTTGTATATATCCATCAAATCATGAAAGGTTATTATAAGGAGGATAATGATAGAAAGCAGTTAAAGCGCAGCAATTTTGATTCAGTAACAGGAAGACCTTTCCAATTATGATGGTGGTTAAGCACTGGAAAATATTACCTAGAGAGGTTATGGAATCTCCATCACTGGACATTTGCAAGAGTAAACCAGAAAAACACTTGGCTTGGATGGTTTAACAGGGATGATCCTGCTTTGAGCAGGGATTTGGACTAGATTGTCTTCAAGCCTTTTCCTACCCTATTTTTCTATGGTTCTATGTTCTTGAATACCATTTTAGTGGGATGGAAGCATTCACACCACAAAAACAGTCACCACAATTGGCAATAATCAGAAAAATGCAAATTTATTTAGAAAGTCTAAATTGAATAGGGTTGGACTGATTTTGTAGATGTGATGGTTCACACACAGGAAATATACAAGAGGCAAAGATTTTTTGTTTGGTAATGCCCTTTAATGGACCAATTGTATAAGCAGAAGAGATGTCAGATAAGCTTTCAGGCACAGAAGATACCTAAAGACAAGTCAGGAGGCTGCTCCCACATACTGGAATTCCAGCGCATTGGAGCAGACTCAACTGATCGAGTCTGCTGGAGCATGGAAAATAGATAAAGCACCTCCACCACCATTTTGAAGTGTGGGGACACAGGGGACACTCCAGGCTCTTTAGAGAAGCTCTCAGAGCCACTCTAATTAAAGCACCTCTCCCCCCCCCCACTCCCAGAGCACATGGATACATTATCAAAATGTACTTCCTTTGTGCTCAAAAGCTTGTCTAACATATTTTCTTACCACTGATAATTGTTAGGGATGAAGTATTTGGGAATCCTGTGCTGGCAGTATTGAGCAGAAGTGGCAGAGAAGACATAGTAAGGAATTTGGAATCATTTTCCCTTGAAGAGACTGAAACTAAAGTCTTCATTAAGCTCTAGGTTGAGATCCAGTGAATACTCTCACAGGAGGCTGTTTGGCCTCTTGTATTTTCCTTTGAAAATGGGGTATGTTTTACTTAGGAGTATCTTATGTGCATAGCTTATCCCAAAGTAAAAGCATATTGAAAATAAGGTCCTAAGGAAGAACAATCCCAGGCAGGAGGAATAAAGTGCTGATATCAGCTAGTTTATTTCATAACAAATTTGGAGAGGTTTTTCTACACAGTTTTTTGGGGTTTTTGTTGTTGTTTTTTTTTAATTCAGGCTAGCTTATGTTTCTGTTTAGAAGGTTGCACTATCTGCTGAGAACTGGGGTGTGGATGATGTCATCTAAATATGTGTTAGTATTAGAGAGAAGTAAGATGTGTCATGATGTTATTTTGACTGGTGTATCAAAAGGGACATGTGAAGCCTGAATACTTTGTAATGGGCTTAGGGATTATGTATTTTATGTCTGTACCATGCTTACAAATAAACCAGCTATCACCATGTACCAGCTGTTAATGTCTGGGCTTGTTTGTAGACAATAAAACTGGCCTTGTCACTAAGAACTGAAGTCTGCAGTCCCTTTCTTGTAAAAGCAGGGTAATTAGGGGCACAACATCACAGATGATATCCTGAGCGTGCACATGAGGACCATCCAAACTGAAGGAGCCTGGCATTACCAGTAACACCAAACAACCGTAACAACATTGATGAAGTCTGATGACAACACTGACATTACAGTGAATTAAGTATAATTGAAAAGGAAATTAGTCTGTGCAGCCTAATTGGTGACCAGATATCCTTTGTCCTGTGTCTCCCAGGCCACTTTAAGGTCCTATGATCTGGGAGTCAAAATCTCTATGAAAATGAACTGGAGTGTTTCCTTTGAAGTCAACTGGCAGTGGTGCATTTGGCTCTCAGTGTTTTGAGGGGCACTCTCTTCTTTTACAGATAGGAAAATATGTGTTTGATGCACCAAAACCAAATGGGGATGAAACATAAAGGAAAAAACATTCAACAAGCTGCCAGCATTCTGAACAGTCCCCCACTGGGAAGGTTCAAAACCTGCCTGTTCTATTTCTCATCTGCAAAAAAATTGCATTAAAGCTTTGGGTCAGCATGAGCAGATGAGCTATCAACATACCACTGACTGGTTTTTGACAGCTTTTCCCATTTATGTATGCATTTCAATCAATTTTAAATCCAAGAGACAATAAAGCAAACCTTCCTCACTTTCAATTTGGTATTGCAGTGATGAGTGCCCTGTTTGATGTTTACAGTTCACAGTTTTGTAATAATGGATGGTTTTAGTAATGTGTGTATGTGCATGTATATGTAAAGAAAGGCTTTAAGAAGGTGGGTTGTTTTTGTTTTTTTTTTACATTGACAATTAGAATACAATGGAAATTTCACAGCATAGTTTTCAGTAAGAGAGAAGAGAAGTAATCAAACACTGAAGAAAGATATCTTTCCCTATTTCCAGTCCCAGTGACTGACATTTACATTAATGCTAGAGCTGTGCAGAGGATAGTTCAGTGATTCCCAAGGGCTGTTGTTCATGGCATACTTGTGATGTGAGTGACAGAAGGATGCTACAAGTTCTCTCCATGTAAGGATGTAAATGCTCTTGTCCCCATCTAGCACCCTGGAACTGTCCCACCTACTCCAGCAGTGCCTGTGTCTGCTCCTCTGGGACTGCTGCCACTGCTTCTGTCTTTTCCCAGTGTTCCCTGCCCCCAAGGAAGCCCCTGTCCTGCTGGCCCCTGTGTTCCCAACATTGTGCTCTTCAGGGAATGGGCAGGTGAGGGAACACACAAATGGAGCCACACTTTGAAGCCCACTTCATTCCTTTTACTCCTCCTGTGTTTCCGGGGACAACCTCTATGGAGATGGTTGCCATTGCTGGCAACAGACCTGGCAGGAGAAGCCTTAACAGCATGAGCTTCCCCTGTCTTCTGAGGTAGAAACTAGGCCTGTGCAAAGCAGCAAGTATTCGATTTGGAATCAGATTCGGCCAATTCAAAGGGAAAGTGATTCAATTCGGTGATTCGAATCACTGTCCCAATTCAATTCGGCCAGTTCAAATTCGGAGATTCAGCACTGATTCACAGGTTCGGCCATAGACTATAATGGAGAATCACTAAAATACCTATAATGTTGTTATTGTTTTGCTGATTCAGAGGAAAATAGCAGGGATGGTAGCCTCTTTTGAGGGCATGAAGCCTGCCAGGTTTCAGGCAGAGTGGTACAGGGGTTTCATAGATTTCATAGATTCCATAGACATCAGGGCTGGAAGGGACCTCAAGAGATCATTGAGTCCAGCCCCCTGCCCAAAGGGAAGGAAGTCAGCTGGGGTCATAGGATCCCAGCAAGATAAGCATCCAATTTACTCTTGAAGGTGTTCAATGTAGGTGCTTGAACCAACTCCACTGGCAGACTTTTCCAGACCTTGGGGGCTCGGACAGTAAAGAAATTCTTCCTTATGTCCAGCCTGAAACGGTCTTGCAGGAGTTTGTGACCGTTCGACCTAGTCATCCCTTGGGGCGCTCTGGTGAACAAACGTTCCCCCAGATCCTGGTGGTCACCCC
>NW_017728947.1:37409447-37424889 GCF_001723895.1 Crocodylus porosus
TGGAAAATCACTGACAGTGAAACTGACCGGGGTATAAAGATCTCACTGTTGCAGGGTTAGGTGTGCAGGATTTGAGACAATACAGTCTCCCTGCGCCTTTTACTTGAGCTCAAATAAACTCTGTCTGCTTCTCCCCTGGTGTGTTTATTTGGCGCGACGCACACCGGGCAACGAACCCAATTGTTGCCTCCCTCGGGCACCTTGTGCCGGCAACAAGATTGATGTCAAATAACTTGATTTAAAAAAAGCCTTTGATCTGGTGTCCTATGATCATCTCATGGAAAAATTGGCCAACTGTGGCCTTGGCTACATCACAGTCCAGTGCCTGGGGAATTTGATCCAAGGTCAGACCCAGAGAGTGGTAGTCAATGGAAGTAAAACATCACGGTGCACCATGACTAGTGGGTCCCCGAAGGATCCATCCATAGGTCTGTACTCTTTAACAACTTTATCAATGATATGGGCTTTGGTATCAGAAGCAGACTGGCCAAGTTTGCCAATGACACCAAACTTTGGGGTAAAGCATCCACACCTGAGGACAGGATGGTGATCCAGACCAACCTAGACAGGCTCAGAAAATGGGTGGACAAAAGCCTGATACAGTTCAACACCGAAAAATGCAAGGTACTCCACCTTGGGGAAAAAAAAAAACCACAGCACGCTTATACGCTTAGCAATGCTATGCTTGCTAGTAATACAGCCAAAAGGGGCTTGGGGGGTCAAGATTTACCACAAGATGAATATGAGTCACTAATGCATTGTCACAGATGGTAAAGCAAGCAAAACTATGGCTTTCATCCACAGATGCTTGTCAAGCAAATCCCAGGATGTTATCCTCCTGCTGTATGCAGCCTTGGTGAGTACAGCATGCAATTCTGGGCTCCAAAATTTACAAAGAATGTGGAGAAGCTTGAGAGAGTCCAAAGGAGGGCCATGCATATGATCAGAAGGCAGGAGAATAGGCCCTATGATGACAGGCTGAGAGCCATGGGACTCTTCAGTTTGGAAAAACACAGGCTCAGTGGGGACCTGGTTGTTGCCTATAAGTATATAAGGGGTGTACGTCAGGATCTGGGAGAACACCCATTCACCAGAGCACCCCAAGGGATGACAAGGTCAAATGGTCACAAACTCCTCGAAGACCATTTCAGGCTGGACATAATGAAGAACTGTATGAGCCAAGGCCTGGAACACATTGCCTCCAGAGGTGGTGCAAGCACCTGCTCTGGACTCCTTTAAGAGATATTTGGACATTTATCTTGCTGGGAGCCTTTGACCCCAGGTGAATTCCTTCCCCTAGGTCAGGGGGCTGGACTCAATGATCTTCTGAGGTCCCTTCCACCCCTAATGTCTATGAAATCTATGAAAGAAAATAAAAAAGAAAATAGATGCAGAGTGAGGAGGGTGACACTCAATCTGTCTGCACTTGGAGCTTGGGGAACTCCAGCAGTGGGGGGTTCACTTTCAGGAACAACAGCTGCTCCACCAAACCAGGATCCAAGGAGGTGTGGTGGGGTATCACAACATCACCAGAATTGCTGAACACCCTCTTGCTTGGAACACTGGTTGGTGGATAGAACAGGTGTTTCTGAGCAACTGTGGCCAGATCCTGCCACACTTGGCTGTGGGTTGCCCAATAAGCAGGATGAGGTCCTGCCCCCCACTGCCCTTACATGGCATCAGCTAAATAAACAATTCTCAACATTTTTTAGCCTCAAGGCTCCCCCTTCAAATCTTTTTGGAATTATGGAGGGGTATGTTGAGGCTAAGAAAATTGATAACCACTGTTATAGATACTAATTCTTTGCTTAAAGAAAGATGTATTTGGTGTCATTATTTTAATAGTATAACTCACCACTGGTATAAATGCCTCTGGCCTGGGAATGCAGTATGATATATATTTTCATGAACGCATATAGTTTCAAAACATATAAACTTTTTCAGGTGTAAGAGTGAAGTGTGTCAGAAAAAAGGTTTGTTCCAGGTATCAAAAGTTTGTAATGTGCTGGCATAATGGATAGATTTTTGTGGAGACTTTCCAGGTATAACAGTTTGGCTTTCCTTTAAATAGGAGTGAAAATGAAAAATGTTAAAATTCTATTTAAAGGATTTTGAAAAAGGTTGAGCATTGATATGTCATTTTTAAATATAATATAAGACAAAAAGTTGTTTTAAAACATTTAATTCCAAAAGTGTTGATATGAGGTGATTTAACTTGGTTGAAATGCTTTTCTCTGGTTTTCTTCTGAAATCAAACTTAATTGAAATTGATCTGATTTCAAAATATATTTCAATCTGATGACTGAAATCTGAATGGATCTGAATCTGCTGGATTATGATACTGTAAAAATGTCTAAAACCGTTTGTATACTCTATAAATACAGAAGCTGTTATTTTTTTCTTCAGATTCTCTATAGTTGTGCTTCGTCTTGTAACTTTTTTAGCAGATTTCCAGAAGTAGTTTTCATATCCGATTGTGTTATTTTGGTATCCTTTAAATTCCCTTTTTTCCCCTAGGGTGATCCTAGGGGGAAAAAAGGGCTGGTATCATCCTTCTTTGTAATAAGGTATGGAATATAACAGGTAGCCTGAGAGATTCAATTTAAAGAATATTCCTGTAATTCTACAGAGGAAAGGTTTGGGGAGGTTTTATCTTTTATTGGACCAATTGCAGGTTGAGACAAAGTTAGACAAGCTTTGGAATGCAAGGCATTCTTCATCAGGTGTGATGAATAGTGTGAAATTGAAGAAAATGAAGAAATAGTATGAAATTACTGACATTGATAGAATGTCATATGCAAAGGTTTAGATTTTTAAAATAAGAATATAAGGGGGATGGAGACCCTCTATATGAGATGTAGAAGTAATTTTAAGGACTGGGCTTTTATCTCATGACAATATAAAATTTATTGGGGATAATTTACTAGTCAGTAAAGCCTCTGTCACCAGACCCACCCATGCCCTCCCTCTAGGTAGCATAAATCCAATCACTCAAAAAAAGCTTCTGATTGAATTTGCCTTATTACATATTGTCATGGGTGTGGTTGAGCAAGTGCTGCATGAGGGTCTGCTGCTATTTTGACTCTGCTCCCAGTTAGCCTGTCTTAAGAACTGATTCATCTGCACTGATTTCTGGCAATGGACAAATTCCCTAATGGAAGTTAAAAAAAAACAAACTTGAACATGCCCCAAATGTAAGCAGACCTACACATACGAATATATAGCATCACTAGTTTTCAACTTGTCTCAGGAAACCAAATGCATATGTAAAATACAGATTATGTAAAGCACTTACACTGCCTGTGCTCAATACAGAACGCAGAACCAGAAACCCATGAATCCAGGTCATAGACATGAAGTCTCAGAAATCTTGAATGCATTCAATAGCTCATAAAGAAGCAAAGAGTGTTTCTATGTTCTCATGTCTCATAGCCAATTTCTTTCTAATAATCCTGATTACCTGAGTAATGGTTTGGAGCCATGTGCACTAGATAGAAAGCTGGTTCAGATAGTTTGTTACAGAATCTGAGGTTTGCTGATGGGAGTCCCATAAATAGCTCTTGTTTTTTGTCAAGCTCCCACATGGTTTGTTTTATTAGTTACTTTATTTCAGTTCTCACTTTTCCTGGCTACATGAATAGTAATAGCCAATAGCCTTCCTAGCCTTGATGTCATGTTCCTTTCTTAGAGCAATCCCCCATTAAAGTAAAAAAAAAACCCTTCTGGGACACAGTGGGCATATCTACATGCGCATTTATGCCTGCTTAAATTTACTGCACAGTAAACAGGAATAGGCTGGCATCTACACATGCTGGCATTAAAGTGTATTAACACCATGTGTGGACAGACTTGGGATTAAAGTTGATTCCAAATCACTGCAAACACACAGTGTTACTGAACAGTCAGTCATCTACACATGCTTTATTCAGCAGTAACTTATCAGGTAAGTAAACAGCATCATGCAGGTATCAAATTTACTCTCAAATCAGCCTCATTCACCATATTTACTGAGCAGTATGGGTGTGTAACCTCTAGGCTACATGTGCTTCCCTGTGCAGCATGGGCCTGGCTGGGACCTGTCCCAGTCAGCTAAGGCTGGGTGGGGAACTGTCCCTATGCAGGGAGCTCTCAGCTCTCAGTTATTAGTTCCCTAAATAGGGAATTAAAGCATATATGGTCCTGGACCACTCCCAGTCACCCCATAGGCTCAGGCCACTAAAGTGGGTCCAGGATAGTGCCAGTGCTGGACCAGGAGTTCTCAGAATGGGCAGAAGAGTGTTGCCCACAAACCCACTCATCCATGCCCCCACACTCCCCCAGCTGGGAGGCCGGGGGTGGAGCTCTTCCTTTAAACTATAGGACTGAACTCCCTTTCCCACCTCTGCCCTTCAGAATGATTGAATGACCACTAATGCACATAGCTACACATCCACAATCTTTTCAAGAACCCTAGTTTAAATATCACATCCAAAACATCATTAGGCTATGGAGGCACCTTTCAAAGCAGCTCTATAGTACAGAAGGGATATTAACCCTTTGCTAAATCCTCCAAGTTCCTATGCCCACCCCTCCTTTTTACAAGAATTCTGCTTCAACCAAACTTTCTGTGCCCACGGAGGAGTGTTATTGTTATAATACTACCAGAAGCGTTCTTGCGTGCTGTTTCTTCTAAGCAAAGAATAATTTTGTTTCCAATGCAATTTATAATAGCCAAGCAGAGTTTTAAATTGGGTGTCTTAGGAGATTGCTTTTCTTAGCTATTTTTATTTCTGTTTATCAGATTTTTTTTTCAAATAGCCTTTTTATTTTGAAGATAAGCTGATCACTGGAATTCTGGGATAGAAACTCCTGATGATAAAAATAACTCCTCTTAACTAGGGGTTGACATTAAGGTTCACATTGTCCAAAGCAGTTATTAATGCTGGGTGCTTCAGTTATTTTCTGCCCAACTTAAAACACTTTAGATTTGATTGGCATATGATTCATTCACAGATCCCACTGACTATGAATATTCTGTACCTCTGAAAATTAGGCACTAGATATCTCAAGTTGGTAAACTAAAATGCGGGCATCCAAACTTCTTGCACATTTATTCATTTTGAACCTAAGGATGACTGCCATTAGGGTCAGTTATTTGCTATAGTCCCAGAAGAAAAAATAGCACATTAATGTGGTATATTTAGAGCAGTTCTTAAAACACTGAAATTCAAAGTTGCCATCTTTGTTTCCTTTTTGCTTCAATGGAAATGTATCCTCCTTTAGGCCTATACCTGGTCCAATGTGTTTTCCTCTGTACACCACTGTAGCTAGGTTATGTTGCCCCTAGGATTCCTTTTACTAGAGACCCCCAAAGATTGACACAGCCCCTCATCCAATTTGGTATCAAGTGAACTTTTAATAGTAACCCCTGGGCTTATTAAAAGTGTTCTTCCTTGCAATACGACCTAGCAAGTGGATCCTGCAGGTGTTACAGCAGCAACCTTCAGAGGTACCAGCCTCAGATCCACTGCTGCATGTGTGGGATGTTTGTTTCTGGATTCCTCATTATTCAAACAAGAAGTCGAAGGATGTTCCCATCTACCCAGTGTCAACACAGAACACACATATGTTCCTTTGTTTGTCCATCTATTTTGTAATTTATCTCATCCCAAATTGTCCAGTCCTCTAGCTCAGTGGTCTCCAAACTTCTTTGATCGCGCACCCCTATCAGTAAAAAAATTTTCAGCATGCACCCCCAATATATGTATATTTATTTATTTATAAATTATATACATGTACTACTTGCGTACTGTATGTGACATGTGACCGTCTGACATACAGATTGAGTGAGGGTGCCAGTGTCAGTCCATATATTAAATATTAGCAAAGCTTAATTTTGTTCTTATTTTTTTAGATAAAAAATATATATAAATAGAAGTTCTAATATTTTCTTCACGCACCCCAATGAATCGTCCTGCGCACCCCCTGCATTCCTTATATGGTGCACCAATCCCCTGTCACCTAGTGCCCAATCACAGCACTCACATCTCCCAGGGCCACAGAAGGTGCTCTGTTGAACGGTGTTGCTTAGTTATGAGAAGGCCTGGACTATGGCTAAAAGCCTTAGCATAACTCAGTTTGCCTGCTACACATGAGCTTGTCCATGGGCAGCAGAAATTAGATTTGGAGTAAAAGATGGATCATCTTCTCCAGATCAGCGCTCCCCCTCCCTCCAGAACCTGCCTGAAACTGATGCAGCTGCCCACACAGCCTGGGTCCATAGCTGGGTCTTGAGGCTTTTAGTGAACTACAGCTTCAGTTGGGTTCTGGAGGGAGGGAAGGACGGGAAGACAGAGAAAGAGACAGAGGAATAGAGGGACAGAGACATGGACAGGGAAGGAGAGATAGACAGAGGGAGAGACAGAGAAGGAGGATGAGAGAGAGAAGGTGAGAGGGGGAAGAGATGAATGTGACCCTTGACATTGCCCCAGAACTCATTAAGTGGCCCCTCAGCTGGTTCTCACCTTTTGTGTTCCTACATTTCATGTTGGTAACCAAATGCAAAGTATGCCTTACACCCATATATTCCTCTGAGCTGCTTTAAAAGTCATACCATAGCCTGTCATCTAGAACACATGACAAAAACCCTACCTCTCCATTGATTTTGTCTGGTATCTCATACAATTAGTATCAAATTAGTTTAATATAAAGAGGAGATTGATTTCTGGTATGGATGATCATGTATAACTAGAAAAAAAAAAGGAAGAAAACTATAATGGAAACATTGGGCACTTTTACATGCACTCCAAGGCATTCTGATTACGATAAGTCAGAGTAGACTCAATCAATCAAGTCTGCTTGAGAGTTTTAATCAGAATACTCCAGCATGCTGCAGCATCTTGTGTAGTCAGCATCTTGCAGCCATTTTGAAAATTGGGATGCTGAATACACAAGATGTTCTGGGCTCCCTAGAGCCACTCAAATTAAAATGTGTCTCTTCACCCCAGAGGATATGTGTAGGTACCATTAAGGCTAAATTGTCAGCTACAATATTTTCCCATACTTTATTCAGAAAGGAAACCCTGGAACTAAAATCTGTTATTTTGTTTGATACTCTTCTTGGTATTCTCAAGGGTTTTTTTACATTTTCCCAAAGCAGCACTATAACTCATCAGTCCATCTTGTAATTAGTTATGTGGAGACATGTTTAGTTGCTTTCACAGAGTTTCTTTGGGTTCTGCATGAGCTACAATTGCAGGATGTGGACCTTAAACCCTGTCTCCTCTTCAATTTATATGTCCTCAAATTAGAGATACTAGATAAGGAAAGCAAACCTAGTTATGATCCATTCTCTTGTACAGAACAGGATTATGTTCAACAATGTAAGTTTCACATGTTCCAAACATTAGTGTATCCAATGCTTCCCCTTAGGAGGCACCATTCTGGTAGACCTCGCCCTCAGGTAGTTTTGGATTGTGACCATTTCAACAAACTCTATAAAATATCTTCCAAATTGTGTAATAAATGTAAGGGAAAGAGCAGTTCAGAAAAAAAAATGTAAAACACACTTTGTTTCTAGATAAATCCAGAATTACCTATTTATTAGGCCTGTATGAATCAGCATCGATCCAATCTGGCTTTGGATCTGGCTGCTTCACATGGCATAGGGGTTGGGGGGGAACTGCACCCCAAATTCTTGAAATCAAAACTCCTGTCATGTCTACATGTTACATCACAGGGGGATGAAAACTACAGGAATGGTAGCCTCCTGCTAGGGAAACAAAGCATGCCAAGTTTCAAGAAGATTGGTGCAGGAGTTTGGGGGAACTGCACCCCAAGCTGCTGGCAGGCAAAATTCATGACAGAAATGACTCTGTGTGTGTTAAGGTGCAGCAGGATGAAAATTGCAGGAGTGCTGGCCCCTGCTCAGGCCACAAAGCCTGCCAAGTTTCAAGTAGTTTGGGGGGAACTTTACCCCAAGCTGCTGACAGGCAAAACTCATGATGTGGGTGGGTACTTGGGTGACTGCATCTGTCTTGGGGCACGGGGGGGCGTGAAATGTAGTGCAGGACTGGATGCTGGGCCCTGCCAGGCCATGAAGCCTGCCATGGTGGCATCAAGGGGTAAGGGACAGGTTTGGGTGGAGCATAGGGGGGAATGGGGAATGTAGCAGCGCAGGTAAAAGGGCAGAAGTGCCTGGAGTGTCAGATGTCCGGCAGGTTGCAGCGTGCCAGAAATCCACTTTCTATATTGAGTCCATGAGTTTCTGTACCTACTATCTAGGAGGCTGATGAAGAGCAGTGTCCCAGAGACCGGGGTGACACAGGAAACTCACTTGCGGCAGGGGACAACGCACCGGTGAAACCCGTGAGGCTCATGAGCTGGCTTTTTATACAGCTGTGGCCGGCCGGTGATGTCAGCTCCAGACGCCGGCCGACCAAGATGAAAACGGCGGCAGCTGCAGCGGAAGGGGCAGATGGCCCCGAAGCGGGAGATCCGTGGATGGCAGAAGAGGATGGTGAGGCCCCATGGTGTCCAGGCAAGGACGGGGAGCAGGAACAGGGAGAGCCAGAGAGAGGGAGCCGGCAGCAGCTCCCAGGAGCCGGCAGCAGATGGGAAGTGCCCAAACGGGACAGTGGCAAGGAGGAGCCACTGCAGAGGACCCGCTGGAGTCAGGTGCATGCCGGGCGTGCAAGGGTGGCAAGGATTCCAAGGGAGGATCTTGATCGGGGTGGGGTCGCTGCCGGGACCACCGACGCCCGGGTCCATTAGAGCTAAAGGTCCTAGGGACAGAGGGTCCGGAGCCAAATCTGTAACCATAGAGGCTCGACCCATTAGGTGTAAGGGATAGGGATAAGGGAAGGTGGCGGACGGGCAAAAGGAGCCATGCACATCCTCCTCAGGGTTGGCTTCAGGAGGTGGCATGAGGCCAAGGTGCAGGGGTGGTTGGAGCCCCATGTACATCCGCCAGGTCGGACCCGGGCAACAAGGGACCCGCTGGATGACCCCCCCCATTGATGGTACACCAAGACCTGGCAGGTGAGAGCGGGGGCAGCGACGTGGCGAAAGAACACCCGCATTGCCCTCAAGGGTCCTGGGGTGCGGTGACCTCAGAAGGGAGGTACCCTCAGGAGTGAAAAAAGCCTGGCGGGCACAAGCAGTTCATAGGGTTAGCTCTGAAAAGTAGTTTATACATTCAAAGAAGCACCTAACTTCATCACCAGAACTGACGCCAACTTCCTACAGCTCAAAACATAAACCCTGCCAACTATACCCAGTACCCCCACAAACTGCACATCAGAATTTACTAAAGACAACAAAACTCAACTACCTGTGGGGGCACATTCTTCACCAAAAACACACTCTGCCTCCAGTCTCTCAGGCCTGATCCTGAGAGGGAATGAATTACAATGCAAACCACTTCTCAGAGCCAGGCCTATGAACTGCACTTCATCAGCCTCCTTGGTAGTAGGTACAGAAACTCATGAACCTAATATAGATTAGACAGTGGAGTTTTGGCACACTGTGACCTGCTGGACATCTGACACCCTAGGCACCTCTGCACTTCTTCCTGTGCTGCTAAATCCCCCTGTCCCCCCTACCCCCCACCCCAACCTGTCCCTCCCTACCTGATGCTTCCATTTCCATTTTCACTGACTGGCTTTCTTGCCTGAATTTTAGGCCAGGTCAGCCTCTGGCTTCTTTACTATTCCTTCCATCCAGGACCAACTGCAGGTACTTCCTCAGCCTGACAAATGGGTTTTCAACCCTAAAGCTGGCATCCTGGGAAGCTAAGCTGAGCTCACTAGGAGCCTCACAACTTCACTGCAACCAGCAAGCATCAGGCCTGTCAAAGACGTGACAGGTCTGGGCATTTCCCAGCCAGGACTTTGTGCGTGCATTAACTGGAGGTTATGGTGCCTCCTACATGCCCTTTATCAGGGCATCATTGGTTCTGGCATTTATGGGGCTGCCATGCCACCAGCAGTCCCACCAGGCCTCCCTACCCTGGTAGGATGCAGTTTTAGTGGTCATGCCCAGGACCTGGAGCCTCCTCCTTTCCTATAGCCCCAGTCCCATACCTCCAACTTCATCCTGGCAGGGGAATGAGCTCAGGAGGGACATGTTCTTCCCCTGCTGGCTGGTGATGCAATTAGTGCCCCCTCCAGCTGAGAGCAGGGCATCACTTGGCTTTTCAAAAACTCAAAAAAGGAAATTGGTGCAGACGGAGTGAGGAAGGTGGCACTCAGTCCATCTGCAGGTGGAGCTTGGGGAACCCCAGCAGTGGGAGGTTCACCTTTAGGAACACCAGCTGCTCCACCAATGTAGGATCCAAGCAGGTACAGTGGGATGTCACAAAATCCCCAGCAATGCTGAACACCCTCCTGCTTGGAACACTAGTTGGTGGACAGGACAGGTGTTGCTGGGCAACCGTGGCCAGATCCTGTCATATCTGTCTGCGGTTTGCCCAGTAGGCCAAGGGGTTGCAGCCCAGTGGCTCCACATCCTCAGCAAGATAGGTAGTCCCCGAAGTCTCAGGGCTACCTGCCTGAGGCTAGGGTCTGGTGCGTTTGGACCCCAGCATTGAAGCCATGCCTATGGCCCACATTGGCAGTGGCTGGCATGGAAAAGACTGGCTGGTGCTGGTGCTGGTGCCAGTGCTGGGAGTGTTGGCATGGATAAGTGGATCCCCCTCTTCCACATCCCCTCACCTCTGCACTCCGTTGCTCTGAACCACTTTGGATAGCTTTCCAGAGCCCAAACTTCGATCTGGGCATGCCACTTTGGATGCCAAAGCTTCTGAAGCGGCACCGGATCTTAAGCACGATCCAAAGACTCGCACAGACCTACTATTTATATATCTATTCAGGAATCATTCTGCTCCAGTAATTATAATTAGCAGACCCGATCTCTGCAGAAACCAGACTAAATGAATTAATTAGTTGGACTACCAATTGGACTACCAATTAATATGCAGCCCATTTATCAGGAAGACCTAATGACACAGACATCAGTCCATCACTCATTGCTCAACCTGTTTTACCACCCTTGTTCCCTGCATCTGTTCATTGTTGTTCTGCAGATTGCCAGCAGGGCATTTATATTGCTGCCAGAGGCCAATTCTCCACAGTGGGCAGAGGCTCTGGGGTAAAGGTCTGGCAGAGTTCTGGTCCAGCTGATGCAGTCAGTGTGCCAGCCTCCCCCCCCCACCACCACCCCTTTAGCGCTTTTGGCCTCTTTACATGATAGTAACAGATGGTTCTGTATTCTCAGATGTTTTGCAACTCATAAAAAGAGTGTTGCATGGTTGTTGCTCCATTTTTCATTCTGAATGAAGGTGAGATACAGGGTTGAGAAAGGAACTGCAGAGGGGAAAGAAAAAATACCCTCAGTGAAACAATAAGAGCATCAATACTTCTTTTTTACCAGAGTAATGAAATTGCATTACAAGGAAGTTCTTTGATTCTTTCTGTCTGGTATATGTTTAAGAGCTTATCACTTAGTGGCCACATCTATGTGAGATGCTACCATGCAGTCTTTACTGTGTATTTGTTTATTACTTGCATAAGCAAATACTAAATGAATGTGCAGCAACCCAAGTTACTGTGCAGTAGCACCAAAAGCCTTTTTTGTGACACTACTGCAGAGTAGCCTAATACTACTGCACACTGTGTACAGTAGCATCATGTCATTTTTTTTTCCATGTGACGCTACTAAGCAGTCAGGCTACTGTGCAGTCAGTATTTTGTGTAGACATGGCCTGCATAAGTATCAGAAGGACTGAAAGCATTTGATGTAGTAAAGGATCATTCCAGAATGCAGGCAATGCTGAATTCTATATTAGCGAGCCACTACTACATGGTTGGGTCTACTAAATCTGGATTCAGATGCAAACTGAAACTCCAGCTCTGAATATTCTTGTGTTTCAAATTATTGAAATCCAGATCTAAATTCTGTGGTCTAGCTGTGCTCTCAATTTTCACTCATTTGCAGGGTTATAATGGCTAAACTTAATGCAAAAGAGTGAAAAATTGTGCTTTCTGTTTATATTTAATAAGGTTCACTGCTCATGCTATACAGTACCTCATTGAAGATGTGCATTAATGGACCAATAAATCACACTCAGTAATGCCAAAAGGCATTTAATATAGCCTATGGACCTTGAAATAACCCTCAAATACTGGATAATCACAAACAAAAATAGTCAAAATAGGAAATATAGTATTACCAGTAATTGTACCTTACAATTAACATTTTTCTCACAGATGTGCCTGCTCCTGAGGAGGTATGCTTTCTTGTCTCACATTTACAGTCACTTAATCTACCCCAAACATGCAGATTTATCTGGTATGGAACTTGGCATCCATTTATGAAAGCTATATAATTTATTATAGTAAGTGGAAAGGAGCTACATAGTTTTGGACCAGAGATTAATATAAACAGGCCAGTCTAGTAATAAATCTGTGCTGAAATTTAGCCAGGATATGTCATATTTAGCCAAGTTTCTAGTCTGTATAAGCCTATAGTCAGTGGGAATAAAATCCAAGTTCTTTCTAAAAGACCAGCCTCCCTCTCCAAATCTAAGCTTCAAGAACTTGGAGGTCCAATGGACTGTCCTTCCTTTTCCTCATATTTTGTAACAATAGTACGCTATATGCTCTACAAGTTACCACTCCTGGTAAAGACATTGTAAAGTACATGCAGCTATTGTGGGTGTTGGAAGTTTTGGACAGCTGGGGTTCTTAGGAGCTTGTTCAGGAATTGGTGAGTATGTGTGTGTCCACAACGCACAGAGTTCTGAAATTTTCCTTTAGTTTCAAGAACTTTTGTCTTTAAAGCTGAAGAACCTCAATTTTGTTCCCTAGGTTATATTCATATCAGTTTTTATCTTGTCTTTGTTGGCTGTGTTTATGTAACTATATATTTTATTATAATATGATGGGTATGGGTGGTTTTCCATTGCCATTGTGGTATTAAGGGCTTAGCGTAATCAATTTTGAGGTAATTCTGATTATCTGGGCCATGTACAACACAATTCAATCCCACTGATAGAGGCCACATACTTGTGTTCAGTTTCTACCAGGAGAACTACTACTCTCCCAGTAGAAAGACAGAGTGTACAATTGTGTGTTAACTTTTTTTTCCAGAAGGAAACATGCTTGATTTGAGAGAGAGATTCTCTTCATTCAACAAGAAAGATCTTGCCTTCATGACAGTTCCTGACACCGAAATGAATGTGTGTACATTTCTGCCACCCCACTCCTCCCAGACCAGGCAGAGTCCAAAAGTGGGACTAGGATTACCCTGGTCTGGAGAAAGCATAGGGAGCAGAAGCTTGACTCCTCCCAGTGCCAGGAGGAATAGAGCAGCTGCTCCCTATGCCTTCTGCAGAACCGGGTGACCCCGATACAGAAGAGGCAGGGGAAAGGGGGTGGCTGCAGACTAGTATATCTGTATAGTTCTTCTTCCAGAACAATTTCTAGCTATGAAAAATTCCCGGAAATTTCAACCACAAGACATTAACTTATATTCACACCCAAAAACAAAGCCCCTTGAAATCAGTGCTGAAAATCAACAGGTCTTGTGTTTGCACTCTTCAAGAAATATTTAGATACCACTGCAAAACAGATAATTTCTGCTTACAGTCTTAAATAAAATGGGCTTCCAATGCCTTAAGCTAGGGACAGAAATTACATAAGTGACTGGAAACCAGTTCAAACCTGTAACACAACAAAAGTTCAGTGCACATAAACCACTTTCAAAATGGCTGAAACCAGTTTAAGATAAACCTAGGTGGATGTATTATCAGAATTCAATGATTTACGTTAAATCAGTTTATTGAACTTCTGTCCCAGATTCCCTCCAGATTCAAGTTAACTCTCAGTCACCAGCATCCCAGGATGCTTTGTACCTCCCCCTCAAACTCTCCTACCTTGCAGAATGGGTGGGCTAGCCTTGGCCTAAGCTGTCTGCTCTAGCCAAGCAGAAAGGAATAAATTATTTCCGGAATAAAAAATGAATATCTGTTCACTTGCTTATTGGTTCAATATATATAGCTTAGAGTAACCTTGCAAGAGTGAACTGATTCAGCCTTGGGCTTGATGTCTGTACTTAGCCTTAGAATTTGGGCATGAAATATCAACCTTAGAAATATCAACCATGTAAAACACCTTATCACTTTCGTTATTCTCAGCTTCAAAGGGAAAGAACTACATATGTATAAAAAAGTCATAGTTTCTTCAGAAAGAATGGGTGGACAAAAGTTAACATCAAACTCTGCTGGGTTTACCATTACTGATGATGTAGTGCAAATCATTTTCTTGTGTTTGACTGACTAAGATTTAGCAAGTCCAAATTTCTTCAGTCCTCCTGATATGGTAATCTGCACAGTAATAATGGGATTTCACTTTCTTAATTTATCTTCTAAGACTTATTCAGTCCTTATTGTGTCTCCAAAGCTTTTACCATGGTGATTATCTCTTGCTGTAGTAAAGGCATATGGATTCATGAGGAGAGAGATTTTTTTGTGATTTTTCTGTTCTTCAGTTTTATCAGTTTCTTTGGTGATTTGTGTTACAATAACCCTAATTCATTACCCCAAGTCCTTTCCCCTAAGCAGTCTGTTTGTCAGAACACACACCGTGACACATAAATGTCTTCCTTTTGACTGTGTAAAGAGCTCAATTTAATTAGAATAGCCAGAAATTAAATGAAAAACACTTCACTGTAATCTTATCTTACAAGCAACCTTAGAAAAAAAGGACAAGGATATCCAAACTGAACAATATTATGTAGCAAACCTGAAATACAACAGGCACTGGACTTCATGATAGGGTAATACAGGCCCACATTTTTTCAAGAAATAGTTCAGATTAATAGGTACAGTCACATTCTTTATTTAAAAAGATATGGTTTTGTTACAGATTATTTGTATAGTACTCAAAGATCCATTCTGTCACTGATCACAATATGGATAGAATATTATAGGCAATGGGACAGTTTCTTAATCTGTCCTGATTAGTAGTGTAACTAGGGATGAGTGAGTAGGACACTAGCTCTAGATGCTAACATAGAGGGAGTGCAAGACTGCTCGTGGCCCACCACTACCAGCCCAGCTATTGTCACTGCCTAGGGTGCAAAAACTTTGGTCTTAAATACCCATTGTTCCAAAGTAGCAGAACAATAGTGCCTTTGTATTGTCTAAAGTCAGCATTCCAGATGTAGTGTAGAAAGTTCCTTTAGTCTCTCCTCACACCTAAGTAAAAGTCTATCAGGGATGTACTGGGGAGAAGGAAAGATCATGTCAAGAGCAGAAGTGGATGGGGCCAGATTTTAATGTGATCTTGGCTGGTCAAGTGGCTACTTGTGAGTCTTTATTTCATAGATTTCATAGACATTAGGGCTGGAAGGGACCTCGGGAGATCATCGAGTCCAGCCCCCTGCCCAAAGGGCAGGAAGTCAG
>NW_017728947.1:37424989-37460735 GCF_001723895.1 Crocodylus porosus
CCAGCTCCTTGAGTACCCTGGGGTGCAGATTGTTATTCATTGGTCCAATTTAGAACAGTCCTTAGAATATGGCCCTGAGACATGGGGAGGTCTGGGATTTTGAAAAAGCAGGGTTCAGATGATTGGACACATCAACATATTTGTCTCCAGTTAAAGAGAAACGAGAAGCATTATTATTATTCTAGAAGCCCAGAATTATATTATTCCATTGAAGATGAAAGCAAAAAACAATTATAACTTTATTAGAATGTTCAATAGTTTGTGGCTAGATGACATATAAACTTTAAAATAACACAGCAAACTGGGCAAAAAACAAAAGAAAGCTATAGTTTTATTAGTGCTGTAGTCATTATTGTTAAATGTATGTCTCTTATTCAGATTTGTAAAACAGAAATCAGCCACTTCCACACCTGAGTTTTGTTTTTTAGCTTGAACTAAAAACACTTTGCAGGGCTGCAAAATAGACAAGAAACATTACCAGGAATGGATAACAGACAGCAACATTTCAGAAGAAAGGATAATTTAAATAGTGGAGCATCAAGATCATTAAAAAAAGACAGAGGGTCATTGTAAGAAAGTGTGCTTCCAAGGACAGCTACAGCCCCCTTATGGGCACAGTATGCCCATTTTCCTATTCCAGCTCCCCAAATCTGCCCTCATTCTCTCACCTGCCATGTCTTGATATCAAGCTATCATCATTCTCACAAGAAAACAACTGTGCTGCTAGTGCTTTATTTTGTCAGCAACCAGTGGTAAATAATGGCAACTCTATCAGCTTTTTAGTTTTGCAAAACTTTAGACTTAACACCAAATTTCCCATTGGAGAGAGTCTGAGGCATGACAGCCACCTTAGATTCAAATGTAATATTTTTAATCTAAGTTGTAATCCTAATTATTTTATATTCACTACAGTAGTCCGTAGGAAACCACTATTTTGGAACATAAATATTATCTAGTTTCTGAATAAGCAATACTGTCTACCAAATTTTGAAATATCAAGTAGAAGACAGGGTAGATATGCACCTTATAGATGAACAAAATCAAGGATCCATGAGCTTTCATGATCCCAAGCTCACTTTATCAGATACTGTTGTAACCTGGGTGGTACATGGAAAGGTACCCCCTCTTCAATCGAAGGGATGTTAGTGGGTGCAGGTATGCTATGGGAAGCATGGCTGCCTAGCTGTAGGCCAGCTTACCTCCTTTCCCTACAGAGCAGAGAGCCAGGACTCCCAGTAATATTTAACTATGTATAGGTTTAATGATACAAAATAATATAACCGTGCACCAATGGCCTATCTCCTGCCTCATGCTGGGTTGGAGACCTGCATTGCCTCAAGCACCTGCTGAGGTCCCATCCACTCTCGAACTCTCCATGCACCTATCTGTGTACCATCGCCATGGCTCCTTCTGCAGCAGGGCAGAGACATCAGCACTTGCAGCTCCCTGTTCAGTGAAGGCATCTTCAGGGCACTTTGGGGGCCACTGCTCCACCTTGCTGGTCAACTCTATCAGTTCTTCTCAACTTTTCTTTGTTGTGCTTTGTCAAAACTGTCCTTGTGCTGAGCATGCTGGCTTTTTTTCTTTCTTGGGGCTCCACCCCCCGATTGGGAGTGGACCAATAGAAAAGCCTGAAATGTTAGTTCCCTTTCAGGTCTTCTCTTTTACCTCACCCCTGGTCCAAGGTGGGACTGCCTTCCCTCTGCCTTCCCCTGATTGTTAGAGAAGGAAAAACTGTCTCTACCAATGGACCCCAGGCCAGTCAGGCTCAAGCTAACAGTCTGGGCTCCCAGTGAGCCCACTGGCCAGCCTGCCACAATATGAAAGGAGATGCACAGAGCAGTCTATCTAATACGCACAAGCTCATGGCAAAATACTTTCATCTCCCTGGACATTCCATTGCTGACCTCAGAGTAGGTGATCTTAAACAACACAACTTTAAAAACCAGAATGAGAAATTGTAAAACAAGATGTCATCCATGGACTGGATTATGTTAAGTATGGTCAAAACAGGTACTTCATATACTTATCCCATTACCTGAATCTGTTCTTGGAATAGCAAATAAATGATTTATATTGTGTTGGACCACTGAGTTCTCTAGGAAACTCACTAGGCCCAATATAGTAATAATCTTAAACTTAGGTATATGTTTATACTTATCTCTACTTATTATATCACTTATAGCGATACTTATAGTTTGTTCTTTGTTAATTCAGAGCCTTTAAAGGTTCCCTTTTATATGGTAACCTGTTAGGTTCTTTCAAAAGGGAACCCTTTAAGGTTCCAATATAACACAGAACTAACTATAAGAATCTGGGTAAGTGGTATAATAAGTAAGGATGGGTTTAAACGTGTCTAAGGTTAAGAATATGTTTCAGTGCTGTGCTTATTGGAGACATAAAGGCAGCACACACAGGCCTGTCTTTTAACCTACCATAGTTGAAAAAGAAAAGTTATAAATTCTAAAGCCCTTCTATTGAAAGCTTTCAAAATCCTTTTTAGGCCACAATAATTAGGAAATTGGTCTGTAAAACCACTTCCTGGGCAATCATGTGTGTCAATATTTCTGCCTCCTTTACTAAAAAAAAGGTTTGTATATTATGGAATATGATTCTAACAATCTATGTACAATTTTCTGAGGGAAAGAACCATTTGGACCCCAGCTAAATAGATATTTATTTTGTGCCCATTATGTTAAATTTAGAAGACAGCCTCTCAAGTGATTGGATCCAAGCTTTAGGTCTCTTTTAAATTTCTATAAACTAGTGGGACATGGCCTTTTTATACCTTTTAAAAAATATTCTTTATTCTGCCATTGACAAATAACAACAAAGCATTCACGAGCTAGATCCTGTTGCACCTTCTAATTGTCTGAGGTCCCTGACAGATATTCAGTTAAAAATGTGATAGGACCCGATCAATGGGCACGTTAACATGTGCCCCCCATGGCACAATTGTTGCTGTCATAATTTACCATGTGGCTTCAGAAGTACTAAACAATGGCGCAGTACCAGCCATTGCTGCACCACTCTGGCATCACACTGTTATTTTTAGCAGCTACATCACTGTAGTGATGCACAATTGTGGGATTGGAGATCAGGCCCCAGCTGTACCCGGTTTCATTGCAAGGGGAAATGTGGGACCCCCTGCATTGGCAAGTAACAGGCTGGGGGACTGTCACAAGTGCCGGTCAGTTAATCAGCGCTCATGGGCTTGGGAACACAGGCGCTGTAAGGGCTTAAGTGCACTGATCAGCTGACTAGTGTTGCCAGCTCTGAGAGCATACCGCAGCCCTTCTTGGGCTGATCAGCTGAACAATGTTCACAGTCACAGGAGCATACCAGGGCCAAGGGCTCTGATGTATTATCATGGGTGCAGGCTCCAATCAGTTGACTGGCATTCTGAACTATGAGAATGTCAGTAGCAAGGACTCCAATGACTGGCTGGCAGTTGCTCAGCTCACTGGTGCTCCTGAGGCCACGTGTTCAGTTTAAGGCATGGTAGGAACCAGCCACAAAGTTATTGCACCTTTTGTATAATATCTTTGTGAATTACTTCCTGTTTTATCACCCCATAATTTCTTGAAGAGTGCAATGGATATTATGTCAAACAGTTACTGGACCAAAAAAAAAAACCCAGAAAAAAAGAATAGGAGCAGAAACCAGAACCCAGAAATTGCCTCTTGCAGATTCTGATTCCATTTCCAAGTGTGAAAATTCAGAGTCTATAACTGAGATCAGAATAGATCTCAGAGAATTTAATAAACTGATTTTTGTTTGGTGTGTACTCCAGGACACATGGGTAAAGCTGGCAGGGGAAGCAGGGGACGGGGGATGGACTATATATTAAAAATCAATGATTAGTAAAATACAAATATTAGCAGGGGAAGAGATGTTATTTTCAAGCTTTTAGGAGCATATCACGAATAATGAAGAGTGGAAAATAAAATTAATAACTAGGAACATGGGTCTGACAGTGTCTCTTTAGAATAACCTTCTAAACATTCAGCCTTTGATTTGATGAAAAAAAAAAATGAAAACATTATTGAATGAATATCAAGCAAGAGCAATGGGAAGTTATTAAATTATCACAATTATATGAATAATGGCAATATCAAGGTTGCCGATCTTAAAGTAATGCTGCCAAGAGTTTAAAAATATTCATCCTGAGTTTTCAGGATGGCACAAGCAAATCTAGTTAATGTTTGTATAACAGCATTTAATGTAAATGTGTCCGTTTATGTATAAGTGGGCTGAACATTAATATCTGTGAGAGTGACATCATGTTTTGGGCCCTGAACTTACTGGGAATAGTGATGTCAGGAGTTTTAATTGAAAACGTTTTTCGGGAAAAAGCTATCTCATGAATATTGATATTCATAATATTGGTGTTTTTTTTCTTTTCTTTTTTTTCTTAAGAGCTAGTTTTCTCAACTGTAAAGAATTTTCTAATCCACTGAAGCATTTGCATGTTCCTGGCTTTTATTATTAAAATGTAGCTAATTACAAATTTTACCAGTTCACACAATATTTTTGAGAACTGAAATTTTTATCCAGATTCTGACAAAGAATTCTTTAAAATATTTGATGGAAAGGGAAAATTACTTTTGCTCAGATCCAAGAGTACAGTCTAAGTAAGCTGACCCCTGTGCATGTCTATAATCTTGGTAAATCCATGCTGAAGTTGGCAGCCGCCTGTGTAGGCCCCTTTTCATTTCAGCCATTGGGACTACCCACATGGAACTTATTAGAGTATGGGGTACGTTACTCCTAGTTTAAAAACTGAGCCCAATATTTTTTTTTTAACAATTGGTTATTGTTCAGTTCCCAATGTAGAACACCAATAGAGATTTTTAAAAAAGGATTCTAACTTAACGACAAACAATTCAATACAATATTCAATGTTTCCAATAAAATTTATGATATCATAGAACCATGTATTTTCCCCTAAACAACAATAACTGTATTTTTTAAATTAACTTCCATGGAAACAGAATAAGATCAGGTAGGGATAGATTCATAAGGAGAATTCAGGCACTAAAGATCCCTAAATCAAATATTTATTTATTCCTGTCTTTTATGTAAATAAGCCCCACTGAGCTGCCACCTAATCATGCAGGGACCTAACCCTGCTATATTTCTAAATTTCCACTTATGTGTTTTATAAGGCATTTAAATAATTGCTCTTGGGTTCTGATACAGCTAGCTCAGCCTTAATCCATGGTGGAAATCAAAATTTTGGACCATCTGTTGGGCTTGAGATTCCCAGAAGGAGGAGGTCAGTCTAGGCATGACTGTGATTTAGGTGCCTAACACTGGTCTGAAGTGAAGTAGTTTCCCTACAAAATTAAATGGGCATTTTTGCATTTGGAGGCTAGATTGTATGTTAGGTAAAAAGCCTCACAGGTAGAAGAAAGTATGATTTATATTAGATTAATTCCATTTATGAACTACTTTACATAGAGTACATTTGTACTCATCTTATCTGAAAAGTTGCTGTGTAACTAGTCAGAAGAAATAGTGTCCTTTCTTTAAATAGTACATTCTGTATTTTTTAAGTTTATGATTCCAATTTCTATTACCCTACCATTTCAGTGTTCTTCAAATGATATGTATAATGCATTAAATTCATATTTTTGTCCCACATATTATATTATTTCCAGAAGCCTGAACTCTTCACATATCAAAGGATCGATTTTTTCAAACACCTGAGTAAATATTTGTACATTTTGTTGCAAATTCCTCCTTGCTATGTCTATGAGCTGTAGTCATGATTAATTTTAATTTAATAATTAAACAAGAAAATACGTCATTGCACAAAACACAGATAAAAATATATGACTGAAAATCTCTCCTCCTCCCTGACTCCCAACAATATATAGGATATTACTTACTGCATAGAGAGAGTTTATATAATATGCTAACAAGAGATTGAGAAACAGACAGGTAGACAGAATGATCTTGGAAAAATGACACATATCTATTTTATATCTACAGGAAATATAGTAATAGGATTGGGTCTAATTTGAAAGCAACGAGCATGAGGCTTTAATGTTACATATGGCATTTATTACACTGGCGGCAAAGTCATCTTCCATCTTTGTGACCAATTGTCTATAGCTGTTTCTATGACACTCATCACTACGGTTTTCTGAGCTCTTAACATTAATAAATTCAGTCTCCGAAATAGCCCTGTAAGGTAGGGACTATTATTATTATGATATTTTACATAGGAAAACTGAGGATCATACAGGTTAAGTGATTTGTCCATGACTTAGCAACAGATTTACTGCTGTTGGAGTCAGCTTACCACCATATTCTCAATTTCTTGACAAAAAAGGAGATTCAGCAGTTACTGATGATATTAATTATTATGGTGAATTATTTTGGTCTGGTCCTCTTACCTGCTGGCTGGGTTGTGAGTCTGACTCATAAGCATCAGAAGGGAGTTCCTTGGAACCACTAGGAATTATTGCATATTTGATCTACCTCATGATTGGTGCTTTTCACAGTGACTTTGTTCCATTTGCTGAAGGAACTGTATCAGATTTGACATGCAATATGGCATGCAGGTTTCTTGCAATGGGAAGTATTTAGGCCTGCAGTATGGTAAAAGCCATCTTGTTTAACCAGACAGAATGAAGAAGAAGAAAAAAAGAAAGGTTGCTCAGTAGAAAGACACATGCATAATCACATAATCAGTTCAATTATCAGTGAATCTGTCATTGGTTTTTAAGTCTCCTGCCATCTTGCTGTACTTCTACCTATCATCACAGAAAATAAGTTTTCCAATGGGACTGACAATGGAAGAAAGATTAATTAAGCCAGTGGGAAATAGAAAGTTTGACTTTTACTTTGTCTATCCCTTCAAATTTTGTAGGCCATGACTACAAGTCATTACAATTTAAAGATGGCTCATCACATGAAAACTGAACTGGTCACATCAATACATTTTTGAACAGAAAAGCACTAGCATCATAATTGCCACCACCCTAAGTGGTGCTAATTGGTTCTAAGAAACACCTTTTCTTTCCAAGATGGCTGTCACTATGGCATAGAGCCTGAACTACTTTCTGTCCATTGCACTGGTTTCTAAAAGTGACTAAAAGGGGAAGCTTATGCTACAGCTAGCTGTAGTAGAAATAGAGATACAGAGAGCACTGAGATCCCTCAGGTTGTATATGTCAATAGCCGTAAGTTTAGAGAGATGAAAGGAAAAGTAAAAATAAAAAAAAGAACAAAATGGAAGTTCATGCTGACTTCTATGAAGGCTATATAAATCTCGTATTTTCAAAGGGCAAATATTACATTCTCTTCTCTCCCTAGTTTGGGTATACTGAGTTTCCTGAAATTAAAATCTAAATACATTAACGTAGCTGCTAATGTGTTATTCTCCAGTCATGTGTCGCAGCTGATTAAAGAGAGAAATGTAAAAGGTTAATTTTCTAATTACATACTCCCCTTAGGTAAATTATGCATGTTATCACATCCACTGACACTCTATAATGGACACTTTTCATGGCAAAGTGATTTTCTCTTAAGCTCTGTACTATTAATGGTATATTTTTAGGAAATAACTAGACAGAAAGAAGTGGGGAAATATCCATCCCCATCAAAGATTTCTCAACTCTTTTTATAGACAGCTTCCTATATCACATAAAATTGAGTTGCCAGGAATTGCTTTTAAATCCTCTCCCTTCCACACCTCTTTTATCATATTGTCATTGAATGAAAAGAAACAGATGATGGATAAAGCAGAGAACATTTTTGGAAGATCCTCAGTGCAAGTAATCACATGCAAGTTCAGATGGTTCCCAATTAAATGGAAATTTGAAAAAATAGCTTAGTTTGACCATCAGAGTTCAGGCCCCACCTCCTCTTGCAGCAAAGATGCCTAAATTCCCCAACCCTTTGAACAATTCATTTTGAACCTACTACTGACTTTTCCCCAATCTGAAAGCCACATTTGAGAATCTCTGTGCCTTATGAAAGAGAAGGGCTGTCATCAGCAGCTTAGTAAGTCTGGAAAAATCAGAGAGGTACTTCTTAGCTTGCCCACCATATCCTTCTATTACTTTTTCAACTAGCAGAATGGAAAAAAACAGCATGGATACAAATGATTACTGATGATTTAGGGCACTAACCTTATGTCAGTGTAGAAACAAATGGTTTTCACTCAGTGAATTTGTAATTTATTAAACATAACAAGATGAACTGTCTTACCATTTACTTCACAGCAAACTCACTGTTGCAGGCTGCCTAATGTAGGGGAGCCTTCAGGAGCAAAACAGGTAAAACTTTTCCAAATAGAGCAGAAAAGTAGCCAAAGAAAGAGCAGAGTCCGTTTCTGAATGAAAAGGAGAGTCTTATATAGGATAAACATCTTGAGATGATTATTTCAGCACAGTATGCAAATTAATCCTCATTAACTGCATTTTATGGAGATGAGAGAACCTAATCCAGAAATGGATTTGGTGTAAAAAATACTAAGAGGACTTTCTTCCCCATTTATTCCTAACTCTTTCATACTCACCTAACTAAAAAGCAAAATAAAGTAAACAAAGTGGTTTTTTTTAACCTTATCTTTATATAAAAATAGGGACTGTTAGAGCAGTGGTTTTCAAACTGTATTCTTCAGAAGCCTGAGGTTCCATGATAGGCTATCAGGAGTTTTACAATGAGATTGGGGTAATGGCAGAACAGGCAAAGAGCAGTGCACCTCCATTGCTGGGCTGTATCACCTGATTCTAGCTCTCAGCTCACATGGTCTACAGAGGCAAGGGTTCCATGGTAGAAGAAGTTAAATGAAAGGGCTTTTTGACTTTAGGAAATGTTAAAACCATTGTACTACACCAACCCCAGTCTTGGCATGAACAAGCACAACTCAACTATGAACAATAAGCCAACACTAGGGCTGTATCCACTCTTCCCTCACCTCAAAATTAATAGAGGTGGTGAAATTGAAATAAGCATAAGTGGTGACCAAAAGCTTCAGTTTCTGTTTCATATCAACATTTTGAAATTTATTTTCATCTGATTCAGAAAGAAAACAGGTGTTTTGAAAAAATATGCTAAAATAAAACAAAAGTAGGAGAATATTTAAATAATTACACTATACTATTTTAACATGCTGTAGTAGAAGTTTGTATCTAAACCAATATAATATGAAATGATCTAAATGTAGATAAAATGAAAAAGTCCATAAAATGAATTTCATAATAAAATCTCACGTTTTTTCTGAAACAACTATTTTATTTAACATTTTTTGTGCAGGAAATTTCATTGAAGTCCCTAAAATTGCACCAACATTCTTTTATTATTATTATTATTATTAAAGCAGGTTTATGGTGAAAATCTGTTCTGATGAAAATTTTTCATCAAAACATCTTTTGAGCTCTAATAAATATATTAATGGAATCAGTCTCCTGGCTTGGGGTACATGCAGACATCATATTTAGATTGACCTAACCAGGGTTAGGTAAAGCTAAATGCCTAATGGAACAGTTGTTCAGAAAATAAAAAAATGGTGAACCCAGACTAGGGTAGTTCACCTGAGGAAGTGCACTAACTGAGAGCAACATCTGGTTAACCCAATATAGGAAAAGGTTAACCGGATCCCATGAAAGCCACATTTGCACTGCCACTCTGGGGTTTGAAGAGTCCAGCTGCTCACCCCAGCTCCAGAGATGTGCTATTCCTCACCCCATGACCCTGGGTGGACTATTTTTAGCCTCCTGTCTCCCCCAGTAAGACAACTCCCATCTCACATGGACCAATCAACCCTGCTGCATGGATGTGCCAGTCTTCCCCCCCAATCCTTCCAAGACCATACCCTCACCGCCTGTTACTTACATCAGTTTCCTCTCACAGCTTTCACAAGTAAAACAGGCAAACAGCTGTACATGCTATTCCTTGTCAGGCATCTTAAAGTAAGTCATGAATGTAGACTGGGTGTGGCAAATACTTGTACATAACCCTGATAACCATGTCGACTACATTTTACATTGTAAATAAAAGTAGCTAGGACAGGTTTCAAAGAACTTGGTGTGATACAGAACTTAACTTCAAAGAATAGGTAGGTAGGTAAATTGAGGAGAAACTTTAAACTAGGAGATGCCATGGCCATATACCCTTTCTGGTCAATTATAATTTGTATTTTTCACCAGTTCAGGCTCCTGACAGTTCCTTACTCTCTTCAGTTTAGCACCATCATAGTTCAATACATTACTGCAATTTCCTTCACTGGGGACATCTTCCAGTGTAGACTCCAGATTAAACTTATCTCAGTTATTAACAGCACAATGAACAAGGAATGAGAAATGTTATGGATGCAATCTTCAGCTGATATAAATGAGAATATCTCTATTGCAGTCAGTGGATGATGCCTGTTTATACCAGCTGGAAATCTATCCCTCTTATACTTTCATATATCGGGGGGGAGGGGTGCACGTGTGTGTGTGTGTGTGTGTGTGTGTGTGTGTGTGTGTGTGTTTTTTAAGGCTTCCCCAAGAATGATAAGAAGAAAGCTTGGAGGGATAAACTTTGGAATTGCTTGTACTTTATTTTTCTATACTCCAATGTCATTTTTACTTGCAACAGTTTATTATAGAAACAAAACAAACTTCCTTTACTTTCAGGACTACAGCTTATGAAAATCAACCTGTCTCCTCTTTCTGTCCTCCAGTACATCACTATCAGAATAGTCAACTAGTGAAAAAACAAGTGCAGATTCTAAACTAGTAATGAATGATGGATTAGCTAAAAGGACACAAGGACAAAATTGATTTCTTTAAGCTACAGTAGGCTGGCAACTCAAGAGGGGGAAAAATGAATACTTTTTTGTTGTTTAAACTAAATTGAGCATATATAAGGTGGAAAGGGCAAAAATATTTCTAAGCTAAGAATTTCCAAAAAAAAAAAAAAAAAGGCTCAACAATGGCTTTGGGGATCTGCTTGATAGTTTATGGAATGTTTCACCTCTAGGTGAGAGAGCTAATTTTGCTCTGGTGGGGAGTGACTGATTGCTGTTTACCATTGCCTGCATTGTTGATGATTTATGAGCCTGATCCAAAGCTCATTGAAGTAAAAGAGGGTTTTCCATCTACTTTCTATGGACTTTATATCAGGTCCTATATGAAATTAGCCTGTGCTTAGATTCTGTTTCTTGTCAACAGGTATCCACAAGTAAAAACTCCACTATCATTATAATAAGGTTGAGGCAAGGGTACAAATCACTGAATGGATGAAAAAACAGAACTCTCTTTTCAGTCTTTGTAGTGTCCATCCTAAACAAGATCAAAGCTCATGGGTAAAATGGGGAGGAAATTTTGCAAAGCTACTATATTTTTGACTGAATAAAAATAAATATTTTGTCTGGAACTGTCAATCCAGCACCATCCACTACAATGAAATTACATTTGGAAGATGGCTTTGACATTCTACAGTGTGTCTAAATTGCTTAAGGGGAGAAACACAGAATCTAACCCAACAGTTTTTTGAGCACGGTCAAATCACGCGATCAGAGAAATAAAGTACGAGGGAAACCATTATCTGGTAGGTGTGTGTCTTTGTGACATATGGTTTTTAGCTTTGCTACTGCATGGGAGTGAAATTGATAGCAAATTGATAGCAACATTATGAAGTGTTCAAAAAAATAAATAAAGGAACACCTACAACTGCCTGTGAGACCTTGGCTTTGTTATGATGTCATATAATTAAAATTAAATTAATCCTTAATGGATCAGGCAGATGCACTTTTCCATGGTTGGAATTTCTCTTCTCACTTTGCATCCATTCAACAGTGACACGGGGATTACAAAGACAACCCCCCTTTCCACACACATGCACATACATATACCCTTATCCATTAGTAAATTAAATTGATTTCTGGTGTAATTATCTTTTGTTCAGTTGAGTTGTATCACAAGTGAATTTAGCTCAAGGTGTTTAGATTGATAAAGTTATGATTATACACCACCTAAAGATTTTTCTTAAATGTAAAATATAGGTGCTCAAAAATACAACTCAAAATGTAATTTTTTCCACGTTTCATATGCATGGAAAACTGGAAACCTAGTTTTGTTACTTACGTGCTGAAAAATGGAATGGTTCAGTGAAGGTACGCTCTACATGTGGCAGATCCTTTAAAAGAAGCAGAGCCTTACTGCTCAGTAAAGAAATCACAATCTCTGTGGAAGGTTGCTATGGAATCATATTATGTCCCTGTAAAGCATGGGAACTATAATAGATTAGGAGTTACTTTATAAAATTACTACAAATTCAGGGTCTGTAGCTTCAAGGTTTTATAATTTATGCTGCTATATGGATTACACAGAAATGCAGAGTGAGCATTGTAGCTAAGTTAATTTTTGTTTAGAAACCTTGGGTCAGTTTTTACTCCATATTCTAGGACTTTGTGCCATCCTGGTAGTGCAAATCCCACAGAGTTTAACTACAACTTGAGGCTGGGAGTTCCCCAACGTTGGAGAGATCTCAGATAACACAAAGACAAAGCAACTGACTCTGCTAGTATGTAATACGCTGTGACAATTTCTAGTTAATATACAGCCCCTTAGAGCTCATGTAGATCAAGCCAGAAAACCAAAATTATATTAACCCCTCCCACCAAATTATTTCACTCTTTCCTACAGCAAATAAAACTCACCACAAAAGAGAATATGCATCCTTTTTACATTTCTGGACAAAAGTAAGGTGATATGATAAAATTAGCATCATACAAATACAGTTCTGAGTGCATTTATGAAAAAAGAGATGCTAGGATTTTTGTGGTTGATGAAGGGTACTGTGATTCACTGAAGTTTGTCTAAGCCTATTCAGTTGGACCAATAAAAGATATCACACATGCAAATTCTTGCTTCTTGCACATTTTCTGGATCCCAACATCACAACAATATCACTTCAATACTACCAATACATTAAAAATATATTTTTTCCACCTGAAATGACTGAGTTGTTAAAATTGTCACTGTGTTGGTATCTATAAAATATTTCATTTTATTTTTTATTTCAAAGCTCTCAAACTTCAATTCTCTCACGTTGACTGATTCCATCAGTCTGTGTACAAAATCCATGGAGAATCTGCTCTGTATTTTTCTGTCCAAAATGCTCAGTAATGGAAGTCTGCAAAGTAACATCTGAAACAATATCATTTAAACTTTGTGTGCCAGTTTCTGAAACCTATTTACATCACTTATACAATTCATTTTATATTAACACTTTTATTCATGCTTATCTCTATTGTCTACCAAATACAAACTAAAGCTTTTGTTTACCAAAGGGTTTTTAAATAGTGATGTGTGAATCTTAAAACTGATGGGCTAGATATGGTGCTCCACTTGTTCACCTTCTGATGCATTAGTTGTATTCATTATTAAAGGTTTTGCTCAAAAGACAGAATATCTCCATCACTGTATTCTCAATTGTAATGTGTTAAAATTTTCTTTTTTCAAATTGGTAAGAGAACTCATGTTAGTCAACAATGGCACACAGGTAACTCAAAATGGAAAGCATCTAATTTAGCTACAAAGCATAGGAGCAAAAAATAAAAGTTTCCCCGTGTTCTCCTACAGGCATAACTAACATACAGGCCAAGAGGGTGGTTTATTTTCCATGTCCATTTCAATAACCCATTCACTGTGGTGATGGTATTTGGTGAGTCATGATCTGTTTAAAACAAATCAAAATGAACCCATCACAAAGGGACAGTCAGATGATGATAGCAGCTTCCAGCCATTATGGACTTAAGGTGGATTCAGACTTACAAAAAATCCCATATTCATCATCAAATACCTAAACCATCCAATAGAAGTCAAGATATCACGTTTTATTATATAGTATAATATTACATTATCAAAAACTGTCATCAAATATAATGCTTCTTAGCAATGCAATAATATTGAGCTTATGTTCCCTAATCTAATATGTAGTGTAGCATCTTGGTGTTCTTCTGAAGCAAACACCATTTGGAAGGTTTGTTGAGGTTGAAATTATTTAGTGGGACAGAGAAAAAATGCTTTGTTATTTCGTCTAGGGATTTTGCTATTGTTATTGATGTTAGTGTTTATGGGCAGTAATATAAAGCTCTGCAACAGATAAACTTGAAAGATAGAACTCAGTTAAAAAAATAAATGTCAGCAGCTACATGGTACAACAAAATTCTCAAAATTCTGTTGTACCATGTTATTCTTCAAAATAAAGAAAAGATGGTCTTGTGGTTAGAAACAGAACAAGCAAAAGCAGGTTCATTTCCTCATTCTCCTTCAGTTTCTCTATGTGACTTTGAGCAAGTCACTTGATCATGCTAAAGTTCTCTTCTGGTATAATAAGTATGCTAAAACTCACATCATAAGCTATTTCAGGGATCGGGGAAAGAAACAGACACATAGGTGGGACCAAACCAGATGTAAGGAACAATTCTGCACAGTAGGAAGAGATAAGATGGGAAGAAAGGAAAGAGCCTGGCCATTGGTGATGTGCAGGAGTTACATGCGGGACCGACACCACTGGCGGCACCTGCGGGCAGTCACTGCTCACCACCCCTCCTCCCCTATCACCGACAGTGCCATGGCTGCTTGCAGAAACTCCCTGCTTACCACACTCCACTGCTGACAGCACTGCCACCACCTGTGGGAGCTTGCTGTGCCCCCGCAGCCTCTTGGGGCATGCGGCATTCACAAGCCTGGTAAATCCCAGGAATGGAAATGAACCTTACTATGATTTAAATATGTTACGGTCCAGTGTTTTACTCTAGAAACATTTCACATTGACCTATAAATTATGTTGGCTGTTTCATAAGGACTGTATTTCCCAAGAGATGCCTGGTTCTTCCTGGTTTTGCCACTTTGGGCATGTCCAGAGAAGCGCATGTGCCTCTTGCCCCATCACAAACCACTTTGAAATGGGGCAACAGACAAATGTGGGAATGAAAAAATGTATCCCCTGCTGCATACTTATAATGCAGGGAGAAAATTAGACCCCTGGATATCCAGGGATCTAAAAAAACTGAAGTTAAAAAAAAGCAGAGCAGGGCAACCAAAAACTGCATGTTCAGCACCACAGCTCCAGTGCCAGTAACCAAGGGGTTGTGGGGGCTGGAGGAGGGGACCATGGGGGGGCCCCGCTGGCCCTGCCCACTCTGTCAGCCCCTTCAATCCCTGCTATGCTCAACCTCTCCCCCTGCCAGCTCCCCAACCTCCCAATCACTTCCCATCCTGGTCCCATCCCCTCCATCTCCCCAAGCACCCACAAGCCCTGGCCACCCCCACCCCAGCATCTCCATAGTTAAAAAAAAACAGAAAAAACCCCCCAGCATTTACCAGCAGTTCAGCTGCTATCTGGCTTACTGGGGTCCTACCTGCATACTGTGGGGCAGAGAGACAGTCCCAGCAGCCCCTGCCTGGGCCCTCCTGCCCCCCACTGCCCTGTGCTGCCTGGGGGAGGGCTCTGCCAGGAGGCCCCAGAGCCCCCACAGCCCTGCTTCTAGGGTAAGTACAGGGGTTTTTTTCTTTTTCATTTTCTCCCATTTTTTTAAGTGAAGGTGCCTCGGGTTGGGGGGGCAGCCATGGGGGCCTGGAGGTGCAAGTGGGAGGTGGAGCTGGGTGAAGCAGCCTATGTCGGGTCTGAAGTAATGGGGCTGGGTGGGCCAGCCACTGGGGAGCTGCAGCAGCTGGAGGGGGATGGAGCCAGGCGGGGAAGCAATTGAGGGGCTGGGGTGGGGCATGTGGGCTTTGCAGGGGGGTGGTAGCCCCTGGGGGACCACCCATATCCCCTGTGTGGTGACCAAACCACTTTTTGGAGGGCTGTAGCCCATGTTTGGGGACCATAGTCCCTGTTGGCGGTCTGTAACCCCTATTGGGGGGATGTAGCCCCTGTGTGGGGACCGAACCCCCAGTGGGGGGCCGTAACCCCTGTTGGGGGCCATACCACTTGCATGCGGGCCATATTACCTGTTGGGGGGCTTTAGCCCCTGTGTGGGTCCTGTATCCTCTGTTTGGGGGGGCTATAGCCCTTGTGTGGGAGCCCAATCCCCTGTTTGGGGGTCATAACCCCTATGTGGGGGCTGTAGCCCCTGTGGGAGAGCAGCAAAATATATATTAATGTAATCATGAATTCATGAAACATGTATTTAGAGTTCATTTTATTATTATGTTAAGAGACATTCTTTAAGATTGTAGATATATCAATAAAACATTGTCCAACTGATCGCTGTCTCTGTCTCACTTCACACTCTCTCTTTCTTTATAGTGGTCTTTTGTTTTACTTGTGGAGGAACATGGATTTTGGGATATTTTACAGAGTGACTTTAGGATTTTTTTATCAGGGAATTTTCAGTTTTCCAATAGGGAACACCAGAATTCCTACTAGGAAAGCCAGTGGCAGGACCCTGCCTGCTCAGAGCTGGCACCTTGAACCAAGCTGGCCGTGGCTGACCTCCTGGCCAAATGGGGCCAGGAGGACATGCTTTGACAGTTTAAAACATGCTACCCCACCCAGAATATCTTCCAGGCGATAGCTGCCCATTAGGCCTGCGCAGGTATACAGGTATTCATTCTGGCTTCAGATCTGGACACTTTAGATGTCAGCAATCCTATCCAGAGCTCTGGATTGGTTTGCCACTTCACTCCAGCTGAAGCGGCTCTGAAGTGATGTGGGTGGGTGCTTGAGTGACCGCATCTGTCACGGGGGGGTGGACTCTACTGCAGGCCTAGGTGCTGAGCCCTGCCAGGCCACACATTCTGCCAGCTCTGTGTGTCTCGTTGGGGGAGACTGTCTTCTGCGGCCCTGCACTTCAAGCTGATGAAAGACAAAACTCATGATATGGGTGGGTAACAATCTGTGTGTGTGTTAAGGTGCACCCTTCCTAACACTGGGGCCTCGGCACAACACAGAAGTGTGCCTCAGTGAGGCCTCCTCCTCCCCTACATCCTTATGTCCAGTCTACCACTTTATGGACAACAAGTAAAATAACTTAGCTGGCTCAACACCAGTTTCATCAGCAACACAATCAAAGGTATCCAAACAGAATTGTCACAGAACCTTTCTTTTTATAAAGGAATTGACAGCAAGAAGTAAAGATGTTGTGTGGGACATATGATGTTACTCATGGTGTGTGATGGCTTATCTTGTGTTTTTATGTCTATACGTGTATTATGGGGGGGGGAAAGGAGTACTTAAAAAAATGTATCTTTGGAAGCTTTAGGATTGAAAACCCCTTTGTCAGGCTTAGGAAGCACCTGTAGTTGGTCCTGGATTGAAGGAATAGTAAAGAAGCCAGAGGCCTGGCCCACAATGCAGGCAAGAAAGCCAGTCATTGAAAATGGAGGCATCAGGGGGTGAGGGACAGGCTGGGGTGGGGAAGGGGGATGTAGCAGTGCAGATAAAAGTGCAGAGGTGCTTGGGGTGTCAGACATTTGGCCAGCCACAGTGTGCCAGAATCCACTGTGTATACTGAGTTCATGAGTTTATGTACCTACTACCTAGGAGGCTGATGAAGTGCAGTTCATAGGCCCAGCTCTGAAAAGTGGATTGTACATTCAAGCAAGCACCTAACCTCATCACCAAAACTGAAGCCGACTTCCTACGGCTCAAAACACACAATCTCCCAAGTATCTCCAGTACTCCAGACTCTATCAAAGACAACAAAACCCAACTAACTGTGGGGGCACATTCCTCACCAAAAAACACTCTGCCTCCAGTTTCTCAGGCCTGATCCTGAGAGGGAACAAATTACAATGCAAACCACTTTCCAGAGCCTATGTATGTGCAGGTGTGTAATCTGTGTGCCTCCCTGCACAGTTATGGATCACACTGGCAGGGAAAACACAGCATTCTTTTTTCAAAGTTTGCAAAAAAAATATATGTATATATAAATTAAAACAATAGTAATTGAATAGCTAAGGTAAAATAAGTTAAATCCTACCCAATCCTTTCTAACAACAAAAAGGAGGAGGCAAGTTCAACTATTGAGTAAAGTAACCAAGCTGAGATGCTTGAAGCTGCTAGGGTACCTTTCTCACGCAGTTCCTGAGAGGGAACAAGCTTGCCAAAGGCACAGCACACCTCCAAACAGAGGCTTTTATGCTATTTCTAGGTCCCTCCCCCCAGACGCTATCACTGGAAAGGTAGCCAGATAGAAATCCTTCTCACTGGCTAGCTAAACACATCAGCCCCCCACCCCCACTCCCTCCCTCCCCCTTACCCCATCTCCTAACTTTCATTCTCAGCATCCAAAGCATCCAAAGCACTTTGGAAGCTTCGAACCACTTCAGACAGCTTAAATGGGCCTGTGCTTTGCTCTGGGCATGCTGCTGAAGTGTCTGAAGCAGCCCCAGATCCAAAGCGCGATCTGAAGCCCCATACAGCCCTAATGCCGGCTGGGCAGGGGATACACGTGGCAGTAGTGCTTCACAGAGGTTACCTCTGCAGCCACAGTCCACTGGCAGCTAGCCCAGAGAGACAGAAGCCTCTACTGGCTGTGCAGTCCCCATCCAGGTCTGGTAGGTGTGCAGCAGGTCACAGCCAGGCAGCAGCCTCCACTGCCAGACTGCTGCAGTGGGTAGAGGGTGCAGGAAACTCTCAGGGCTGCTTCAGCAGTTCAGCTGGCACAAAGGGTAGTGTCCCCAGGTACCAATTGACTGGCCCTCAGAAGCTCCTGAGAGCTAGTAGCCCTGAGCTACTTGTCAGGTTGGCTTTTTATAGTGCTGGGGACAGCACAGGTGCTGGCCCTGGGCTCTAGCCCCCGCTGGCTGCAGATCCAGGAGGAGCCAGGCAGTTATTTTGCCCCAAGTGACACAATTTGCTCCACAACAAAGTCCATGTCCAAGCACGTGCATTGAGGCAAAAAGCCCCGGTATAAATTTTCACTGCTTCTATTTGAGCTGCTGCAAGCGGACATGCATGCATGTGTGGGATTACCCATTGAGGGTGTTTTGTGAATACTCTCTCACCTGATAATTTGGTCATTACACTTCTTGTTAGACTTGTAAACATATGGATAGTTGTGTTAAGTTTACCTTTTTTTTTTTAAATCCACAAAAGAACTCTCTTAGGGAATTCCCAGCTCAACATGGAGAGTTAAGTCTAAAATAGTCCAGCAGTCCTCAGATTCTTCCTTCCAGACAGATGGCTTCCTAAAATGCACAGTTACTGGCATGAATCTTGCAGTGAAATGTCCAGTGTACCTTTAAATGTAACTGAGATGTTCTTTCCTTTAGCCCTGCCACATGACTGATCCCTGGCAGCTGAAACAAGGGACAGATGGCCATCCAGCTTTCTCTCCACCCTATTGAGATGAAGAAGTGACAATTTGCAAAATGCTCAAAAATATTTTAAACTGTTTTAACCTCAGGAAGCCCAGGACTCCCTTAAGTTTCTATTGTGAAACATAGACCACTTATATGCTTTTCCAAGCAAAGTGCTCCATCATAAAGAACTCAACACACTCATACACAATCACCCAAGCGCTTGTGCCCTCGGGGCTCAGACACCAGCAAGACTGCTAGTGAAAAACTGCAGGCTTCTAGGGTGTACTGGATACTGGGATGCAACTAAGTGATACCAAGTCTCTCCCATTGTTCCAGTAAATTGTTATCCAATGATGCTTCAACAAGCAGCATTTACACCTGCTATGAAAATAAGGCATGTATTTTGCCTTGAAAATATTGTAACTAAGTTTTCAAAGTACTAGATTCTTTGGAAAAATATATGAAAAGAGTAGACTGAAGGGTTAGAGAAAGTAAACACTAATGAGATTCGATAGATAAGGAGATGATGGATGGTGTGGTTTGGATATTAGTCTGAAAATGTCTTTGCAGTATATGGATTCTAGGAAGCATGATGTTTGATGTAGATTACTCTTGAAAACAATGAGTGGGTGAGCTGGTCAGTATTTGAGCCTGTATGTTCATCCTTGGAGAGTGTCTAAGCACCCAGGTGATTAGGAATTCTGGTTATTTACTTGTGTCTTCATTAATTTCCTCCTTTTTTAAATTTCTCCCCCCCACAAATATAGATAGATAGATTGATAGACTGATAGCTCAATAGCTAGCTATAGCTAGCTAGCTATTATTATTTTCTGACATGAAATGAAAACAAAGGGAAAACCTTCAGACTTTAAAAAAAAAAGGAATTAGCTTCTGACAGCCTAATGAGTACAGGAAGTAGGTATAGCTTGTCTGGATCAACAAATTAAATTCTTCAAATGTTAGGGAACTACTGTAACATACTAATAAATATCTTCTTAAGAAGAAACACCTTACTTAAATATATATAGTACTCTATGTGTTGCTCAATGAGTGAAATTCTGGCCATTTGAATCAGCATCTGGATTTCAGCCTGACCCTGTGAGCCATTTGCAGTATACAGAGCTGGGCTGGTGCCTGGGCTTGATCAGTTACATACACTGCATGCAGCACAGGGAGTCAGTCTGGGGTAAGCACTGCATTCAGTGCCCACACCAGACTGGCCTTGAATGCTAGCTTTGACACTTTGGGCTGAACTGGAGCCAGGGCACAGAGCTGATCTGGCGGAGTGCTGCATGCAGCAGGTGCCAGTTCATCATCCTGCCCCTTGTGCAACAAGAACTGGCCCCACTCCAGTGCTTGCTCTGTATGTGGCACAGGAGGCTGGCATGCTGTGACCTGCTAGACTGGCCCTGTGTCCTAGGTCCAATGAAGCCCAACTTCTCAGTAGACCATTCCAGTGACCCTCATCAGATCCACGGGGGGATGAATTTGATGCCCCGATGTAGTTTCTGTTCTTTGTTTTGTTTTTAATTTTATATCTTGGGCCAAATCAACCAAATCAGTTCTGAATTCTAATGACTGAGAAGAACTTAGTCCTTCAAGTCTGTGTGGTACAACCACTGGCAAATATCCTTCCCAAACTCTTCAGCCTGAGGCTTCAGATACGAAATTCCTAAATCCAAGGAAGGCATCCTATGTACAAGTCCTAAGCTCAGAAACCTAGATTTGCTTTCCCCTAGCCAAAAGGCCAAAGAAACCAGCTAAAGGGAAAGCCCAAGAGCAACCCCCTATTACCATAAACTGTGTAGCCAAGATCCTCCCACTTGGAGGCATTTGTAGACTACCTGTAGTTCAAGGGACAGGCCTTCACCCTCTAACTACACCAAGGCATTTCAGGCCAAGAAAAAGGGTATCTTCCCTGCCAGGTAAGTAAAACCACCTGGGCTGAAAGCCACCTCATGGTATCTCCCCTGACAGGTAAGTATTTACATGTCAGCTTCTTGGAAATCTTTGCAATTCTTGAGCATTTAATTGTAATACTGTTACCCAAGTTTGGGGACTAACTAAAAGGTCTGATTTGAAATGAAAAGGGTGTGAGTAGTTCTGTGCGTGTGCTTAGAGAGTCTTTCTGGGTGCATCTACATGATACCGTTAATGTGAAGTTGACTAATTAACTTCTCAGTAAACATCTCACTGTCTATATGTGTATCCCATTAGGATTCAGAAAGTAATAAATTCTGCAGCAGGTTAGGACTTGTAAGCACAAGTCCTAACCTGTGGTGGAGTTTTTTCATGCACAACAGCACACATGTAAATGCTGCCCTGGCTGGCTGAGGCACAGAGTGGGGCTAGCCAGCAGGCAGCCCCCACACTAAAGCATCCTTCTGCCTTAGCCAGCTCCTCTGTACCATAAAAAACCCCATTATAGCAGCCTTGGACTGGCAGCCTGAACCCCCACCCTTTGCCCCCACCAAGTCCCCTGCCAGCCCATGCTGCTGTGACTGGGCTTCACATGCTGCACATGAATAAACTCTGGAGCAATATGCTCCAGAGTTTATTTGTACGTGTTAATCCCGTGCGGAGATGCATCCACTGTATACTTTTCTACTCTCATTTTGTTAGGAGGAGGCCAGGAGGGAGGACCCAGGTAACTATAGGCCAATTAACTTCCATCCTAGGGAAAATCCTAGAAAAGTTCATTAAGTTGTCTATCTGCAAGAAGCTTGTAGAAGGTAAGATGCTGAATGACAGCCAGAATGGCTTCATTGCAGGCAGGTCTTGCCTTACCAACCTCATCTCCTTCTATGACCAGGTAACTCACCACCCAGACACAAGAGAGCAGGTTGACACTGTATACCTAGACTTCCAAAAGGCCTTTGACCCAGTATTCCGCAATGTCCTTGTGAGAAAATTGGAGAATTGTGGGCTTAACTCTGAGACAGTTAGGTGGGTGAGAAACTGGCTGCAGGATAGGACCCAGAGAGTCATAGTGAACAAATCTATGTCATTCTGGTGAGAAATGGGCAGCGGTGTCCCACAGGGTTCGGTCGGTACTTGGTCCAGTACTTTTCAACCTCTTTAATAACAATTTGCATGTGGGGGTGAAGAGCTCACTGACCAAGTTCATGGATGATATCAAGTTATGGGGAAGCACGGTCATGCTTGAAGATAGGTTACTGATACAGGTAGACCTAGACAGGCTAGCAAATTGGTTGGATTGAAATCTGATGAAGTTCAACATTGAGAAATATAAAGTGCTCCACCTCAGGACGAGTAACCCCCAATACACCCACAGGCTTGGTGGCACCAAACTGACTAGCACCATGAATGAAAGGGACCTGGGGTAATAATAGAGCACAGTATGAATGTGGACCAGCCATGCAATGCTGTAGCTAGTAAGGCAAACAATACTCTGGCATGCATCAGTCAATTCATCTCCAGCAAAACCAAGGAGGTGATTCTGCTCTACTCATCACTGGTGAGACTGCAGCTGGAGTACTGTATCCAGTTCTGGGCACTTTAACAAGGATGTGGACAAGCTTGAGAGAGTCCAAAGAAGAACCATCTGTATGATCAGAGTCTTACATGGCAAGCCATACAAGAAACGCTGAGGGATCTGGGACTCCAGCCTGAAGAAAAGAAGGCTGAGAGGGGACCTGGTAGCAGCTTACTTCTACACCGGGGGAGTACATCAAGGGATTGGTGAGCAACTGTTCACCAAGATACCCAAGGGGAAAACTAGGAGTAATGGCCACAAACTCCTGGAAGACCTATTCAGGCTCAACCTTAAGAAAAACTTCTTCTCACTCAGGGTTTCCAGACCGTGGAATAAGCTTCCTCCAGAGGTGGTGCAATCACCTACCTTGGAAATCTTCAGAAGGAGACTAGACAGTCACCTTGCTGGGGTCACCTGACCCCCAGTTATCTTTCAGTTATCTTTCCTACTTGGTGCAGGGGGCTGGACCCAATGATCTTCCAAGGTCCCTTCCAGCCTTACAGTCTGTGAATCCATGAAAGACTTTCCCCTAACTTCAACATCCAGGCTTTTACTACATTTGTTATTTGTGGGAAAATAGTTTATTGCAGAAGACAGATTGGCAAGGGGGGGAGGGAGTGGGATGGAGAGGAGGATATTGGAGGAACAGGGGGATCTTCCCTTTGGGAGCACAAATAAAGATATAAAATGTGTGTTAGTGTGCAAGCCTTTCAATCTTCCTTGATATAATTGAGGATGCAGCATGTGAGACAGAGTGTGATCCACAACAAAAGCCATTCAAGCTGCAAGAATGATTCCTGAATGTGGAATTGTGAATGGCCACTAAATATGAGAGTCAATTCTGCAATGTGATGGATATTCTCTTTCTGATTGTGCAATGCATTTAAACAACTAGTTGACATTACAGTATCTGAGTAGACTCATTGACTAGATCAGGCTTATCATGAGGAAATTTTAAACTTTTTTACTGCAGGGTACTCGTATCAGCTGACACATTCCTCTAATAGAAAAGAGTGATCATTAACCTTTAAGTATATTGAAAGAAATAACATTTGGTGGGCATGAACATTTTTTTCCTAAAACTGATTCAAAATTTAAAATCTTTAGCGATTGAAACAACAGTATTTTTTCTTTGTTGCATATCCTATTTTGTGGATTGTGATAATTTCTTTCTAGCACAGTTGGGAAGAGACAAAACTGACAATTACTTAACAAGTGTTCCCACTTTTGTTCCAGAGATGGGTGAAATGGAATATATAAATTAAAATAGTCCCATCCCATCACCTTCCCCCCACCCTGCTCTCCAGTGGATGGAATTTAGGACTAACTAGATCATTAAAAAGAAATTAGGATATGAACAGGAACTGCATCTGCTGTGATACCACTGTAGCTAGGATAAAATGGCAAAAACTGCTGGTCTTCATAACTTAGGGCATGAATTGATCATCATTTTGTATACTTTCTACTCTCAGATCTTTCCAGATAGCACACTTCTCCTGTGATACCTCTTAGCATGCTTCTACTTGACACAGAAGGGTAGAGTGAGCACACTAATAATTTTTATTCCTGATTAATGTGATTAAAGAACACTAGGTGTACCACAGGCCAAAGCTAACTCTCTCTCTCCCATTATGACATCTTCATTGGGCAGATCTTGTCATCTGTAACTAAAGAATAGTAAATAATAATGTCATTATGTAAAGGCATTATTCCACATTTACATCAATGTACACACTGTGTTTGGCATTAAATGATCATTGGGTAGACTGTGGGCACAGCCTTCAGATAAGAGGCCAAAACTTCTTCTCCTCCCGTCTCTTTAAGACAAAGAATTAAGCTCCCTCTTATTTATTGTCCTCCAGGGCCTATGATTCTTTCCTTCCTGGCTGCTCTGTGGGCCAATTTCAGAAGTAAGGGAGCAGAGTTGCTTTTTAGCTATGCCTGCCCCATAGTCTACTGCTTAGCACATCCTACTGAGACACAAAACATGTGGTTCAAAGTCCACATCCTACTGAAATCAGTAGAGTTGGAGATTTGCAAGGAATTCAAGACTGGGAGCCATACGTTTTATGGTCTTTAGGTTCCTGTAGAAGATGGTAAACTCCACCAGATGAATGTCTTCCTCTATAGGCCTCTAAATAGATAGTACTTAACAAAACTTTTCAGCCAAAAAAGGTGGTGGGGGCAGAGCTGGGATTATAAAAATGCCTAAATGTTTTGTTTAAAAATATCAAAATGAAGTGTTCAAACTTTTAAATTGAAAAGCATTTTTTTAGTTTGAAATTGCTTCCAATGTTACAAAGACAAATATTTTGAAAAAAAACCTTTAATACACCCAAAGTGATATTTTAAAACTTTAATTCACCAAAATATTTTAAAGTTTTGTCTGGAGTCCACCCAATCCTATTTTGTTTTATTTCCTGATAATTATTTTGCCTTTATACATTCAAAGAATTACACACACACAAACAGTTATTTTGAACAGTTCTAGGTCACAAGAGGTGTTAATGGGTCCTCTGGGGAAAGCTATAAAGGCATTCAATGATTATCAGCAAGGAATGGCTTCATGGTAAGCTTTTCATTTATCTTATATCACTACTGTCAGACACTGCATTATTATTGTCTCTAAACAATGAATAAATGTCATGTCTTGTGTTGTCTGCAAGTATATTCACAGTAATTAACAGGTGTGAATTGTTGTTTGCTGGTAAAAGTCTCCTACTGTGCAGCCCTTTGTTGGCTTCAGGCTGCTTCCCTGCTGTATTATGGCTTCTTAATGAGTCAATCTCACCTTAATGCAGTAGCTTAAAAATGTTAATTCTGTGTATATTTGTTTATTTTTAAAGCAGTTGAGGAAATAACAGTGAATCTCTTTCATCATTATGTTTTTCTGGAAGTCTTTAAGAAACCTGCACCAGAAATAAGTCTGTTTTTCACATTTATCTTTTCACAGAGGTCTGTCAATTAAAACTATCCACTGGCGTAACTTAAATGAGTATGAATTTGACTCCTTAACTGCAAGCCCATAGCATGTTCTGAGGCTCTGAGAATCATAAATCTGCCCCCACTGGGTTCTCTACCTAGAATTATAAGAAGAAAAGTACAGCATGTACAGACAGGCTTATAGATTTCTTTATTGGGAGGCTCATCTTTGATTTTTCTTTTTAAATTTGGCTTTGAAATTCTCAGAAATTCTTGCGGATCCCAATTTCAGTCATCTGTAAAGGTAAAACAGAAGCCATGAGCTATACAAATTTTCAGTGTTTAGAGATCCAAATAAGGATACTTTTAATACACCTAGGTAAATAGAATTCCTCTGTACATGAGCTAAATGAGACTTCTCCATTCCAACCCCCACCCCCATTTTTAATTTCAGCAATCTCCAATCATCCAAGGATATTGCATTATAAACCTTAATTTTAAAAAGCCTTATGATGCCATCATGAAGTAAAGTACAATACTGCTTATAAGTTTTAAAAAGCAATGATGTATAATTTACCTTAGATCATACCAAATACAGGTACAAAATTCAGCTGTCATAATACCTGCCTGAACTACCAACTACTTCCTCACAGTATTTAGTTTTCCCCATTTCTGTTCAAATAATTTTAAAATTAAGAAAACAATGTTTCTTTAAATTTTTGAAACACATCATATTTAAAAATACTAACAAGAATGACAATAATAGCAGGAAAAACAACCCTTGCTTTACTAGATCACAAAATCAGTACAAAAAAGATATTTGCTACCAGTACCTGGTAGCATGTAAGTAATTATGCCGCCATTAATATAGTATCTAAATACATCACAATTTTTATAATTCGTGGATTTAAGACCTGAAAATCTGTTAGATCATCTAGTGGGAGATCGTGATAAATAGGCTATGGCAGACGACTGGATGAAATCCTAATCTGGCCTACCTTGAAGAGTGTTGATGGCTAGAAAATGGTGTTTAGAGGCTTGCTTTTGGGAACTGGCTGGTAGGTAAAGATGTGCATTAGAGAAATGGTCCAGGGGAATGGCAAGAATTAACTGGCTTCTAAAAGCCTGTTTGTGACAAAGTTTCCTTCCAGGTCCGCTGTGTCTGAAGCCAGCAGACACACAGGCTGGGAAAATGAAGACATATACTACACTGTTCCATAACAGAGATAAGGGACTCTGCAGCATTGGCATCAGCTCACAGTACCCAACTGCAGGGCACTTGGTATTTCTGGTTTGGATAAACAGACCAAATTAGGAGGCCCAGTAAATAACCAACATAAGATGTATGCACGTGATGGGTTTGTGAAAACAAAGGAATATGCTAACAGGACAGAACATAGACAGTATGATGGCCTCAGGGAAACCTATCAATGATGTTTGGGAATGAAGAGCCATCAGAGCAGAGAAAGAATACAAAAGGAAAGATTTTAGAGCAGCAAAGTGTCCCTGAGAGGGGAACTCGAGACCACCATAGACAGAGGGCATACCATCAGCCTGTCACACCCACCTCACTGGGGCCTTGGCCTCTGACCTCCAGGCTGCTGACATCTAACATTCAAAAAAGAACCTCAGGGTGAAGCTTGTATACTGGCCAGATGTACCTTCCCTCTGTGACAGCTGTAGGACTAGCAGATATAAAATTGTTTGCCTATTATTAACTGGAGAGGTTGTGGGTGGTCTGAGGGTTTGGGTATCTGGGTCATAAATCCAGTGCCAACAATTGTATGCATATACTTCAAAACAAGGCTCCTTGAAAAATCATCATTCTGACATTTTCACTTTATGGCATGATGCTGATGAGGTTTTTGGTGCTTTATCAAGTGTGGTTGGAAAGTACTTGCACTGATAAGAGCTGTGATTTTTCTTTCAAGATAATCTAACATAAATTATTTAACATGGTTGACAGGTGATGCTTTTGCTGATGTGTTTGCTGATGTGGGAGGAAAAGATCCATTTTTTACCATTTCCATGACACCTACAAAATATTTGGGTCCTTGGGTTCAGAAGCAGGTTCTTACTGAATTCAACTCCTGCAAGACCGTTTCAGGCTGAACATGAGGAAGAATTTCTCTACTGTCCGAGCCCCCAAGGTCTAGAACAGCCTGTCATTGGAGGTGGTTCATGCACCTACATTGAACATCTTCAAGAATAAATTGGATGCTTATCTTGCTGGGATCCTATGACCCCAGCTGACTTCCTGCCCTTTGGGCAGGGGGCTGGACTCGATGATCTTCTGGGGTCCCTTCCAGTCCTTCCAGCCCTAATGTCTATGAAATCTATGAAAACTTAATCTAGCTGGATTCATGTTAGTTACTTTCTCCTTCCAGCTTACAAAACAGCATATGCCACAGTAAAGAAGTTAAATTATTTAGTCATACTCCAAGAAATTAAATAGTGAAACACATTAAGTGCATTATCCAATTTCATATATTAAGTATTTTATTTCAGATGCTATTATTTGCCAGACATTGAAAAAGGAACACGTCCCTTTATAATGAAGGGGGAAAAAAGGAGCCCTGAGTTACCAGTATCTCCAGGCTTCTTTTTGTACAGAGAAAAGGGATATTTATGACGTACTGTCTCCTTTCTCTTTTTAATGCAGCAGCAATTATAGTGGACATTGTGTAGTTGCAATATAAATTAGCTAGAAGAGAGTAACCCAGACAAAAAGTCAAAGCTCCTTAGTAAGACAGAGTTAAAATGTTGATCTAAATGAGGCCAAAGATATTCAATTAGTGAGCAGAAACCCTGTTAAGAGAGAAAATTCTGCCTGCCTATAGACTGGATCTTAGTTTTGTTCAGTAAGACTGAAATGGAGTTGAACTATTGGATTGTTTAAACATTTAATAGTGTAGAATTTACTTAATAACTACATATGACATTTCTTCTCCACCCCCTGACATTTCCCCCTGCCCTCCCTCCTGCACCCAACACTCACTCACTCACTCCCTCACTCTTTTTATACTACTACAGTTCAGGGTCAATGAGCAATATTATTTATTAGTTTGTTCCTCGCTATTTCTACATGAAGGCAGCTTAGTTCTGCCAAGAATGATTTCACCTTTTTGATATAACAGTTGTTAACACAGAGCTTACAAAACACTCAGCACTTCCATTCTACCATGGGAATGGGTCAGCGTGTTGCTTGTTAAAGTAACTTACCTGAGACCTGTATCAATGTATTGTTCTTATTTTCCTGCTTCTGTGCAGTGAGTGGCTCTCGTAGTTCTCTTCTGGCCTTCATTTGCTTCTGCCCACATCCTCTTCTTTATCTCTACATGTTACTACTGCATATCATCCATTTTTTCCTTGTTTGTTTTGGTTTTTTGTTTGTTCTCAATTTTTGCAACAGAAGAAAATCATTTAAAATTGATATTTTCAACTCCATTGAATTGTATTACTTAAGTCATTCATGCCATATCCACTTATCAGAGAGTATGAAGATACACAGGCAGATTCATGCGTCAACCAGAACCACTTCCACAGCGCCATATGGTACAAAATACTAAGGTATCCTTTCCTAGCTTTTTCTTCCACCGGGTTTCTGGATGGAGGTAAGTAGGAGAAGCAACACCATGACCAATCCACTGTCACAAGGTCCTGCACATTTAAGCCTATAGACTGTCAACCAGGGTGTAAGTAGGGTGGAATTCACAAGAGATTAAGCCAGAATGAAGAATTTTCTCCTGTCTCTGAATTCTTTTGATTATAATATGGCTGTAAGATATTAAACTGATGGATGTATTAGAGAGAAAGAAAGAAGGATCCCTAGTCCATTTGGTTGATACGTGTTAAGAATTTCTGAATTTCATCAAATATAACTACTAATATTATGGAGTATGACAGCAAGAAGCATATGGAATGGTAATGTCCCATTATGAAATTTCTCTTAATGAGAGCTAATGTGTGAATAATACGACTTTAAGTACATGTCCTGCACCTGTCTAAATTAATCATCATTTCTTCCAAAGGTTCTAAACAAAAATATCTAAAGCAATAAGAACCATACCTTAGTGACCCTCCACATGCTAATAACCCTTTTGGAGGAGAGAAATCCCCTTGGTATTTATTAGTTCCAAACATCACATTTTCAAATTTTAGAACATGCCTTTTTCTTTGGACATCTTACTGTAGCTGGAACAGGGCCTTCACAGATACTTTCTGTGAATATTGATACATAGTAATCAAAGTCTCCTCACTGTTTCTTCAAGGCCAAACCTATTCAAACACAGGAAAGTTTTCTTCTTCATTAGGTTCCTTAATCTTTGGCTAAGGCGTCCAGCTGCTTACGGATTTTTTCAAGAATATTTATAAATATTGTATTTAGCAATAATGTATTGTGAGAGTGGCTTTATCCAATATTTTATGTAACTAAATTACTATTTTTACTTATTACTTGTCTCTCTAAGATTAATTGGCCTTAAATGTGCTATCAGAATTTAGTGATTCTTAACCAGCATGCTACGGCATCCTGGGTGCCCTGAGATCCTTTCAAGGGTGCCACAGGGTGCCAAGCTATGCTAACTCTGTTAGATGGGCAAACATATTCCACAAGATACACATAGATTTCAAAAGGGAATTCATATTATCAAAAACATTTTGACCTACTGTGGTCTTTCTGAGTTCTTTACAATAGCATAATTGCTCTATTATTTCTTTGTAGTCAAAAATGAGGAGAAAGCAAGAACTGGCATTTTCTGAAGGCTGCATTTAACCTAAGAAGGTTGAGAATTTACTTACTAAATATGTATTATTTGGTTGTTAAAGCAGAAGGCTAATTGTTTCTCATCCTCAGCCCTGCTGGTAATGTATAGCTCTCAATATCCGTATCTGTTTACTTAGATACATCATATAGAATATTAATCACTACTCAAAAATAAACTGTTCAATAATGATGTAAAATAGAGAACTCAGTTTAGGCCAGGAAACTCATTTCCAATTAACCAAAGTGATCCCAAAGATGTATGAATACAGTCAGATGATCTCACAAACAAATAATCTGCAGACAAAATGTGGAAAATATTTACAAAGGATGTTCTGAATTTATACCACATAATATTTCACAAATACCTTATTTCAATACACTATGTTATCCATTAATGAAACAGACATAGAAGAAAACTATGACCACCCCCCTCCCAAAAACGTGAAGTTTGAATATAGAATACTCACATTGACACAGAGTTCAACTTATTCACAGAAGCTGTCTGATAGCTAATGTTTTATTATTAATTTTGAGACAATCATAGATTATTTTAAAGCAGACTTTGAGTACAATGAAAGTTAACTATGTGCTTATGTCTATGATATTGTCTAAGAGAAATTCTTTACAGTATTGAGGGATTCATGTTAAAAAAGAGCCCAGTGAAACGCAATTTTTCTTATCTCATTTGACTTCTCATAATTTATTCTTTCTGTGAAAAAATGTAACTTTAACTATGTGGAAGAATTCTGGAGAAAATATATATCACACATACAAACACACACACATGGACATGCACACACGTTGCGGGGAGGCAGGGATATTTCCTACCTTATCTCATCTCTCCCTCCTTTTTCTTTAGTGCAAGAAAAAGTTTTAAATGCTGTACTTCAGTGAAAAAACATTGTCACATGGAGAGATTGTTGCCTAAGTCTGAGCCATACCTCAATAGTTTCTCTATACCCAAGTTGCTTATGTACAGATTTTTTTTGCAAAGGGGAAATGCCCCTCTTTTTTGGTTCCTACATTTGTGAATAACTTCTATGGCCTGTTAAAAAAGTCTTTCCATTTGGAAAAATATCCTCATCCTAGCGTCATAGCTTTTTCAAAATATATTTATACTTTAAACAACTTTTGTGCAATCCATTTCTCTACTTACATTCCACTGCACTCTGGAAGATGTTTTAAAATAAGACTGCAAAAAAGAAAAAAAAAAGAGTAGAATGATATTTACTTAGGAATATTAGCCCTATATTTGATAGTGGTCTTTATCCATATATTTATAGGCAGGCAGCTAGCAACAATACAGCAAGTCATCCCAGCTTATTAGGAAATGCTTGGTTAGAAAGCTTGGTTAGAATGCATCTCCACTAAGTGTGACAATCCTTTGGAGAATTGATATGAGTTACCCGCTTGTTGTCATATTTGTAAATATATGGAATTATTTTTATAATAATTCAGCAGCATGTGACATTTATTTCAGTTGGAGATCTCAAATGAGCTCAAAGAACAGCTTAAGGGTTGAGTAGTGACTGTATAAATATAAATACTGAAACAAACAGGCACATTTCTTCTCTATATCACGGAAGGACATATTGTATCACTGCCAGCACAGCAGCTTTATATACACCAGTAGAATGTCCTTTTTAAAAGGTTACCTTCTAAGCCTTTGGCATTATCTTTTTGTGTGATAAAGAGATGTTTTCAGTCTGGATTGCACAAAAACAGTTATATGAGTGAGTAATAGCTTGACACACCCATTCTTAAAAGCCACCATGTTGGGGTAAGTGGGTGTCCCATTCTTATTCAATTTAATTTTAATTTAACAGAACAAATAGGATTTATAGACAATGGGAGGGGAAAATACATTTTGCAGCATTATGAATCTGTATTCTGGGTGTATCTTTTTTGTTTCTACTCCTTGTCAAATGCATATATATGTGTCAGGCCTACTGTCTTAATCTTTCAGCCCACTTTGGCCATCAGTTGAATACTGTAGTCAAGCAATCCATGACTGATATCTGTATACAACATTTTAAAGTACTGAAATGCTATATAAGAGACTAGCTCTCAACCATAAACCTATAAAGAGAACATTTGAAATCAACAAGACTCCATAGATCTAAACAGCAAGATTGGGCATAAACATTGTTAGTGTTATATGCTATAAAAAGCCAAATCTTGACAACTCCATAGTAGTGCACTTGGCTCCTCTTACAACAAGTATGATTACCATTTATGTGTATAATGGGGTATGGGAAGAAAGAAGCACGATTACATAAAACCACACCAGGTACGCAGAACCTTTGGTACATCACAGAGGTGAGTTCTGCTGGGCATCTCCAAACATTCAAGGGCAGTGAGATTTCTAGTAGAGCTCAGGGTGAAAGGGGATGGGGCTACTCTTCAGAGGAGCAAGAATAGGAACAATAAGAATAGCAGATTTGGGGTTGCAGCAGTGACAACTGCATTTTTTACTGCTCCTCATTTTTCTGTGGGTTCCCAAGTGCACTCCAAAGCTGCTTACGAATTTAAACTGTCTAAAAGGAAGTAACAATATCCATATAGGAATCTGTCTTGTGGGGAATTAGAAGAATATCACGATATAGCCAAGTGGTCTGGCCCTTTGACAACCAATTTTACCCTGTTATGAAGTAGAGCACCTTAAAAAAAGGGTATTTGAGTCTGTCAGGGAAGATTATCCAATCCATCTGGGAGGAGGTTAGGTGACTCCCAGATAAGAACTTGGTTCATATAAAGGCCAAATGAATTTGGTTGGGTTAGGGGCATGGGAATTTATCTTCCAGGTAGATAATTTAAGGAAGGATTTGAGGAAGAACTACCAGGAAGAGAGGCTTCTCTGAAGCAGCCTCTGCCTCAGGGCATGTGTAGATGAAACAGTGGCCCTAAATTGAAGTAGTGGGTTTTAAACTACACCGCTTCAATTTAGGACTGATTAAACTCCGGTGTTATGCACACACCGTGCTGTCATACCTGCCTCTCCGGCCGGGAGGGGAAGGCGAGCTGCTAGCGGGTGTAGTGGTCCCTGGCTGCAGCAGGGGGGGGCTGGTTCTTTCCTCTGCTGTAGCGGTGGTCCCCCCCAGGCGGCACCCACCTTCAGGCACTCGGCTCAGGTAGTCCCGGGGGCACTGCAGCCATGGAGAGAAGCACCAGGCCCCCATGCAGCTCAGGCAAGCAGGTTCGGGGGGTGGGAGAGGGAGACCAGGCTCACTGCTTTTCTTGGGCAGAGCTGCTTTCCCAGGCTGCTGTGGTTGCCAGCAGGGCTTCCTCCAGAGCCATGGAGCTGCACAGAGCTCAGCCACTCTGTGGCTGTAGGGGCAGCAAACTAAAACCCCTCAAAGGAGATCAGGCTCACTGCTGATACGAACTTGATTCATACAAAGATTCATACTCCTTGAAGGAATTTTAGTTTGCTGCACCCCAAAATATTTAAGGTGCATTACACTGCCAAATTTCCTATAGCGGCTGGAATTAATGTGCAATGCATCACCGAGGCATAAAAACACCAACACTATTAAAGTGGTGCAAAAGCAGTTAGCCCACCTTAAAGTGTCGTTTCCATGCACTTCTCATTTTGTCTGCACCTGGCCTCAGGTAGTTGTTTAGTTTTATTCAGAGCTATTTTAGCTGGGGGTGTGTTGCAACCAAAAAACTGTGCTCTGAACAGACTCAGCATGTGGCCTAGTTTGGGGAGGTAGATCTACTATGTATACTTTGTCAGGAGTCCAATTTTTATCTTATGTGCCCAATTTAAAGGTCTGATCCTAATAGCAATTCTGAAAGTGGTATGCACACCTTGGTCCTTGATACCACCAAAGAGATACACAGTAGACTATGGAAGAGATGGCTGTCACCGCTGTTTATGCCATCCTATAGAATGCAGTCAATGTAACAGAGGCAGGGAATTACTTGTTACAACTTAAAATTGGTAGTCTAGGAGACTACCCCCCCCCCCAGAAGGCTCTGTGTAAATTGCATAGCGGACTCCATTAGCACTGAAACAAATATATTCACCACAAGTCATAAGCTTGAAAGAGAAGCCTTGCTTGTTTTGTAAAACATAACTTCCACATATTTATTGGAAGCAATCTTAGTGGAAGGTTGATTTTGGTCATATATCAATTAAATTGGAACCCTTGTATTTGTTATAGCTCAGCACTGGTCATAGGTATGATGTTGCTATTGCAAAATAATAGTTTTCCCACAAAGCTTCTGAGGGCATCTAAAAATTCCTATTTACCACCCACAGCTTGCTGTTTGCCATACCAGGTCATAGGCAGCTAGGCCTGGGGGTTACCTCAGGGTCAGAAGGAGCAGCCAAGGTCCAAGGGGAGTGTGCTTGGGTCACAAGGTAGGGAAACTAAAAGGTTCTTTGGGGGCAACCAAAACAGAGGGTTGGGCAAAGCACAGGGTCAGGAGGCTAGCTGGGTCAGGTATCCAGATAATCAAACCAAAAGCAGGTCAGGTATCCAATGAGTCAGGCCAAACTCAGGGCCCATAGGCAAACTAGGTCAGATATCCTGAGTCTATCAGGAAGCCCCTAGCAGCATAAGCCAAGGGTGCAGCAGCCTAGATAAGAAGTTGAACCTTGTTGCCTAGGTAATTCCTCTGCCAGGTCAGGGGCTTATATTGGAGATGGTAAGGGGATCACCTGACACTCACAGGACACTCCAGTGGCAGGGAGTGGGCATGTGGCTAGGCCCAGCTGGAGGGTTCTGCCAGATGTGTCTGCCCTAGTGGTTTGCTGAGGAGGCGGCAGACCAGAATGAGCATCTCTGCCACGTAGGTTAAACCCCAGGTTTAAGGTCGCAGCCTGGTGTAGTTGCTTCAAGGGCAAAAATTTCAGTAGCCTGAAACCTTCAAAAATTGGCTTTTATCAAATCAGAGCCTAGCTGCCACCAGAAAATTCAAATCCCTTTTTTTTCTTTTCTTCCAGAGTAAACTGTGGCCAGAGGACTGGTGAGCTGTCAACATAACACTCATCTTCAAAAAGGGCTCCACAGGTGATCCTGGGAACTCGAGGCTAGTAAGTCTTATTTTACTCTTTGGCAAGTTGGCAGATTCTATAATAAAGAATAAAATTGAGCCTCCAATGCGATGCTGCGGCTAGTAAAGCGACCAAAATGCTGGCGTGCATCCATAGATGTTTCTCGAGCAAATCCCGGGATGTCATTCTCCCCTTGTACTTGGCCTTTGTGAGGCCGCAGCTGGAGTACTGCGTCCAGTTTTGGGCTCCACAATTCAAAAAGGATGTGGAGAAGCTTGAGAGAGTCCAGAGGAGAG
>NW_017728947.1:37460746-37478848 GCF_001723895.1 Crocodylus porosus
GTGGTTCAAGCACCTACATTGAACACCTTCAAGAGTAAATTGGATGCTTATCTTGCTGGGATCCTATGACCCCAGCTGACTTCCTGCCCTTTGGACAGGGGGCTGGACTCGATGATCTCCCGAGATCCCTTCCAGCCCTAATGTCTATGAAATCAGCAATCACATGGGTAAATATGAACTGTGGGGAAAAGTCAACATGGTTTTTTTAAAGGAAAGTCCTGCCTTACAAATTTGCTGGAGTTCTTTAAGGGTGTTAACAAGAATGTGGACAATAGGGGTCCAGTTCACAAAATATTTGGACTTTCAAAAAAGCATTCAACAAGGGCCCTCATCAAAGGCTTTTAAAAAACTACATTTCTACAGGATTTGAAGGGAGGTTCTTTTATGGACTGAGAGGTGGTTAAAAGATAGGAAGCAAAGGGTAGGGAAAAATGGTCACTTTTCAGGATGGAAGGTTATGTATAAGAATATGTAATGGGAGCCCATCTATTTTTTCAACATTTTCATCAATGTCCTGGAAGTAAGGGTGCCCAGTGAAATCTCCAAATTTGCAGATGATACCAAATTATTCTCAGTTTTCAAGTCCAAAGCAGATGGAGAAAAACTGCAAAAAGTTTTCACTAAGCTAAGTGACTGGGCAAAATAATGGCAGGTGAACTTCAATGTCAACAAGTGCAAGGTGCATCTGGTGAAAAATAACCTCAGCTATAACACACAATGCTGAGTTCTGAACTAGCTGTTACAACTCCAGAAAAAGACCTTGCAATCTTTGTACAAACATCAGCTTGGTGTACAGTGGGGACCAAAAAAAGCCAGTAAAATGTTGGGCATCGTTATGAAGGGAACTGAAAACAAAACAGGGAACATCATCAATCCATGATGAATACACATCTTGAATACTGGGTGCAACTCTTGTCCCCACATCTCAAAAAAGATGTTGTAGAATTAGAAAAGGTACAGAGAAGGTAAAAATGATCAAGGTCATGTAGCAGTTTTCATACCTGGAGACACTAAAAAGGCTAGGACTCTTCAGTATGTAAAGAAGAAGCTGGAGGAGGTATATGACAGAAATCTATAAAATCATGAAAGGTGTAGACCAAGCGAACAGTGAACAGTTGTTCATCATGTCCCAGAATACTAGGGGTCACCTGCTGAAATCAGTAAGCTAACAAGATAAAGTATTTTTTTACACAATGCATACTTACCTTATGGAATTCATTGGCACAGGAGGTGGTGGAAGCAGACAGCATAGCCAGGTTCAATAAGGGACTGGATAAGTTCATGGAAAATAGATCTATTAATGGCTATTGAAGAGAATAGTTGGAGATGTTTGTTCTGGCATCTCTACACCAGTAATTTTGGACACCAGGGAGGGTAATGAATAGGGGATAGATATCCAGCTTAATGCTTTCCCTCTATATCATCCACTCCTGTCACTGTTGGAGAGAGGTTACTCAGCTAGGTGGACCATTCATTGACCCAGTATACTGTTTATTATGGTATGTTAAATAATCAAATCTCAGAAAGAACAACTTATACCCCATCCAATTTTCTGCATATGTTTCATTGGGGAAGGACTTGAAAACATAAACCTTTCCACACTGCAAAAGTAGTGGAAAACTTTTTGTTCTATTCTTTCTTACATTTTGATTACAAAATCTCCAATCTAGTGTCGTAGTGTTCTGTGCACAAGCTACCTGCCAGTCTGCTATTTCAGGTGCCAAGGAACTGGGTTGTTGTTGCTCTTTGGTTGGTTGGTTGTTTCTTTTGTTTATACTGGGATCTTCAAAACTAAACACCTAAATATGCCATGCTGTATTATGTGGGGCAACTCACAACAAATTTACACAGCAAAGTGAGATTTTAAATTACCTCCAGAGTGGATATGGGAGAACACATGATAAAATACACCTGAGCAAGCCTGACATTCTCTTCAGTAGGTGATATAGGTAAACCCATACACAGAAATGTATTTTTGTGAGAGACGAACAGGACCAGAAACATAATGCATTATTGTACAGTTTTCCAGCAACTGTTCTAAAACAAAGTCTAAAATGATTGATGGCTTGGTTTAAAAAGCTGAACACACTACCTCCCACTATGTTCAGTGGCTTGGACCTTTGAAGTTGAATAGAGCCTTAAAACACTAACCACTTTAAAAATGTGTGAGGCCTTATTAAACACATTTTTCAAACAACTATAGCTGTACAGGGGAGAACACTCTACATCCCTAGTGTTTACAAAATAGCCACTTTCCTATTTATTGGCCTCCACACCTTGTGATCATTCATGGCTGTTAATGCAGAAAACCATGGAGAAGTAATCTTCCTTAGCAAGTATAGTTGTCACTAACAAGAATAAAGCCTCTTCATTTACTCAGAGGTAGCCTTTGTTATAGACGTCTGGCTTAAGCACCATCCTGGTCTAGTGCTATTCAACTGAGAAATTACTATTTTACAAATCATCTGAGTTTTTTTCATTCCTGTTATTATCATCACCTGCAAATGGAGAATAAAAGATTTTGATTCTTTTTTATTCTGTCTTTTGTGTAGCTTTTGCCTTTTTCTTGGTGTTTTACCTTAAAACAACCCCCCCCCCCCGCACAAAGAAACCTCTTCTGTCATTTCTTATGGGAACAAAGTGTTGCAGGGCACTAAAGTGCCTGCTCCCTTAAGGACTGAAACTGACTAGGGAGAAAGCCTTAGCAGTCACTTGGGAACCCCTCAGCTGCAAGCTATCATGGCAGCAGGAATGAGGGAATTCACCCGCACCTATAGGCGGTCCGCTGATTGGAAGAGGCAAGGCCTGGGGCATATATAAACCCCAGGGCTGGGACCAGAGAGTGAGTTCTCTGCCAGCAGCCAAGGGAGAAGGAGCTCTCCTAGAGGAAGCTAAGTGAAGAGGCTTGATGGCCTGTCTCCTGCTTCTAGTAAGATAAAGGGACTTCAGGAGCTCACCAGACCCTGGTCTACAAGGCATTTTGTGCTGGGTGAAGGGTGATTCAGGTACAAAGACAGAGCACACCATGAGCTGCTTGCATTACGTTATAGTCTAGGGACTTGTATTTTGATTTCTGTTTGTAAACCAGAGGACTGGGTTAAGACTATTGGGGAAGGAGGAGGCCTCATTGGGGGCTGACTACAGTGTGGGGACCCCAATGCCAGTGTGGGAGCAGTGTCTGGGGTGCACAGACCCCAGCGTGGGCGCAGTGACAAAGGGGGTGAGCGAAGCCTGGTGCTGCAGGGTGCCATGGGAGGTAGGGCTGTGGAGAGCCCAGTGATTACCAGAGGCCAAGTGAAACTAAGGCCTTGGAGGGACACTATGTGAATGCCATCTGCAAGGCTTGGGGTGTGGTAAAGGGGCAGTTTGGAGCCACGCATCTAGCCCATAAGGCTGAAGGTGTCCTGAGAGGCATCCATTTTGGAGCAGGGCCCAAAAGGGGTCCAAGAACCCACAGGGTTCAGTGGGGTCCATCAGGACAATGTCCAACAATACAATCTCAAGGACAGCCTCCCCATCTATTATAGTTAAAGCAAGACATGGCAGGAGAGACAGAGGGTGCCTGTGGGGTAGGATTGGCATGGTCAAGGAGCCCTACGGGTATCACGGCTATCCCAGGGGACCCCATTCCATGATGAAAAGCATGAGGAAAAAAACGTGGAAATGTTAATAAAAACATTCACTTACATTTAGTATTAACTATTCTGAAAGGTTTTGCTAATTCATTGTTAAAACTATCCTGGTTATAATAAGAAGATGGGTAACTGTGATTTCACTGACTGAGCACTGAGACAGAAATAAGGAGATCTAGGTTGTATTTCCAGCCCTGTTGTTCTTGGCTAGACAAGTCTAAATTTTGAAAGGCATTTAGGTTTCTAAATGCCTTTGCAAAATTGAAACAAACACCGTCATTAAAAAAAAAATAGTCTCTTATTTTGAGTATATCTTTTCTAGAGTATTATATTAATCAGAATATTTAAACATGTAGGGTATCTACTTAGGAAGAAAGAACTATAACCTCTTAAAGAAGAAAAAATATCTATATGCTTTTACTCCTATAGAATAAGAGTGATAAGGTTTTCTAACTTTGCAAAGAACCTTGAAATCTACATAAAATAAGCTGATGAATAATAATATTCTGCATCATTTTACATGTTCTGATGTTTGATTTTTCATCATTGTAAATGATAACTGTATGCATGGCAAAAGTAGCAAAGAATGACTCCCAGACAGAACTTTTCCTTGGAGATAAAGCACTTTGGCTAAAACAAGAATTAATTCAAATATTTGCTAAAACTTGAATTTAATCCCACACTTCGGATGGGATTGAAAAAGTTAAGTAATAACTAGAAGTGTCCTGATAAATGTTGTGTTAGGGGTATTTCCAACCAGCCCACCTGCAGGAATGCTCTTAGCATAAAATCCTTTCCATAAAATCCTTCCCTTGGAGAGCCTTTTCAGCCCATTTGCTAGACTACAGAAGTTTAGATAAATGATCTACTTAGAACTGAGATTTTGCAGGGACCATTATTCATTTGAAACAAAACACTAAAACTTTCCAAAGTACTTGGAGCTATTTTTTTTCTTATTCCCTACAGAAAAATGTCTTTTAAAATTATTATCCAACATAACCCAGGGCAGAGAACTTGGGATCTGCATGTGCAAAAGTGAATGCTACTCATTAAAACCAAATAAATAAATGAACAAATAAATAGAAATTCTAGGTCATATTATGCTACAGTGAAAGTGTGTTGTGATATAAATTATGGGACATTTTACATTTCATTTAATATCCTTTTTCAGTAACAAAAACCAAAACTACATACAGGCAAATGAATCTCTGAAGCGTTCGAGTAAAACTTTAAATCAGTTAACTATTGATTGTCTTCCTGGTGGCCACCCCATATTTTGTTGTTGTTGTTGTTGTTGTTGCATCTGAGTCTCTTACCTCTGACCTGATGGTTGAGGCCAGGTCCATGTCATCTGGGTGATGTTCAGTCTGCATACTGGTTCCCTGATGTCAGTGACTCTCAGAGTACCTACTTCATAGGACATTGGCCCCATGACAGCTTGGACAGTAGCCTTTTGGCATTTCTTTCTGTGATCTGCTGAAGGGTTGAATCCAGATTGCCTCCCCTATGTGGAGAAGCATCAGGTTTTCAGCTCTCTGTTGCAATATGCTGCTTGTCTGTGTTGTCATTCTCTTAGCAGACTCTGTGTTTGTATGCTTTCTATCCATCCAACTGCAGCAGGATATCCCTCAGGAAAAGAAGTGCCCTGGATCTTTGCCCCATCAAAGGGCTGGACTACTATGAAGTCCCTGAGAAATGGTATTGCAATGGTCCAACAAAGCCAGATGAAGATTGTATCCAATCCTTTTTGCCCTTTCTATAAGTCTTTTGGCTATCTTGATTTGGCCTTCATATTGCTTTGTGAGTACCCTGAGGAAGATGTCTCATTCTCAAATTCCCATTTTGTTCTACATCTTTTAGGTAAAATCATATTTCACATGTGAAGATCGTCTCACACAAGGAAATGACTAACGCCTTTGACTAACCAGCCAAACCCATTTACAGCTGGGTTAACTAGAAACTGACCTTTGGGACAAGTCTCAAACAACAGCTTCTGGAGCTGTAGCAAAACACTTTAGCCACTCTGCTTATTATTACATTCAGAAGAAACAGGCATCCATCCACCAAGAAATATCCTATCCATAATGTTTGTCAGAAACTCAATAGAAGCAGCTTAAAGACTTAATCTTTCCAGTTGAAAAGTGAAGATATGAAGGGGAAGGGATAAACAAAACCTGCCTGTCTGGTTGTACTGAGTTCTTTCTCAACGTTTTCTCAATTATCTTTGTATTTTTTTTCTTCAAACCATCCTTATTTACCCTGAGATGGTGGGGCAGATAGAACATTCCACAGGAACACTGCGGGGTTCCCAGCACACTTGCGGGCGGGGGGAGGGATGCAGAAGTGGATCAGAAGCACTTCCGGTCCACTTCTAGGTCCGCCATGGAGGACCCTCCCTCACCTTCCCCTACCTTGACAACTGGTGCCTCCTGGGTCTGGGGGGGGGGCACCCAGAGTCCCCCCACAGCTGATTGCTGAGCCAGGAGGGTCCCCTGTGTGCTCAGCAATGGGCCCAGAAGTACTTCTGGCCCACTTCTGGGTTTGCCATTGAGCACATGTGGGGGCCACCCAATGCTCCTGTGGGATGCTCAATGTGCTCCACCATTGCAGCATTCATGAGCTGCACCTGCTACCTTAAGGCATGTAGAAAAACCATTTAAAGCTACGTCTATGGGGAGGAGGGGGAATCACTGATTCTCTGAATCAGCATTGAATGTTCAGATTCAGCCAAATCAGATTGGGACAGCAATTCAAATCAAATCACTGTTCCCCAATTCAGGCCAAATCCGCATTGAATATGGACTGCTTCACACACTCCCTACTGCCCACTATATGCCCCAATACCAGAGGGGGCTATCCACAGCGCCATACCTTCCCTACACTGGGGCCCATGCCTCGCAGATGGCATCCAAACAAATTCTTACACTTTGACCCAAACTCAGCCTCTCAGCATCTGAGGCCTTACTGGGGCGTCCCTTTGACCCAATCACATGGCCTTGACATGCCTGAGGATGTACTGGGATCATGGCTTGCCCCTACTCTTTGGCTGAGCCACATACTTGATCTCCAGCCCAACTGTAACCTCAGGCATCCATGGACTTACCTTGACCTATCCACGTGCTACTTGGGGTTTCAATTTGTGCCCTACAACTGGGGCCTTTCAATGATGTCCTCTCACTGGGGCCTTCATTGTAACCACTGACATTATTACTCAGGGATTGGCCTGACCAGTGCCCTTCAGGTCATCCCTTCAGTGCTATTCAACACCTGAATTACACACAGTCCTTTGGGTCATAAAGATGCTCCCTACTCTGTGTGGGTCACCTCTGCTCTCATGAGCACTCCTTAGGGCTACACAACTGCACCCTCTCTGGGGACCACATGACTGCTCTCTCACACTAGGGCCTCCAGGGTCTTACACCTCTGTGGGGCTCAGGTGGCCACATCTGTTCCTGGCCCTCTTATCCACAGTGTTGTGGGGGCTGGGGTTAAGGCACCCCTACCTATCTTTCACTGGGGAGGTGAGTAGACCTGGTATTTGAATGGTACTGCCGCATCACAGGCAGCCCTAGTAGGCCTCCCCAGAAGGGTGAAGTTTCAGGCCATGCCCAGGACCAGAAGCCTCCTGCTGTCACCATAGCTCCTGCTCTTACTTCTGAGATGTTGCTCCCTCAGGTGCAACCAACCAACTGGTGCTTCTTCCTGCCTTGCCTAAGGTTGAAAATGGCCACCTTAAATTAGGCACCTGCCGGCTGCCTGCTCCAGCCCTTAAAAGCACTCTGAGAGCCACTGTAGTTAAAGCATCCAAAGCATTTCATTTATCAGCATCTCCATGCTTAAAAATGGCAGCAGGAGTGTTTGTTGAGTGAGCTTTAGTTAAAGCACTCCCACCACCTTTTCTAAGTATGGGGACACCAATACAAAATGCTGGAGTCTGCTGGAGCACTGTAATTACCACACTCTGGAGCAGACTCGATTAATCAAATCTGCTGATGTGCTGTAATCAAAAAGTGGAAGTGAAGACTTGAACAAATAACTAGGAAAGAATATGCTCAGGCATGTAGGGATGAAGTCAGGAAAACCAAAGTTCAATTGGAGTTGCACTTAGCAAGGGATGTGAAGGGTAACAAGAAGGGTTTCTAGAAGTATGTCAGTAGCAAAAGGAGGATTAGGCAATGTGTGGGTCCCTCACTGAAATGGAGGAGGCAACCCTGTAATGGGGGATGCAGAAAAGGCCGAAATGCTCAATGCCTTTTTTTGCCTTAGTCTTCACAGACAAGATCAGCTCCCAGACTGCTTCACTGGGCAGCAGTTTGGGGAGGAAGTGGGCAGCACTTAGTGGTGAAAGAACAGGTTACAGACTACTTAGAAAATCTAGAAGTTCACAAGTTCATGGGGCCAAATGGGGATCTACCCAAGATGTTAGACCCCGACTCCAGTGGCGCCTAATGACTAGGAAGATGACGATCCAGTTGCTCATGGATCCTGTTACTCATTATCCAGAGCAAGCAGGGAGTAAAGACTACTTACCCACATTGCTCACAACAACGTAATTTAGAATGGAGACAGCTTCAGGCAAAGGTCCCCACCCTCCCCACAAAAAAAAAAAAAGAAAAAGCAAACCAAGGAATTGTACTGAACAATAGTTTTTTCCACATTCATACACTTTGGTTTATACTCATTAACATTCACTCTGCCCCCATCCCTCCTTATGTTCCACCCATTTCTCCTCCTATCTCAGGCTCCACCTCTGTTTACTTAATTAGCATGGAATTGCCTATGCATTTCATTTATTTAAATGTATTTTGCTATGACTGCATGTCTAAGACCTTGAATCCTGTTCTTTGGTTAATATGAGGACTTTGGCCAAAACCTGGAAGCTTCTGGAGGCTTCTGCACCAATCACCATTCACCTTTTATTGCATATGTTCATTTCAGATTCTGTTAGCAATTACATGTTATTTTTCACATTCCAGTCTGTTTTTGTCTCATATTGTATCATCTTCCACATTCCTAAAATGTCACCTCATTCACAGCACATACACACAGATTCATTTACTGCTTTTTCCTCAGAAAATGGTTGACACCGTTAAGATGGTTACTTAGCATAAGCAAATGGCTGGCTTAGATATCATTCTGCCTTGTGGTTAGCAGCTCTGTTAGGCCACAGGTCATGCCTTTATTCAGCTGCAAATCCAGTGCTCCCCAAGATCCAAGTATTATCAACCTAACACAAGGGTGCTGAGGGATTTGGCCTTTGTGATTTCAGAGCCATTGGCTATCATTTTTGAAAACTCATGGCAAATAGAAGAGGTCCCAGATGATTGGAAAAGGGGAAAAAGGAGGATCCAAGGAACTACAGCTTCACCTGTTGCCCAGTATCTGGAAAAATCATGGAGCAGATCCTGAAGGAATCCATTTCTAAGCACTTGGAGGAGAAAAAAGGTCATTAGAAACAATCAGCATGGTTTTACCAGGTGCCTGTCATGCCTGACCAACCTGATTGCCTTTTATGATGAGATGACTTGCTTTGTGGATGCAGGGAGACCAGTGGATGTGGTGTACTTTGATTTTGGCAAGGATTTGATACAGTCTCCCACAACAGTCTCACAGGCAAGCTAAGGTGGATGAAAACTGGCTGGAGCATCAGACCCAGAGAGTAGTAAACAATGGGTCGATGTCCAGTTTGCAACCAGTATCATCGGTTGCAAACTGGCCCTGCCCAATGGCCAACACTGATGCTTTTGGAAGGGCTTGTGCCCTCCCCGGCAGGGTTGGTGGCTTCTGCAGATCCCCCTGCCCACCCCAGATTCAGAAGACACTAGTCACTCATGGCCCCAGGGGTCAGTCCTGGGGCCAGTTTTGTTCATTGTCTTCATCGACAACCTGGAAGATGACACAGAATGCACCCTCATCAAGTCTGAAGATGACACCAAGCTGGGGGGAGTAGTAGATATGTTGGAGGGTAGGACTAGGATTCAGAGTGTTGTAGACAAATTGGAGGATTGGGCCAAAAGAAGCCTCGTGAGTTTCAACAAGGAAAAGTGAGAAATCCTGCATTTAGGATCAGGTATTCCAATACACCATTACAGGATGCTCTGCAGAAAAGGACCTGGGGGTTACAGTGGACACTAAGATGAATATGAATCAAGTGTGCCCTTGTTGCCCAGACGGCTAATGGCATACTGGGCTGCATTGGTAGGTGTGTTGCCAGTAGGTCAAGGGAAGCAAGTATTCCCTTGTATTGAGCACTGGTAAGACCATATCTGGAGTACCATGTTCCATTTTTGGCCCCCCACTACAAAAAGGATGTGGACAAATTGGCATCTAGCAGGTGAGAGGCTTGGGGCACATCACTTATGAGGAAAGACCGAAGGAACTGTGCTTATTTAGCCTAGAGAGGAGGAGACTGAGAAGGGACTTAATAGCAGCCCTCAACTACCTGAAGTGGGGTTCAAAAAAGGATGGAGCTAGACTGTTCTCAGTGGTGGCAGGTGACAGAACAAGAAGCAACAGTCTCAAGTTGCAGCAAAGGAAGTTTAGATTAGATATTAGGAAGAATTTTCTCACTTCACCAGGAGGGTTGTAAAATACTGGAACAGGTTACCAAGAGAGGTGGTAGGATCTCCATCCTTGCAAGTTTCCCTGCAAAGATCGAACCAATTCAGGCTCAGGCTTTTTCCCTAGCCAATTAAATTAATAAAAAAAGAAGGTGACATGAATGACTGACAAGCTAGCTGTTAGTAATTCAACATTTAGCACTGTAGAAGCTACATTTAAAAGGAAACATGTTTTACATACTCAAACTTGCCATGCTCATTTTGCCATACAATTATGCCCTGGACATGAGATACGGTTGCATCACAACTTGTTAGTTTTGTCTACTTTGATGTATAGTTTGCACCACCCAAAAGGGAAAGATTAGAAGTATATTTGACAGCCTACATAAAGTTGACAGGCATGAATGACAGGAAGAAATTAGTGAAAAACTTTAGTGCAACTAAATTATTTTTAAAATGTCATCTGGACATTCAGCTTGGTTACAGCTTTTGGCCTTGTAAGTGAAATAGCTCTGATTTGGTACAGCAAAGGCATAGATACAGATCAACAATACACCTAAACAATTGCAGGTGAAATATTTAACATCACTGATAAGTTTACAATAAGCCTATTTGGATGGAGCATGGTAAAAGAGCAGAGAGGCAGACAACAGAAGGAGGTGTTACAACCTCATAAGGTTGTGTTGGGGTCTTAGGAACAGGTTAGGACAGACCTGTTTGTGTTCAACAATATGGTCACTTTAGATTGTTACTTCAATTTTTGGGAAGTGGACTATCTAGAGGACACTCAAGAACAGAAATCAAGAAGCTGAAGGAACACTTTGCCACATGTATCATACCCAATACCTTGTATTTAGACAATGGGCCACACTATACCTTAAACTATTCTGCAAATGCGTTAGTGACTGCATCATTTGGCAATTTTATTTAATCTGTCATCAGTGTGACATAACAGTTAAATGAAACAACAGGATAGGCTAAGCCTAGGCACTGTTGTATCATGAGGCATGTGGGCATGCAAGCAAGTGCCTGTGACACATGGTAAACTAGGTGGTAGACATACTGGAGAACATACACTATACTAATGTTGTAAGTGCCTGTCTTTGTGGTTGTGAGGTCACTTACTCCAGTTCTATTAAGATTTTCCCTTTAAAGGCTTACTTCACGTATTTAAAATCTGACATACAAAGTAGATCACACAGAATTTCATACCAAATATATTTTGCTATTTATTATATAAATAGATGTTCTCCTTGATTGTATTTCTGTATTTAAAAACAAAGCAAAACCTGTCCAAACTACTATAGTACTTACAGTTGTCTTGGCAACAGATCTTCCTCTAACTGCAGGGGTCTGCCTTGGAAGCCTTGAAAACTGCTTAACTATATCATTTCATAAATTCAACCAATGCTCATTAGATATCAGTCTTATTATAAAAAAGATATTCATTCTGCAACACTGTCTAATATAATTATATTAGAACTACTATATTGGTGTATATTGAATAACTATGCATATTGTGTAAAAGGAAAAAAATAAGTTACTTTATCACAACTCCACAGCAGCTGTTACTATCTTATCTAACCAGCTGTTCTAACACTGTCCACATCCTTTTCATAAAATGTAAATGCAGTTTGCTTCTTGACATGTCTCAGAAGCTTACACCAAACTTGGGTCCAAAGCCCCTGACTCATACTGTATTTCTGAATCTCTATTTCTTAAATCAATACCTTATCACAACATAACATTTAAAATACTGGTCTATAATTTGACTGTAGCACTTTTAGTGAACCTCATTTTAAGAAGTTCTGCTTGTAAGCCATTGTCCTTCCCAACTGAAGGGTGAGGTAAAATGAAGGTCCTGAATATCTTCATTGCATATTCATTCATTTCTTTTATAATATAAAGAAAAAGTAAAATTATGTGCTTAGTTCCTACCCTGCTGAACAAAACTCCTATGAAAACCAAGACAATTTTCCATGAAAAAGATTGGATGAAAAATAAGCACTATAGGGTTTGGTCTGCTGATAATAATATATATAGTTATTCAACATGCAGATCAAAAACCAGATGCCCTCTGATAAGTTGGATAGACAGCAATTCGACGTAGGCACTGCTGGGTGCTAACAGCTGAATGACAGCTTTGCTCCTGAATTACCATGCTTTGATTCCTGTTTCAATCAAACACTTAATGTTGTATTAAAGTCTTAAGGCTTTCTGCCTCCCCCCGCCCCAATTTGATCTGCAACAGTTTATGCTAGATGTAATGTTGTTAGATATTTCTAATGTAATTTAGAATGAATAATATAATGGAACAGTGCTTGCTCCTTTCCAAAGAATCAGATCTCTTTAGCAAAATACAAATTAGAGCCTTAGGCAGAACGAAGAGATGAAAAAAGAGCAGAAAAACCACACAGTTACAAAGTAATGTGTGCATGGCACCAATATGTAATTTGCATGTACTTGATTTTTTTTTCTTTTGCTTCCCACACAGTTCCAAAATTTTACTTTAGTTTAAATTTTTATTTAATTTTTGATGACACATTTGGTCACAATCCACACAAATTGGCAAAAATAATTTGGTCAGCCTAAATACAGATTTTTAGTAATAAACACTCAGCCAAAAATGTTGCTGAAATTTACTCCTCAATCATCTTATTAACAAGGTTTTAAATACAAATGCACATGTCCTTACTAGAATTTAGATTATGGTTCATTTTTTATAAAAGCCATCAGAATTTAGGAGGTGTGGGGAAAATGTGACTATAGCTCATTAAAATAAAAAGAAAGGAAATTATTTCATAGCAAAAGGAACTGGTAGTAAGCTTTAAAAAGTTCACTTCTGTCAACAATTACCACACTTCTATTCAACCAACATTTCATACCTTTTTCATCTTTCAGTCTCTCTAGAGGAGAGAAAATAGTCCATTATTCAAATACGAGTAAAATGATCCAGCTGTCACATTCAAAGGGGTGTGAACTGAAGTTAAGCAACAAGAGTTGGCTTTTTCCTAGTTAAAAACTAGACACGGTTGAAAAGTTCATTATAAACTTGTCATCTTGATGATGATGGTGATGATGTCCTAGTTCCATGTATATTTAATAAGACCAAAAGAGAACTGCTGCCAACATAACCACATTAGAAAAATCACTTAAAAGATGTTTTATCCCCCACCTACACCTCTAAGAGAATGAATTCTTTCTTCACCAAAGAGGGCTTGTTTTACTCAGTAATATTATCTGTGTCCCCAGGGTAGTCTCTGCCTTTCAGAGCATGACAGCTCCATCAAAGTTTTCAAATTGCCTTTCTTTTCTGTTTCAAGGCAAAAGATTCTTACTAACCTTTAACTAGACCTAGCTCATCAATAGTTCTTAGCCACTGAGTTCTGCTGTTAATACAGTTTACATGATTCTTCCCCACCTAATCCCGAAGGCAATAACTTATTACCATCTTTGTTTCTAAACCACACACACTATCATGTACCACCAATTGGGGTGCCTGAGTACAGAATTGGATGTGTATGAAAATGATAAATGACATGAATTAGAATAATGAATGCTGAATGTCTAGAGTAGTGTACAAAGGCCTCATTTTGCTAGGTACTGCACAAACTCACAGGAAAGGATGAAGCTCTTATCCTAAAGAACTTGCATGTTTCCTGATGCTGCTATATTTGTCACTACTTTCCTGGCATTAGAAATAACATGTTGAAAGAAGCTTGGCAATGAGCTTTATGGTTAGTGTCTCACTGGTAGGTGTTACAGGGTTTGACTCTTTCTTGCCTAACCAGGGTGAGATCTTGAGAGTGGTATTACCTGCGTGTCCCCTGAGTTGTCACAGTGCTGCATCCACTCTCCTTCTGGAATCCGCCCTTTCTCTCCCTGATCCGCAAGCTCAGGCAAGTACAGAATGGCTGTGCTGGAGCCTGTCTTGCCAGTGCTGTTTTTTCTGCCAAGGGAGCTGATATCGGGGAAAACCCCCATTTGCAGTCTCTTCCCCCTTCACACTAGATACAGACGGTCGAAAAGCGCAAGGCTGAATCAATATAGTTTTTGCAGGTTAGTCTAAGCTGCACAGATTAAATTGAAACAGAAGTGAACAGACATTTACCTTTGATACAAGAAATACAGCCACATGCCTGCAGTGGGTCAGGCCAGAATCCAAGGGGTGACAGAGCTTGGCTCTCTGTCTGTGTGTTTACTTCCCCTTCCTGCTGCCTTCTCCTCCCCCCAAGGTCTCTGGGATTTGCAATCCAGAATTACAGCAGCAGGACTCTGCAGGGTTGCTCATCACTTTCTCTTCCTACTTCCAAGTGCCTCTAGGATTTGTAGTCCACAGTTGCAGGCATCAGTAAGTTTGAATGGGGGAAGGGGTGTTTAACCCCCATCCCTGGCCCCAGACCCCAGCTGGGGTTTGCCTGGGTGGGGAGGCATTCCTGCCCATGTAGACTAGGCTGCATCCCCAGCTGGGCTTGCCCCCCCACACCTTGTGAGCCAGCCCTCACTGCTGCAACTAGGGAGCAGAGGGGCGGGACCAACCCTGCTCTGCTGGAGCAGATAGCACAGACTGGCCTAGGGCTGGAAAGCATGCTGAGATTCTAGGGGACTGTGATTTAACTTGAACCAGGAAGGCATCTGGGACAGAAGTGTCATGAACTGGTTTGATCCAAATCAATTAAATCATTCATCCAGGTTTATCTTAAATCAGGTTCAGCCATTTTGAAACTGGTTTATGTGCACTGAGCTTCTCTTCTGTTACAGGTTTAAACCAGTTTCTGATCACTTAAACCAGTTTGTGTGTAACTTTTGTCCCTCGACTATAAGGCTCTTTAGCAGTTAAAGTCACAGTATCTATTTGTGATGACGTAATATTAAAAATCTGCCAATTGTTTAAAATCACAAAAGTTGGAAAAGTGAGTCCAGATTCACTGTGACAGGTTTGATTCCAGGAAGGCATACTAGACATGAACCAGGTATAACTGCCTCTCAAGCACCTGGAGCAAAATATATCTGATCTGAAACATTAATTTAGAGGGTCTGAAGTCCATGGTTTAGCTGACACTTTGCTCCCATACTGATCAATGAAAGAGGTCTTTCTTCTAGATCCAGGGTAGGTGGAAAACGCTTCAGAGGTTGATCTTAGTATAGAAAAAGAAGAATATATTATTTAAGAGTTTAGAAGCCCTAATTCTAACTCATTACTCAGGAATTGGTACAGAATTGTTATTCTTGGTGGCTGAAATCTCCACTGAAATGAATGGGATTGTTTCCCTTATTCTTTATCCTAGTTTAAGTATCTTCATGGAAACGTGGCCAGATTAAGTTCTTTGGGTAAATCTGATATCTTTTATTAGACCAATTAAATAGTTGGAAAAAAAATTTTTTAGCAAGCTTTCAGGTTTAAAAACCTTTCTTTAGGCTGAGGAAGCATCTTCCGTTTGGTGTGTGCTTTTCCTCGATAGAATGAATAGTGAATATTCATAGAAACTTGTAACTATTGTTTTGGTTTTTTTAGGGACCTACTGACATTGTGAAATGTGTTTTTATTTATTACACATGTGTTTAAATAAAAAGATCTGGATCCAAACATGGCTGGTATTTAGAAGAGGAGGAAGAAAGAGCCAAAAATCAGGGTTTCCATTTTGTAGCTTGACCCTCTCTCTCTTAGTGACTTGTTAGCGGCTTGCCAAGCCACCTGGCTTCTGCAGGTGAGTTTACTCCTTAAGGAAATTCTGAGCCAGTCCTCACAAATAAAATATAATATTTAAGGGACAAACAATCAACTCAACATACATAACCAACCCCTCTTACCCTGTTCTGGGCATTAGAAGTATAGCCCCTTTGGCTCCTGTCCCAGCACAGTAGCCTGGCCTTTCCATGCAGCACACTCTTCAGCTCACTTCCTTTCTCCTTACAGATGTTCCCGCAAAGGTGTCTCCTTTTTAAGCTTTCTCATCGGGGGTTTTAAGCTCCTTGTACTAACAGCACTCCCTTGTTGGTAGAATGCCCCATAGCTGAATGTCCTCAACAGGCAGGTACAAGTCACATATTTCAACTACATATGCACATGTGGCACTGTACAGCTGGTAAACTGTTTCAAACAAGCTAAGTGTTCTTGTCTTTATCAAAGTACAGCCTAAAGGTAAGACTGGGGTCAATAAAACATTTTATAATATAGAAGATGACATATTTATAACCAAGAGCAGTGCATTATAGATTGCTTTCTATATCATTTTCTTCTTTTCAATGTTCTCACATTTAGGCTCCAACCTCAGCACTCTCCCTATACATATATTGAACAAGCCTCACACTATTTCATAGACATTAGGGCTGGAAGGGACCTGGTAAGATCATTGAGTCCAGCCCCCTCCCCCCAGGGGTAGGAAGTCAGCAGGAGTCATAGGAGCCCAGCAAGATAAACATCCAAATTTATCCTGAAGGTGTTTAAAGTAGGTGCTTGAACCACTTCCAATGGCAGGCTATTACAGACCCTGGGGGCTCAGACAGTAAAGGAGTTCTTCCTTGGGTCCAGCCTGAAACAGTTTTGGAGGAGTTTTATGACCATTTGGCATTGTCATCACTTGGGGTGCTCTGGTGAACAAATGTTCCCCCAGATCCTGGTGAGCACCCCTTCTAAACTTATAGGCAGCCATCAGATCACCCCTGAACCTACAATTTTGCAGGCTGAAGAATCCTATGGCTCTCAGCCTCTCATCCCCAGGTCTGTTTTCCTGGCCTCTGATCATGCATGTGGCTCTTCTCTGAACTCTCTCTAGCTTTGCCACATCCTTTTTTGAATTGTGGAGCCCAAAAGTGGACACAGTACTGCAGCTGCGGCCTCACCAAGGCCAAGTACAATGGGAGAATGACATCCTAGGATTTCCTTGAGATCATCTATGGATGCAAGCCAGCATTTTGCTTGTTTTACTAGCAGCAGCTAGTGAACATTGATGGCTTGTGTTCATTTTGTGGTCAATCATGAACCCCAAGTCCCTTTTGTTGTAGTACTAGCCAGCAAAGCACTGCCAAGCTTAGAAGGATTTTGCAGGTTTTTCTTTCCAAGGTGGAGAACCTTGCATTTTTCAGTGTTAAACACCATCAGGTTCTTGTCGGCCCATTTCTTGAGTCTGTCAAGGTCATCCTGAATCACCCTCCTGTCCTCAGGCATGGATAGCTTACCCCAAAGTTTGGTGTTGTCGGTGAACTTGGCCAGTCTGCTTATGACTTCAAGGTCCACATCTTTAATGAAGATGTTGAATAATATTGGTCCAAGGACAGAGACTTGAGGGACCCCGCTGGTCACAGCTTACCACAACAATTGACTTCCATCAACCACCACCCTCTGGGCCTGACCCTGGAGCCAACTTCCCAGGCAGTGGATCGTGGTGAATCTGAGGTTGCAGTTAGCCAGTTTTGCCAAGAGGCGATCATGGGATAACAGGAAAAAAAAAACTTTTAAAGTCGAGATATATGACATTGATCTCCTCTCCCTTTGTGCAGGAGATAGGTCACCTGGTAGTAAAAGGAAATAAGATTGGTCAAGGAAGACCTACCCACAACAAAACTATGCTAGGTATCCCTCAGGATATTGCCGTCAGCTAGCCTGTTAAGGACGGCCTCTTTGGGTTTTTTTTTCTCCCAAGACCTTCCCCAGGAAAGAGCTCAGGCTGATGGGCCTGTAATTTCCCAGATCCACTTTCCTCCATTTCTTGAAAAAAGCACCACATTGGCCTTCTTCCAATCCTTTGGGCACTTCACCAGAACATCAGGAGTTCTCAAATATCCATGCCAGGGGCTGAGCTATGATGCTTGCTAGCTCCTTGACTACCCTGGGGTTTAAACTATCAGGGCCGGCTGACTTGAAGGTGTCTAGCCTCTCAAGGTGTTCCTTCACAAGGTCAGCATTGATG
>NW_017728947.1:37479473-37486176 GCF_001723895.1 Crocodylus porosus
CAAGTCAAGCTGTGCTTTACCTCTCATTGGCCTGTTGACTTCTTGCATCAGAGCTCATTCACATATGTGAGGAAGCTTTGTGACTGTTTGGATTTGACTGAGCACTCTTCCCACAAGATGTCTGGGTAGCTGAAGTCTCCCATGATAACCATGCACTGGGAGTGTGTGACCTCAGCCAATTCCCTGGCAAACTCCTGGTCAAGGTCTTGATTCTAGGTAGGGCGTTTATAGTAGACTCCCACCATTGTGTCCCCTGTGTCAGGTTCCCCATGGATTTTAACCCAGAGGGTCTCCAGTCATCCACTTTGGGTGCCAATGTTGGCTTGCAGGGATGTGTAGCTCTCCTTAACATAGAGAGCTACACTCCCACCCCTTTTATCTACTTGATCTCTGCTGTACAGGGTATAGCCATCTTTACCTGTGGCCCAGTCATGGCTGGAGTCCCACCAGGTCTCTGTTATCCATATGACATTTGTAATTATTTGTGTTTTAGCAGGAGGACAAGTTCCTCCTGTTTTTATTCCCTAAGCTCCTGGCATTTGTGCACAGGCATGCAAGTGTCCCCTTGGGGGCCCTTGTCTTGCCTACACATTGTTCAAGGGCTGGGGCAGGGGTGACCTCAAGTACCTTGGCCTACTGGCTTTGCAAGGGTTGCTCAGCAGGCCAGCAGTGGTGGTAGTCCTCCCCACTAGTCCCCCCAGTGGGCTTAGTTTTAAAGCTCGGTGGAGCCGGTTAGCCAGTCGAGCTGAGAAGAGCCTCCTCCCCAGCAGAGAATGATGGAGGTTGTCCCTTCCCAGAAGATCACTGCCTCTCTCACCAAACAGCAGACTGTGGTCATGGAAGCCAAAGCCTTCCTGATGACACCAGCACCACAGTCTTTGGTTCACTATCTTGATTTTCCCCTCTCCCTCCTCAGCCCATAGCCCAAAGCTGGGACAATTGAGGAAAACACCAGCTGCATCCCCAACCCCTTAAGCCCTACTCCCAAATCCATGTAGGAGTTTATGACCCAGCTAGGATTCCTCTGAGCCCACATGGATAAGAAGCGTAGAATAGTGGTCAGTGGGCCAGAGGAGCCAAGGGATCCTCTCTGCAATGTCTCTGATATGGGCTCCCAGGAAGCAGCAGACTTCCTTGGCTAAGGGGTCAGGGCAGAAGATTGCCCCCTCAGTCCCCCTCAGGATAAAATCTCCCATGACAAACACTTTGCTTTTTGTCTTAGGGAGAGCAGGTGCAATAGCTACAGTTGAGCTTGTGTTGCCTATGGAATCAGGCGGCTTGGCAGGCTCTGCTGGGACTGCAAGAGGCTCATACCTATTGCAAAGCTCTAGTGGGGTGGAGACCTTGATGCAGCAGGCCTTGGGGCCCTTGACCACCTTGGTCCATCCCCTTGGCTGGACAGAATGGGAGGTCCACGAGTCTTCCCTTGTCCTGCAAGGAGACCTTGTTCTACCTTCCACCTCCAGAGGGACAGAATCCTACTGCCAGGCCCTCCTCTTGCTCAACATCCCTGATGGCATGCAGTCTCTGGACTGTGGCCTGGAGCTCCTTCAGCTGGCATCCCACAGACCCCAAGAAGGAACATACCTCACAAGGGGAGGTGGCCACGGTCCTGGATCCCAGAGCCTGAAAGTGATGGGCAGCCCTCGCAGCTGAGAGCCAGAGGATCTGTCTGCACAGAGCCCGGTACCATGGGCTCCATCTGGGTGGAGGCCTCTGAGGTGCCAGAGGGGGACCCTGGGGTTGCAGCGCATGCCCATTCACATGATGCTGCTGAGAGGCTGGCTGCAGCTGGGACTGCCTTTCCTAGGGTGCACAGGCAGGGCCATGTGCCCTCCCACTCACCCTCTTCCGCAAACTCCATGCTAACTCATGTAAGGCAGACAAGCGCACCTTTTGGCAAAGCCTGTTTGTGAGACTCCAGTCACGTGGCTCCCTGGAGGCTGGGATGGTGTGGGCCAAAACCCTCCTCGGCTTCACTCAGCCACCTCCTCTCCACTGCATAGGGTTAACTCCCTCCCACCACAGGCCCTGCTTACCTCCGGCTGTGCTGGGGGTTGGTGTGGTGCTCCGCTGCTGCTCAGAGTTGCTGAGGGGGGCTTTGGGGAGGGGGGCTTTGGGGAGCTCAGCAGGATTTTTCCTGGAGCCCAACTCCATTGAACCCCTGCTAAACGAGATGGAACAACTGACAACCGATGCCCAGGAGAAAGCAAACTTGCTTCATGGGTACTTTGCATCAGTTTTTCACCAGTCCCATGGGATGCCCCTGCCCACTGTGGGTCAGGGAGGCCTGGGTGAGGGAGATTCCTTGCCCTCAATTGAAGCTGACCCGATGAAGGAGCACCTTGACAGTCTCGATATCTTCAAGTCAGCCAGCCCTGATGGTTTACACCCAAGGATACTCAAGGAGCTGGCAAGCATTGTAGCTCAGCCCCTGGCATGGATCTTTCAGAACTCCTGGTGCTCTGGTGAAGCCTGAAGATTGGAAGAAGACCAGTGTGGGGCCTATCTTCAAGAAAGGGAGGAATGTGGATCTGGCAAACTGCAGGCTCATCAGTCTGACTTCTATCCTGGGGAAGGTCTTGGAAAAAATTATTAGAAAGGCCATCCTTAACAAACTAGCTGCTGGCAATATTCTGAAGGATACCCAGAACGGGTTTGTCATATATCTTGACTTTAAAAAAGCCTTTGATCTAGTATCCCATGATCACCTCTTGGCAAAACTGGCTAATTCCAGGCTCGACCATGCCACAATCTGCTGGCTGGGTAATTCACTCTGCGATAGGACCCAAAAGGTGGTGGTTGACGGAAGTCAATTGTCATGGTGTGTGGACCCCACTGGTGACCCTCAAGGCTCTGTCCTAGGGCTTATATTTATCATCTGTGGAGTGCAGCTGCTAGGGGCCCCACCCCGGCAGTGCCACCTGCCATGGGCTCTTCTGAGGCCTCCACCCAGATGGAGTTCCTGGTAGGGTCAGCAGCCCCCTGTCTGTGGGGGAGGTTTGGTGGGGTCCTGGCAGCCAGTGGGAGGGTGAGGCCTGGTGATTCCCTTGCTTTTCCCTCCTGTGCCTGGCTTAGGGCTCTGGAGGAGCAGGTACAGGAGCTCCAGGTTGAGGTGAGCAGGCTGCAAGGGATCAGGGCTGCAGAAGGCAAAATTGACTTGTATTTCTGTTAACTGAAGGACCAGTTGTCCAGTGTAAGGTCCCCCCAGGAGATATGTTCAACACAGGAATGGCAGAAGGTACCCACCAGATCCAGGGCTGCTTGGGCTATCATGGTGGAGGCTCCCCAGATACAACTGAGGAACAGGTACGAGGCCCTGGCAGCCATGATGGAGAAGGGCAAAGGGGATGCCTCCAGCAGGGATGATGCCACTCCACACACAATACAGACTGTGCAGAGAGGGAACATCAGAAGGAAACGCTGTGTCCCCGTCATCAGGGACTCAGTCCTCAGGGGAGTGGAGGGTCCCATCTACTGACCTGAGCTCATGGCATGAGAGGTCTGCTTCATGCCTGAGGCTCGGATTCAGGACATCACAGAGGATCCTGGCCTACATTCAACACTCAGACCGCATGGTTCTCATCCATCTTAGAACAAATGATGTGGCCAGAAGCAACCCAGACCGGATCATTAAGGACTTTGAGGCCCTGAGGGTCAAGATCAAGGAGACAGGGACATGGGTGGTAGTCTCCTCTATTCTCCCAGGGAGTAGGCGTGGATGGTGACACAAGGCCTGCATTGGCTAGGTCAACCAGCGGTTACGGAGTTGGTGCCACCAGGGAGGCCTCAGGTTCCCCTATAACGACCCATACTTTCATGCAGGGGACTTGCTTGGGTGGGATGGGCTACATCTCTCTCCTAAAGGCAAGTGTGTCTTCTCTTCCAGGTTGGCTGATCTTGTGTGGTGCGGTTTAAACTAGCTTTTCTGGGGGATGGGGCCACAGGAGGACTTGAGAACACCTCCCAACCAAGATGGGTGACATGCACAAGGAGTACCCAGGTAAGCAGCAGGGATCCAGATAGTCCTGAGAATTGGGGGGGAGGGGGGAGGAGTGGCATATGCACCAATTCAAGGCCTTAAATGCCTCTACACCAATGCTCATAGTATGGGGAACAAGCAAGAAGAACTCGCCCTCTGGATAGCTAGTTCAAACCCAGACATAGCAGGGCTCACAGAAACCTGGTGGGATTCATTCCATGACTGGGCGGTCAACATGAGAGGCTATAGGCTATACAGGTGGGATAGAAAAGTGAGGAAAGGCAGGGGTGTGGCGCTCTACATCAAAGAGCAATACACATCCTCAACCAGCAGGACAGGGTCAGAGGAGGGGCAGGCTGAAGTGCTCTGGGTCAGGATACAGGGGGGTCATAGGGAAAGGGACTTAACAGTGGGGGTCTACTACAGACCTCCCAACCAAGGGGAAGAGCTGAACTGTGAATTATTGGGTCAGCTTGCAGAGGTGCTTAAGGCAAGGAATATAGTTGTCATGGGTGATCTAAATTACCCAGATATCTGCTGGGAAGAGCAGTCAGCCAGGTCTGACCACTCACGGAGGTTCCTGGCTGAGATACCGGACCTCTACTTAACCCAAGAGGTGCACAGTTCTATCAGGGGGAATACCCTGCTGGACCTGGTCCTGGCCACAGGCAACAACTTGGTGAGGGGACTCCAGGTCCTTGACCACCTGGGCAATAGCAATTATCACTTGCTGGAATTCACCATCCAGTGCAGGGTGTCAAGGGCCTGCAGCAAGGCAGTAGCCTTAGACTTTAAGAGGGCCAACTTCAATGAGCTGAGGAGATTAGTGGGAGAGTCACTAGGGTCCTGGCGAGCAGGGGAACTGGGTGCCCAAAATGAGTGGTCATTCCTTAAGGAGACAATACTCAGAGCTAAGGGGTAACAAAGCCAACAAGAAGCAAAGGGGGCAAGAGTGCCCAAAAGTCCCCCTGGCTCACCAAGGGCATTCATGAATGCCTGATTGCCAAAAAGGAGGTGTACACCCAGTGGAAGGGAGGGACTATCACCAAAGAGGAGTATACCTCCACTGCTTGGTTCTGTAGGGGGGCTGTTAGGAAAGCTAAGGCAGATATGGAACTAGGGCTAGCATCAGGATAACAAAAAGTCCTTTTTTAAATACATAGGGAGTATGAAGAAGCCGCTGCAGGATATGCTTAGCAATCTGGTGGTTGCACCAAAGGAGAAAGTAGACCTCTAATGATTTCTTCACCTCTATTTTCTTGTGCAGGGACCAGGCCTCCCCTACCAAGATTCAAGATGGACTCAGGAGAAACTCTGCCAAGCCTAGGGTCAGGGAGGACTGGGTTAGAGAACTTCTGGAGAGACTGGATGTGTTCATCAGCAGATCCAGATGCTTTCCACCCCAGGGTGTTGAGGGAATTGGCAGGGGTTATCACAGGGGCCCCTGGCACAGCTTTACAAGCACTTGTGGTGCTGTGGCCAAGTGCCGGATGACTGGAAGAGGGCCAATGTGGTTCTCATCTTTACAAAAGGGAAGGAGGAGGACCTGGGCAACTATAGGCCCATTAGTCTAACTTCAATCCTGGGGAAGCTCTTTGAGAAAATTATCAAGGAGCACATCTGTGATGGCAACCAGCAGGGGTGATGCTCAAGGGCAACCAGCATGGTTTAATTAGGGACAGGTCCTATCAGACCAACCTGATTGCCTTCTACGATCAGCTCACAAAATCATTGGACTCAGGTGTCATGGTGAATGTAGTTTTCTGGACTCCAGAAAAGCCTTTGACACTGTCTCCCACCCCATTCATTCAAAGCTAGGTAACTGTGGCTTTGATGCCTACACAGTCAGATGGATTGCAAATTGTCTGAGGGGTTGTACTCAGAGTCATGGTGGATGGGTCATTGTTGACCTGGAGGGAAGTGGAGTCCCCCAGGGCTTGGTCCTTGGGCCCACCCTGTTCAATTTCTTTCTTTATTAGTGACTTAGATGATGGGGTGAAGAACAGCCTGTTTTATGTTTGCAGATGACACCAAGATTTGGGGTGAGGTGAGCACCCTAGAAGGGAAGGACAGATTACAACAGGACCTGGACAGGTTACAGAGGTGGGCAAATGAAAATAGGATGAGATTCAATACTGACAAGTGCAGGGTGCTGCACTTGGGTAGTAGGAACCAGCAGCATATCTATAAGCTGGGGAACTCCCTTCTCAAAAGCACGGTGGCGGTAAGAGATCTTGGAGTCATTGTTGACTCCAAGATGAACCTGGGCCAACAATGCGAGGTCACAGTCAGTAGTACCTTGTCCTGCATCCACAGATGCATTGCAAGCAGGGCTAAGGAGGTGATCCTTCCCCTCTATGTGACACTGGTCAGGCCACAGCTGGAGTACTATGACCAGTTCTGGGCACCACTCTTCAGGAGGGATGTGGACAGCATTGAAAGGGTCCAAAGGAGGGCCACTCACATGATCCGGGGACAGCAGGGCAGACCCTACCAGGAGAGGCTACAGAAACTTAACCTGCTCAGCCTTCACAAGAGAAGGCTGAGGGGGGACCTGGTGGCCATCCCTAAACTCACTAGGGGGGACCAGCAGGGTTTGGGAGAGACCTTATTCCCCGAGTGCCTCCTGGAGTAACAAGGAATAATGGCCGAGGTTTAAACTAGACATTAGAAGGCACTAGTTCACAGTCTGGAACCAACTTTCAAGGGAAGTGGTGATGG
>NW_017728947.1:37486686-37488090 GCF_001723895.1 Crocodylus porosus
AGAGTGCAGAGGAGAGCCAAGCACATGATCAGAAGTCATGGAAGACAGATATGATGAGAGGCTGAGATATGATGAGAGGCTGAGAGCCATGGGACTCTTCAGCCTGGAAAAGCGCAGGCTCAGTGTGATCTGGTGGCCACCTACAAGTTTATCAGGGATGTTCACCAGGATCTGGGGGAAGTCTGCTCACCAGAGTGCCCCAAGGTAGGACAAGATTGAATGGTCACAAACTCTGCTGTGACCATTTCAGGCTGGGCATAAGGAAGAACTTCTTTACTATCCAAGCCCCCAAGGTTTGGAATCGACTGCCATCAGAGGCAGTTCAAACACCCAATTTGAACACCTTCAAGACACATTTAGATGCTTATCTTGCTGGGATCCTATGATCCCTGCTGACTTCCTGCCCCTGGGGCAGGGGGCTGGACTCGATGATCCTCTGGGGTCCCTTCCAGCCCAAATGTCTATGAATCCATCTTGTGTTCATGCAAAGTTATATGGAGATCCTTGTGTGCACACTTTTTTATAATTTTTTTTGCACATGCATATGCCTCTTTTTCATCCTGTGCACTGTTCTTTTCACCTCCGAGTGAGAGACTGAAAAGTGAATGCACATGTGTATACATATACAACTGTGGATACACAAGTGTGGAGGGACGATGGCATTTGAAAGCAGAACCTTCTGTACTCATGCTATTTTTCACAATCTTCTATGACCACTGATCAGACTATATCACTTTCTCTTCTAATCTCTAGACTTAATTCCTCTCTGAAACCATATCAAAACTCTCATTCTCTCCTCTAAGGCTCTGCATGCTCACATCAACCTGTGTCTCGGAACATGTTTCTCAGCAGGTATCCTTCCTTGCTATCTCTGTGATGCCTTCAAGTGCTTCTTATGTTCTCACTTTCAGGCATTCTGCCATACTGTTCCCTGCACAGAGAACAACTTCCCCATTCAGACTTCTTTCACACCCACTCCCTCCACCAGGGACAGATCCAGAAGGGGTGCAGAGGCACAGAACCCTTTTGGGTAAGAATCCCCCCTCCTTCCTTTATCTCTGTGCTCAGCCACACCTCCCCATCTACCCCCACCCACCACTGCCACTATCTACATCTCCCCAGGGACTCGCATCCTGCCTGCTCCAGTTGGGCTCTGCAGGGAGCTGAGCTTAGCCAGGGATGGCTGCAGAAGTGGGCACGTTCCCCCTCCATGTCTGGTTCCCCCCAGGTGTTCCCTGTCATGTGCAGCCTAGCTGGACCAGGACAGGAGCAGCTCTGGAGCCTCCCCGCTCTCCTTACCCCATACCTGGTTCATCTGGGGACAGTAAGTCAGACAGTAAAGTAGACTGGAGGCGGGGGGGAGAGGGGAGAGAATGGGAATGGAGGGACGGGAATTTACACTGA
>NW_017728947.1:37488461-37493942 GCF_001723895.1 Crocodylus porosus
GCTATCGGGGGGGGGGCGGTATGTGCATCCCCGTGCGCCCCTTAGCAGTCGCCTATGCATTTTATACCAGGAAAAATAAATTTCAAACAGGATGATATTTGGAATGTTTTTACCATGGGTAAGAAGAAAGAATTTTCTTTCTTATTTATCTCTTGGATTTGTTATCTCCTATGAACTGAGCCTATTAATACTTCCATGTAGATGTAGCCAACTACAGAGCAGCTATTTAATGGGCATAAAAAATTTTTTGGCAAATAAATTATTTGATGAAAACAGGTTCTTTTTGAATAACCTGAAGCTATTTGTCAATTTGGGTTAAATTAATTAAATCATTTCTGGGTTTGTTTGGGTTTTTTTATGTTATACTCACCCAGTTGTTGCATGTAAATACACACTCTTCTTGATCTACAGCAGGGATTTGTGTCTTCCGAGGATTGGCCCTCCTCTCAAGAGAATCCCTAACCAGCAGTCTAGCGTGTGATCTAAGATGAGTTTCTTTCAATCTGTCCTTTTCAAGCTGTTGCACCTGGTATACATAACTACATATTACTTGGGCCAGAGAATAGTGGATAGGGCATTCACCTGGGAGATGGGACATCTGGCTCTCAGTCCCTTTGCACTTATATGAAATAGCTTCACCAAAAAGGATTGTAATTGGTTTTTTTTCTTTTGCTTAATGGTTGGGGCACTGTCTCCGGGGAACCCTTTCAAGCAGGGAATTCCCATAACATGGGTAAGTGTCCAAATCATTAAGCTACTTCATCCAAAGAGTACTTCTCTCTCCTGCCTGTTTTTGTACATGTTGCCTGCATCTTTATCTCCATTGTTTTGCTCCTGTCACAAATAGATTCCCTGCCCCCACTTTTTTTTCAGTTTAAAATAATTGAAACAGAGGGATTTTTCTGTCTCTGATAAGGGAACAAAATACAGAACAGCCCTAGTCCAAAAATGTTTGCTTCTGTAAAACAAAGTTTCTCAGGTAGAAAGCAGTTATTTTTTACCAAAAAAAAAAAAAAGAAAAAAAGAAAGAAAGGTGGGGGGGAAGGGAAGCAAGAGCTGATCATTTTTTGCGAGGCTTTATTAATAACAGCATCTGCTGCTCTTGGGTTTTTGCCTACTTTGAGGGAGTGGTTATTATACAACATTGACTCACTCTGTGATGACTGATTGTGAAAATAGTTCATATTGCTTTAGAAAAAAATAGCTTTATATTGAATTTTAATAGGAATATGATCATATAGGACTGGATGGTTCGCAGGATTGGGAATTATGGGGTCTGACTAATATAAAGGTGCAATTCATTCAAATCCGAAGCTACTTATTAGTGACCAAGTATAGCAGTCAGTTTGGTAGCCCCCATAACCTGAGTTGTGTTGTCAGACTAGTTATTAATTGACAGGTGTCCATCAGAGAAACCACCACAGAATAGCCACTAAAGTGTCAGGACAAATGAGCTAAAAGCTCAGATATGCACATGCCCCTCATCAAAAAAGCAAAGCATAGTAAAAATACAATGTGGAAATAAATACTGTTGGTGCTCATGCTCTACTTATTCTGTGCAGAAACAGTATTTCAGTCTCCAAAAATATCAATCCAGTACTTTTCAAAAATGTAATCAAGGCTTTGCAATATGGATCACATTCTTATAGCTACATGACACAAATTTCATCAAATTAAATATGTTAATTTCATATAATTTTCTGTAATTTTATTTTCATAAAACTATATCCTGCAGGATACAAAGCCAGCTTTGTGTTAACAGCATCATGAGAATGCAGAATGATAATGAACAGCTATGATTTCTTTGTTAGGGACTAATCCTCTGTTGGAATAAAGCTAATGTCATTTTCTTTCATTGACCTCTTCTGGTCTTCCATGGAGAAGCTGACAGGTTTGGACTGATTAGGTGTAAAGAGGTCTGATGGGAGCACTATCAATCCTTGTCATTATAATAGCCATTGTAAGCCAAATGAAGTTACAGTGGCCTTTGAGGACTGGATGGTGCCTCACTACTCAAAGTATTAAAGGAGACAGAAAGGTGTTTCAGACAACTGTAGCCTTTTCCTGTAAAATGCACAAAATTCTGCTTTGCAACAGTTGAGGTTTGATCCCACAAGCAGAGGTCCCCATAATACAGAATACTTTCTGTCCAATAAAACAAACATCAAAGCACTTTATTTTCTCTCCCCAGCTATGTTACAATTCTTTGTGCCATTGATTCATCTGACTTCCCAGGTGGATTTTTCTCCTGCAGCAGTAACTCTCAGGAGCATGAAATTGATTCAGTGATCTGTAGCCACACATATTACTCATCTGCAAGTACAAATCATCCTATTAGTGAACACTGAAATAAACTAAAACCCCCTCTACATGTGCAGGTAAAGGTGGGATGGGATCTAATGCTCAAGTCATGCAATCACACCTCCTGCCTGGCAGGGGGCATGATTGTAGGATAATACAATGGATGCAATCACACCTTATTAAAGGTTTGGAGGGAACACAATCTTACAGGTCCTCAAAGGAACTTATTCATAGTAGTTCTCAACTAAGACAATGGCTATCAATCTTTCTGCTGTTGTAGCCCACTGATAATAATTGCATTGTGATCTATATGACTTCCGAAACTGGAAATAGCCTAGCTGGAACTAGCAATAGTACACAGCACAATGCATCTTCTTTAGTGTGCCTCTGTATTGACACATGGCATGACCATACAGAATTACCCAAATTTGCTCTCCATTTAGTATTTTCCAAACTGGCAACAGTATAGCCACTTTGGTATGCAGCTGTGCCTCAGCTAATTATTCAGTCAGGCCTTTCAGCACAAAGTGCAAGAAGCTAAAGGAAATATCTTAGCATTAGGCATCCTGGCACATTGGGAACCTTTGAGACCAGGGTGCAGCCAACTCCCTCTACCAGGTATCCACATATGTGGCCCAACTGTGGCACTTCCATGGTTCATCTGAGAACCACTAAATTCAGGCACTGGCTGTGGGAACAGAATTCACAAGCTTAAGTTATATACCTAACTTCATCAGTGGTGATGGTGGATATCCCTTGATTTGATGATGATCTCTACCATGGTTCATTGATGGGTCTTGAGATGAGGTAAGAGTCCAATCCTTGAGCCACAGACCATCTGGAGAAGTTGCAGGTCTTTCTGCAGGGGAGAGTATGCCATAGGCCAGGGTTTTTCTCCTTTTCCTTCCTCTGCTCTCATTTCTACTTCAAGGGCAAGATGCTTTTCCTCAAAGAAAGCTGCTGCTTGGTTGAGGTTGTGGTGCCACTGGCTTCTGTTAGCAGCCAGTTCTTTCCAGCTCTTGTTGGGATCTGTTTTCTTGAGGTACGCCTTCAGTGTGTCCTTGTATCATTTCCTCTGGCTGATGCAAGATCTCAGCCCACAATTAAACTGGAAGTAAAGCAGTTGTTTTGGGAGTCAAGAATTGGGCATGCACACCCAGTGTCCAGTCCAGTGAAGCTGGTGTTTGAGGATCACTAACTCAATGCTAATAACTTTGGTTTCATCAAGGATGCTGGCATTTGTGTGGCAATCTTCCCATTTGAGGGGGAAGATTTTCCAGAGGTCTAGTTAGTGATATCTCTCCAGGCCTGGACCTTGGTGTCCTTTTGGAGATTACAATGAATAGAAACATACTGTAACAGGGCCTCTGTGTGTATAGGGGCCCAAACAGCCCCACACTGTGAAAGCATTCCCCCACACCCACTCCAGAGCTGGGGGTACTCATAAAAGCCTCAGGACCCAGGTTCTAGGATGCAGGAAGCCTTCCAGCAAGGGAGCTAACCCAGGTGTGAGGAATGAGGAAGAGCCAGACACCTGCACCAACAGGGGGGAGAATAAAAGGACACTGAAAACAGCCTCAGGGGCTGTACCAGCAAAGAACAAGGTTGCCTAGAACTTGGGGTTACCTGAGGTCTAGTAGCCACAGCTTCCTTCTCTTTAGTTTGTTTGTTTGTACAAGCCCTGTGGGCTCTCAAAGCCACTGAAAGATAAAAGGCTACAGCATAGGTGATGCATAGGGAGGAACAGCGGGGCACACACCCCCCCACACTGAGATTGGCCCTTGCTGGCCAGAGAGTAGGAGCACCGAGTGAAACCCTGGTCAGTACCCTATCTGAGATTGGTGCTGGACGGCACTTCCAGTTTTGCTGTCAGCGCTGTGATCGGCTACTGGGGCCCCCCTCCCCGATTGGCAATTGGCCACTGGGGGACCTCCCCCAGACTCTGGAGGGACTTGTCACCCATGGGCTATAGGGCAAGTAAAGCCTTGGAGAAGCCTGGCAAACTGGAAGCTTGAAACCAGCAAAAAACTAAGAAGTAGTTAATTTTTTTAGCTGTTTCTTTTGCATCTCTTACAAGTCCAGGGTGGTGGTGTTATGGATTTAACTCAGCTGCAGCTTAGGTGAGGACCCCTGAACAGTGGGTCCTTAGCTAAAGCCAGCAGCAAAGTAAAAGTGGTCACTTCAGGGGGCCTGACCAAACATACCTAGCTCTGCTCGCACAAAGTTACCCATAACAGCATACACGTACCAAAGCCATTTCCCAAAGGAGGTGCTTGTGCATGGGATTGTGTGCTGAATCTCTTCATCAGAGTTCACTTTAAGGGTGGCTACCAAGGTAAGGGAAATGTTCTTACCTTTAAGGTACCTCCAAGGTCTTTCCCTTGAAAGTAATCTGAAGAGGAGGTTCACATTCATGGCCGGGAGCAGGCTGATATGTCTTCTCAATGTTAAACGAAAGCCCCAAAGTTTGTTAAGCTTCTCCAAGGAGATCCAGCACATTCTGGGAGTTTTCCCTCAGTGTGAACAAGGATGGCCACAATCATCAGTGTAATGAAAGTCAAGGACAGTTGTTTTGAATACTTTTGTCTTCTAGTGAAAATGCCTGACATTTGAAAAGCTCTCCATCCATTCAGGATTCAGTGTCAATTTTGGTAGGGAAGCAGTCCTTAACAATAACAAGGGTGACGTTAAAAAATGTAGAACAGAACTGAGGTGATGACACATACTTGCTTGACTTCCATTTGGATGACAAATGGATTTACCTCTGATCCATTACAAAGAACAGATTCTCTTATCACAGACAATCTTTAGGACCTTGATGTATTTTTCAGGGCATCCAGATCTGGATTTGAATGCCTGAATTCACTATACAGTGAAGAGAGAGAAGTAGGTACCTAAAATAGGTTTCACATCCAACATTTGTGCAGGGAAACTAGAGGGAGGACTTCCAAAAACAGCTGATAGGAAATGCTTGATTGAAATATATATTAAATCCTGTTGTCTTGCAGACATATAGCCCAGAGTTAGTCAACGGGCACCCTGAGGCTGCTAGAATAGGAGGTGGACATATTTTCCATAGGCTAGGCTAAAGCTGTGGGTAGTCTTCACACATTATTTTGAAGTTCTCATCATGGTGCCCTGTGACCAGTGGGGTCCCTCAAGGCTCTGTCCTGGGACCCA
>NW_017728947.1:37497060-37519199 GCF_001723895.1 Crocodylus porosus
CCGGGACGTCATTCTCCCCTTGTACTCGGCCTTGGTGAGGCCGCAGCTGGAGTACTGCATCCAGTTTTGGGCTCCACAATTCAAAAAGGATGTAGAGAAGCTTGAGAGGGTGCAGAGGAGAGCCACGTGCATGATCAGAGGGCAGGAAAACAGACCATATTATGAGAAGCTGAGACCAATAGGGCTATTCAGCCTGGAAAAGCGCAGGCTCAAGGGTGATCTGGTGGTCACCTATAAGCTTATCAGGGGTGCTCATCAGGATCTGGGAGAAAGACTGTTCACCACAGCCCCCCATGGGATAACAAGATCGAACAGTCACAAACTCCACTGTGATCATTTCGGACAGGACATAAGGAAGAACTTCTTCACTGTCTGAGCCCCCAAGGTTTGGAACAGGCTGCCACCTGAGGCTGTTCAAGCGCCCACTTTGAACACCTTTAAAACACATTTGGATGCTTATATTGCTGGGATCCTATGATCCCTGCTGACTTCCTGCCCCTGGGGCGGGGGGCTGGGCTTGATGATCCTCCAGGGTCCCTTCCTGCCCAAATGTCTATTAATTCTATGAAATCTATAAATTAAACTCAGCCTTTGCACTGCACAAGATACTTCCTAAGTAGAATACTTAGCAATAAAACATGAGTGCAGCAGGGTGCATTTTGGAGTAGGTTTGGGAGATGGAGCACTACTAGGGTGGTAGCTAGAGGAAGGAAGATTGAGGTCATCTGGTGTTCTTACTGTGCCAGGAATGTGTTTGTAGAAGCAGGAGTCATAGAAGTGTTAGAGCTACCACAGTCATGGACAGATACTTCTATGTTCTTCTGATGGTCTTAAGGCTGAAAAATATTTTGACAACATTAAGGTAAATTGTAATATTGGGGACAATGTGTAAAAAAGCACTGGAAGCATTGACCCCCAGAAACCTCCCTTGAGTCTGGCCACTGCTCTAGCTTATGCAGAAAAGCAGCAATTCTAGAGGAACTAGAGCTGGCAACTGTACTTTCAGAAGATTAACAGAGTGTTTAGGTCAACCCTAATGTGCCTAATACTGACGAAAATACCTTTAGCTGGCATTGGAGAAGGAAACCCTTGCAGGTAGAAGAACTTCAGGGGGCAGCAGGCACTCAGCCAAAACTTCCAACTGTTGAAGAAATTGAAGAGAGTCTATGTGGGGAACTTGAAGGACTAAACCCATCAATGTTTGCTTTGATTAAATTATGAAGAATGGATCCACTCAATTCTTCATTTCTTATATCTTTTCACTTAGTCACTCAACAAAATCAAATGGAGGTTAAGGGTCATGTAATTAGGGGACCCCTAAAGGCAGCAACCACCTCACAATGAGACATCTCATCTATGTCAGCTTCCTCTAACAACACCAGATACTAAGCAACAAGAAGTCACTCAGATCTCTTTGAATAGCATAATTTTGTAGGCCTTGTCCTGTGGATCAGGGCTCTCCAAATTTCAGGCAGATGAAGGCCACACACCAAGTGAACCACAGACTTAGGGGGCTACAGCCCCTCCACATAGCATATGCTACCCAGTGCCCCCAATCCCGCAGAGTGCTGATAGCCTGCCTCTTCTGTTTACCCCACAGGTTTCTCCTGTGCATGCAGCCAGGAGGGGGAGAAAGCTAGGCTGTCTGGCTTCCCCCTACAATGCATACAGTGCAAGCAGTTCATTTCCTCCTGTTCCCCAGCCACAGGAGTTGCCCCAACACAGGTGTCTTGTCTTTTCACACATGTAGCACCCAGCCCCCTTCTCTGCGGGGCAATCACCACCTACTTGCAGTGTGGGCATACTCTCTTGTCTGCTGTGCATAGTTGAGGCAGTCCAGCCCCCTCCTATCTGCTGTGAAAATGGGGAAGAGAAATTGTGGCTGGGAAGGAGTTCATAGGCCACATGCAGCCTGTGGACTGTCAGTTGGACAGCCCCACCCTAGACAATACTTCCTGATTTGCAAGGACAGGTTAACTATTGTAAAAACCTTTGAGAGGATGCTGTATATGCATCAGCCTTCTTACATGGGACCAGTTCAGCTAGTAGACAGTAGAGCCACCTCCAGTCCATCTAGGTACATATGTTCTGGGGAGTCAGCATGGAATTTAAGGTTTGTAATGGTATTCAGTCTCTTCAAAGGCAAAAATCTGTTTCAGTGACCACATTCACAAGCACTTTTTTCTTCCAAGTGCCTTTATAGCTTGGGCACAATCAAGCCCTTTCCCTTTGAAGGCAAAAGTGGAAATTTCCTGAAGGAATTGTTCAAATAGCATAGTCACAGTAATTCAAATTTCTATGAAAACCGTCTGCAGCAAGGGTAAGAGCTTTATCCTTTGCATGCAGCACTCCCTTTGGTACATAATGTGAATAAAGAAGAAAGGCCATAATGAAATAATGACTACTTAGAAAGTTCTGTAAAAGGAAAAGTCTTTCTACACAGTCTGTTATGCCAGAAATCCAAGTATTGACTTAATTCATTACATGGTGCATTTTTTCAGAGTTGTCAACAGAAAACAGCAGCAGCAACAACATAACTATATCATCAGGGGATCTAACATATCCTTAAAGTCCCAAGGGCACCCTCACATGGTATCACTCATGTTCATCTCGCAGATGGTGTCTATTGCAGTGTTGTTGTTTTTTCAAAAATAATTTCCTTGTGTGACAGAATAGTCCATTTAAACAGTCAGAAAGAGGAAAAAATCAACTCATTTATAAGTGGATGAGCCATTTTTTTTCTTTTTTATCCTTTTTTTTCTGTTGACATTTGATTTATTTGATATCATCCACTGTGCCAACAAACCATGCAGGATTGACTGGTGACAATATCTGCTATGTCTACCTGTTCCTGAAACAGCACTTAGTTAAGTGGCTTTGATTTACCAAGCTTCTTTTCTTGTTTCTGTTCCCAAAGTTTCACACTACCTGAGTTTCATTTTCAGGTTCATCTTTAAATTATGTAAAGCCTTCTAATTTAGAACCAATAGAAACCTGGAAAAAATTGTCTGAATTTTAGTTTATTCCCCTTTGTTTTCTGTAATTTTTTACCTGAATACATCTACAGTAATGAGTGCCATAAAGAGTCTAGAGCGGTACATTTTTTGAAAATCTCAGCCAGGTTTGCTGGAACTTCAGTTTATATTTATGAATGTTAAAACAATTTTCCATGACTTTATTTGCATATAGCTTGAGTTCTGGTACTTCAGCTTTTTAATACTTTTTTTAATGTATGATTTCCTTCTGTTCAGCTTTCTTAGCCCATTCTTTTTTCCCCCTTCATTAGCAGATTCCTATCAGTCAATTCACTTTGATTTCTTTTGCAATTACTGTGGTTATTGTTGCATCTAAATCTAAAGCATCCCATTTTTATTTTCTCCTGACCATCCTCCCCAGTCCTTTGGTTTGTTTTGCCAAATGATTATGCTTTGCCTTTTAGATAACAAGCAGTTTCAGGCAGGACTGTCATTCACTATAAATCTGTACAGTACCTACCACAATGGATCCAGAATTCATTGGGACTTTTAAGTACTACCTTAATAGAAATAATTAGTATTTTATGTACGTAGAAAAGTTGTGTGAATTACTTTTATTTTCTTTTTTGGAGGGATGGGGGATTGCTGCCTGACTAAGAAAAAAATCACATTGAACATTGTATCTGAAATGAAAAGTTTCTGTTTCAAATGCTAATTGTACCTAAATGTAATTTTTAAAAAAATAAAATGAAAATTGATTCAAAATAAGGAATAAAAATATTTTAGATAATTTTTTCCTGCCAAATAATTTGACAAACTGAATGTGACTTTGCAAATTTTTGGTCACTTAAATATAATTTTTTGGTGAAAATTGCACCAAACAAATTTCACAGAGCTCTGCTATTTTTTGGATTTTTATGATTAATTTGTCATATTTTCAAGTCAATTTTTTATTCACATATTTTGTTTCTCTATCCTCCCTAGTCATATATAAAGAATATGGACTAGAGTTTCTGTTTTGAATTCCTTTGTGCCAAGCCACTGTGCAAATAAGGTTGGAAATAGGAATAGGCCAAATGTTTAGCTACCTATGGTACTGAATTTTCTGATACAGCTCTATCCTACCTCTCCCCAGCACTTCCTGGGAACAGCTGGCAGCTGGATTTGGAAGGGGTTGGGCCAATAGCTAAATGATATAAGAGATTAAGATAGAATGCTACCTTGGCTTGTCAAAGACATCTATTTCGGAAAGAACAGTGGTTAAAGTTGTTGCCCTGTGGGGTCAGGCCAATGCTCAGAATTTCAATATCGCATTGTTAGAGCAGAGGGCATGGTGTACAATTGCACATGCACACACACACTAGGCACATACACTCACACAATACCAACTCAGGCACACACACATCCAGAATTACCAGCCTAGGCACATACACACCTATTACCAATTCAAGCTCATACACACTGAACATTAGACAACAGTCAGTTGTCAATACCCACATAAATCAGTACACATACATGGATCATTAATTCATATCACACGCACACACACGAGTTCCTAACTTGGATGGTATGATGTGTCTATATGTGTGTTTGGGATACCCAGGGGAAGGTTAAGGTGAGAGGGAGTGAAAGTTACTGGAACCGGGATTAGAACCACTAGCCTAGAGACAAGCTGGCTGAGGAACTGAGGCTTGAGGTTACTAGAAGCTAACTGATTAAAGGACAATGCCTAAAGCCTGCAGAACAGAGGACTGATAACGGAGAGAAGCCGACAGAGAGGCTGGGGCTGGGGCCAGAGCTACAGGGGAGCCAAAAGGTAGGTAGGGAGAAGGAAACTGGGACTGGGGGTGTGTGAGGAACTTGAAAGGGTGTGGAGGGAACTGGGAGCTGGCTCAGGGAACCACAGGTGCTGGATGGAGACTGCCAGGGAGCTTAGGAAGCTACAGGGGGAGAGGCTGCCAGTGCCAGGAGCTGGCGAAGGGCTTTAGATACTGGGCAAACTGTGGGGCAGCCTGGAAGAGCTGTGGGGAAGTCAGTGGTAGGCCAGAGGGCTCTGAGGGGGAGCAGGAGCAGGGGGCGGCTAGAGAGGGTACAGGGAAATCTGGAGAACAGAGAGAGAGAGGGGGCAGGAATGGTCAGGAAGAGAAGGCGAGAGGAATAGGGAGCAGAGAGAGGTGGCAGGAGGCAGAAAGGAGTGGGGCCAGGAGGCTAAAAGCAGTAGAAATGGCAGGAAGGGCTGTGGAAAGACACAGGAAGGAGGCTGTGGATGGCAGGAGCGGGGCTAGGAGGCTAGAGGTGGAAGAAATGGTGGGAAGGGATGAAAGGTGGCAGAAAAGCGGAAACAGAATTGAGAGGAGATTGGGAAATGAGGGTGAGGCAGGTCTGGAGTTGAGAGAAAGAGAGAGGCCAGAATTTAAGATAGGGAAGGGTCTGGGATTCAGTAAAACACAACCCAAATCAAGGTTGCAAATGACTTGTTTTCGTGAACTGGGGAGATGGTGACCCAATATCTTATTGGTTGCTTAGAAGAACAAGAACCACCCACCCACACACACACACACACTCAAAATGGCAGTAGGGGTTAAAGAGACTTCATGCAGGGGCTGAAGTCCAGGAGATGAGAGGGAGAGAGGGTCCAAAATGTAGGAGGAAGTGTGCAGGTAATATCTATCTATCCTAGGCTGAAAGTTGATCCTCGATGGCCAGTCGGGGTCTCCTTCAGCTTGGTGTTGTCCAGAGGGGGTCATCGGCAGGGCCTCTGGGGTGGATAGGCAATGTGCCATGGAGCTGGTCTGGTCCAGATGGAAATGGCATTCCCACTGTGTCTGTCTTCACTGCCCCCTCTTATAGGGGCAGACCTCCTATGACCCTAGTGATAGGGGCATACCCAGGCAAAAGTCAGTCCCTGGTGTACTGAGCATGTGCATTCCAGGCGAGGACATGCAGTTTCAAGTGTCTGTAATAGTGAGTTGGCTGGTATCTGCAGCAGTCTGTCTTCCAAATCTTTACCCACGGAGGGTCAATGAAGGGTTAGAGTTGGGTCCTTGAGTTGATGGTTCGGTCATTCAGAGGGAGCTATTTTTAGACCTACTGCCATTGTCTGTCAATCACCCATTCACTCATGAAACCAGTTTGCATGGGAAGAGGGTCATGAGTTGCACAGTTACAACAGAGCTCCAATAAGGTATGCCCAGGCAGGGGACACAAGATGGAGACTTGACAAACAAAATGGAAACTTGACATGACTTATGCTAACTTACATATGTAGGCCTAAATCATATAGTATCAGTAAAACAGAATATAGAACAGTAAAAATCAATACAAACCTAATAATAATACACTTATCTATAGGGAATAGAGAGGGAGAGAAAAGTCAGAAATAGTTGGGGAAGGAAAGGGAATGCATATCTATCTGTCTATCTATCTATCTATCTATCTTTCAAAAAACTGGGGGGTTATGTTACAAAGCCACCATATCAAGGCATTGTTTGGACTTCAAGTCCACCAAAGTGTCACCACACTCAGTACTTTCATCAGCCAAGACAGCTTGCACTCGAAGGGTTGGGAAGGTAGTTAAAAGATGCTATTCTTGCATACTGCCCAATTCTCCTCCTCTTCCAGCAGGCATGGCGGGGTGTGAAACTGCATAACAGCCATAGCTGGGGATAGCATAGTGATACCCCTTTGCCATAATGTCTCCTTGGGATCACTGGCAGCTGTCATTATTTGGAATGGTTATCACATTCTTTTAACTGTGATTACTGCCAGACTACAACCAGGGACCATCCATTGCCCAGCAGCCTTAAAATCATGTTAGCAGTACGTGGCCCTCAAGCAGATGAAGAACTGGGTGTAAATCCTATAGTGAACAAAAGCTTAATGATTTTAAGGACTACTGCTCCCTTTGCACTACACCAGTCTGATTAACGGGGATGACAAAATTAATAATATTTAGGATGTCCCTCTGGGAACTGTAGAAACAGCATTTGCAATTAAGGGCTCCTGCTTATACATCTTTTTCTAATCATTGGAATGAAACAAATCAATTGCTATATTAGAGCGTTATACGATTGCCCCTCATGGAAGGATCATGATGATCTCTGTGTTTCTAAAATTAATCTACATGGAAAAAAATCTTTTAGTTTCAGTACTTAATGGGGTTAGCAATGCCAGGGCTTGAGAATGCAAGCAGAGAGGAATGTAACAGGTTAATCAATTTAGTCACTCTTAGCGTCCTCCTCCTCCATCTCCTCCTCTTCATTGCCAGCTGAGGGTAGGGAACACAGTGTGAGTTGCAGGAATACACACACTCACACTTGTCAGTGCTCCCACATGTTCCTGGTGCTCAGTGTGGGCAGTAAACATGAGGACATTGCCACACAAGCACAAAAAAAGAGCGAGTGTCTTTTTTTATATGCCTTGTTAAATAATTCACAGCTCATAAAATGGTTGCATTCCAAATGTGGAACATTTTTTCCTTGTAGCATGTAGCAGCCTGTCAGTGCTATATTTTTATTTTCTTTAAAAGTTTAGGGACACATGCTGAACAATGAGCTGGCAACTGAGTTCAGTGATAGACATTTGTATTTGAACTAATAAATTAGCTTTTTTGAAAGGGGCTCACTAAAGAAGGAAGGGCATCTTAAAATAAATGTTCTTCCAAATCCTGAAATGCTGAGTTCCAGCAGTGTGAAGCGACAAGGTAAAGCATGCAAACACATTTGTCAAGAAATCATGTGTTTACAGTTATTTTCACAAATGCTATAATTTTATTAGCCACCGTATTGAAACAAAGATGACATTTTATTGCTTAACATAAATTGAACATGTTTATCAACTCTGCTTAGTAGTCTAGTATATATTGATTGGGAAGCCATTGCATCTGTAACCATTTCATGAAGCTATAAACAGAGTCCACAAACAGAACATCACACATTTAGAGCCTCCCAGAAATGCTTTGACAGCATCAACACTAGTAGTGCTTTTGTTACATACATATTTGCACATGCATATGCACATGCACAGTGTAGAATTTTATGATTCTTGTTAAGAATTAAAACTGTTCAAATAATTTGTTTCAGAGAAAACAAAAAAAGCATAGTATATAACATGTTGTCTGATTCATGAGTCAGAAGCTACCACTCTCAGTTGAGAAGACAGAATCTTGAAAGACAGCATGGTAACCGTTACATACGTGCATATGCAGTACTACAAAGAAACTTGAAGAACAGTTATTGAATCATAAGTATGTGTAATTGGAAGATGTCGCTTTATCACTGAACCAATCTGCTGTGCCCAGAGAGCTCATTAAAAATTTACTTCTATAAATGAAGTGTTACTCCAAACACCCCATCAGTGAGCAGTTGGGCACTTTATACCAAGGCAGGGATATTTTCAGACAAATCCTATAAAGTAGACCTAATTCTGTTATCACTAAAAGCATTTTGGCCAGCTGGTGACTGAGTTATTGGTTTAAATAAAAATATAACCTTGACATGCTACATCCCATATGCATTAGGATTAGTTATATCATTAGGGCAGAAATATTTGTCCAGTTCATAAGTTCCAAGGTAGCACATAAAGACCCAGATGGAATAAAATAATTACAAGTGAGATGGAAAAGAGAGATTTTGCCTCAAAACATCCCATATATATGGAAATTACAATTGCTTATTCCTTTACTTCTGCTCTTTAGGGTTGGTTGGCAGAGAGCAAGAGGCTTAGGAGCTATAATGCAAGCACAAAAGATCCTTTCTGTATGCCCACATAGTTCAAAAGGCTCATAAGAGTATGTTGTAGGTCTGTGCAGCAACTATAGCAATAGTTCAGATGAAGTCCAGAGAATTCTGGACGTTAATTGGACATCATATGGCCAACCAAATGGCACTGCACATTGCATCTGGCATTATTCAGGTGTATGTCAGCAGTAAAGCATATGGATGACATGGCTCACCAAAGATATGGCACATTAACCTCATAAAGCCTCAGAGGCTTTTGAAAACATGGAAAGTTATGGTGATTTTTTTCCCTTTGTCTTGCCAAGGAACTGTCTTCCTTTCTTTGTTGTGCAAAGAAGGCAAAGAACACAAAATCTAGACTCGTTCAAAAATTAAATTTTCCGTGTTTATCCACAGGCTAATTTTGTACCCTACAAAAATAAAGACAAACAAACAAAAACATCACTGGTTAGAAGCTGACTGTCCTACTATAGTAATCAATGAGAGTGAAAAAGATGAAAATCATTTGATTTGGATCAAAATCTGGCCAGAAAGTACTTGCCGTAGGAGTCACTCATGCAAGTAGTTTGGTGAATCTACTTGCGTGGGTGAGCACTAATCTTGTGAGTAAGGGGCTTATAAAGGGTAGCCTATAAACTATAACTGACAAACTGGCCTTGTAGAAATTATTTCTCACTTGATGACCTTCTTAAATTTAGAGGACTTTTCCCATTTCTTTCATAAAGTCACCTCCAATACTCTAATGAGTAAAGTATAACAAATGACATTTTGGTTGCCATAGGAACATATGTTTCTTATATACTGTCAGGCTGAATGCTTTCTTCCCCCGCCCCCCCGCACTTTGTTTTAGTAGGATAAAGGCCTTAGCTGTAATAAATGCAATTTCACTTTCCTTTATTACAATGAATAAATAAATTTAAGAAAAGGATATATGTTCTAATAATAGAACACATTCATACTTAATTACTGGGTGCCATTATTTTCCAGGCATAATGTTGCTGACAAACATAGTGGCTCCCTGCTCCACAGAGTAATTAATAGTGTTGTTTATTGTACTATAAGTTTTTTTCTTTTGTCAGACATAATTTGTTAAGTAAATTAGATACTGAAATGCATATGGGCTTAAAAGATAGTGAATAATAAAGTATTAGCAAGGATTTAATGATACTGAAATAGCTTGGGGGAAAAATAGTATTCTGATGCAAACAGTTGCCATGGTAATGACTTAAAACCTTCAATATTAAAAAAAAATCATAATTTCAGAGCCTGTAAATTTCTACCTACATTTTAAATGGAAAGTACTGGAAGAATATTCCTTGTGTAATGCAGACAAAATTCTTCTACCTTTCAAATCCTTAGAGGCTGCAGTTATCAATACGGTATATTCTGCTGTCATTCAAGATCTAGAGTTAAGATGATTTTGGTCAGTGATTAGTTACTGCGCAGTAGTGCTGGCACACAGTTTTGTAATGCTTACTGCACATTAGCCTAATAACACTGTAGAGTAGAATATTAACATGGTTTTTAACCTCTATACTTCTGCACAGTGTTATTAGGCTAATGTGAAGTAAGCATCTCATGTAGATGTGCCCACTAAATGCTTCCATACATGACATATGAATTCCAAAGAAGGCTGAAATCCATTCCAGCTGCATAAAACTAAGCTAACTAGGTGGAAATCTGGATGCATATTGGTGAAATTCAACCTCAAGTAGAGGTCTGAGCAAAGAGGCTGCAGTCCAACCACATAGCTCCAGCTCACATCACTCCTCTCAGTCCAGCATATGTTAGCTTTTTTAAGGTCATTGGTTCATTATAATTATGAATCCTGTGACTATAAATGTCCTGCTAGCTTTATGCATGCCTTTTTATGCAATATAAATTTATCTAATATTCCTAATTTATATTGATTCAAGGGGAGATCTGTTTCTGATTGTCACAGATCATTATAATTTTCTTGGTTGAAGTTCCCTTCAGATATTAAAGTTATTTAAGTTTTTAAATATAGATGTGGTGGTACTTACTACTGACAAAAGTTACCCCCCTACTTCCCTTATGGTTGTGTGTGGGGTGAAGAAGATTTGCATGAAAAACACTGGCTTCAAATAGATATACTCTGATCAGTTTATAACCCTTAATTAGCACCTCAACAGGATAGTATCTGTTGGAAGTATATTTCTTGGCTTTCTTGTGTTCATTAACTACTTTATGGAAGATAGTGACACGATATGATAAGATATGATCTAAGATGAATCTCTTGAATTACAAACCTCCATGTGGAGCCAGTTTTTAACAGGACTACTTAGTACACCATTATGACTAAACAGACCCAGACACCCTTTGGATTCCCAAATCACATCTTAATGTTTCCCATTCAAATGCTATAAATTGTATCCTTCCATTGTTATTGTCTTCTTTAGAATAAGCAGCCCCTTGGCAAATTTTCTTACTTTACACATTGTGCAGTGTATGCCCCATGATCACATATCCTTTCACTTGATAAGGACATTAAATGATTTGAAAACCCTCTCTGCCCCAAATATTACCTTGTGTTCTACTTCTATATCAAAGTTTGTTTGTTGTGACAGACAATATAGGTAAAGAAAAGAGAGTTGGTGAAAAGAGAGAAGGCCAGAGGGAAGCCAAGCCATACTGGCCAAGGATTCTCTGGCTGCTTTATGTCCCAAAGGCTATGAAGTTCTATCCAGTGTTCTTTCAGCTGGAGTCTGAAAACTCCACCTAATGGCTTTAAAAAAGTATACTGTTGTATCTCAATGCCTCAAGCTTCAACAATACAGAAACTCGACAGAGAAAGAGAATGCCTGTACTGCGCTGGATTACTCTGTGGCCTGTATAGGTAGGAATGTCAACAAACATGTAAGTTAATGTAGGGAAACCTTTAATTATTAAGTAGAAGAAAAGTAAAAATGATATGCCTACAATAATCAGGAGTGGTAAAGGTAAAAACGACCACCTAAAAAAACCTAAATTTATATTTTCCTTCTTCATTTTTCTTAAACTCTTAATATTTTAAAACATTATTAAGAAATAATCAGTCTCTTATGATCTATGCATATTTAATACAAAGCCAATCTGTCATCTTCATCCAAAAGAAGAGCTGGATAGGAAAGGCCACAATGAACCCAAACTGATTTTGAACAAGCTAGCTCAATGGCTCTTTAAAGAAATTCTGCTGCCTGGTACCGTACAGTTAAATCTACATGGAAATATCACAGTTGAAGAGTGAGGTGGAACTGAACCTAGTTAATGTCAAGGATCAGGTATGAGAACAAGGCAGTGAAGTTCTCTCACAGAAAGTTCTTTTTTCCAAATTCTTATTCTCAAAAGAGTAGAACTTTAGTGAAATCAACATTTTTATGTGTTCTTCAGTATTTTGTATCAAAATATCAGCATAACGTTATTCCCAGATTATTTTAATTACACCTGAACAAGAAACAAAAATTATAGTTAATTTCAACCCCCAAATTAACCTCAGGGTCAAATTTGGATGCACAAATTTGTATCTGATTATCAGGAACAGAACAAGAATTTAGAGGAGTTTGACCGGTGTCAGTCATCTCTACTTAAAACTGTTACTGATGGACTCACACAATGTCTTCTAGTGTGAGTTTATCTTCCTGTGTATATTACAGTAACATTCTTCAGATCAAAAATGGTCTTTGAACAATGTTAAATGGTTAAGGTATTAAATTGTCTCTAGTATTATATTGGATCATAGACTCATATTAAAATTGGGCTGGAAGAGACCTCAGGTCATTTAAACCAATCTCCTTCTCAAGGCAAGATCACCCCTGTCTAAACCAATACAGAGAGGTGCTTGCCCAACACTTCTAAAAAAACTGAAGGATGGAGATTCCACAAAATCTCCAGATAATTAATTCTAATTCTTAACTGTCCTCATCATTATAATCTTCTTTCTAATACTGGACATGTCCTTTGTTGCATGTTACTCCTTGTCCTGTCCCCAACAGCCACAGAGAATAATTTATCACCATTTTCTTTATAACCTGCCTTTCATTATCTGGAGACTGTTAGCAAATCCCCTCCCAGATTTCCCTTCTTCTGACTAAATAATCTCACTTCTTAAAACCTTTCCTTGCACATCATATTTTCTAAACCTCTAATAATTTTTTTCTTGTTCTCCTCCTTGATGCGTGAGGACTAAAATTGGACATAGGATTCTGGTAATGGACTTAGTAATTCTCTGTAGAGAGACAAGATCACTTTCCCACTTCTAATTTAATTAAATCCAAGAATCAGTTTACCTCTCTATGCTGACCTCCTAAGACCTCTTCTGAGTCACTGTTTCAAAAAAGGCTCCTATGTTTTGGATATTTTGTGCAATCTTTGTTCCCAGATGTATTAAATATATTTGCATTGAATAGTGACCATTTAACCTAGTAATTCAGATCACAGTGCAGCAACAATTTATCCTCCTCGTTATTTGAAACCCCACAAATCTTTGTGTCACCTGTAAACTTTTTTCATCAGTGTTGGTAAAAAACATCAAACATCATTAAATCAAAATTCACTTCATGGAGCATCCCATCAGAAATAGCTCTCTTCATTGATATCTCACTAATAACGACATTTTGAAATTTGCCAGTGAGCTCATTTTAATCAATTTAATGCATGCCCTGTTAATTCCATAGGATGCTAGGGTTTTTTTATAAAATCAAAACATTATGAACTTCTAAGAAAAAATTCCTGGAGGAATTCAAGTATGCTATATCAACATATTTGCCTTTGTCAACCAGGCTTCTAACCCTCTTGAAAAAAATTAATGTTTGTTTGACAAGACCCCCATGTCATGAAACCATGTTGGCTGGCATTAATTATAGTTTCAGCTTCCAATTCTGTATTGACAGGAGCCCAAATTAACCATTCCATCAGTTTTGGCACAATTAATGTCATGCTAACACCTATAGTTCCCCGAGTCATCCTTTAAACCCTTTTTTATTTACTGCATTTGTAATCATCCAGTCCTTTGGAATTTCCCTGCTGTTCCAAGACTTGTTAAAAACAAAATGTTATTAATGGAGTTCCTCACATAGTTCCTATAAGACCTTTGAGTACAAGTTCACTGATACCTAAAGATTCTCTCCCCCCAGGCTAGGTATTCTTTGGATTTTATAAATATTTGCATTAATGTCTCAAGAGAGAGAAATCACACTTAAAAATGGTGTTCTCCATTTATGACGTTTATCCTGAAGCTTTAGAATGTAGGCCAGAAAGGGGTACTTTTCCCTCCAACTGAAACATGTTAATTTTTTTGATGAGCTAACATGTGTCTGTATTAATATGCAAGCTCCATTTTGTTTCATGATTGCCATTCTAATTTTATGGCTATATTATCCCTTTATTTTTCCACTACAGCATCCACCTTGACCTCAAGCATCTAAGAGTTATCATCAAACTAATATGCTAAGCAAAAAAATGAGATTTTTTTTTTTTTTACAGTTATCTTAACTGCTGCCAAGATTGCTTCATTCTGAAAAGCACACTCTGTTACACACATACATTTTGTAACTTTACACAGATATGTTCCTTGGTCAGGTTTAGATCTTGGTTTTTCCAGTAGTGTGATTTACATCTCTGATATACTGATTCATTTGTGGTTACGTGAGCACTCATTTCTTGAAATGGTTATACAATATGGTACACAGAACCTCATCACCACTACTGATTAATCTGTTGTCTAAGTCCTTTTAAGGAACAGTAGTTTTAACTTAAATCTCTCTCTTTCTTAAAGTGTTTCATAAGGAGAGGTGTAAATGAGTAAATGAAGTTTCATACTTTTGTTTCTAGTGTCATATGTGAGTTTGTGACTATTACAGTCTAATCTTCCACCCAAAAACTAACTAAGGAATTAGATTATTAGGTTTATTTTAATTATAATATACAAATCAGGCAAATCACCTTAACTGAAAAGAAAAAAAATTAGAAATTTAGGTTGGAGATTACGAGGAATTTTCTGACTATGAGGGTGGTCAAGCATGAAGGCTACCCAGAAAAGTTGTGGACTCTCCATCCCTGCATATTTTCCAAGAGCAGGTTAGATAAACACTTGGTTGGGATGATTTATTCAGGGATAATCCTGCCTTAAGCAGGGAGCTAGACTAAATGACCTTGTGAGATCCCTTCCAGCTCTTATTTCCTATTAACTTAAGAAGGAAGGGAAGTGCTGTGCTAGAAAACTACCAGTTCTAATTTTGTTTGGTAACTTGAAACTTATCAAAAGTTAATGAAGTTTCAACATTGTAGAAAAGGAGAGGAAAGGGGAGAGGAGTGGACAAAAAGAGGGAGGAAATAAACCTCAAATCTGAATTTTTTAAAATACTGGAAACCAAAAATAGAATTTCAAAGATTTTATTTTCAAATTTTTCATGAAAATGGAAAAAAATCCACTCTAAATTCAAATTCTCTCTCAGAAAAAAAGAATACTTTTTTGACAACCCCAATTTTTCAAAGAGAAACAAAAATGACCAACTTGAATTACAGATCTACGAGAGACCATACAAAAAGTCCCTAGCTGATGCTCCCATGTCATGGTTTGCCCATCCCAGTGGAGAAGGACTGGAACGTTACCTGACTGAACAACTTCAAAAAAGTCCCTGGCTGCTGCTCCCATTGTGTGGACTGAAAGAGGAGTGCAACCATGCCACGTCACCCCCTGGGTATATCAGCTATAAAAGAGGTCTGCTGATTCTGCTCCACATGTGGAAAATCTCTCATAAGCAACCTTTAAAGATGGCCTAATACATTTTAAAAAACGGGCTCCTTTATCTTACAGTGGGAATGCTACTCATCCTTATAGGAATTCAAAAGAAAGAAGAATAGTTTAAGATCATGCAGTGTGTACAAAACCTGTCCCTGAATATTTTAAATCTAACTTAGAACTCTAAGCCATATTGAAATTGAACCAAATACACACAGTGCATTGTAATTGTGTTTAAACTCCATTGCAGGTGTGAGGGTTGGTACTGTGGTGGAGCAGTTGTTATCCGGAAGTTGTGGATTGTGTTTTCAATACCATTAGGATCACCTGGATCCTGTGGGTGTTTCAAGTACTTAATTCTGTGACTTTCAGGTAGAGTTCATGTGCCCTTAAGAACAACTCTCTCATTTTAAAGAGTATGGTATATCATAACGAATTTGAGTTTTAACACTATTTAAATTATGACATTATGTTGTTGTCATTGTTTATTTTTGATATCATTGTGCTCATCATTACTACTACTACCACTTCTTTAAAATTGTCTTTAACGCAAGTGCCTATGAAACTGAGATGGTTTAGGGTCAAGTTATCACTCTCTCACACACAGTATGTTCTGTTATTGATGTCTTCTGCTTCTGCAACCCCTCATTATGTTGATTCATTTATCAAGCAAAGGACAATTGTCAGTGTATTCTTTGCTGATAAACAGTGTTTAAATCAGACATGACTAGCATGGTTGTCTTTAAACATTAAAACCTGTTACATAATAAATTGCAGGTAAGATCAGTCAAATTATTTATTATGAAGAATATTCTGAATTCTAATTCCCTGTTTTTTATCAGTGGGTGTTTGCAAACATTTTTTTCATAAAGTTTATTATTTTTTAAATCTCTTGCTGTTCATTAATTTGGATGAGATTATTTACTCAAACTATGGCAAAAGCTACAGTATTAAATGATGCAGTAATATTGATTCGAGATGTATCTGGTTACCTCAGTGATATGGCCTTGTTTGGATACAGCATTAGAAGGTTTTAAATAGGATAACCATAGAAGGTGAATAGCAGGTAAATGAACTTCAGAAAGATTCTCAGGTGAAGTAACATTTAGGCCAGAAATCATAACCTGTAGAATCAGTGTGTGTATTCATCAATAAAAATAATGTGATGAAAGCAACTGGAGAATTACTGATCTCAGTACATGTATTCATGAAAACATTTATGAAAATATTTACTCAGTTTTTTGTTTCCTGTACATCCTCTTCTAACCATAAATAATACTGATTCAGTGAATGTAAAGTAGGAGTAGACCTCACAAAGCTCATAGAATTGACTCAGTACTGTTTCAGTTTACATTCTAGGGGCTAAAGGCTTATTTCAGCTTACCTAGAGGGCAGGGAAACAGGCCTTATGATGAGTGGCTAAGAGCTATGGGACTCTTCAGCCTGGAAAAGCACAGGCTCAGGCAGGACCTGGTGGCTACCTACAAGTATATAAAGGGTGTATATCAAGATCTGGGGGAACACCTGTTCACCACAGTGCCCCAAGGGATGACAAGGTCAAACGGTCACAAACTCCTCCAAGACAGTTTCAGGCTGGACATATAGAAGAACTGTCTGAGCCCCCAAGGCCTGGAACAGATTACCGCCAAGGGTGCTGCAAGCACCTACTCTGGACTCCTTTAGAGACATTTGGATGTTTATTTTGCTGGGATCCTTTGACCCCAGCTGACTTCCTGCCCCTGGGGAGGGGCCTGGACTTGATCTTCCAAGGTCCCTTCCAGCCTCAGTGTCTATGAAACCTTGTTGTGCTGGAAATTCAGTTATATATCACGTAAGGCCCATTGTTTCAAGAAGATTCTGGTAGTCTCTCAAGAAGTCTGGTATTCTCTGAACTGACATCACAGTTGCCATCTAAAACAGTGGTTGGCAGCCTTTTAAAGTTGTAGGCTGGATTAACCCAGTTTGGTCATTGCTGACACTTTTGCAAATGCTAACAATTGCTGCCAAAGCCTTTCACTGCTGAATGCTACCAAAGTCCTATGCCTGTGGGCCAGATCAAACAGTTATACCATAGGTTTCCAACCTCTATTCTAAAATGTAGTCATACAGCATAAATTGGAAATCCAATCCCAACACTCCAGAAAAGAAAACAATTGCTGAAGCTGAGGTTTTCCATGGGATGAGTAATGCAGATAATAATACACATAGCAATGCATAATAAGGTAGTGAGAGAGGTGCCTAAGCAATGTAAGAATACTGCAAATACAAAAATTAAAAGAGAATGAATTAATTTTTTGATATATTCATATTTTTTTGTTCAAATATTCAACCTATTTTGTCACTTGTTTTGAAAATATTTATGAAAACTCTCCTCCCCCACAACCTTTTGCTTCCTTTATTACCATTTAAACTAAGGTAAATATTTGTCTTCCACATTCATAAAACAAATAAGCACATTGACTAACATTTATTTTTTGTCCATAAACTTTTCATTTTGACCAAAAAGATGTGTATAAGAAAAAATGGGTCTGTATTTTTTACCAGCTCTAGTGATAAGGGTAATGGAATCTCATGCTTCAGCACATGGCCTGATTATCAGCATATGTCAAGAAGGGATTTTCCATTCACTTTGCTCTGTATACAGAATTACACAATTGCTTAGGTTCATTATAAATGTTCTCTGTTCTTTTCCTTCCCAATTATGAAGCATTAGGTATTGATCATCACTGGAAATCGGTTATGAAGCTCCATGGGTCAATTGTCAAATTTGATGTGGTAATCTTACGTTCCTATGAATTTTTTATATGATAGACTTGCCTTTTATGATTTATAGTGTTATTCAGTTTGATTGAGTTGTCTGACAATGTACATGTTGTGGGAAATATGGAGATATATTTTATGCCTTAGCAGACTGTACAATTCAGAACAAAAATATAAGACCTCAAAATTATTATCCATAGCTGTCCAGAGGCAGGGATAAACAAATGGGGTATGGGAGAGAAGCCAAGCTATTATACATTTAAGCAAAAGAAAGACAAATTGTTAATCTGTTGGATATGCTATGCATGGAACATGCTGTATATAAGATGTTGCAATATTTCCTCGCTGCAAAGGACGGTACTTCTTTTAGACTCAATAAAAAGATTGCTAGAGGCTATATCAGGTAGGTTAGGAGAATTATTTATATATAGTTATTCTACACCAATGATTTTCCATGCCTAAAGCCAGCCCTTCAAAGCAGTATTTTCTAGGCAGTGCTACAGGGCAAGTTTTAAAGTAGGACAAGTGTGGGAGATATGAATGTAGGATAAGGATATTTCACAAGTTTTATTGGTGTGTTTTCCTACTGTTATCTAAAAGTTCTGATTTTCCTGTGAAATTTAGATGGAAATGATAAGAGATTGAAATGAAGTACCCTAGCACTTATCTTGGAAGTGAATCACTTTGCTCCAATGAAACATATATATGCTGCTAGTAAAACAAAGGTTAATAAGTCTAAATTCTATTTTTTTGTTTTGTTTCTTTGTTTGTTTTGAAGAATTTTAAATCTAAAACTGAAGAATTGCTGTAAACTGCAAAAGGAAGTAAGAATCTGGCCTTCAGTTTTCTAGGGCAGACAAATATTTTTTAAAAGAAACATTCTGTTTCTAGAAGGAAGTTTATGTTCCTAAATCTCACTCAGACTCTGAGTGAAGTTGCACTTTACACTTGGGTCATACTAAAGGCACTTAAAACATAAGCATTAAAACATGTTAACCCATGGGCTAGGGACAGAAGTTACACATTAACTGGTTTAAGGGATCAGAAACTGGTTTAAACCTGTAACAGAACAGAAGTTCTGTGCACATTAATCCATTTGAAAATGGATGAAACTGGTTTAAGATAAACCTGGTAGAATGTAGTATCAGGCTTAATTGATTTGGGTCAAGCCAATTTATAAAACTTCTGTCCCCGACCCCTTCCTGCTTCAAGCTAAACTACAGTCCCCCAGTATCCCAGCATGCTTTGTAGCCCAGGGTTGAGCTGTGCTACCTGCCTCAGAGAGCAAAGCTGGCTCTGATCCCTAGGTGGAGCAGTGAGAGCTGGCTTCCAGGTGGGAAGGGGGTGCCAAGTCCTGCTGAGGATGCAGCCCAGTCTGGTGGGGGGTGGTACTTCCTCCCCCAGACAAACCCCAGTGGGGTCTGGGTCAGGGAGGAGGGTTAAACATTCCTTCCCCTGCTCAAACTTACTGCTGGCTGGAACTCTGGACTACAAATCCCAGAGGCACCTGGAAGCAGGAAGAGGAAGTGATGAGCAAACCTGCAGAGTCCTATTGCTGTAATTTTGGACTGCAAATCCCAAAGGCCTTAGGGGCAACAGGAAGAGGAAGCAGACATACAGCCCATGCTGGCTACATCCCAAAGAGCTGTGCTGTAGCTCCCCATGGCTTCTGGCCTGAGTCGCTACAGGCACGTGGCTGCATTTCCTAAAACAAAGGTAAATGTCTGCTCACTTCTGTTTCTGTTTAACCTCTGCATTTTAGATTAACTTGCAAAGTTTGAATCAGTTCAGCCTCAAGCTTTTTGAATATCTGTACTTAGCCATGCTAAGTGTCCTATGAGCATCTCAAAGTTCTGTCACTTCAGGCAAGTGTTAACTCTGGAACACACTACCTAAATCACATTAGGGTAACTTATGTTTTTTCCACAGACATAATATGAGCCATTCACAATCCTACAGCATCCCAGCTGCATCTCTTTCTCCCCTTCCCTTGCCTCCCCTCTCCCTCAAGCAGGAATAGAGCCCTGCTTGCCATGCCTCTAGTAGCACATCAGAACAGTGCAGGCAAGAAATGGTATTAACCCTTAACATGTGACTGCTCACAGTGGATGCATCTACACATTATGTGCTGTAATTATTTATGGCATATTCAGTTTAGTACCTTACTGGGTCGTAATTGGTGCTACTGTGCACTAGTGCACATGCTTTTTTGATGACACTAATGTGCAGTAGACTAATTGTACTGCACATTAGCACAGGTTTTTCCTGCCATGCTAATGTGCAGTAGAATTACTCTACTGTGTTTGAAGCATTTTGTGTAGATAGGCTGAATATACTGTAACTTTTAACTCTCTTTAATATTTCACAAATTTACTATGGTTTAAGCGTAGCATGTAACTTCACCCTTACTGGGTGCAACCATGAAAAAATAATTAAGCTTCAGTTTACATAGGTGTAAAATGAGTTTACCAGTAATATGTTGCAATCCAGAAATGAACATAAGTAACATTGAGCACATAAGTAGTTCCACTAAAATGGGACTACTTTTTTTTTAAAGTTCTTTATTTTAATTTTGCTTAATTATTGTGGGTCTTTGTGTGTGTGTGGCAGGGGAGGAGGCTGTTTTGATAGAGATACAGTGTGGAGGTTATAAAGATTCTGTCTGCTTCAGATAATGCGCATACGAATGATGCTGCAGGATGCTCTTGATTCAAATCTATCAGTCTGTTTTGTATTTGTGGTTGTCATTGTTGGCTGGTAGAAATAAAGTAAACTGATTAGACTCTCATCTTGCAGAAATCACCTTAATCCATATCCTTGATGTCCAAAAATATATTTTGTCAAGCAATTTAATCTACCTTGTCCAAACAGCATATTATCTCCTTCCACCCAAGGCCACTGTATGCTGTCAAAGATTTGTTTTATTTTACACTACAATATGGCACATCAATAAAATATAACACATCTGAAACTATTTATTTTTAGTTTTATACAAGGTGCCCTATAAGAAACAATTTGAGGGGGTAAAATAAGTTTTGCCTAAAAATCCAATTTATTCACTGGAAGGTACCATTAGCTGAAGCCACAAGTCAAGGCAGTTTTGTCTTCAACAAACACTCAAATCTGTTTTTAAGGAGATAGTTTGTTAGCTAAGTTTTTTGAAGTATCAGGAGTATATTATATAACCATGAACACCACCATTAAAAATCAGTCAACATCTTTAGGTATTGTTTCTCTAGTTTCTAAAAATTTCTATCTATTTAACCTTGTAGCTGAACCTACTCCCCTAAACAATCTATTAAGTCTCTGGCAATACAAAAATATAAAAGCCAGTTTGTTCCAGCAAAGGATTTATGCATTAGTGACTCTGACATTCTGTTATGGCCTTGATCTAATTATCTAACCTTCTTTGTGTTTCTCTTTCAGCTTAATAGGGATAAAAATATCTGGTGCCTTACCTTACATCATTTATTAGCTAGTGTTTGTAATTTATTAGCTATGTTTGTAAAAGCCATGGCTACAAAAATACTTTCCCACCAGTCTCATGGTTTTATTAGTGATCTATTATTGACCTCTTTCTCAGATCTGAAGAAGGGCACTTTGATCATGAAAGCTTCTCTAACATGTGTCTCAAGCATAGAGTTAGTCCAATAAAAGATATCATCATCAAGAAAACCCTTGCATTCCACATAGAATCATAGAAGTAGGGTCGGGAGGGACCTTGTAGATCTTCAAGTCCGACCCCCTGCCTGGGCAGGAAAAAAACTGGACTCAAATGAGTCCAGCCAGGTAGGCATCAAGCCTCTTCTTAAAGAGCCCCAGGGTAGGAGCCAGCACCACTTCCCTTGGAAATTGGTTCCAGCTCCTAGCCACCCTAACTTTGAAGTAGTTCTTGCGGATGTCTAATCTAAACCTACTCTCCAATAA
>NW_017728947.1:37519676-37528464 GCF_001723895.1 Crocodylus porosus
TTTATGTTAGCCCACTCCTGTAACCTATCCAGATCTTGCTGCAATCTTTCCCTCCCTAGTAGTGTGCTCACTTCACCCCAAATATTGGTATCGTCAGCGAATTTAAACAGGTTGCATTTCACCCCATTGTCCAAATCACTGATGAAGAAATTGTACAGCGCAGGCCCAAGGACCGAGCCCTGGGGGACTCCGCTGCCCACTTCCCCATCCACCATCACCCTCTGAGTACGACCCTTGAGCCAATCTGCAGTCCATCTGACTGTGTAGGCATCAATGCCACAGTCGCCTAGTTTTTTAATGAGGATGGGATGGGAGACAGTGTCAAAGGCCTTGCTGAAGTCTAGAAAGACTACGTCTACGGCGACACCTGCAGCCACGTGCACATGTAGCCACAGTGTCCAGGAAATAATAGCATTCCATATTTACTCATCCACGTAGGAAACTTGATTAGACTGTAGTTAAGGAAGAGTCCACAGAAGGAAATGGGAGAAGACTTTACCAGGGAATACAGGGACTTTCCCTACCCTGTCCAGGAATCTCTCCCTGCCACTTGCTGGGTTGATGAAGAGGTAAGCTGAGTGGCTTTATGCTTTCCTCTTCAATAATGTAAATACTTGCTCATGAGAGAAAAATCTCATTTTCTTTGATTAATAGTTCTCCTTATAGTTTTAATACAGAAACTATGTTTTTTATATTTTAGGTTCAGGGATGATTTTTTTTTTTCCCCAGGAAGGAACTTCTTGGGAGAAAATTGATAGAAATCTATTTTTTTTCTTTTCTGCCTTCTTCACGTCATCTATTATGTTAATAGGAATAGAATCTGAAATGTAGTATTTCATAGGTTATGGGAAACTATTTAATGACAACATGCATCTGGGAGAGAAGTTCAAAGGTGCAGTTTGCAAAACTAAAGCAAATGTGAGATTTTTGTTGGCACATCTTCTTCCCATATCCTGTCACCATGTTTAAATTTCATCCCCAAAATGGGCATGTAATCTTGCTTGATCTGTAGCCTTAGCAAGGTCCTCATTAGTACATGCTGCCCCCATATGTGGGCAGGCCAATATATGGCATATATTCTGAAAGTTTCCTCCAGTTTCACACATTGGCTAGGGACAGACATTCAAAAAGTCAGAGCCTGAATTGATTAAAACTTTACAGGTTAGTCTAATCTGGCTAGGCTGAATCAGTCTGTAACTACACAGACATCCCAGAAATGCAGGCACATGCCTGAAGTGGCTCAGGCTAGAAGCCGGGGTGGGGAGGACAGGGGACGGGGGCTAAAGCAGCCCTCCCTCCCTTCTGCAGTGCTGAGCTGAAGGGGTCATAGACAGGTCCCAGCAGAATGCTCTGATTATCACATCACACTTCTGAACCAGCCCACCTGGTAATTGATAACATAGTGTTTATCACCCCTAACTCAGTGATTATCATCTCATTAAGAAAAGAACAGACTGACTTTACCAGCTATCTGTTGATTCTGCCTTTCATAGATTTCATAGACATTAGGGCTGGAAGGGAGCTTGGAAGATCATTGAGTCCAGCCCCCCCCCCCCCCCCAAAGGGCAGGAAGTCACCTGGGGTCATAGGATCCCAGCAAGATAAGCATCCAATTTACTGTTAAAGGTGTTCACTGTAGGTGCTTGAACCACCTCCGATGGCAGGCTGTTACAGACCTTGGGGGCTCGGAGAGTAAAGAAATTCTTCTGTATGTCCAGCCTGAAACAGTCTTGTAGTAGTTTATGACCGTTTGAGCTCGTCATCCCTTGGGGTACTCTGGTGAACAAAAATTTCCCCAGATACTGGTGCTCACCCCTGATAAACCTATAGGTGGCCATCAGATCACTCCTGAGCCTGCACTTTTCCAGGGTAAAGAGCCCCATGGCTCCCAGCCTGTCATCATAAGGTCTGCTTTCTTGACCTCTGATCATGTGCGTGGCTCTTCTCTGGACTCTCTCAAGCTTCTCCACATCCTTTTTGAATTGTGGAGCCCAAAACTGGACACAATACTCCAGCTGCGGCCTCACCAAGGCCGAGTACAGAGGGAGAAGGACATCCTGGGATTTGCTTGAGAAGGATCTATGGATGCAAGCCAGCGTTTTGGTGACTTTACTAGCCACAACATCACATTGCAAGCTCTTGTTCATCTTGTGGTCAATGAAGACCCCCAAGTCTCTTTCTTCCATGGTGCTAGCCAGCGTAGCACTGCCGAGCCTATAAGGTTGCTGCAGGTTTTTTCCCCCAAGGTGGAAAACCTTGCATTTTTCAGTGTTGAACACCATCAGGTTCCATCCGCACATTTCATGAAGCATCAGGTTCTCATCCACCCATTTGCTGAGACTGTCTAGGTCAGCCTGGATCACCTGCCTGTCTTCTGGCGTGTATGCTTTGCCCCAAAGTTTGGTGTCATTGGTGAACTTGGCCAGTCTGGTCCTGATTCCAATGTCCACAAGATTAATGAAGATGTTGAACAATATGGGTCCAAGGACAGAGCCCTGGGGGACCCCACTGGTCACAGGACACCATGATGAATAACTTCCATCAACTACTACCTTCTGGGTCCAACCACAGAGACAATTTCCCAGCCAGCAGATCATGGTAGACCCAAGGCCACAACTGGCCAGTTTCACCAAGAGGTGATCATGGGATACCAGATCAAAGAATTTTTTGAAGTCAAGGTATATGACATCAATCTCTTCTCCCTTGTCCAAGTGATAGGTCACCTGCTCATAGAAGGAAATGAGATTGGTCAAGCAAGACCTACCCACAACAAACCCATACTGGCTATCCCTAAGGATGTTGGCATTGGCCAGTCCATTAAGGTTGGCCTCTTTAATAAACTTTTCTAAGATCTTCCCTGGGATAGAAGTCAGGCTGATGGGCCTATAGTTAGCTGGATCCACTTTCCTCCCTTTCTTGAAGATGGGCACCACATTGGCCTTCTTCCAGTCTTTGGGTACTACATCAGAGCACCAGAAGTTTTCAAGATCTGTGCCAGGGGCTGGGATGCTCGTTAGCTCCTTGAGTACCCTGAGGTGTAGATTGTCAGGGCCGGCTGACTTGAAGGTATCCAGCTTCTCAAGATGTTCCTTCATGAGATCAGCAATAATGGAGGACAGGGGATCTCCCTTACCCAGACCTCTCTGTCCCGTAGCAGGCATGGGCATCCCATGGGACAGATGAAAGACCAATGCAAAGTACCCATTTAATAGGTTGGCTTTTTCCTGGGCGTTAGATGTCAGTTGCCCTATCTTGTTCAGCATGGGTCTAATGTTGCCCTTGCTTTTCCTTTGGCTCCCTACATATCTGAAAAAGGACTGTTTTTTGTCCTTGATGCTTGAAGCTAGTTGGAGTTCAGTTGCAGCCTTGGCTTTCCTGGTTTGCTCCCTGCAGGACCAGACCACTCCAGAATAATCCTCCTTGGAGGTGAATTGCATGCTCCATCCTTTGTAGGTCTTTCTTTTTAGCCTCAGGAGGTCTGCTAGGTTCCTGGAGAGCCGGGGGGTGGGCGGGTGCCGTGCTTTCTTGCTGCCTTTCTTCCAATATGGAATAGACTTAGCTTGTGTATTGAGGATCGCTCCCTTGAGGAGCAACCACTCTTCTTGAACTCCCCTCTCCCTGGGATCATGGTCCCTTAGGACCTGACTGACAAACCTCCTGAGCTTGTCAATGTTGGCTTTCCTGAAGTCAAGAACTTCCGTGTTGCTGACTCACTTGTCAGCTTTACAGTGGATGGTGAAGGTGATCAGCTCATGGTTGCTGTCACCCAGCTTCCCATCGATCACTAGGTCACCGATTAGGTCATCCCCAGCAGCCAGTACCAGGTCGAGCAGTGCTTTGTCTCTTTGTCCCATCTCCCACAGCACAGACTGACTGTAGCAAGCATGTGGTCTGCTAGCTAATGCTGAGAGGTGCCTGTGTAAGCAGAGAATGGGGAGGGGAGGTAGGTGGGGAAATCAGGCAGATGCTTGCAGTCTCTGCCAAGCTGCAGCCAGGGAGCAGAGGGGAGTGGCCAGCCCTGCTGTGGAACAGAGAGCCCTGCCCAGCCTGGAGAGTATGTCGGGATGCTGGCTGAGTCTGATTCAACTTAAACCAGCAAGAGGTCTGGGATAGACATTGCATAAACTGGTTTGACCCAAATCAATGAAGTCTGATACTACATTCGACCAGGTTTATCTCACACCGGTTTCAGGTATTTTCAAACTAGTTTATGTGCACTGAACATCTGTTCTGTTACAAGTTTAAACCAGTTTCTGATTACTTAAATTGGTTTATATCTAATGTCTGTCTCTAGCCATTGTGTTTGCATCATTGGAGTATCCCTACAGTTACATGTTAACTTTGGTCTTACTGACCACATTCCAAGGCGATTCAAGATTCTCTGTGTTGGCCAGTCAGTCTCTGCACCTGCAGTGAAATGTTCAGCTGTTTTGGTATTCATTCTGATTCCCTCCTGGTCATGATTGCTACATTTATATTCATGTAGCTGTTGGTGTTTCATTCAGTGGGTGAGTTGTAGAGAAAATAATTTTCTATGATTTTAATCTACTGTGAGCAGCAGTGTGGCCATGTAGTGGGTGTGTCTTGTCTTTGATCTTTTAGGTGTATTCTATTTTATTTGTCACTGCTGTTCTGATGTCTGGTGGGGCAATTCTGGCAACTAGGTGGAGTCTATTGACGTTCATTGGCTTAAGGCACCCATGATACACCTACAAATTTTGTGGCACACATTGTTTAGCTTTTTTCCATGTGGCTTTTTCAAACTGGGCATGAGTATTAAACTGCCAAATATCAACGTTCAAGTGCAGTAGTTTGTAATGTTTTTGGATTGGCCCCTGTAACAGGGAGCCAGGGACTCCTGTTACTTTAAAAGAAGAAAAGCAGCAGGGTAAAACCTGCAATTTGACATAAGCAGCTGATCGAGGTCCAGCTGCCAAGTAAGTAGCTGAAAAAACATAAAGACAGAAGCCCCAAAATTATAACTGACTACTCAGGAGCAATCCGTTCTGCAATAAGCAGAGCCCATAGAAGTAGTCAAAAGGGAGCATACAGAGCTGCTAGGTAAGCAGCAGCAGGTAAGGGATGGCTGCCCATTAAGCCAGGGAGACCAACCTGAAACTGGTCGGGGGGCATCTGACTGGAAAGATGTATAAACACTGGTTCTGGTGTCAGAAAAAGCACTTTGGTCCAGAGCTCTGCAAAGGAAGGAGTTTCTGGAAACACAGGCTGCTGAAAGAGAGGCTGCAGACCCAAACAGGTGATCTGGAGGCTGGGGGAGAGGCAGCCAATAGGGAAAAGTTTTTCAGCAATACAAGCCCTGAAGCAGGGTCTGAGTTTTAGTTTGAAGCAGTTTATTTGTGTTAACATTTTGTTTTGACTACAGACTTGGCTTGTAGCTGATGGGGTGGTTTGCAGGCCACAGGTGCTGCCTGAGGGGCAGTCAATACCTTGAGATTTGCCAGCTGAGGGCACAGGGAGCTGTGTGGGTGGAAAACCATCAATTTAGAGGCAGCATATTTGCCAGAGTCAAGGCCTTGGGGAAGTGAAGGAAGGGTCAGAGGCCAATATAGGATAGAAGAAAGGCCAAGTATAGGAAACCTGAGAAACATTGGTGTGGCTATGGGGAGAGCTGGAGGCCAGAGTTATAACTCCTGAGGCATAGTTAAGGCAAAAAGGTAATATTTAGTGTCTGTAGGACCACAATTGGTGTTGATAAGGTAGAGAAGTCCTGAAGTTTGTTTTAAAGGGGAAGCACACCGTGGAGAACCAGAAAGCCAGTGATAGGGAGAATTCTTGAGCCTGGTGTTTAGGGAAGAGAAGCCCTGAGGATGGGACCAAGGGGGAAGGTACCTAAGGAGGTACTCTGGCCCCTGGAGGGGGGGGCATGTCCAGGTCCCAGCAGGATGCTCTGATTAGGGAGGGGGTGTAAACTCCCACACTGCCTGCAGTCCCAGAATTTCCCCTGCTGGCTCAAGGGGTGGGAGTGTTGCGAAACCCCAGCCCTGGGCTAGCACTCTGAGACAAAAGATTGGGGGAAGGGTGCAGTACCTGTATCTGTTAATGATACTGAGCTTTTCAATCTCCCTCTCCCTGTTTCATAGGATCTGAAAACTCCCTGACAGCTGATGGAGTCAGCAGGGGGCTGATAATGTAGCATTTATTAGCCCATCAACAAAACAAAATCCTCTCATTAATTCAAGATCTTCTTAAACAGCTTTTTCCAAAGAAGGAACAGAGAGCTATTACTAGCTGACCTGTTGATTAACTCCAAAAAGCCCTAAGCAGACACTGTTTTGTATGCCTGTCCCAGTTAAATTGGACACACACACACACACACACACACACACACACACACACATGCACCCCCTCTCCCCCCCATCATTAGCTAACATACCATGTGCCTAGAGTCTATGGCGCTGGAGCCCATTCTGTGGGAGGTGGGAGGAAGGGAAGAGTCCCTGCTTCAGCAATAAGCAGTGTGGGGGGGGAGGGCAGGGGGGTAGGAGGAAGCCAGGCAGACCCTGCTGTGCCTGCATTCTCCACTGGAGCTCCAGCTAGGGAGCACAGGGGTGGGACCAGCCCTGTTCTCTGGGGCAGACTGTACAGCCCAGCCCAGCCCAGCCCAGCCCAGCCCAGTGCAACAAAGCATCTGGGTTGCTGAGGGACTACGGTTTAACTTAAACCGGGAAGGGATCTGGGACAAACATTGCTTAAACTGGTTTGACCCAAATCAGTTCAATCTGATGCTACATTCAACCAGGTTTATCTTAAACCATTGTCAGACATTTTGAAACTGGTTTATGTGCACTGAACATATGTTCTATTACAGTTTTAAACCAGTTTCTGATCCCTTAAATCAGTTAATGTGTAATGTCTGTCCCTAGCTATTAACATCAGGGTATGGTAAGTGAGAAACGGGAGGATATAGGACTGGAAAGCAGAGCAGGCAAGTCTGACCAGCAGGGGGCATCAGTTACTGTAGCTGGACCCACCCAAGCTGATCATGGTCCCCCATTAAGAGTTGATGAGCTTCTTTAATATTTTGTTCCAAAAACTAACTTTCTAGTTTGTTTTTTCTGTGTGAGCTTTATTGAATGCATGCAGTCTAGTGTTACTCCCAAGTAGATAGGATTCAAACAGTTGCAAGGGCTATTATATTCCAGGTTAGGTCAAGTCTCTTACTGATATCTAGGTTCTGACGGTGGAAGAGACTAATCTGTTGTATTTGGACTGCCACATAGCTGATTTTTAAAATATAATATTCTTACAAGTCAGCAGTGATGTCAGCATGGCCTTGACCTGGGTGAAGTTCTGATCTTGGTTGTTGGTACACAAATCATCTGCATAAATAAAACTTCTCATGCCTGGGTGAATTGGTTGATCATTTGTATAGATGGTTAAGTATTATCTTGAAGTAGGCCATTCCTTTGGTTTGCCATTGTCTCTGCTTCTTGCATAATTCAACGTAGGAGGGGGGAAGTAAAGGCACTTTTTCATTAACCATAATATTGGAAACACATAGGTAATGTAAACTTGCACAGTCCACTTAGTGCAGGAATACAGCTATGAAGAAACAAAACCCGAACAATCAGCAGAATAGTTCAAAGAATATGGAATTATGTGCCCATAGCTACATATATCATAGTGGGGCAAGTGAAAAACTGCAGAAATATTGGACAACAGTGTGACCTTAAATCACTTGTTGCTTAGAATCTATATATGCCCTGTTGCAAAAACTGACAGAAGTGAAACTTCAGAATACCTTCTGAAATAGTAGGATAATGGTCCTGGATTGCAAACGAAATTAGTTAAGGGTGTTTTCAATGTGATTGTTTGGAGCAGGGTGGCATAGCATAGTGATCCTTTCCATTTCTATGCAAGACAATAATAGAGCACCCTGACTCACATCTCTCCTAGAGAGTTTGAGTCATGTAATTAGTGTGGAAAGTGCTCAACTTTTCAATTCTCTTTTCACTTTACCACTTTTCTCTGCTGTCTGTCTATGTCTTTCTATCTGTAACCTGGTAACAATGTTGCATGTCTAAAACAGAAGTCCAGATGACAGGAACAAAACTGATTTCAAAAGGGGTTGGGAGGGAACCTGCTCCATGGGCTCTTTAAATCTTTCATAATTATCCAAAGACCCCATTCCCCACAATAACATCCGAAGGGGTGAAAAAAAATCAAATCAGGTTTTTGTTTTGTTTTGTTTTTGTTTTTTTACAGTGAGAGGTTATTGAGGTGGAAAAAGCTATTAGGACCTAAACAGGGATGTCTGAGGACTTCTACTTATTCAGTAGGGCCTTGACTGTATCTGATTCATATTCTAGTGGATTGGCCTTTTGTGCCCTGCTGAAAAGCCATAAAGGCAGTGACAGCAAGAATGACTGAATCACAAGTGCGCCCTTTTCTCATTTTCATCCTTGCTCTCCTCTGTGTCTGACTTTATTAGAAAGTCAAATGCAGTGGCTGCAGGTTTTTTTAAAGCCTTTCTTCTCTGTTTCATGCTGTACACCCTGCTCACTGGATTCCCACTGACAGTCTAACTGCTTCCTGATGGACCACATGGTTATCTGAATTTACTTTTCTCTCTCTGCTTTATACTGCTTTGCATATTATGCAGATTTTAAGCTCAGGATACAACTTTCTTTCCAATGTTTTCACTTGTAAGAGTCTAAATTAAATTCAAATATAGTATGGGAAATATATATATGATGGTTTCTGATACATATATTAGTGATGGTTTGTGGTAATATATTTTCCCATACCTTCATATACATATATATTT
>NW_017728947.1:37528564-37543270 GCF_001723895.1 Crocodylus porosus
TATAGACTCTGTGTGTGTGTGTGTGTGTGTGTGTGTGTGTGTGTGTGTGTAACGTTTTGTGATGCAGTTATGCCAAGAGACTTTGTCAGGGTTGCCTACCCCTCCCTCCCAGACAAGGGAGGTCCATAAGGTAAGGGACAGTACTTAACTTTAAAAGCTTTACTAGACGATGCAGAATACAAAGAAGAATAGACAGAGTCAAATGCCCTTCCCTAACTTCCATGTAAATAAGCAGGAGATTTAAATCCACCTTTCTTGGCCCCTCAATTTTTTCTTTATAATAGTAACAGTGGTTAATGAGGAATTTGAAGGGGAATAGGTTGGGGGGGGTTCATACTGGTGTGGAGAGACACTTATATGAATAATATATAATATAAGAAAGTATATAGGTATTATGGTAAAACAGAAAATAAATGCTGAAAAATCTTTAAAATGCTTTCAATGTTCCATGCTGACAAAAAAAGGCCTGCCCATGCTGATCGTGAATATATTAGAACGGGTTTGTGTAATGGGAAATGTTTAAACAGTAGATAAAAAGCAGATAAACTGAATGCTATGATATTTACGATACAGTGGTCTTTCAGTGGTCTCGTCTGCTCTGCATGGACATTAAGGAGTGTATGGTGATTTTACTATCAGCTGGGTTTGTTCCTGTGTCCTTGACCAAAATTTGTCTTTCCTTCTCCTGTTGTGCAATGTGGTGTTTTTCATTGGTCTGCCTGTGTGCCAACCTCCACCCCTTGAAGGCATTTCAGTATGTGTATATAGCTGTGTGTATGTAGCTGTAACATTTTTGGAGGCCTTTCAGAATGAAAAGTGATATAGAAATGACAAATGGAAAAATATCATAATTATAGATGGTCTCAAACAAAAAACTTGGACTGAGATTCCTAACTCCCACGACTAAGGCTGTTAAAATCCAGTGTTCAGGCTTAGCTTACTATAGAGAGAAGTCCTATCAATCATATTCATATGCAAATTAAAACTTTCCCAAATTTCAGAAATGCTTAGTATGCACCTATCACCACTACATAAAGTTCAGCTTTAACTCTTCTTTAAAATGAAGTAAACTACAGTAAAAGGACTGAAGACAATGAAACCCCACACAAGAATGCTGAACAATGAAATGAAGAGAAGCCCTGAACAAAGGCTGTATTTATCTCAACAAGAAATGAATACTGGACTGGGGGAAGCACACTTTGTGCTCTTTTAGTCCTTAAAAGAATATTCAAAAAATGAAGATTGATTGGTGGATTTCTGCCTCTATTGATACTACTTGGAGGACAGTCTAATAATAGGAGACCCTTCTACATCAGAAACTTCAGCAAAATGCTAAGCACAAATAGTGAAGTAAAGATGACCCTCAGAGCTTATTAAAACTAATAAATACTCAGGTTTCCCTGTACCTAGGATCAAGACCCAAGACATTAAAACAAATGGGCAGATATGGTCTTATTCTCTGTGATCCTTACACTGTTTTGTTGTGCAAAGGAGGATTTCAGGCCCTCTGGAAAAATCTCTTAGCATATAGTAACATGAGACCAAACTATGGAGTCAATGGGAACTAGCTGTAGCTAGTTGGATGGCAGAGTTTGGGTCCCGAATATATATGTGGCATGAAAATGAAGTCCTTTTGTGCTTTACAAGTTGTGCAACCTCAATGTAGTTAATGGATGAGCTGCAATGCCGTAGCAAGGGGGAGGGGTGCCAGCGAGTGGGGTAACCACCCCAGGCACCAAAGTGAAAGGGAGCCAACAGGTGCTGCCCAGCTGGGGTGGGACAAGGGATGGAGCTGTTTGGGGGGGCCACAGGGATGTGAGGCGGGCAGCTCCTGCCACTGCATGCACTCCTAGGCAAGCATGGGGTGGGGGAGCATGTGCCCCCAGATCTGTGTGGAGGGTGAGGGCGGGCTTCCGCTATGGTCTTTGGCCTAGGCGCCAAACTTTGTTGCTGTGGCACTGATGAGCTGTACCTCAGAACAATTGAAAATGAGCATGTTTGTTTGTTTGCTTGTGCATATATTTGCTGTGTTGGTAGCCCTGCGTCCAAAGAAATCTGTGGGTACATAATTTCAATTCCCTCTGTCGGAAACCATTTGCAATCAAAAGGAAACAGCAGATTATAAGGGGAGTTGCTCTTTGGCATGTGCATGCGTTTAGCTGAACAGTCTTTCAGTCACAATGAGATTCTCCAGATGATTTCTTTTACCATCAGAAGCAAGCTGGGTTTGACAGAGCCAGCAGAAGAGACACAATTGTCAAATGTTAAGTTCTCAGAGTAAAGGCAGCTTTCAAAACACACCGCAACAAAATCCCAGTGTTGCTGTTACCGTGGAGACAGCAAAAGCAAGAGTGGGGGGTGGATTAGGAAAGGAAGGTGGGAGAATTTGGAAAGAGGCACTTTTAAGGCCTATTTTTTTTCATGCAGAATAGCTGCTTTGCTCTATTTTACCCTATATAACTACAATTTCTCTTCATCAAAATGGGAACCGGTAAAGGTTTAAACAATAGCTCTATACAAAAGGTCAGGCGTTTTGACTAGGTTGTCTGTATTTTTCTCTTGATAGGATTCTGCGCGGGCTTTTCTGAGGATTTTCTTTCAGAAGCACCGGAAAAAAAACCATGGTGAGTCAAAAAACATGTTGATTGCAATTTAATTAGATATTAGTATCTTCCAGAAGTGACCTCTCTGCCCTAGCACTATGTTTTGTAACAAAATATAATCACTTTTTTTAGCATTTGTAAACTCTCATAGAAATGACAGACCCTTCAAAAGTTGTTCAACTAAAAAAGGCAGCAAAGAGCTGCTTTATATATAATATACTCACAAAGTTATCAACACATGAAAACAGGACTTGAACATCATCTATCGATGGCCCTTTCACAAAAAAACCCCAAATCCACTTTATTATTTTCAAATGTTGTCTTTGTTTTTAAGAGTGAGGGGGCTTTATCAATATTTGAATGCCTGGCTTAGCATCACTTTGTGAAAGGCATAAAGCTTGAGGGAGCAGAGCCCATATTTCTCTCCCCATGCAGCTTTCTTCATGTTCTGCAGATTAAAAGCTGAGGTTCCCACACCTCTGTCATCCCCCCTCAGTCCTGCAGCAGTCTGTTCTGTCAGGCTTAGGCTCCATCACAAACATATGCCTTTGATAATGCATCCTATTCTTGTAACTCTTTCAGTTCTTGCAGTGACAGCCTCTTCTCCCCGTAATTGCACTGGTTCTCAGTCACGGCCCGCAGCAACTTCTATAGCTCTGGTGCTGATCTTCCTTCTTCATAAAAAATTGCAATCATGGTTTTAAACTTGTGAGTCAAGTCAGGATTAGCGTTCAAGCCTCCAAAAGAGAAACATGGTTCCTTTCTATTTTGTATCTTAATTTCCCTGTTTTCTTGTTGTTAATCAATTTACATCTATGTTAGGGAAATATATAGAGAGGATGTATATTTACTAATGTATTAATATTAATCTATTCAAAGCAGAGCTGGCAGCACTCTTTGTATTTAAGGTTTCCTGTTGCTTTCCATTATACGAGACCTATTTTCATTTGTTAGTAACTTTGAGAGAATTTAAATATTTGGGCTGAAAATTTTCTTGCCAAGTGACTGCTTGAGGCTAAATTCTTTTGCAAGTTTCATCTTAAAGAGTTCATCTGCTTCTGAATGTGAAAATGAGAGAAAATAAGGGCTTTATTTCCCCCTTGTTAAAAAAAAGAAAAAGAAAAACCATAACACATTATTGAGACGTACTACTGTCTCCAAAGGAACTGAAATATAGGAAATACAAAAGAAAATCGTCTTTTACCAGCATGGATATTTTTACAAATTTGGTACACATGTAAGTAGTACTGGGGTAAATGCTTTTAGCAAAAAGTCAACTCACTAATAAACTGTGGTTTTATAGGGGTTACTTGTATTCATTTGTGAACAGAATAAGCTACAGAAATGAAGGGGAGGTGAAATTCAGAAAAGCAAAAACATCTCAATGCTTTCTAAGTGAAACATTTCAACATTATCTTCAAGAGGAGACTAGACAGTCACCTTGCTGGGGTCATGTAATCCCCAGTTATCTTTCCTGCTTGGTGCAGGGGCTGGACCTGATAATCTTCAAGGTCCCTTCTGGCTTTACACTCTATGAATCTATGAATATTTTGTTTCAAAATATGGTTGTTTTATAATCAACCTGTATGTGAAAAAGACAAAAAAATGGATGACTACTTCTGAAATGAAACAATAGGTTTTAGGGTGATCTAACATTAGACTCCCCCACACACTCGTTTTTTCAGTTTGGGCACCAGACAAAAAAACAAACATTACAGATCCAGTTGTAAGTTTCTAAAAAAAATTGCACATGCTCAGCAGTGAGTTGGTAGGGCTGGGTGTCCAAATTCTCTGAAGATTCCACCTATAGTAAGCAGTCTCATGTCTCCTTCCAGCTGTTTCTTAGCAACAAGACTGTTCATATATTACCCTTCCTGTTCCAGGATAAGGTCATGGAGTCTAAACCTGAGGCAGGAGTTAAAACAGTAGGAGAGTTTGAAGAATGTTTGAAAAGTTAGAGGAGAACATGAGATGGCAGGAAGCAGTAGGATGACAAGGACAGAAGCAGGAATTAGAGTGTGGGTCAAAATAAAGGGCTATAAACTGTAAGAATTTATAACCAATAGCATATGGTCTCCTTAGGAATCAAAAATTGAAATGAAGGGTCAGATTCTACTCCTCCTGTTAGGTGCTTAAGTGTGTTTCTATTCTATCCTTCTTGAATTCCTGAAAAATGATTAATTTAAAATGTGGGTGGGTCTCTGTCCTCCCTCCTTTTATTTATCTATCTATTTATTTATTTATTTGCAACTCAATCTTAAGAGTAAGGTGGAAATGTATTACAAAGTTGCCTGGACCTGGTGGAATAAAAATGCCCTTAGGTGCCTGTCTACTTAGATGTCTAATAGGTGGAATGGAATCTGGCTCAAAGAGTGTTATGCCAGTTGCTCAGATCATGAGCAAGACCTTATGAGGGAGGATAAAGCAAGATGCTGCATTTATTGATTAAGCGCTTAATACACACACACACGCATACACACACACACATTCATACCCCAATTTCTGTTCTGCGCTGGTACACATTACCAGTCTTATCAGTTCTTGGATCAACCTAGTGGGCAGCCAAGTTGATCATGAGTAGGGAGCCAGGCTCCTGCCAGTCCATCTTCTCAGAGGAACCGATGCTCCAGGATGACATGCAGAACAAGACCCAAAATCAATATGTCTCGCCCCATCTTTTATAGCTTTGTCAATTTGCCCAGTCCTCTGGGGTTTTGCTACGTTATCACTGTGTTCTTCCTTGAAGGGTGATTGCTGCTGTTCTCTCACTGTTCTGGGTGGATTCTTCTTGATTTGGTCTTTTATCTGTCTGCATTCTTCAGCATAAAAAGGTCAAACGCTTATGTCAAGCTACAGAAAAATACAAAATGGAGTTTAAGGCAATGTAAAACTCAAGAAAATACATAAAATTAAAAGCAACAAGCAAGAAGTCTATGTGTATAAGCAGAGTCCTGACCACCTGCATTCCTCTGCTGTCAGTAAATAGATATGGACCCTCCTCCCATACACCACTTCTAGTGTTTGGTGCAATTTATTGCTGTCAGTTGTTGTATAGCTCAAGTGGTAGATGGCCATGCTGAGGATCTACAGGTCTGAAATCTGGTAATGATCTAAGTCAGTGCTTCTCCAAGTGGTGGTCTGGTGCTGGTCTGCGAGCCACTGGTCGGCGGTCTGCAGCGAGTTGCCAGGAAAGAAAGAAATATATTTTCAGAAGCATAATATTGATATGTCATAGCACCACAGTTCATAAATCCCAACACTCCAGGTGACATCACGTCGTGCGAGGTGAGGAAAGAGAAAGAAACAGCGGGTTGCGCATTTGTGTAGCAGTGTTGTACGCAGTTGCTGCCACCAGCTGAACCGGGCACCAGTCCCTGGCCCACTGGAAAAAAAAATTGCCCGTCTGCCACATCAGATAGTTTGAGAAACACTGATCTAAGTCATTCCATGTGACAAATTTTACTTTTCCAGTTTCTTTAAATTAGGATATTTAACTAAAAACATGTTAAATGCTTTCAAAATTAAGAGATGTTAGAATTAAATTTTTGGTGCAATTTTTAATTCATCCTTGTGTTCATTTGTGTTGTATTTAAGTTATTACATTATGATAAACAACTTTTTTTTCCCTTAATTCAATAAAACCTTACTTCTGGCTTTTCCTGACTTTGGAACTTAGACATTCATAGTTTCTTGGATGTGTATAACTATGTGTTAACTAGTTAGATGAATGATAGTATATATCTTTGTAGGGGAGTGAATCTTTAGCCGCAGTATGTACCGCCTCCCCATCTTAGGACCGCCCACTGGAGGCAGAAGGAGTGACTCACTGCTGGGTGGGTGTTCATACGTGCCTGTCTCGCCTGCCATGACTTTGATGATGACTCTGATAGGTTCAGTTGGTCCAGCGCGTACAGTCCAGAAATGAGACTCCTTCACTCCAGGGTCCCAGGTTGATGAGGGCTCCTCCACCCCTACACCCTCGCCCGATACACTGGGAGCGACCATCCAACTGGATCGGTCATTAGTTTGTGATGTTCCAAAAAGGAAAACAAGGTGCAGCCAATGAAAAAAAACCCATGGCCGAGGGCACCTGGGGTGTGCCGCCAGCTTCGATTCTCAACAGCTGACCCCGGTGCTCCCCCGTCTGCCGAAGGGGGGAGAGTCCCCCTTTTGACTCCAGGATGGGCTGCTCCGCCCGTATCACCTGAAGGGAAAAGAAGAAAAAAAACCAAACACAGATACCGGCGACTCCTGCGTCCCAGCATCCACTCCATTGCTGTCCCCTACGTCTCCGGCCCGTACAGGGTCCTGGCCGCTCCCCGCAGCCTTTAGCCTTCTTCGTCCTTGTTGGGCCTGATGCCCTGGGTCTCAAGCCCCGCTGTGGTGCTCCACTTACCCCAAAAGGTCCGGCCGCACCTTCAAGCAGCTCGGATCCGCCGGAGAGCACTCCCGCCGGCGCCAACTCCTCTGCCTGATCCTTCCGGATCCGCCGCCTCCTGGGCCGGTTCCGGTGCCCTTTTTATCCTGCTCCTGCTCCCTCCTGCTGTGTCCCTGCAAAGGGTAGGTTCCCACCGTGCTTTTTGAGCCCGGGCACATGGGGGATTCTCGGGGGTATCTAGGTGGGGTTGCTCAAGGCCCACCGCCTTCTCTTCTCCCTTACAATCATAAATGCTGGGTTTTCATTATTTTAATTATTTAACTGAGCCTATTTTCCTTTATTTAGAAAACTGACTGTTTAACCTGACTCGTATGGGCAGACATAACCTTGAATTATTTAAAAAGGGGAAAGGGGTCCGCCACTTTGTTTGTCTTTCTGATTTAAGTGTTATATGTGTCCACTCCCATTCTGGTATAAAGGTACATACAAGCAATTCCATTGGTTCATAGCACTTTAACTGTTGAAAAAATGGTCGATACAGTGGAAATCTCCACCACGTTGGACAAAGCTGATCATCTCATTTCAATCTGGGATAAGAGAGGCAGAAGATATGATAACAAGCATTATGGTCAGCCTTCTTTGATGTAAAAAAGGCATTCATAAACATCAAACCAAAGTAATATAACAGGAGTAATATAGTCATAGAAGTTAAAACTACTTAGTAAATGACAAAGTTGGCAGTTCCATTATGCTGGTATCAGTTGACAAGTTCTTTGTTGTGCTCGCAAATCAGAGAGACTGTTATAGTGGGATGCCAAATGTGCCATTTGGCTGTGTACCATGTTAAAAACCCTTTGAAATAAGTATATTTTCAAATAAATATATTTTTATCTATTTTATCATTTACCTAATATTATCAAATACGTTGGTGGCACAAACAGGAATACATTTCAGGCATCAAGACTGTAGATCTCTTCATTTTAGTAGACAAAGATCTTTCTAACAGCTGTTATTGGGTCTTTACTCTCCCAGTACTTTGGTTATTTAATAGCTCACATCAGGCTTAGATTTGAAAGAAATGAAGAAGAAAACCATGGAAACTGGATCAAATGAGTGGCACAAGCTTATGCAGTATATACAAAGTGAAGATGATAGTTGCTTCACTTAGCAACTGCTTAATATATGTGTAACAGGGAAGTAGAGAATGCAGCAGGCCAAGCTGGCTGTGCGGAGCTGCAGCAGCAGGAGCTCAGGCTAGCTCCTAATTAAAAGTGGAAACTTCTCAGTGTGGCTGACAGGAGGAGGAACAGAGCTTCAAGGCATATAAATCAAGGCCCTTAGTCAGAGAAAGCAGTCTTATCCTACAGGCAGCAGGGAAAGAAGCTCCTGAGAAGGATGGCTGCAGCAAAGGACTGACCATCACCCAGGCTGTCCCTGAGAGATTCAGGTATACAGCCAAGGGGAACTTACAGGACAGGAGACCACACATGGGTGCCTTAGAGATGCTTCAGATTTTCAGCCATATCAGGGGCAAGCTCCAGCTGTGAAAACCAGGGCCTGATCCCTAACAGGGAGATAGGGGAATGCTCCAGCTGACAGGGCCAGGATCTGAGCCTCAGCAGAGTGAGATGGGCCAAGGGCCCAAGCTGAGTGACACAGGCCAAAGCAGAGTTAGATGGGCCAAGGGTCAGACAAGGCTGAGGCTCAGAAGCTGGACTACAGGAAATAGGCCTAGGCTGGCAGAGTAACCAGCAAACTAAAGCCAAGTGGGTTGAATCCCATACAAACTGGTACATTTATCTAGAATAAAATCTGTGAGCCATAGGTGGCTGTAGGAGCTCGATCCTACTACAATATAGTATGAAAATCAGTTTAATAACATTTTAAAATTCTAGAACAGACAAAAATGACATAAAAAACCATGAAAGCCCAATACAGTGGCAGTAAACAGCAGTACACTGATAAAAATCTGTGCTGCTGACAGAGCTGGGTTGATGTCGTTTATTGGATTCTGAAGTGGCTCTAAAGGTCATGGAAGCCTGTTTATACAGTATATTACATTATTATAGACTAATAGAAAAAGGTAACTCACTCAGTCCCCCGGTTACTGCTTGGTTTCATTGAATTTCGTACTCATTTCTAGCTAATTAGAAATAAAATTAAATTTCTGTCAATGGCAGGTGGTGGTTGTATTTTTTTAACCACATAAGAACTGGTCTAAATATTACTCCCACATTTGCAAGAAAATGGAAGATTTAATGGACTGGGAATTTTGTGAACATGTGTGTACTACATTATTAACCATTATGAACAAGATCCTCAATGATGAAACCAGTCACTCCTTTTGTGAAAAAGGAGTTGCATTTAAATCCAATGAGGCTCTAGACCATTGTTATTAGGGGAAAAGCCTGATTTTAAATGTCTTTACATTTTCTTTTTTATATATTCTGCATTTATTCAGAAAGCAGCAACTGAGGGGCAGAATCTGATTACTGCATAGTTATAAGCTTTCCTATTTCTTTCTGGGCTTTGGATTGAATCCAGTGTTAATAAAAACATGGGAGTTTGGGTGCTTGATTTGAGTTGTACAGTAAACTAAGTATTTGTTAAAATGTTGAAAAGTTGTAGGGTGTTGTGTCTAGATATGCTTAGTAAAGTTGGTCAGACATTCTTCCACTGGACCATTTTCTGCTTGAGAATGCACGTGCTCATCTAAATCAAAACTCTTTGTGAAGACTATTCCAGCTCAAAGTTCCCATGAAAACTGGACAGAGCTTCAGTGGAGACAAATTTTAAAACCTGCCTGCCAGGCAAATTTCCTTTGGAAACCTGCCTGATTTTCTTCCAACTCACCCACCCAGCTGTTTGGATTTCTTGTTTACCTTGCTAAAAAAGAGATTTGGGAGCCTAGAAGTATCAGCTGAATCAGGGGTCTTGGACCGAGGCAACATTTTCTTCAAAGGCTTCCAAATTCCTGAATCAACTTCAGTCTATTTCATGCACTGATGAGAATTCAGGAACCTGGGCTAGGGACATTCAAAAAGCCAGCGCCTCAATTGATTTAATCTTGGCAGGTTAGTTTAACCTGCCAAGATGAACTAATTTGCAAGTGCACAGACATTACCTCTGGACTGAGAAAATGTAAGCACATCCCTGCAGTTGCTCAGGCCAGGAGCTGGCAAAGTGGGGGGTGTTAAACACTGCTTCACCTGCTGGGAAGCTGTGCTGAGGGGGTGGTCAGTACCAGTAGTAGCCTGGGCTGAATTGACCAGGGAGGGAGTTTAATTCCCCCTTCCTTGTCCTGCCTGTATGGACCTCAGCTGGGGTCCAGTGGGCACTCCCCTCTCACTGTTCCAGTGGCAAAGCTGGGTGTAGACAAACATCGGCGGGCATGGCCCTGTGAGGCAGAGGGCCAGAGATGGAGGTTATTCTCCTCTCTACCCCCAGGCCACTGCAGTGGCATCTGTCTGTCCCAACCACCATTGTTGCTGCCCTCTCCCTGTTTGGGGCAAGTGGCAGAATAAGCCCCATCCTAGCTCCATCACTAGATGCCAGAAGGATGGGGGAAATCCCCATCCCTGCCCCCCTGCCTAAGTGGCCCTGTCATCTGGGCTCTGTCCGTGCCCCCAACGCTGCCACTACAGTGGCAAGGGGGAAGGGCTCTTGATGTCTTTAAGAGGAGGTTAGATGAACACCTTGCTGGGGTCGTTTGACCCCAGTAATCTTTCCTGCCATGGCAGGGGGTCGGACTAGATGATCTACTCAGGTCCCTTCTGACCCTAGAAACTATGAAACTATGATGGAGACAGCAGCCTCTGTCATGGTGTTTGGGGAGTGTGATCCTCTTCCCAATGGGAAGCCATGTTGCAGGGCAGGCATTCCCCCATCAGGAAGGGGCTTGCACTCCAGGAAACAATGACAGGGACTACTGCCCCTGTCATGGTTAGTCCCTCCTCACCATTACAGTGGCCGGGTGGGGGTGGGGCCTGATGCAGGCCTGCAGGGCCCCTTAACTGAAGGGTAGGGAGTGGGATTATTCCCCTCTCTGCCCCTGGGGCACTGTAATGGGATCTATCTACCCTGATCACTGCCACTGCTGCTCACTCTGTGCTTGGGGCAAGCAGCAGAATAAACCCCCTCCTGCCCCGCTCCCTCTGGCATGCCCTCCTGCCCCCTTATTTTGCCACTTGCCCCAAGCACAGAGTTGGCACCTGCAGCACCAGTTGGAGTGGGCAGACTCCACTGAGGTGTCCCGAGGGCAGAGAAGAGAATAACCCCTTTCCCTTCCTGCACCTAAAAGGCCCTGCTGGCCAGCATCTGGCCCTGCCCCCACCCGGCCTCTGGAGTGGCAAGGGATGAGCGAATATGATCAGGGAAGCAGTTCCTGTCATGGTTTCTCAGAACACAAGTCCTTTACTGGTGGGGAACTGCCTACCCCACAGCATGGCCCCCTGCTGGGAAGAAGCTTGCACTACCCTGGGCACTGTGACTGGAGCTGCTGCTGCCATCAGGATCCCTACCCCCTTGCTCCTGCAAGAGACCAACCAGCACAGTCCCTTTTGGGGGGCAACAGGGAGCAGGATTTTTCCCCCTTTCCTCCAGCATCTGGTGGAGGGGGCAGAATGGGGTTATTCCACTGCTTGCCCAAGCAGGGAGTGAGTAGTGATGGTAGTGGCAGTCAGGGCAGGAAGACCTAGCTGCAGTCCCTCAGGAGTAGTGGAGGTATAGGAGGGAATAACCCCCTTCCCTGCCCCCTCTCTCTTAGATGCCATAATGGCCAGCATCTAGCTGCCCCTGGCACCGCTGCTGAAGCAGCAAAGAGGTAGCATCTGGCAGACTCCAGCTTGCATCCCTGTTGGTAGGACAGGGAGGAGAGAATTAAACCCCTCCCTGCCCAGTGCAGTCCAGGTTATGGTCCATGCCCCTGCCCCTGGAGCAGCTAGCAAAGAAATGCAGTTTAGCATTGGTGGGATAGGGGAGGGAGGCAGGGATAGCCCTGGAGTCTCTGGCTGCATTGGTAGCCTCATGGTTTAGGGACAAGTGCTTCCAGTATTTTGAGGCCCCCTACTCCTGTTCATTCAGTTCTGGTAGTAAATGAGATACTATGTGGATGAGAGCCATAAAAGTAGACCCAAAAAATGCTGGTCTAAGTTTCCACAGAAAGCACCACAATGCATAAGAAATATCAAATGCAAAAGCCCTCATATTCTAGGCTGTTCTCTCTTACAACTCTGGTAATGCTTTTGCACATGTCCAAACAAATTCTTCTAAAAACCACATCTACGATTTATTGTGTGTTTTTTATCTTGATGGTGCTTCTTTAAATATGACTGATTTAGCAGATTTGTAAAGAGGAGTGCTATAGTTTATCGTGGACATAGATAATTTGAAGTCCGCTGTATATGTTCTCCCAAACAAAGTTCAAATATAGTCACAGAAATCAAATGGTACTGAAAACATAATGTTTTTAGTAGGGTTTATAACATCTCAACATTTATCATTTCATTTATCTGCAGTAACCACCAGCACTCATTCTTAGAATTAGAATAAGTGCTTCATGCATTACTCCAAAATAACCCCTCTTTGCATTTGTTATTCTACCACTTTACAAATTCTACCTATGATGTCATCTCCTCCAACTGTTATACTACTATATCTTAAATGTCCAATGACTATGAGTGCAGTAGACCCTTAATGTCTTTCCCACAGTTAATCTCCCTACAGAAGTATTTCTCTGGACTACAAGGTATTTGGGACAAGGATTGTTCTGTAAGGGTGCATCCAGATAAGCATGCACATGCCTGTTGCCCTACCTCAGACTCCTTTGAGGTGGGGCAACAGGCACATGTGGAAACAAAAAAATGTTCCCTGTGTTGCATATTTGTAGTGCAGAGAGAAAATTAGACCCCTGGATATCCAAGGGTCTAAAAAACTGCTCTGCAATGGAGCAGAGCAAGGCACGGTTCAAGACGGTGCCTGGAACCAGTCCTCCAAAAGATCAAAACCAGAGCGTCATTTTTGTGTTCCTTCTGTCTCCTGAGTGTCGCGGGGGGGGGTGAGGGGTGGAAGTGGGGATGTGGGGGGTTGGAGAGTGGTGCTGGGGTGATGTTCCTGGGGCTGTGGGGGGTGGGGTGAGGACCTGGCCCAGATCCCTGAGGCTCACTAGTCTGGCTTTGCACTGGAGTGGGTCAAATGGCTCTGGGAGGTGCTCACAGGAGCTGTGCCTCCTGGAGCCCTGTGACCCGCTCTGGTAGAAGGATGGACTAGCAAGTCACATGGGGCTGGGCCTGGTCCTCACCCCCCTGCAGGCACAGGGGCCAGAGGCAGGAGCTGCCCTGGGCTTGGCCCATGCTGAAAGGAGCTGGTGCAGCGTGCAGTTCCCACATAGCCGTGCAGTTCCCATGTGCAAGCCACCTGGAGCCGCCAGGATGCAGCTCAGCTCCACACAATCCCTGTGCGCTGGGCTGGGCACCATGCAGCTCATGCTCCCTGGTCCAGCCTGGTGCGCGGGAACCATGCAGAGCCAAGTTGTGTCCTGTTGGCCCCAGGCAGCTTGTGTTCCCAGGCCTGGCCCAGAACACCGAGAATGCATGGAGCCAAGCTGGGTCCTGCCAGCCTTGGGGCTGCTAATGCTGCCCGGCTGCCAGTTGGCACAAGCAGCCCCAGGGCCAGAAGGAACCAGCTCAGCTCCATGTGAGGAGCTGCATGCCAGGTCAGGTCTTGCAGCTATAGGAAGGGTTTGGCTGTGACAGGACCCAGCGCAGCACACAGGAACTGCATGCCATGCTGGCTCCTGTCAACATGGGCCAGGCCCCAGGGCCATCTCCCACCTCTGCCCCCTGTGTCTGCAGTGGGGTGAGGACCTGGCCCAGCCCCATGTGGCTCGCTAGTCCGGCCTTACACTGGAGTAGGTCACAGGGCTCTGGGAGGTGCGGCTTCATGTGCGCATGTCCCGGAGCCATGGAATCCACTCCAATGCAAAGCCAGACTAGCAAGCCTCAGGGATCTGGGTCCAGCCCAGCTGGGCTGCAGAGGAGCCCCAGGACCTGGCTTGGCCTTGCACATGGTCCTCACATGCTGCACTAGGTCTTTTCACCATGGGCCCAGCCCAGCTGAGCTTTACAGGGGGCCCAGAACCCAGCTGGGCCTAGCATGCAGTCCACATGTGCTGCACCGGGTCCTGCTGCCACAAAACCAGCCTGGCTGGGTGGCAAGAGCAGCACCAGGGCCAGCAGAACCAGGCTGGGCTCAGCGCATGGCTCCCCGCTGCTGCTGTTAAAGATTAGTTATGGACCCTGGGCAGGGCGACTGGGGCCCTGTGGAGGATAGGGGCTGTGGCCCTCGAGGGGGGATCTGGAACCCTGGGCAGGGGGGCAATCCATGTGCTGTGTGGGGGGAGCTGCACCCTGTGGGGGCTAGGGGGCCCACCCCTCCTGAGCAGCCATCACACAAGGTCCCCCACACCTAAAGTGCCCCACTCCTACCCACAGACCAACCCACATCCCTCCACATCCACCCATCCACCTTCCTTCACACCCCTTATTGCCCCCTTTCTACAAACACAACAACCCCCCATCACACACCCATCATTGATTTCATAGATTTCATAGGCATTATGGATGGAAGGGACCTCGGGAGATCATCAAGTCCAGCCCCCTGCCCAAAAGGCAGGAAGTCAGCTGGGGTCATAGGATCCCAGCAAGATAAGCATCCAATTTACTCTTG
>NW_017728947.1:37543710-37569392 GCF_001723895.1 Crocodylus porosus
ATTGCAGGCTCATGTTCATCATGTGATCAATGATGACCCCCAAGTCTCTTTCTTCCATAGTGCTAGCTAGCGTAGCACTGCCGAGCCTATAAGCATGCTGCAGGTTTTTCCTCCCAAGGTGGAGAACCTTGCATTTTTCGGTGTTAAATACCATCAGGTTCTCATCTGCCCATTTGCAGAGCCTGGCCAGGTCAGCCTGGATCACCCTCCAGTCCTCAGGTGTGGATGCTTTGCCCCAAAGTTTGGTGTCATGGGCGAACTTGGCCAGTCCACTCCTGACTCCAATGTCCACATCATTAATGAAGATGTTGAACAGTATGGGTCCCAGGACAGAGCCTTGAGGTACCCCACTGGTCACAGGGCACCACAATGATTGTCTTCTGTCAATTACCACCATCTAGGTCCGACCACACAGCCAATTCCTCAGTCAGAGGATTGTGGTGGACCCAAGGCTACAATTGGCCAGTTTTTCCAAGAGATGTTCATGAGATACCAGATGGAAGGCTTTTTTGAAGTCAAGATATATGACATCAATCTCTTCTCCCTTGTCCAGGTGATAGCTCACCTGGTTGTAGAAGGTAATGAGATTGGTCAAGCGAGACCTACTTGCAACAAACCTGTGCTGGCTATCCCTCAGCATGTTGGCATTGGCCAGTCCATTAAGGATGTCCTCCTTAATAAAATTTCTAGGATTTGCGGGACAGAAGTCAGGCTGATGTTAGCCGGATCTACTTTCCTCCCTTTCTTGAAGATAGGCACCGCATTGGCCTTCCTCTAGTCTTTGGGTACTACATTAGAGCACCAGAAATTTTCAAAGTTCTGTGCCAGAGGCTGGGTATGATGCTCACCAGCTCCTTGAGTACCCTGGGGTGTAGATTGTCAGGGCCAGCTGACTTAAAGGTACCCAGCCTCTCAAGGTGTTCCTTCACAAGATCAGCATTAATTGAGGGTAGGGGATCTCCCTCACCCAGACCTCCCTGTCCCGTGGTAGGCATGGGACTGATGAAAGACCAATGCAAAATACCCATGTACTAGGTTGTGTGGATGCAACCATGTAATAGGTTGGCTCTTTCCTAGGTGTCAACTGTGACTTGCCCCATCTGGTTCAGCAGGAGTCCAATGTTGTCCTTGCTTTTCCTCCAGCTCCCCACATATCTGAAAAAGGACTTTTTATTGTCCTTGATGCTCAAAGGTATTTGGAGTTCAGTTGCAGCCTTGGCTTTCCTGGTTTGCTCCCTGCAGGACCAGACAAGTTCAGAATAATAGTCCTTGGAGTTGAATCCCATCCTCCATCTTTTGTAGGCCTTTCTTTTTAGCCTCAGGAGGTCTGCTAGATCCCTGGAGAGCCTGCACTTTTCTATCATGTATGAAGAAAACTAAAAGCACAGATCAACAGATATAAGTATTTAGAATTTATTTTTGCATGATGATAGAGACACTGGTAGGCTCCCAAATTGCTTTAACATTGTAAATATGCCAATAAAGCATTATCCAACTTATCACTCTCTCTCTCTCTCTGTCTAGATATGTGTGTGTGAGTGTGTGCGTGCACGTGTTTAAAGTGTTTTTTTGTTTTAAATGTGGAAGAACATGGATTTGGGGGTATTTTAAAAAATGGATTTGGGATGCTGCTGCAGCAGTCCAGCTGACACAAGGGGTAGTGTACTCGGGTATCAATTGGATGGGCCCCAAAAGCTCCAGAGAATGAGTAGCCCTGACCTGCTTGCCAGAGCAGTTTTTTTATGGATGGGGCCAGGACAGGGGAGCTTTTTATACTGCTGGGGACAGCACAGGTGCTGGCCCCAGGCTCTAGCTCCCCCCTGGCTGAAGATCCAGGAGGAGCCAGGCAGGGTTATTTTGGCCTAGGTTGCACAGTTTGCTCCACAGCAAAGTGCATGCCCCAGCATGTGCACTAAGGCAAAAAGCCCAGGCTTAAATATGCACCGCTTCTTTATGAGCTGCTGCAAGCCCACATGCTTGCATGTGTGGACGTGCCCTAAAATGCTATCCAAAGTTATAGTATTATAAAGCTAACAGGAAAAATGAGATCATAGAGGAGTCCTACAATCTAGATCAGTGACAAATGTATTCTATGAATTTAGGAGACATTGTTTTAATGGTATTTTTTGCAATAAATTAAAAATAGAATCTCCTTGGACAAAATATTCAGCTGATGTAAATGAATGAAGCTTGCCAAAGTGTCTTCAATAGGCAATGGTAAATAAGGGCTAGTATCCTAGGATCTCTAGTATAATTGCTGTGAAAGTTACAATTATTACTGATTAAAATGTTAAAGTTGTCAGAATCCAAAAAGTAAATATATGTTAAATGTTGACTTTTATATTCAGTAAATATCACTGAAATAATTAGGTTAATTCCATTCATCAACGACAGAAATATTGGACCTAATTTATTATTGTTAGAGGTGTTTTTTTTTTAATTGTTTTCAGTTATTAAACATCTTGTGATCTTAAGTGATAATCTAAAAATATCCTAGCCCAGTGAGACTTTTGTCTTAGAAGTATATTGCTAAGCTTGGAAAGTGGATACATCTAAAATGGCCACATTTCTTACCATTCATGTTAAGCATGGGGAGTGGGGGAGGAAGCAAACCTTACTTTTTAGTTTTACATTACAATATTTTATCCATCATTTTACATGTCAAATGTTAATAGTTGGTTAGAAAATGCTACATATCATTTAAATTTTTAACTTATCTAAACTTTTTTGTGACAATTATACATCTAGCCTATTTCATTATTCTTCTAAACTCCACTGCAGACTAGGTCCACTAAATGTTATTAGGAATTTCTAAAATGGACTAAATGAACTTGAGCTTGTAAGTTTAAGGGATAGGCTATTCTAGTACTATCTGGGATCCTACCCAGCAGGTTCCAAAGAGACTTGGGTCCAGATAATGCCTTCATTATAGTTTAAACAGCAACATCTTAGCTAAGCATAGATAATTCAACAGTAGCTTCTGAACTGGGATAAAAAAGTAATAGTAATGCATTTTTAGAAGAGGCAAAAAGCCAGTGAGGGTGTTGTCACATTTCAAAATTACGAATGGATTACGTAATTACTTGTCTTAGAAATCATGAAATAATGGGCTTACTTATTTAACTATGCACTAGGCAATTCAAGGAACAATCCTGACACTTTCTTGCTTCCTAGCATTCTGGGATTGTGTTTTTTTTCCCTTTTTCTTTCTAAATTCCTCCCTTGAAGGGATTGACATTTTTAAACTATTTTACTAAAGACCTAAAGTCTGGAGGAAAAAAAAAATCCCACAGTAAACACTTCTATCTATTCAAAAAGTAACAGAAAACAGTCTGCAAAGGACTAGGAGATCTGGAATCAAAGTTATCCTGATCTTAAAGATGTTAGGAAGGCTTTTTTTTAAGAATGATATGAAGGCATCTGGCCTTTGAAATCTTGAAAACCTCTACTTAAAAATTTACAGTTCTATAAAATATAGCTAGGCATTAACCTAATTTTTCAGATCTTATTCCCTCTTTTCTTTACATTCAGCTCACACACGGTAAGTCACCTCTGATCTGAATGCTTCACAACCTGACTGCTCTATCTGCCCCAATATCTTAAGGTAATGATTAACCTACATGCTCTCCAGAATGCAACAGAATTCACAAGCGTCCCTCTCCTGCTGAGCCTGCCTCTGTCTCTCTCTTTCTAGTAGGAACAGCCAGAGGAAACACTTTCCAAATGGAATGAACATGCTGCAGTCAGTTTGAACTCTTCTTACCCTCAGGTAAGAAACACCTTAAGTGAAAAGAAGGGGCTAGAAAATAAACTGAAGTAAATCAAGGTAGCTCCTTCAATTAACACTATTTGTACCCACTGATGATTAAAATAAAATGGGAGGTTTTCTCAATGACAGAGATGGCATAAGGAAGATAAAAAATTGAGCTTTTCTATTTCTTTGAAAGGTGACAAAAAACATTGCTCTGTAGTACTGCCTAAATGTCCATGCAGATGCACCTGCTTGTCTTCATGCTAAGATGCAACAGGTAAATTATGTGGCTAAGAATTGCACCCCCACCCTGCCTTCCTGTATGTCCCTGAAAGGCAAAGGCTGAACACTGCCTTCTCTCTGTGACTTTTCCTCACAGCTTTTTATCTGAGATTAGTCTCTGTGCTTGAGTAGCCCCCCTTGGCACTGTTGCAAGCAAAGCACTACTGCCTGCCAAGCTGCTGAATTAATCATTGGTGAGTGTAGTACCCCATCACTGAGGGCCTAGAGGCTCAAAATTAACATGAATACATTTTTATTTTGTGTGGTCCTGGCACTGAACAAAATTGCCGGTGTATGATCCTCTGCATCATTTTTTTTTAAATAACCTCACCATCCTACAATGGATAAATTTGTTATTGCTTTTTGGTTTGTACCAGTTGTTACTTTGCACCATTAGCCAAGAACCATGCCCCTAATTGGTCCCTCTTCCTTACTGAACAGACCATGGAGACAGAATGACTCTCCCACCCTTATGTCCACAGAACGGAAAAATAAAAATAAAGCATGATATGAAAATTTGCAGGACTACATACTGTGCCATGTCTGCTTCTGGGGAAAAGGAAAAGGGAGCTCAATTACCTTAGAAGAAAGGTCCCTCTTAGCAGTTCTGGTGCTTGTTTAGCACTAAGGCACTTTGGCTAATGGAAAATAAATAGATTTTTAAATGTGGCTTTGTTTTGCACCAAAACACAAAATGTGCTGTGTTTTTATAATGAAGTAATTAGAGAGTCACCTCATATAGTCAATAACCAGTGGTCATAGCACTCACATAGAATATGGGAGACCCATACTTAAGTGTCTGCTCTACTTGATTTTATAGCAGAAATATATTCATTATTCATTGGCCCCTAAAGAGACTTTAGTAGAGAAGAGACTAGAATGTGGGTCTTCTATAAATCAGAGTATTCTGACTTGAGGGGTGGGTCTCTCTTGCTCTGGGTTTGACCAAAAAATCCATCTTGAACTTGTAGAAATTTTCCTAATGAAGTTCTATGAAAATAACTTCCTAACACATATGGAGCATCATATGTCACCCTGTCACTGCATCCAATGAAGAATGTGATATTGCCTTCCAAGGAGCTCTAATGAACATTATATGAGTAAGCCATTAAAAAAAGAAATCTACCTTAGTGTTTAGCTTAGAAAATACATGCAGTTGGTATTTGCATGTCAGCTTTCTGATACTTAAACCAGATTCTATTCCACATATTAGCCTGTAAGTGGATTGAAGAACCCAATGTGTTTCTATTTCACCTTGCTCAAGTCCCTGAAAAACAGATGATGGCAAACGTCGGTGGGAGTCCTTCAACTTCTCACTTCATTTTTGTGACTCAATCTTAAGGAAAGGTAATTGTGTGTTAGAAAATAAATGCACTAATGGATTTTTGGCAACATGAAAGGGAAGAGTAGGACAGCACTCAGGTGCCTAAGCCCACTTACATACCTAAAAATAGAATTTGGATCTTAATATCTACATTTACATTTTTACTTTAGGATTTCTTTCTCCTACAATGTCAGTAATGTGGAACTATTTGCAATTACTTTGTTATCTGTCTTCACCTGCCATGAGATCCAGAATATATGGAGTATATTCCCTGAGGCCCCAAGTCAACTCAGTTCTCATTCACTGTATTATGCTCAGTGGGCATGTTTATATGTGCTTTAGTACTTTATTTATTTAGTACTGTAATTTAATACATTAGGAAGTACTAAATGATGGTGGTCAGTGGTGTGGTTATTTTTGGCTACTACATCATTGTAGTGATGCACTATAGCAAGGGAGTGCATTGCTACAGTGACATAGCTGCAGTGTTACCGTTTTTGCATGCGAATGCTACATCGCTATAGCACATAGCTACAGCAATGTAGCATCTCCTGTAGACACGTCCCCTATTTCTTAAGAATAGCTCAACAACTTGAAACTTAGTGCCCATTCTCCTTTTCTTTTAAGACACTCTGTATTAAACTCCCTGTGGCTCTTTCTACCCACGCTGTGCTATGTACCACTTGTCTGTTTTCCAGTTGGCCTTATTTGAATGTCCTTGAATTGTCCATTGACACTTATGTAATATGGGGACCATTATTTGCATGAGGATTACAATCATTTGGTTTATTAAAAGCTTATTCACTTACTCCTATTTCATTTCCCATAGGTTTCCATATAGTTATTAGCCATCCCAATCCTTCCTGCTGAAAACACTATGTGTGAAAAATGCACCAAATTTCCCTCTCTGTGTATTCCCATTTGTTCCTCTTATTCTCTGTAATGGGTTTCTTTAACAATTCTAGAGAACATTAGTGGCACTTTTGAAAATATTTTATATACAACTATTAATTCTTGTAAACCCTTTCCATTACAAATGGGAAATGATGATGTTTATGTACTTTCTATTTATTTCCACAGATTAAATTCCTCTTCAATAAGCTACCTTTATAAATTCACACTTCCCAATACATAGGAAACATCATATGTCACACTGTCACTGCATGCAATGAACAATAGTGATACTGCCTTCGAAGAAGCAATAATGAACATTATATCAGTAAGCAATTAAAAAAAGAAATCTACATTAGCCTTGCATTTTATTTTTCAATAAGCCTGCTGTAGTTATTGTTATGTGAAAAATATTGACTACTAAACATACTCTTAATTTTTGGAGTACTTCCTATTTCTGAAGAAAATTGATTCCAATTCTTCTAGACCAATCAGAAATATATTTACATATATTTAAACACAGGGTAAGATATTTGTTATCCTGATGATATGGTAAATTACTTTAATATTAGATTTTATTGTAATTTGAAATAGTCCTTTATCAAAAAGTCTTTGTCTCAAAGTGTTTACAATATAACTAGAAAAAGACTCATCAGAAAGACTGTTACCTTCTGTTCTACAAAGACAAAGAAGACAAAGATCTCATAACTTTCGTCACACTTTGTAGCACATATACAATTCAACATGAACAAAGACATAAGAATGCAGCTAAAAGAAATATGACTTGACCAAAATGATGCATGGAAGCTAGACAGGTTAATATTTGAAAATGAGGAGCACCTTCACCTTCAACAGACTGCAGTTGGATATACCGATGCTGAGAAAATGAGACCAAGTAATGCAGCAGACGTCATACAAGAAGTCTCTGGCAAAGGCAGAAATCTAATCCAAATCTCATGAGTTCCATTCTTCCAAACAGAGAACCTTTTAATAACAACAGCAACAACTATAATTATAATAACAGAACAATAATAATGATAATAGTTGTTGTTGTTATTACTCATGCCCTCGTGGGTCTGGGACAGACATTACAAAAACTTGCTTGACCCAAATCCGTTAAGTCTGGTACTACATTCAGCCAGGTTTATCTCAAACTGGTTTCAGCCATTTTCAAACTGGTTTATGTGCACTGAACATCTGTTCTGTTATAGTTTTGAACCAGTTTCTGATCACTTAAACCAGTTTATGTGTAACGTCTGTCCCTAGCCCTGATATTCTAGTCATGTGTAACTGTCAAACTGTGACAGTACTCATTCAACACATCTACTGTTGTATCAAATCCACTTCCTGCTATTCTCCTCCTACCAACCATGAATAGACACATCCTCAGTTCTTTTCCTGCTGCCATTTTTGCTCATACTTAGCCATGAATTATAGAATCACTTATTCCTCTATCGTTATTCCCCTTTGATTCCTTCTCCTACTCCCATGTTTATACCTGCCTTCCATACCCAGACTCATGGGAACTGACTGATCTTTATAGCTCAGGATAAACAATTGCATTTTGCAAGGGCAGATATGAAATGGTTTGTGCAAAATCACATGATGTGTCAGCAGCAGAACAGAATCCTTGGGTCAGAGTTGCACAAATTCCCTGTTTTTACCATTAGATAGCTCCTTCATTTGCGCTTTTTGCCAATTTAGTTTGTATTCTAAATAAAAAAATTCAATTACCACCTTGTTCTTTAATTTAACTTAGTGCCCCTGGATTTTCCTTAGTATTTAGAAGTTAGTATCTGAAAGAACAGCATTTCACCTCTGGGTCAGTGGTTCAATTCCAGCTTCGTCTGGTAATGTTTGTAAAGCACTTAGAAGATGAAGACTGCTAAATATAGCTGGTAAGTATTATAATTATTATTAGACAAAATTTGTTATAATCTAATAGCATTTTAGTTGCTTATACAAATTGATGGCTTCATTCCAGTACCTTGTAGATAGGTGGCATCATATAATAAAACCCATCATTGTAATTGGTATTCTTGCTGACATTCAAAACACCGGGGTCAGTGTCTGAATGGGCATTGCAGAATGAACCACTTTTTCAGTCTGTGGTATTGTTCCACCAGCACATTGATGAGTGTTAATGTGGGCAGTCACTCATCTTCAGTCTTTGTTCTGTACATGTTTTAAAGTCAGCGTTTCACTTTCAAGGGCTATGAATCCAACCATTTATATGTGTAAAATTTACTGTTCTTACTACTTAGTTCCATTTTTTTAGTCTTTACAGAATCTGAACCTGAGTTCCTGACTTACATCTATCTATCTATCTATCTATCTAGCTATCTATCTAGCTATCTAAATAGATATATAGACACACACACACTATATTTCACATTAAAGAAGATTCTCACTTCTAAAACAACAGAAATGTGATTTTAAAGCAACTTGGAAGTAAATGAACAATTAGTTTTACAGTTTTGACTCAAATTGCACCAAAATCATAATCAGATAACAAAAAAGTTAAAAATGCCAAAGGGCACAATATGTTGATCAGTGTAGTTTTATTCTTCAATAAAAGATCTTTCAAATGATAGGCATTTAATTAACCCGCTAAATCCATGTAAGGACCATTTGGAATATAAGTGTGGTTTTGTGATGAGCAAGGATCTGGGTTTTCTGTTTATTGTGGAAAAATATTTTTTTTCCTCATTTGAAAAGCAGATTTTTCTCTTTAAAGGGGAAAACCACGGAAAACCATGAGTTTATGCTTGCAGGTTGGCAGCATTCCAACCTGCAAGAACCTGCTTAGGATGATTGGAGGCAGGGGGTGCCAGGGTGATGGGAGCAGCCCCAGCAGCTGGATACAGGTACAACTATGGAGGGAAGGGGTTGGAGGACAGAGCTTGGGGACTGTCTGGGGGCTGGTGGGTGCCATGTAACTCTGTGTGTGTGGCAGGGATGTGTGGAGGGGATGGATGCGTGCAGGGACGGGTGCCTGCTGGCACTGACGGAGGGTGTTTTGGGCATTAGAGCTGCCATGGGGTGAGGGTGGGGGCTTCTGCCCCTCCAGTTTAAGGGAACCCTTCAGGGGTGGTGAGGAGCTCCATGGCTAGGCTAGCAGCATAGGAACTGGTGCCCATGCTCTCAGGGGCAGGGTGGCTGGGAGACCCTACCCAGGAGGAAGGCTGCATCCAGGCCACCTGGCACAGCACTGGAGCCCCAGCCCAGAATTGGGGGTACCACAAGCATCCCATCTTCTTCCCTCCAGCCCTCACTGGGGCTGGACTTGCTCCACTGCTGCCTGCATGAGTTAAAGCTCCCACAGCTGCTGTGCTCCAGCCCAGGAGGGATGGAGAAGCTGGGGGCCCCTTTGCCGGGGCCAAGAGAGGGAAGGGGCTGAAGGTCAGGAGTGATGGGCACCAGCAGGTCTGGGAGGGCTGTGGCTTGGGAGTGAAGGGCAGCAACTGGTGGAGGACTATGGGTCAGGAGTACAGGTCACTAGGAGGGCAGGGAGCTGTGTGTCATGAATGAGGGGCACCAGCAGCCCTGGGGGAGGGGCTGTGGCTTAGAAGTGAGGGACAATGGCTTGGGGATGGACAGAGTACTGACATATTGGGTCTTCTTAGTGCCACAAATCACATAAGTGAGCAGCCACAGATGGACCTACATCTTTTTAATTGAATGTGGCAGGGGAAGGTCTGATTTTCCATGAAAAAAAACCCCCCAAAATCAAATGCCAAAATATATAGGCATTTAGAATATATTTGATTATAATGATTGAGGGACTGGTAGGCTTCCAAGTTGCTTTAAAATCTTCTCTCCCCCTTCCACGCCATTTGCTAGCTGCAGGCTGGAAGCATGGGGTAGGGCAAAAGAGACACATCTGTGTCCCTGCATTAACCCCATCACTAAACACCCCATGATGTACACACAGACTTGACAATGAGCCTAGGAGAACCCCCACGAGCAGGTGCAGCCCCACAGATCCCAACCCTGGCTCCAGCACACCCACTCAAGGACCCCCACCCCCCACAAGCACACATAGCCCCATAGAGTTCAAGCATTAACCACTCCCCACCACATGCTGCCTGCCTGCAGCTAACAAATGATGCAGCAGGGGGAGGTGGGAATGCTAACTGATACCTGGCAGTCTAGTCGGGCTCCCCAAGGCTGCACCTACTCACAAGGGGCTCTCCTGGGCTCAGTTTAAGCTCTGTGTGTATATTTTCTGGTGCTTCATAGTGGGGTCTGTACAGGGACACAGATGCATCCTTTATCTCCCTCCCCATCTCATGCTGCCTGCCTGCAACTCACAACTGGTCAGAGGCAGGAGGCTTGGCTGTAGAAAGGGTCTGTACTGACTCAGCTTTGTGACAACTTGAGAGGGCAAGGCCTGCTGGGCACTTGGCTGGAGCAGCCATGTGGAGGCTGAGTGTTAGCAGGTCACCCTGCAGGAGGGGGGTGGGGGGCTAGCAGGAAGCTGCAAAGGAGCCTCAGATGCTGGCAGACAGCAACCTAACTTGAAATGATAGGGGAACTGGTACTGAAGGTTGGTGCACCAGTCTAACCTATATCGATTAAGTCTGAGTGCACATTGATCCAGGTCTATCTTAACCCAGGTTTTGTCATTTTTAGAGAGCAGTCTATTTCTGCCAAATTTCTGTTTGGTTGTGGGTTTAGACCAGATTCCGATCATTTAGACCAGTAAAAGTGTAACGTCTATATCTGGCCCTAGCCATAGGGTATGATCCTTTGCCCTTCTAAATCACTAAATCCCTGCCCCATTGCTTATAGGTCTCAATTAAATAAAGTATGTAACATATTATGCACATGTTTAAACAGATATTTAAAAGATGTGTTTATTAGGCTCAGATTTAAGTATGAGATTATACGCTTTGCTGAGTAGGGGCCTTCAATAAAGTCTTTTACTTTCAGTTTGTTGTGCCAGCTGGAAAAAGGTAGAAGGGAAAGGAAAATAGTAATTTGATCCTACAGTAGGAGGATTCCTAATGAGGTGCTCAATCCCTGAAGTATGTAGCACTACAAGAAAAGTTAAATAAATAAACAAGAAAAAATTATTTAACAAGAAAAGTTAAATAAATAAAATTAAAAGGATTATGTTGATAGCTCAGTCTGAGAATAGTGGTTTCTTCCCCTCACAGGGGTATATGGCCACTAGCACTATTTTTGTCTGCCTTAGCCATTCATGCAGCTTAAGTTTTAACTTGGAAGTTCCCAATTGTCTTGGTAACAATTGAATTGCTATCATCACATATCTCTATAACTACTGTACATAGGAATTATTTTAGTTCTATCTGGGCATCTTGGCAGCTGCTTAACAGCCAATAGCAAAAATAAAACAAAACTTTAATCCAGGAAATGAGAGAGGGAGAATTAGGCAGGCAGAAAGATGATAATTGGTCAGGGCAATGATGCAAAAAACCTGATATTTAAACTGGGCCAAGATATGGCTCATCTGAAAATGTAGAGATTTCTGCATATTTACATAGGTATTTTATATCCCAGGAAAACCCTGAATTAGGACTATTACAGCGTCTGACTTTTCAGTGTTTTGCCACCACTCCAGAATCCACAGGCCTGAGTGTGGGGTAACTAGGTTCCTATAGAGTGTATACGAAAAGATATCCCCTAACAATGGAATCCACAAATGTCAGCATAGTGACTGGACTGCCACAGAAAGGATTATGCCTTAAATAAAAATGTAGGTCCTGCCCTTCATTCCCTCGCCAAAAGTTTTGCTGGCAGATACTAAATGCCACTGCCAGGGTGTTTCTGGCAACTCCATATCATAAGGTATATCCTGGGAAGTTGCCAGCTTTCTGGGTAAGCTCACTGGCAAGAATGGAAGCATCTAATATTTAGGTACTCTCAAGGTTAGCCAGCAGCTAAACAGAGTTATGAGGATCTCACGTAAGCAAGATCATTCTTTGAATCTAGCCCACAGTTTGAAAATATGAAAGTAGGCAAGGTTCTTTGGTTAGATGTGATATCTTCTTTTAAACCAACTGAGTAGTTGGAAAAAAAGTTCTTTCCAAACTTTTTTCCAACTACTCAGTTGGTCTAATGAAACTTTGCCTACCTATGTCCTTAGACCAACGTGGCTACAACCAAAAACTCAGCAAAGTATGTAAGTGTTTTGTTTTTTTAGGCTACTTATATTACATTGTAAAACTCCACTAAGAAAATGCTTTTTCACATTGGCCGATACAAGAATTTCCCAAATGAGAGAGGAGATAAAGAAAATTGTAGTTTTAAATTAAGTTACTGAAAGGCTCACATGTTTATGTGTTCTTTTTGGTAAATATGCAGTAAAAATGTAGTATCATGGCCATCAAAGGCTTCATTGCTCTCTAATCTTTTAATAAATGTCCACCATAAATCTTAGCAGCAGATTATGCACATGCCAAATCCATTTATATTGTGGCTGTGTAGATTTAAAGACCAAAGATATTAAGTTAAGATAGTATCACTTAGCTAGTTATAAACAACAACAACATAACATAGAAATGTGAGATTTTCCATGAGCCTTTTGTTGTTTTTCAGGTCTCACAAACTCCAGTTCTGATTAGATCATATTGTAAACAGCACATTATTAAAAAGAACTTGCGTTTTTCCTATACAAACAAGCAGGGCCTCTCTCCACATTTAGATCTGGCTATCTCCCATCTTCCTTCCCTATTTCTGATACTTCATTGTGGTATTCTTACCTAAAAAATAGGAAGATATACCAAAAACTGAATTCCAAACTTTACTTCACAGACGCATCAATTTCCTAAGTGCTATTTCTGGCTTTGGTGGATCACTTATGATTGCAAAACACTTTACAAACATTAAGATCCCACCAAGTTAAATAATTTATTACTGATAGACTTAAACATAGGGTAGAACTGAGACACTTGGGGTGCAAGCCAATGAGTGTGCATGTGCATTTCCCTGGGGACAAATAACAGTGGTGTATAGTTGTGCTGCTGCTAGTTGTCCCTGGTGAATGCCCTTGCATGTATGCCTTTGCACACAGAAAATTGCCCTGGGTGGAGTAGGGGAGGCTGGGGACAACACCTGAACTCACCCCAGCAGCCTAGCTTGAGATCCTGGGAGCTTCCTGGAATTGCAGTGTTGGTGATCAGGGAGTGTGGAGCCTGGCTGGCAGCCAGCATGTTTCTGGTCAGCCAGGTCTTGTTTCAGGTGGTTCACTCTGCAGCCCTGTGTACTGCCCCACATTTTTCTGGCTCAGGTGTTTTAGATACTGAGATTCCTAGTATCTAATTCTGGCTCCATGGTGCAGCATGGAGAACCTCTTCACATGCACCGCATGTATTTTGCAGTGCCTCAAAAGGTTTGAGGTGCCACAGAGTGCACATTCTCACTTGCCTGGATGCAACCTTAGGGTGTGTCCAGATGAGCACACATGTGCCTCTTGCTCCATCTCAAAGCCCTTTGAGACAGGGCAAGAAGCACCTGTGGGAACAAAAAAATGGATACCCAGGTGTATAAAACACCCAAAGTTTAAAAAAGCAGGCAACCGGAGGCTGGGTCCTTCACGGAGTTGCTCTGGCTGCTCTGGCTTGCCCTGGTGCTGAACACACAGGATGAACATCAGGGCTCCAGTTCCATAAGGAAGGGGTTGGGTGGGCTAGAGGAGGAGGGAGGGGATTATGGGGGAGACCCTGCTGGCCCCACCTGTTCCCCCAGCCCCCCCAGCCCTTTTTTTCTCTTTTTTTCTTTAAAGTGATGGGGCCGGGGTGCAAGTGGGAGGTGGGGTAAGGCAGGGCAGCCATTAGGGGCCCTGGGGAAGTGGGGGGTGCTGCTGGGTGGAGCAGCCATCGGGGGCTGCAGCAGCTGGTGGGGGATGGGACCAGGTGGGGAAGCAATCGTGGGGCTGGGGTGAGTCATGTGAGCCTCACAGAGGGTGTGGTAGTCCCTGCGGGGCTTATCTGAACCCTGTTGGGGGGCTGTACTCCTGTATGGGGACTAAATCCCCTGTTGGTGGGGCAGCAAAATATATATTCATATATTCATGAATACATTAAACATGTATTTAGAGTTTACTTTATTATGATAAGAGACATGCTTTAAGACTCTAGATATATCAGTAAAATATTCTCCAACTGATCACTGTCTCTGTCTCATTCTCTCTCTCTCTCTTTATAGTGGTCTTTTGTTTTACTTGTAAAGGAACATGGATTTTGGGGTATTTTACAGAGTGACTTTGGGTTTTTGTTTTTTTTAATCAGGGATTTTTCAGTTTCCCAATAGGGAACACCAGAATTCCTGTTTTAGAGGCCAGTGGCACGACCCTGCATACTCAGAGCTGGCACTTTGGACTTTGGACAAATGGGGCCAGGAGGACATGCTTTAACAGTTCAAAGCAGGCCACCATACCCAGAAAATCTTCTGGGTGATAGCTGCCCAGATGGCCAGGAAGAGGGCATATGTGGCAGCAATGCCATACAGAGGGCGACTCTTCAGCCACAGCCCACTGGCAGCTGGCCCAGAGAGACAGATGACTCTACTAGCTGTGCAGTCCCCATCTAGGTCTGGCAGGTGGGCAGCAGGTCACAGCCAGGCAGCAGCCCCCACTGCCAAACTGCTGCAGTGGGTAAAGGGTGCAGGGAACTCTCAGGGCTTCTTTAGCAGTCCAAGGGGTAGTGTCTCCAGGTACCAATTGGCACAAGGGGTAGTGTCTCCAGGTACCAAGTGGTTGGGTCTCAGAAGGTCCTGAGAGCTAGTAGCCCTGAGCTACTTGCCAGGGCAGCTTTTTATACTTCTGGGGAGAGCACAGGTGTTGGCCTTGGGCTCTAGCTCCCCCTGGCTGGAGATCCGGGAGAAGCCAGGCAGGGTTATTTTCCCCAAGTGGCACAATTTGCTCCTCAACAAAGTGCCTGTCCAAGCATGTGTGCTGAGGCAAAAAGCCCCAGCTCAAATTTGCACCACTTCTATTTGAGCTGCTGCAATCGCACATGCTTGCATGCGTGGACACGCCCTTAGAATTTATTTATCTGTTTCTTCTTAAAAGTCAGTGTCATGAGATGTATTTGTTTTAGTGGGACATGTTGGATCCTAAGGGATTCATGTCTGCATTTGAGCCAAGACAAGGACCCAATTTTCATGATTTCAAGTGTTCAGTAATCATTAGACTTTGATTTTCCTTTTCCAGTGGCACTGACAATATAAATAGCCTACTGCACATTCTTCCCTAACGAGTCTTGTATTAGTTGATTCCCTGTCCCAGTTATGAGCATTTTGCTGACCATCTAATCTTAGCTGTTTGTCTCCATGAAAAGTCTTTTTCCCACAGTAGTAAGAAAAAAAGGTCAGTCTGTTGATGTTCAAATCCTGGATGTTCAGATAGATTGCTATTGCAGGAGTCACCCGACAATTTTAAAATCAATCTCACAAATTCTTTTTTTCTAATATGCAAGCAAGAATTTAGTCCTTGAAATTGTGTTTTCTTATTGTTAGCTCGCCTGTACATTCTCCTGGGGGTGGGGAGGGCAGGGAACTGCAGCAGACACAGAGCGAACTTTCTACTTTAGTCTCTATCTTTAGATGGTAAAATGGGGTTTCCTAGGAACTTGGCATTTGTGTGTGGGAACTGAAATTTCTGGAATAGACCATTTTCTAGCTGTGTGCTGCTCTCTTTTCTAGGCTTTTATGTATTTACACATAAAACAAATTTAGGGGGTCTACACAAGGAAATTCAACATCATGATTATAGTAGTATGCAGGGCCAGCCCACAATTTTTGGGCCCCCCTGCAAGATATAATTTTGGGGCCCCCTGACATGAAGATGCTGACGGTGGCATCAGTTGGAGGTGGTAGTGGCTGAAGAAGCTGTTGGCAGCAGCAGTGGTGGGGAAGGGCATGGTAAGTGGCCAAGGAAACCAGTGGCGGGGGGTGGGGTGAGCAGCCAAGAAACTGGCTGCAGCATTGGCAGGGGTAGGGTGATGGGGAATGGTGAGTGGCTGGATGTGAAGGCGGTGGTGGCAGCAGTGCAGAGTGGTGGCAACCCCCTCCCCTCCCTTGCTACAGCACTGATTTGGAGTGGTCATGGATGCAGGGGGCCCCTTGGATGCGGGGCCCCCTGCGGCCACATGTTCTGCAGGAGAGGGTAAGCCTACCCTGTGAGAATGGTCATGTTGCTAATAGTGCAATTTCCTGTGTGGCAAGACTTACTCTAGAATTTTGATGTTACTTCAAGGGTCTCCACACAGGAAATTATCCTTGTTTAACCACAACAGTATAAACATACCTGTAAATTACCCAATATAGACAAGAATATGTCTTGACAACTTCACTGATTTACCTTTTTCTGGGAAACTGACCAGTGAGGCCTGGAATTCTTTTACTGCCCTGAGCATTGGGCAGAAAAAGTAAATGTATTAGGCAAAATATCTTGTTTACATAAAATTTTGACTCAAAGCCAGGCAGTTTCACTTGAATTTTTCTTTGAGATTTTAGTTTAATTTGAACATCAAACTCAAAGCAATGATCTGAAGGAGAAATGGAGGTGGACAGAAACATAGTAAAGATTGCCTCGAAACAGTCTCAAAGTTTAGTGCACTTCTATAAAATGCATTAACCAGTGTGACTGTTTCATGAGAGGCTGTAGTGTTCACAGGATAAGTGTTTAAGAATACTGTAGTGGCACTGAACAGTATATTGACTTGGGAAGAAGAAAGGTCTATCATTAACACCCGTATGCCCCTTTTTGCAACAGTCTCATCAGAGCTCAATGTTATATTAAATGATCACAGATGCATCGTATTATTATTTTTTTATAGAATCAGTAATGTACTACAGCTGGGCAACTTTTGCCTCCAGCACAGTGATAAGGAACCTCTCTGGGGTTTGAGTGCCAAAAAATGACATTTTTATCATTGCCCTATTCTAGCCTTAATAGTATGTTTATTTTCCTTTACTCCATATCCAACCTGTTCTGCCTTCTTAACACTCTACTCCTTCCATTGTGGATTTCTGAGACTCATTGAGTGTATCTACATGAGTGCTTTATTTCCAAGTTGATTAATTAACTCCAAAGTAATGTGTCACCATCTATACATGTGCCGGTATTAGGGTGCAGTATATTAATTAATTCCACCCTTAAAGTATACAGTTGAGGACAGTACTATCTTATAGCAGAGTTCTTACCTATGCTAAAATGCATGTGTTTGTGTGTTTTTTTTAAATTATATATAAATCCTCTATCATAGGCTTTCCATCACACGTCTTAAACCACATTAAGAAATCCATGTAACCATTATAATAAATGCACCCTTTCCCCTGTGCTCCCATCCTCTTCCCCTTCCTAATCCCAACCACAGTCCCTTAGTCCAGGCCCCAATTTGGGTTTGCATTCTCAGTTCATTCACAGTCCTTGTTGCTGTTGATGTTACCATCATTTCCACTACTGCTGATCCTGTTGTTGCCCTTCTCACTGTCTTCAGGTCCAGTTGTGTCACTGTCCTCTTTCCTTGCCAGGGAGGCTTTGAACAGCCTGTGCCAAGTGTCTCTTTTCCAGGTAGAATTATCTGCTCCAGCTCCATCATCTCTCACTGCTTTCCAGCAGTAGGACTGGAGTTTGTTCAGAAACATTTTAATGCAGTCTGTTTGCTCAAACTCAGTGTAACTGTAAACCAGTACATTCCTACATTGCCACAGGGAGTTCCTGATTCAGGACACAAACTGGTCAAAGCAGGCTGTCTGGGACCCTTGATGTTTAGTCAGGTGCTCCTGCAGTGCCATCTCCTTGGTCACAGCCTGACTCCTGTCACTTCCTCAAGGAGCTGGCTTACCTTTTTCCACACTCCTTTGGCATAGAGGCAAAGCCAAAGGAGGTGGTCGATGGTCTTGTTCTCACCTTGGCAGCTTCCCCTGGGGCGGCTGGGTCTAGTCTCTCAACTCACATGAGTAGATGGTAACAGGGACTGGCTGGGACATGGGGGTGCTAAAGTTCAGGGGCTGCCTACCACCTAGCTCTGCACTTTAACACTCTCATGCCCCAGCTAGTCCCTCCACCACCTGGAGCCAGGGGATGCCTGGGGCTGGCCTCCCTGGCTCAAAGTGGTGCTGTCCTGGGCACATGTGGAGATCTTGCACCCAGGAGCAGTGTACTGTGGTGCAAACTGTGCTGGAGTTCACTTCTTTGCATTAATTGCATGTGTAGATGCAGCCACTGAGACTCGTTAAGAATCATTTCACAATATCTGCCCTCCTTCCCACTATATCCTGAATAATTGTGAGAGTTTCCTAGTCCTACAGAGTCCTACAGAGGGGTAATCTCAGGTCCCACAAATAGACTTAATGTGCATAACAGTATTTGATCTGAAATATCATCATCTTGTAATGTTGCTTTGAGAGGTGATTATATTGTGATGTAATGTAATGCTATGGAAGCTTCATTGCCCAGGGTGGTGCTCCAAGTGATACATAACAACTAAAGTACAAACTCAATAGCAATTGTTCATTTATTAATTCATTTAGTCATTGGAAAAGGCAAAAAGTTATAGAAATGTTTTCATTTCAGAAGCTCTGAAAGCTCAAAGTGGCTTTGATTTATAAAATGACACTAGTCTGTTCAAAAGGTAGATAGATAGGTTAGTATACATTTCAAAAACACACCATGAATTTTATTTAGAAATATTAAGAATTAATTAATCCAAAATTGGCCCAGTTCATGCCTTAATATGTTGCTGCCATTTCAATTTGTGAATTCAGTTAACATTTCTAAAGGCTTTGCAATTATGGTCACGTGCATAATTGTAACAAAGAGATGTGATATAATATCTCACTAATGGTATTGTGCACTAATAAAGCACCTTACTCTGAGCCTTGCAAAGCAATTTAAAATCCACTATTATGGCTTCATAAAGGTTAACTACAAGGCAGAGGAATCAAGTTTTCTTATGGCCTTGTTACACCTTACAGTGTGAACCGCACAAATGTTGATTAGTATTAGTACTAGCTTGAATTTAAAGCAGTCGCACTTTAGGCCAGTACAGATCTGAAGGACTGAAAGGTAAGAATCCCTACCCCCTTCCATTCTGGGCTCCTCTCTCCCCAGAGCTCATCCCTTGTCCCTTGTCCCTTTCTTACTTGTGGCTGCTTGCGGACAGACTTGAGGGGAATGCCTCCAGATCTCAGGTTGGGGAGGACTAGGCTAAAGAGCTTCTGGAGGGCCTGGACGTGTTCAAATTGGTGGGTCCAAATGCTCTCCACCCCAGGGTGTTGAGGGAGCTAGCAGGACCCTTGCACAGCTTTATGAGCACTCGTGGTGCTTGGGCCAGGTGCCAGATGATTGGAAGATAGCCAACATGGTCCCCATCTTTAAAAAAAGGAGGAGGGAGGATCTGGGCAAATATAGGCACATCTGTCTTGCCTCAATCCTAGGGAAACTCTTTGAGAAGATCCTCAAGGAGCACATCTGCAATGGGCCAGCCTCAGGGATGATGCTCAGGGGCAACCAGCATGGTTTCATTAGGGGCAGGGCAGGTCAGGCCAACCTTATTGCCTTTTATGATCAGGTCACAAAAACATTGGATGCAGGTGCCGCCATGGATGTAGTCTTTCTAGACTTCAGTAAGGCCTTTGACACCGTCTCCTACCCCATCCTCATTAAAAAATTGGACGACTGTGGCATTGATGCCTACACAGTCAGATGGATTGCAGATTGACTGAAGGATCGTACTCAGAGGGTGGTGGTGGATGGCTCATATTCGACCTGGGGAGAAGTGGGCAGCGGAGTCCCCCAGGGCTTGGACCTTGGGCCTGCACTGTTCAATTTCTTTATCAGCGATTTGAACAACAGGGTGAAAAGCAACCTGTTTAAATTTGCTGATGATACCAAAATTTTGGGTGAGGTGAGCATGCTAGTAGGGAGGGAAAGACTGCAGCAAGACCTGGATAGGTTACAGGGGTGGGCTAACAAAAACCGGATGCATTTCAATACTGACAAGTGCAGGATGCTGCACTTGGGCAGTAGTAACCAGCAGCACACTTACAGAATGGGAAACTCCCTTCTTGAGAGCACAGAGGCAGAAAGGGATCTTGGAGTCATTATTGACTCCAAGAGGAACATGGGCCGACAATGCAAGGTCACGGTTGGCAAGGCTAACCAGACCTTGTCATGCATCCACAGGTGCATCTCAAGCAGGGCCAAGGAGTTGATTCTCCCCCTCTATGCAACACTGGTCAGGCCACAGCTAGAGTACTGTGTCCAGTTCTGTGCATCTCACTTCAGGAAGGATGTAGACAACATTGAGAGGATCCAGAGGAGGGCCACCCGCATGATCCGGGGACAACAGGGCAGACCCTACAATGAGAGACTGCGGGACCCGAACCTGTTCAGCCTTCACAAGAGAAGGCTGACGGGGGGCCTGGTGCCCATCTATAAACTCACTAGGGGGGACCAGAAGGGTTTGGGAGAGATCTTGTTTCCCCTAGTGCCTCCTGGCATAACAAGGAATAATGGCCACAAGTTGTTGGAGAGTAGGTTTAGATTAGACATCCATAAGAACTACTTCACAGTCAGGGCAGCTTGGATCTGGAACCAACTTCCAAGGGAAGTGGTGCTGGCTCCTACCCTGGGGCTCTTTAAGAAGAGGCTTGATGCCTACCTGGCTGGAATCATTTGAGCCCAGTTTTTTCCCCTGCCCAGACAGGAGGTCGGACTTGAAGATCTATAAGGTCCAGTCCGACCCGACTTCTATGATTCTATGACATTAAAGGGACTCTCTTAAAAGTTAAGGTATTAGGCATACTGTTAGGGCTTGGAAAAAAAGTTTATTTTGCTACTGTATGATAAATACCAGGTCCCCGTTTTCCGGGACTGTCCATGTGGTATTATTTTCACTCTTGGAAAACATACCCAGGAAGGAAAATGTATGTGTAATGGTACTTTCTATAAGAATTTCCCAAGTTCTACCTATAAGGTTCACCAAGCGTTGTTTGGATCCAGATGACTATCTCTATGATGGACTCTACAACACAAGCTAAGAGGAAGGTTAGATATGGATTTGGATATAGATTGAAACTTTTTGGCTTATGTCCATCTCCAGTTTGTATAAATTGGATTCAGTTCAAATCTTAGTTCACCACAGTTCCTTGCCCTCTCCTTCCTTCTTTTCCTTCTTTCTTTTCTCTGACCTAATTTTTTTTTTAAATCTCCATTGATTCTAATTAAGCTGCTTCTAGGGCTTATGAGCTTTATTTAATTAAATTAATTAATGTATTTATTTAAAGCTAACAGACTAACCAGGCTGGTTTTCACAAGCTCCCACAGCTCTAATAGAAAATAAAACGCCCCTAATTTAAAGTTAAATGCAGGCTGTGACAGGGTAGCTAACACACCCTGCCACAAGAAGGTGAGGCAGAGTAAAGAGAAAAAAAACTTACTGGGGTGAACCCAGGTGGGAAAAAGACACGGTAAGCCCAGGCAGGAAAAATGTTGTGCCCGTGCTGGTCAGGAAGGTCACCTGGGAAAACTGGGGCTGCAGCAAATCAAAGACTACCGTGGCAAACCCAGCTGCTTCAGGATGAAACTGGAAGGAAGAGGGAGGCACAGCCAGCCTAAATGAAAGAAGTGCCACACCAGAGACAATAAGGGAGATCAGCTGGGAGAGCGAGGGAAGCAGCAAATCATGAGTTGCCACAGCAAACTCAGCTGATCAGCATGGGAAATTTAAGTCAATCACAAAGAGAGAAGGCTGAGGAGGAGATGGAGATAGCATGGAGACACACCAAGAAAAAGGGATTGACCCTGGGGTTCAAAGAAGAACCCCAGCCACCAACATACAGGAGAAGAGCCAGAGACAAAGCGATGATGACATCCCAGCTGGTGAGTCCTGGTGAGGTGAATCACTTTGGGGACCTAGGAGAGAAGAGGGACAAAGAAGGTATTACAGTCAGGCAGGACAATAACCCAAGCCTCAGTCCTGAAAAACAAGGACTGGATTTGAACCAGGAGGGGCCAGCTTTGGACCCGTGCAGACAAGAATGGAGCAAGCAGCCTGGGTAAAGAGAATACACAGGACTGGGACAATATAACCAGAGAGACATAACTCCCAGAGACAAAGACAGAGAATAGCAGGCACAGAACATCTGGTGTGGAGAGGGCAGGGGATGGGGATGCTGGAGCCCTGCGAAGAGGAACCAACCTCCTGAGGCATTAACAGTCTTTTTGTCTCCTAGGATAATTTCTATCTTTTCCTTCTTTTCCATCAAAGCGGTGGCAGGTGAGCTTTAAAGAAAACACCTGATCCTAACGGGAGACAACAACACAACCAACTCCAGGAAATTGTGTGTCAACCTTCACACAGGCCTGCAGCATAGAAATACCATGATCATGTAAGCAAATCATGGCCATTTAGGACTTCATTGTTGTCACTCTGCTGAATATGCAGGGGTGTTCTAAAGTTCACTATGGTAGTGGTGGTCTGATATCCTTCTGCTCCAAACTTGCAGGGCCAAACCAAAAAAGTTACATGAGAATTCAAGTTACCTTGTGGCACTATGGGGTTTATGATGCATTATGCAAACCAGAGATGGACATGAGCCAATAGCATAAGCACTTGTAATTGCATTATTGAAGAGAAAAAGTAGAAAGATTTATATAAAAGAATAAAATACTTTAAATAGAGAGAAAAAAAACCATTCATTTTCTAAGCATGTGATTTTTATAATCATTACAGGTATTATATGATTGCAGATTGGAAGGAAGATGTCCAAAGGATGATGAGATTAAACCTGGTCCCATATCTGACTAGTCTGTTCAGTGGGAGATGAGCTTTCTCAGCATTCTGCAGAACTGTGCAGCCCCCTATTTCTGGCTTGAGTTCTGGATGGCGAGGTTTGACTGCCTGTATTACTTGCATTTATCTTGTTTCAGAATTCCATTTCTTTCCAGCTAGGATATACACAACTGCTTCAGAGACAAGGAGACAGTGTTTAGCTGTGACTTCTTTTCAAATGTGCATCTTGCAGTGGGAACTGCATTAATCATTTCCATCAACACAGCAAAGAGGTTATTAAGTGTTTGCCACACAAAAAGATTTAATTTCTCCAGCTGGACTCTTTGGCGGCCTTCCTCAAGCACGCTGCTCTTGTCACAGTGGTTGAGCACCATTTTAAAATGCATTTACTTCAGCCTCAGGCTACTGTGCCGCCTTTCTGCTTGTTTGTTCTTCCTTTACCTACTCCTCTCTCCAGTAATGGAAAGGAGGTGCTGAACTGAAAGGCCTTGATAGGTAAGGCCAAACCTAGCTAAGAGGCATTGATGTGAAACAATGAATCTTGCTGATCATTTCTAATGTCAGAAATAATCTTCCATTCATCTTTTTATTAAACCCCATGATCACTATACCTTCCATCCAGCATACAGTGTTAATGCCAATGTTAAAGAACTTCAAGGATATTTAGTTATCCAACTCTAACTGAAATCAATATGTTTTAGGAATTTTTGTACAATGAGACAGGATTTCTAGTGAAATGTTCTTCAAGCCTAGGAAAAATGGTAAGACTAGACATTATGACAATTCTTTCACATGCTGAATTACTTATAACTAGATTTGATACTCTATCATATTCTATTGTCTCGTGGACCTCCTGTAGAGTAATGTAACAGAATATGGATGTAGTAAACACAGTCTCATATTTGTAGCTTAGAAACCAAATTTCTTCCCTTTGTGGAAGTTAACCTTGACACAGTAACACTCTCTCTGATTAGTTTACCAAATTCACCTCAGGTGTAGCTCCATTGAAAAAGGAAATCAGAAAAATGATGAAAGCCATTAATTCTTTTCATTTCTGACCTATTTCATTTGAATGTGTTTGTTTCTGGCCTGTATGGTTTTCATTGGAAATCAAAGACCAGAGCAGCTGTTCATTTTATCTGTAGCCATATCACCTCAGGCTATGCTTTTGTTAAATCTCACAAAGAAAACCTGGGCCAGAATAGCATGTAGATGAAAGAAAAATCTAGATACTGTGTGAACTGGTGTTGGTGATTTAGGAGGTGTCAGTCTTTCCTCTAAATCAATATACCTGCTTCAAAAATATTAAATATTTTAAAAGAATTACTTTTTTTTTCTTTTAAAAAAATACTTTCACTATTTTTTCTGGGATTTGTCCCTTTTCTATAGTTTATTAAAAACTAATATAAAGAGATTTACAGATAGAGAAAAGCTTTCCATTAAAAACTGAAGTTCTAACAAGGCCAATTTTGGTGAAAAATAACAAAAGAAAACTTTTGATCAGCTCTAATATTGCACAAAGCATACACGTCATGAATTTTTTGTCGGGGGCACTTTCCTTTGAGTAAAATGTAAAATTGACCCACGGAGTTTTTGCCATTAAAGCTCTGTTTTCAAAATCCAGGCTGGATATCATAGAATTATAGAAAATTGAATAATAGAAAATTAGGGTTGTAAGGGACCTCAAGAGGCCATCTAGTCTACCCCATCTTGTCCAATCTTGATTGCTGGCTGCCTTTTATGCCACCCTGCCCCTTGCTGCTAATTGGCTTATCTTTAGGGGCCTACATAAATCATGGTGAGACAAAGGGCATTTCATGGTCCACTCATGATATGAAGAGTTGATTTTGTGGGCATTTGATGGTGGCCCTCCCCTTAGTGTAGATTGGCAGAGAGGGAGAGGCCCTGGGAGAAGGAGGAATGAGAGGTGGCTGTCATCTTGATTGCTAGCTGCCCTTCATGCCACCCTGCCCCTCAGCACAAATTGGCAGAGGCCTGGTGGTGGGACGAGGGACAACAGGGCAGCTGCCACCTCATCTGCTGCACTTTGTTCTGTGCCACTAGCTGATGCCTTGCCCTTCTGGTAGTGAGGACCACTGGCTCCTACATATTTTATTGTTATTAAGGAGGTTTTTTTGTTGTTGATTTCACAGATTTTCTCGTTTCCACAAAATCCATGAAACTATAAATGAGTAGGTCCCTAGATATAATTGTGGGTAATTATGGTCTGTCTACCTGAAATTGGTCTTAAATGATCCTTTTCAGACAATATTGTTGCTTTTCTGTGTTGGGCAGTGTTGTAAAAGTATTCTGTAATCAGCTAAACTGGACATTTAACTCTTCTAAAGATATAAAGTAATGATAGTGGTTACTATGTTACCCTTCTCCCAACTCTCAATGTAGGCTGTATTGTCAGGGAAGAAAAGTCATGACTAGGGCCTTCCTTCACTCCAGTGATCTATGGCTGATTTAAAAAAACATTGGGACTTTTGGAAGTTAGCATGCTTTTAAAAAAGCTGGGACCTAGACTGGCAAATGGATATAGACTGGGCATCAGTAGAATCATAAAGTCAGGGAAGAAAGAAGATGAATGAAATAGAACAAGTTAAGGGGCTGTGACTTGGATGACTGCACAGTCCGGTGGGTGGAGAATTGGCTGGAGGGT
>NW_017728947.1:37570224-37595896 GCF_001723895.1 Crocodylus porosus
TTGAGGTCCCTTCCGACCCTAGCATCTATGAATCTATAAATGAACCCTTTTTCAGCTCTTTCTCTTTAGTGCACTGAGCATTCTGGCTACAAGTGAAGATCTGGGCCTTTATATGATTTCTGTACACTGACATTCAAACATCTGCCTGGCTATTTCTCTAAATACCAAAATCAGGATCCTTAGTATGTTGATCTGCCAAATTAGAAATGATGGGTGGAATTTCTGCAGGCTCTGTTTCAAAGAAGCTACTTCTGCTTCAGCCTGTTCACGTCTGCACCTTTCTACCTCAACCTCCCACTGTAAACACATTGCTCATTTTGCCACCTCATCTGAGAATGGCTATAGGTCAAATACCTGCATTTCAGACCCTCTATGGTGTCAACCTCTGCCATGGTTTCCCAGCAGTCCTTATTATAGGCCTTCCTGTGTTGGCCTTAGCCGAACAGTCCTTGTTCTCTTTATCTCCAGCAAACCTCACTGTTGGGTGAAGAATTTTACCCATTTTCTGCCTATTCCTATCTTTGCTTGACCTAAGGGTCCTCTTTCCTCTAACAGAGAAAATAAGTCCCTCCGTATACATGGCCTTCCCACCCAATGCATCAGTGTAATAGGTCCCATGACCAGTGGTGCTGTAGCATCCCCTGTGGTTTGCTGTCCTCCCCTATTAGCCACACTTCAGTCCTCCAGTTCTTAATCAGATCATAAATGTAAGCCCACTGGCAGTATAACAAATAAACTGTCCCTACACTGGGTCAATAATTTCCTCTGCAGGATGTAAGTTCCTCTTAGTCTCTACTTGCATCTCTCAAGTCAATCTCTCTTTGCAGCCATTCTGCTCACAAGCACCTCTCCTTGTTGCCCACAGGGCCAGATTGTCTGTTCTCAGGCACTGGCCTTATGTACCTGTAAAGTCACATCCTTTCCTATCAGTTGCTCTCCAGGCACTTACAGGGGTATCCATTTAGGCCTGACAGCTAACTTTCTCTCCTCTTCTGGAGCTTAGCTCAGTTGCCTGCAGCTGTTCTTTTCATGCTGCCTACAGGTCTGCTTCTGGGTTGCTTAGATGTCTGCCTCCTGTATAGCCTACTGCTTTGAAGTCAGCCCCAGGATAATCATTTCCCTCAGGAGTAGCTCCTAACCTGGCTGATACCACCTGTTTGCTTTACCACAGCTAGTCCTTGTTCAACTGCCAGTGCCACCCAGCAAGCTTAGCCTGCTGCAGCATCCCCTTAGAATAACAGGACCCTCTGGCTCCGATAAAAACACTGTTATTTTATTGGTAGTGTTTCAGCAGTTCTCATTAACCTGGCTGAAACACACATCCCTGCTGAATGTCTGAAGCTGAGAAGTCAGGACCAAAATTGATATTCCAGCCCCTAGGTTATAGTTCGTAATGTGACAATGGATAAATAAATGGAAAACACTGATGGGATATTGTCCAGCAGCAGTGTAAGAATGGGGCCAGGTGCCCAGGATGGCCACCATACATAGGAATAGCAGCAACTTCCAGTTGCCACTGCCATGTGATCATGATCATGTGACTGTGGCAAAAGCCATTTTTTTCCTACCAATTTCCTTCAGAACCTGGAAAGTTGCCACTGTTTTTTCTCCCTGGTTACACCACTGCTGTCCAAGTTTTTACAAGGTGCTGGTAGAGCTGACATGGGGAACTCCACAGAGAAGTAATGGATTACCAAATTTCTCCCTAGAAAGCCTAGCAACCAGAGGTGCATAGGTGGGTTTTCCATCCCCTGTTTAGGGCCTCCTTGCCTCTTCTTCTGCTACCGCTCTTGCTGGTTCCAACTAAGTATCTTAAATACTTAGTTAAACCCCAGTTTTTTAAATAATCAGTGGAACTACCCACAGTAGTGAGATTAAGTATGTAAGTATTTGCAGAATCAAAGTTTTAGAGTATATACATATTTTTAAAAAGGTGAAAATAGGGGGAAATTTCCATAAAAACTAAAGTACACACAATTAATCAGAGCATGAAGTAAAACAGAGCCTATGACCAAATTTGTTATCAGAGAGACATTAACTAGTGACAGAGAATTTCTAGGCTTTATTCCCATTTCATAATGCTGCAGGAAAGAATGAGTAAATGTTCTTAGGTGAACAGAAATAACTGGTTTAAAAACAGCTGAAGAGAGCAAACGTGGCTTTTTTCAAAGAGATGCCCAGAAATGTGAACAGCCAGTAGAACCATTTAACTACTATAGTATATAAATCAGAGCCAAATTCAAAACCAGTTGAAGTCGATTGACTTCAGTGGAATTCAGGATCCAGCCATAATTTGCATGTACGATAACAAACTGTGACATGTCAGTCTCATTTTGGAAGGCACTGGAATTACTAACTTCCTCCAAAGCAAACTTATCCTGACACATCTGGTAGTGGCCAAAATCAAACTGGAGCTTGAAAATGAGGTTAATTCACAGATCCAATGTAGAAATCCTTATCTTCCTGTGATATTCCTGTTTAAAATTTTGGTATCTTAGTATCTATAGTTTATTAAATATTCCATTATATAACTGTTTTCTTCAGCAGATGCATTGATTACTAATAATGACACAGAGCACTGCAGTGAGGATCAAATTGGAGTGAATAAATGAATTACCTTAAGTGGAGGAAAGAGAAAGATAAAATAGAATGAAAAGGAAAGCAAAAATAAGCCTTCCTTATAAACAGGTGCTATTTCATTCTCTCTCACTGCTGCCATTTTAGTGATTGAAAAATCATTCTACATTTTCCATCTTAGCTATAAAAGCTCAGACTGAAAATAAACAACTACATTGATTTCTTAATACAGTGATCAAAATCAAGTTTTTTTCCCAAGTCCACTCTGAGCTCTTTACTAGTGCCTTCAACCAGAACTATAATATTTTGTACATTTTCCAAGATGAAAATTATGGATTTTGTATATCAGCTTTAAGTAACATTAAAAAAATGAAGAGTGAAATAAGAATCTAACCATATAGCATGTTGTGAATCAATTATCATGCCATGGATTGAAGGACAATTTTGAACAATGCTTATTTATTTATTTAATGTTCTACAATGCTGGTTTATTATAGACAACAATAATAAGAATACTATCATATAAAGTATTTTATATTTTATAGAAGACTTGTCTTGACTAATAGTATAGAAATACCAATAAAAAGCTTACAATTCCCTATATTTTCTAGGAAAATTGAACAAGTTGAATAGATCCAATATGACATTATAGAAATTATAATTACTTTTCTTACACAGAAGTTTTGAGGGTAACACTTTAACATTTGTAAGTATTTTAACACTATTATTGTATTATACTATGTAAGCGAAAAGTATCCTTCAGGCATCATGAGATGAATGGATGGACTAACAAACTTTCAAATATCATGTAATTATAGAAAAGGCCTTCCCTGGTGATGTCATATATTGATTTTAGCACATCATCTTCTCCTCCTCTTCTTTGGCAGTCACTTGCAGTCAAAGCTGATTGTCTGATCTTCCTCTGGAACATCAGAAAGGATTTGGTCCATGTCAAGAGTTGGGGCATATGCACTAATGACAGTGGCATATTGGATCCCCATCAATTTAAGATGGAAAGTCATGAGGCACTCATTAATTCTGATAGGGAATTCATTGAGTTGATTTATGAATTCATTCTTAATGACAAAGCCAACTCTCTGAAGTTAGCATTCTCCTTCCTGGTTCCCCTTCCAAAAGACGGTATTGCTGGCTCCGTGTTCTTTGAGCTGCCCATATCCCACTTGCCAGTCTTCACTCAGTGCAGCTACATTGATGCTGAGTTGCCCAAGTTCTCAGGCCATGATTGCAGTATGATGCTCCGGGCATACAGTTAGGGTTTTCCATGAGGTTCCTGATGGTCCAGGTCCTAAAAACAATGGCATTCCTTTGGTGGTAATCTCAACTGTTCTAAAGGTGACCCCACTGGATATGGTTATTCAGTCAGGAAGAAAGTAGACAGGTTATTCTTAGAGCATCTTGGCTAGTCCTCTCTAGATCTGCTCTGGCTATCTGGGGGACCAGAGCAGATCCACAAGGCAGCTGCTCAGTCACACTTACAGCTGCCAAATCACATTTCTGTCTCATCCAAGTGCTAGATGACCTTCTTGTAACTGCTACATGACCTTCATGTCAGTTCATGACTAGGAGCTTCCAGGACAGTCCTGCTCCCATAGTCATTAGTGGGTTGCCAAAGGTCTTGAGGAATGTGCTGTAAAGGCTGTTTTAATGGAAGATGCCTTTATGTGATTATTTTATCATAGGAAATCTGCTGCACATCTCCTTCCACATGGTTCTTGACAGAACAGGATCTTGATCCAATGGCAAGGAGGGTAACATGACTAGAGATCTTGTTCCACTGCAACCTTCATCTGCCTTCACATTACACACTAATTTTAGGTGGTTCCCTGGATTGCCTGCATGATAATACCTTTAAGTGGCTTAAATAATTCTTTATCCAGCTCAAAGCTACACCACTCCAGGGCAAGGTTATCTCCTGATCTGCATAACCCTGCCATTCCCCAGAGATGTGACACTCAAATTGAAGGTGTAACCCCAAGCCATCACTAAATTGATCAATGTTTGTGCTGTTGAGTGTAACATGTAACAAGATCCTAAGACAAGAGACACTTGTTGGATACACATATAGAGGAGTAGAAAGAAATTATGAAAGAGTCAAAGAAAGTATAGTGAATAGTTTGAAAATGTCCTGTACATTGGAATAACTTTCATAAAACTTTGTTGCACAATTACAGTCACAATTAAATTTGAAGTCAGCTATTAATAATTCATAGGGCATGTCTGTAGTGCAGTCACTCCTATGAGTGACTGCTATGGACTATAGAGATATTTAAGCTAACTTTAAAGAAAGCTAGCTCAGATTCAAGACAGTGCAGAGCTGCAGCAGCATGAGGCTCAGCATGGGCTAATTTACCTTGTCTATTCATACCCACAGCAAATTGAGGGATAAAATGATCAAATAAATTGTTCACTAAGATTATTTTGCACAGCTCCAGCTTCATGAAATTTACCTTCAGTTAAGGAAACATCATTCTGAATTCTAGTCAGATGGGCAGTGCTCTCTCAAAATGCCATCAGTTTGCATTGCCATTATTGTCCTACAAAATAGTTGGAATCTGCTATCTCTTCAGAGGTAAAAACTAATGTCATATCCCTTGGGATAGAAACAGAGAACTGGCAAAAGAGAGGCTCTGGTGATAAATATGGAACCTGTCAGCCTGAAAAGAAAAATCATAACAATGATGTCAAAGCAATCAGGAAAATCCAGCTCATAAACAAGGGGCAGGAGAACAGTGCACCCTACTTGTCAGTCACCTTCAGGCAGGCATTTACTAATCCCCAATTTTCCACAGATTTAAAATAATGACTGAGGAGATAATTAATCGTTTAACACATGAACACATGCAAGCACACACACACATGCACAATATTCAGGTGAGAAACGCAGCTACATCAGTCAACAGAGAACAGAAGCCAGTGGAAGAATTGTAAGCAGAAGAAAAAAATGTCAGAGTGAAAGGAATAAAAATTAATAGGAGATAAGTAATATTTATAGGACAAGAATAAGGGAAATTCATATTCAGCAATGTCTTTTCCCAGCTTTTGTGAAAGTGTTAATGCTTTACAATATGGGGTAAATCACAATTAATTATTTTCCTAGCCATAGAAATAATATGAATCACAGACAAATGTTTTTGGTTATAGTAGGGATGCCTATATCATTCCATAGGTATTGCATATGGGAATAATAGTCTTGGCAGCTGAAGATAAGTTTCTAACTCATGGATCAATTATATCCATGACATGGCCACAGTCAAGTGATTTATAAATAGTAGTGGAGCAGAGGAAATTCAGACATGTATTTTGATTGTGGACATTTGTTGTATAAATTATCTGCTATGTACAATGTGGTCTTTATAGAAAAAAAAACCACACTGTTTTTCATTTAATATTCATTTGTTTCTCTAGTAGTACTAGTTAGGCTTCCTCTGCATGTTACATGTATTTTGCAATTAGCTGGTTAGTTGCACAATTAATTCAGACTGGCTACATGTGAAAATTAACTAGGGCTCCGTAAAATGGTCCAACCAGCTAGAGGGTCAGCCACCCCATTTACCATCCAGCTGGATCCTGGGTGCCAGCCCTCAGCAGGCTCCTCTGCCTGGGTTCTGCCACTTGTCTCACTAGCAGGAATCCTGGTATTCTCTATTTAAAAACTGCAAACTGTCTGATTAAAAAATATCCCCAAATCACTCTTTAAAATACTCCCAAATCCTTGTTCTTCCACAGTTAAAACAAAAGACCACTATACCACTATACATACTGAAACTTCCCACAGCATATACTATACTGAAGTATTGTGTGTGTGTGTGTGTGTGTGTGTAATGTGTGTGTATATATTTTATATATATATACTGTGTGCGTGTGTGTATTTTTTTTATATATATATACTCTGTGTGTGTGTGCGCATGTATACTACACTTCAGTTCATGATTTTATCTGGAAAAGATTCATATAGATTAGGAGGCCGAATTTCCAAATCCAAATCAAATTAGGAGAAACTTAAAAAAATCTGAATCAATTTGCAGCCTCCAAATTGATTCAAAGGTGGCCTTTTAGGGAACCAGAAACTGAGAAGAGGGAGGGGGAGCGGGGAGGTGGGGAGGACTGACATTTCTTGCTGGCCAGTGACTGTGACTTTTCCCTGAGTTCCTTTCCAATCACAGTGCACTGGGGGAGGGACATAGAAACAGCATATAAGCCACTTTGTATAGGCTTTCTGTGCCTTTTGTGAGCTGTTTCTCCCTGAGCAACAATCTCTGAAAGGTACTAGAGTGGATCCCCTTCTAGAGTACTAGAGTGGATCCCCTTCTAGTCAGTCTCCTACTACTATTTGGTCTTGGAAAGGATTGGATATAGCTTAGGTTACTAACTAGAATCCCTCTAGTTATCCATTTCTTTTAATTTATATTTCTTCTTGGGGCAAGGAGGTGAAGCACTTTACCACAACAGCATTGCGGCTGCATCTGAAGGAAGCAGCATACCCTGGCCCTTCTTCCTCCTCAGCCTGGCACCAGTATGAGCATACCAAAAGGAAAGTGCCCTGCTTGCTCCAGAGCCCCCATCCCACCAAAGCAGTGGGAGAAAGCTGCAGACAGAGAGCGGCACATTTCAAGGGCAATCAAGATCACCCAGAGCATTGAGAAGATGCTTGCTTTGGATGGCCATCCCGTCTCCTTAGCTGAGCAGCCAGGGTTATTGAATGGCCAGCACCATGACCACAAGCTCATGGCACTTGTAGTCCAATCTTTCCAAGTGCCCTCATGCACCACCTTTAGCAAGATGGTGGTTCCTTCCCTGTTTAAGTCATGCAGAGAGCACTTGAGGGAGAAGTGGCTCAAGGCAGGGCCTCAAGTAGCCTTGTACTTCACCTCACACATCTGGAGTATCTGGGGTGGAGATCACACCTACCTCACAGGGCACTGGTGTGATCAGTCAGGTTGTCAGTATGCACTCTTTCAAGCTGAGGTGATGGATGAGTCCCACACAGCAACAGAAATCATAGGGGCCATGAACCACATGGTACAGGGGTGGCTCATTGGGCAGGGTGAGCTCACCAGCTGGTTCTTGGTCACCGACAATGGAGCCAATGTGGTCAAGACCATCCATGATGCCAACTTTTTTGACATCCACTTTCTGACACACAGACCGTACCTCATAGTCAGAGATGCCTTGGAGAGGGACAGGGCTGCTGGTGATGGCACCGTCACTACCACCCAGCTAATTTCCAGATGCAGGAAGGTGATGGGATACTTCCACCACAGCATCAAGGTGGGCAAGATGCTGCAGGAGAAACAGGCAGATCTGAGCATCCCACAGCACAAAATCATGCAGGATGTGGAGACACAGTAGAACTCCACATACCTGATGCCGGAAAGGCTGCTGGAGCAACAGAAGGCCATCCATGAGATGACCTTACTCGGGGAGATTGGGATCAGCGGTCCCCTTAGCTGAGTAGGAACCAAATAGAGAAGTTCCATGGGATCAATGTTTCTGACTGGTGCAAACTTCTGTCACCAAATGTACAGGCACTGGTGAGGTGGCTGAAGGTGGGCATCAGGAGATGTCTGGATCCTTTGTGGTCCAGAACTGTCCACATGATGGTGGGCACATGTAACCAGAGGGTGAAGGGGAGCATGTGTATTAGCAGCATGAAAACCCTCAATTACTGGACTCAGGTGCTGGTCAACAGAGTCAGGGAGGTAGAAGGGCAGAAGCAAGGGGATGTGGAAGAAGGGGATCCACTTTCTTGTGTCAGCACTCCCAGCACTATCCAGTTTCCTCCACGCCAGCCGCTGCCAATGTGGGCCAAGGACGTGACATCAATGCTGGGGTCCAGATGCACCAGATCCCAGCCTCAGGCAGGTAATGATGAGGCTTTTGTGGCTACCTAGTTCACTGAGGATCTGGAGTTGCTGGACTGTGACCCCTTGGCCTACTGGGCAAGCCGCAGCCAGATGTGGCATGTTCTGGCCACAATTGCCCATGAACACCTCTCCTTTCCACCAACCAGTGTTCTGAGTGAGCAGGTATTCAGCATCTCTGGGGATGTTGTGATACCACACCTAATCTGCTTGGATCCTATGTTGGTGGAGCAGCTGTTGTTCTTGAAAGTGAACCTTCCACTGCTAGGGATTCTCAAGCTCCACCTGCAGATGGACTGTGTGCCACCTTCCTCACTCTGTCAGCACCTATTTCCATTTTATTTTTTTACACCAGTTACTGCCCTATTCTCAGAGCTGGAGGGGGACTTACTGCATTACCAGACAGAAGGGGAAGAACATGTCCCTGCTAAGCTTCCGTGCCAGGATGAATTTGGAGGTATGGACTGGATTATGGGGCTGGAGGAGGCTCCAGGTCCTGGGCATGACCATTAAAGCTGCACTTGGCCAGGGTCAGGGGTGCCTGGCAGGACTGCTGGTGGTACAACAGCCCCAGAAAATGCCAGAACCAAGGATCTCCCTGGCGAAAGACAGGTAGGAGGTGCCATAAGCTCCAGCTACCACACGCATGCACACAGCCCTGTCTGAGGAAAGCTCAGACCTGTCATGTCTTTGACAGGCCTGAGGCTTACTGGTTGCAGTGCTGTTGTGAGGCTCCAGGTGAGCTCAACTTAACTTCCTGGGATGCCAGGTTTTGAGTAGAAAAACCCTTTCTCAAGCTGAGGAAGCACCTGCACTTGGTGTGTCTGTGTGCCCTTCCTGGATGGAAGGAATAGTAAAGAAGCCAGAAGCTGGCATGGAATGCAGACAAGAGAGCCAGTCAGTGAAAATGGAAATGGAGGAGTCAGCGGGGCAGAGGCAGGCTTGGTGGGGACGGGGGTGGGGGCGAGGAAGGGTTACGTAGCAGTGCAGGTAAATGTGGAGAGGTACCTGGGGAGTCAGATGTCCAGCAGGTTGTAGTGTGTAGAATTCTACTGTCATTGTCTATATTGAGTCCATGAGTTTCTGTACCTAGGAGGCTGATGAAGTGAAGCTCGTAGGCCCGGCTGTGAAAAGTGTTTTGTAAATTCCTTCTCAGGATTCAGCCTGAGAGACTGGACATAGAGTGTTTTTTGGGTTGGTTTGGGGGGTTTTTTGTTTTGTTTTGTTTGTATTGTTTTGGGTTTTTTGGAGAAATGTGCCCACACAGGTAGTTAAGTATTGTTGTCTTTGATAAATTCTGGTGTGCAGTTTGTGGGGGTACTGGAGATGGTTGTTAGGTTTTGTGTTTTGAGCTGTAGGAAGTTGGTTTCAGTTCTGGTGATGGGATTAGGTTAGCAAGGTTTTGTGCTTGTTTGAATTTACAAACCACTTTTCAGAGCTGGGCCTATGAACTTTACTTCATCAGCCTCCTAGGTAGTAGGTACAGAAACTCATGGACTGAATATAGACAGTGGAATTCAGTGGAATACACTACAACCTGCTGGACATCCGAGTCCCCAGGTACCTCTGCACTTTTACCTGCGCTGCTACATCCCCCTTTCCCTCCCCGCATCCCAGCCTGTCCATCACCCCCTGATGCCTCCATTTCCATTTTCACTGACTGGCTTTCTTGCCTGTGTTGCATGCCAGGCCAGCCTCTGCTTTCTTTACTATTCCTTTCATCCAGGAACAGCGCACAGACACACCAAGTGCAGGTGCTTCCTCAGCCTGACAAAGGGTTTTTCAGCCCAAAATCTTACTAAGCAATATTTCTCCAACTATTCCTTTTTTTACTAATAATAAACACATAAACATAAAAACACTACATAACCCATCATGCACAACACAAGTAACGCATATCGTTTATATATCCAACACAACATCTCTATTTTTTTCATTCAATTATTTTATAAAAATTCTCATTTCAGTAACCAAAAGCTGCTTAGCCCCATGGTACAATTAAGGAAAACCCCTCGCCATAAAAACAAAACACAACTATTCACTGTCCCAACTTTCTCTAACTATTCAGTGGGTCTACTAAAAGATGCCTGATTAGATTGACCCAAAGAACTTTGTCTGCCAGTGCCTTGTCCTTAGACCCCTAGCACCTGTCCCCAGTCAGCTGACCAGAAAGACACAGGGCCCTGGGCACATCTAAGTCCCAGAGCTGGCACTGGCAAAGAGAGTTCTCTGGCAGGTGCTGGAGAAGAAGCTACTGCAGGAGAAGAAAAATCCAGCTCTAGTCTACAACAGTTTGCCTGCCTGAGATGCTGCTGGTGCTACTGTGCCGCAGTGCACTGTAGTGTTTACCTGTTGTTATTTAAGTGGTGGACTGGCCTAAGACTGTAGGGGGGGAGGATGCTTCATTGGGGCATAGCGCACTACCATGTTGTGTAGATGCCCCAGCACTAGTGAGGGTGCATTTTAACAAACACACAGTGTCACCCACCCATGTCACGCATTGTACTTGTCAGCAGCCTGAGGTGCAGCTTCCTAGAACCCCTGCACCTATCTCGTTAGAAGCTGGCAGGCATTGTGGCCTCAGAAGGGCCTAGCAGGCCTGCAGTTTTCACCACCCTGTGCCTTAATACAGACACAATCACAGATGTTATGAGTTTTACTTGTCAGCAGCTTGAGGAGCAGTTTCCCAGATACCCATGCACCTATCTCCTTGAAACTTGGCAGACTTCATGGCCTCAGAAGGGGCTATCATATCTGAAGTTTTCACCCCACTGTGGCTTAATACATACACATGACATGAGTTTTGCTGTTAAGATTTGAGGTGCAGTTTCCCAGAACCCCCTGCACCTTTCTCATTGAAACCTGTCAGGCTTCATTCCCTTAGGAGGTGCTAGCATGCCTGCAGTTTTCACCCCCCTGCGCCTTAACACACACACAGTGTCACCCATGTCAAGTTTTGCTTGTCAGCAGCTTGAGGTGCAGTTTCCCAGAACCCACTGCACCTGTCTCCTTGAAACTTGGCAGGCTTCAGGCCCTCAGAAGGGGCTAGTGTCCCTGCAAGTTTCATCCCAATCTCTCCAAATCAGCGCCGAATCTTCCAAAGCCGATTCAGACAAATTGATTTGGAACAACGATCCTGTAGCATTTGGTTAAACTTTTTTCTATAGTTTAGTTGAATCTAGCATGAATTTAATTATTTGATTTCTGTCTTTTAGAAAGTAGCTGTGTGATTCTATTCTGTAATGCTTCCAGCTTGACACAAGTAAATGAACTTTGTATGCCATGGGCATGAGAGAGATATGGGCTAGGGGTGAGTGAACAGTGATTGGGAATTTGTGCATGAGAAAAAAGAGATAGGATGTAATTGTTTATGTAAGCAACAAGGTGCCAGGTGTGTAAATTACCAGCCAGTGACTAACTAACAAATGGCTGAAGAATCTCTTTGAAGCTTGAGGGCACAAAGGAGATAACAGGAGAAGAAATGCTGCTGTGTGGGCAACAAGAAAACTTCAAGGCTGAGACCCACTTTTACAAACAAAAGTATCCTTTATGTAAGATGAGAAGAAGATGGATGCAAAGCAGTTGCTAAAACACAGGCTAAGCATGGAAAACCCCTAAGAAGCGAAACAAGGACTGGAAACCATATATAAAGAAAACCCAAATGATGCTAAGGGAGTGATAAACCTTCTGTCTCATTTTCCAGATCACAGAGGCATCTGCTTCTCACCTCACTCCAGCTACTGCCTTTCACCACCATCATCAGCTTAAACATCTCAGCTATTCAGTGAACACAGGCTTAGACACCCCATGTTAAAATTGAGCAGCTATTTCTAGTAACTGTATCTGGTATTTGTGTGTCTGCATAGATTGGTTGTTCTGTGTGCGTGTATGTCCGTGTGTGATAACATGCATGATGATTTGTGTGCATCTGTATGAATGGTGTGTCAGAACCTCTATGTCTAACTCATGTAATCAATAAACATGGCATTCTGCCCTATCCCCCTTTATAATGCCTTGCTCATGACTTGAGCAATTAGCAATTTGTGTAACAATCCGAATCTCCTAATTGAATCACTGGCCTCCAAATTTGTGGAATTCAAATCTGAATTGAATACTTCCCTATTCACACAGGTCATGTGTGTGTGTGTGTGTGTGTGTGTGTGTGAGAGAGAGAGGGAGAGAGAGAGAGAGAGAGAGAGAGAGAGAGATCAGTTGGGTAAAGCAAATTGGAAGCCTCCAGTGCCTCTATCATCATAATAAAATAAATTATAAATATCTATGTGCTTTGATATCTGCTTTTGGTTTTCTTATCATAGAAACATTAGAGTCCCCCCTTACCCTTCACTAACCAGGATGTGGGGACATCTGCCCCTGCAGCCACAGCTCCTGTCAGCAGGTCTGCAGCTTGGCATGCTGTCTGGCCTGGGTGTGCGATGGGGGGATGTGAGGTTTGCAGGAGTGGGGTGGGAAAGAGTGTTGGGATGGGAGGATGTGGGGGTGGGATAGGGAGTGTGGGTGGGTGTGTGGGTAGGTGTGGGGGAGATGTGGAGTTTGAGGGGGGGCCACTACATACCTGCCTCTGTTACCCTCTGTGGTGCACAATCTCCAGTGCCAGCAGGATTAGCCAGTTAGGTCATGCCTGCTGCAACGCTGCCTTACCTGCAGTCTGAGTGGGGAGAATGGACCCGGCATGGCCTGCTAGCATGCCTTTGGACAGGACCAGGATGTGTGGCTCTGGCACCCATGCCTCCTGTCCAAAGCGCATGCTAGTTGGGCAGGCCGGGCTGAGTCATATTGGGCTGGCCCCATTCTCCATGAGGGTCAGTCAGCAATACACAGCTGCGGTGCTGTGCCTAGAAGTGAGCCATCTGACCCTCATGGACAAGGGATCTGGCCTGACCTGCTCAGCTAGTGTGCACCTTTGGACAGGAGCCACAGGTGCCGGAGCTGCAGCCTTGCCCTGCTTCTGTTTACGCTGCACATGGAACAAGAATGCTAGGGCAGCAGGAGCACCATAGAGATGCTCTGGCTGGATGCCAGAGTGTCTCTGGAGGTCCCAGCCCCGGCTTGCCTCAGGGCATGCTGCAAAACTGTGCCCTGTGCTGCTTTTTTCCTGGGTGTGGGTTTTTGGGGGTTTTTTGGATACCTGGAAATCCTGGAAATATTTGGAGCACAGGGAACATTTTTTTTTCTCATCATGCCTCTTGCAGTATTTCAAACTGGTTTGAGACTCTTCAAGAGGCAAATGCATGCTCACCTGGATGTGCCCTGTGAGTCCTTTCTTCAAAAGCTTGGAGTTTGAAGATTGCCTTTCTCTGTTTGCCTTATTCCTATGCATCTTGTCAGTGTTTGGCTCTGCTATCCAGGCCAAGCACTAAATTGAGTATTTTAGTACAGTTATGAAGTGACTGCATTTACACAAGATGGTTACTGAGGAGTTGCCTAATTCAGATCATCCTGAAAATGATCAGGACTTGATTCTTACTTGCAGCTTTGGTAAGGATTTTAATCTCCTGTTAAAAAGAGATTCTAGAAAAGAACATATACCCATTTTCCATCTACATGTCACTGCTTCTTTAAGAATCATGCACATATACATAAACATATATACGCAAACACCCACCATATTTTCTTGCATACAATATGCCCTAGAATAAAATATGTATTCTGTTTTTGAAAGGCAGAAAAAAAAGATCTATTGTTCTACTAACTGAACAGCTGGGAAACTGAGTCTGCTCATTACTCTACTCCCTGCGAGCTGTGCACAGATTTTACTTTCACTTTTGCATGATAACCAGCAGAAACTGCTCTTACTATATTCCTCACATAATACACACCGCAATTTCCAGCAGCTGTTTTTTGTGGGGGTGGGGATAGGGAGAGAAAATGTGTATCTCAGAAAACACAGTATGTGCATCTTTCATTCTCTGTTGTTTGCTTTCTCAGCATATATCTGAGAACCTTCCTAATGTTCATACTTCGTTTTGATCCACATACAATTGTCAGTTATAGAGATAGATGGACAGCACAACATCCATATGCAATATTTGTTTTCATGTATTCCTTTGTTATGGAAGTGAGTTTAGCTATGCTATTAAATAACTTTTAGGCAATGAGAGAGAAGCAGCATGTCCATCATACCCAGAATACTAAGTATTTCATGCAGATCTCATATTGATTCTTTTCCTCAAATACTAATTTTTATTTATTTCTCCTCCCCAAGGAAAACAATAAAATATGATATTCCTGCCAGCATTAATTTATAACATCAGAAGGAGATGATATAAGAAAGCTGAGCACACTCCATTAACTATTCTTTGCAAACTATTTCCACTTGTTATGTGCTTTCTCTGAAGCTCAAAATGTGATCTTTTCCCCCTTTCTGTTGGAACAATTTTGGTGAAGTTTCTGTAAGTGTATATACCATTGCAACAAAGAACAAATATTCATAGTGACTAAGAACTGTAAATAAGAATTCCCCTCTTCTTCCCCCCCCCCCAAAAAAATCTTTTTAGTTTTCTAAAGCTAGGAATAAGAGAGTATTTTTTTTAGAAACAAACTTTTACAAGAAAAAAAACACTGTCATCACAGGATGATGATGATGATTATTAAGAATAAAGTAAAGCCAAACCTATGTAGACTTCAATTTCAGTTTAGACCTCTCAGATCTTTTTAGGTGAAGCCCTTTACATATCACCAAATTGATTTCCTGCCAATATCCTGTCTAAAGTTCAAACCATAGAAAAGTGATGTCATATTTCTGAAGGTTATAGATGTACTCTATGTTCACATTCCTAAAATATATATATATTCTACAATCTCTCTATCATTCTATACTTTTTCAATATTTCTTCTCACAGTCTATTAATCTGTCTATCTGTCATATAGACCACTTTCTCTAGGGACTTTTCCTTGAAATTGAAGGATATGGTCCTCAGTTATTGCCCAAAAAAAGAGACTTATAAATGCTCCAGGCTTGTTATTTCTTGCAGGAATAGCTGCTCTAAAATATCTGTCAAGATGGAATAATTGTTATTGGCAACCTGATACTGTTCATAGAATGATAAAGTAATTTTTTAGTATTTCTCTTCCCCTATATAGATGGTTCCTACCCATCTATATTTAAACAAATACTATTTTATAATATTTACTATATACATTTACTATTACTTAACCTCATATAAGACATATTATAACAGAATTTGATATTAATGTTAATACTTTAATATTTTATCTTGTAAATTAAAAAAAAAAAGGTCAGTTAATAATGGACAGTGGGCTCAAATGAGTTGATTGGTTTTGCTTTGGAAGATATTTAAGTTGACAATAAATGTTTATACTAATTGAGTCTTAATCTTGAATATAACTGGCCATCGGTGCCCAGGAATCTTCTGAAGTTGCCTCTCCCATACTTTCCAAAAATAAAATAATTGACAGATGCCACCAATTAAAATACAACATATGGACTTTTGCCATAAGAAGCCATCCTTTCTAGTAATGGTATGGCATAAAACCAGCCAGTTTCAGAAGCTATCTTTGCAAAGCAAGCAGAATATCATGTAAATCTGTCACAAATGTTTGAAGTAGGCTTTAAGCCCCTCCAGGAAGGGGCTTTTGCACAATAAGCAATATTTGATGTGAGGGTAATAACTGACCACAGAAACTGATTGTATCAGCAACATTTATTCCATAGGGAAATGGCTACCATACTTTGATTTGTTGTACGCATGATTTGGTATACCATTCTTAAGCATCTCTCTCCCATCTCCACATGACAGAAGTGTATGCTAGAGAAGAGTATTCTTCGTCTCTTGTCCCTACACTACACTTGATCATTGTGTTACTCGTGATTGCTTGCGCTCATTTATTGTACTTTGCAAAATCTTTCATTGTCCACGTGCCTTCAAGCAGTAGGCATTGCAGCTGGTGTTGCATGGTCTAAGGCTGTGTGCCACAGTCATAGGTGGTTGAACCAATGATATAACCCCACTTCTTCATTAGTTCCTTGGGATGTCTGACTCCAGTACACAGGCAGTTGAGACATCACCACCTTTTTTGTGGTTCCTCAGTCCCTTGTGGTAAGGACTCAGAATGTACATATTTTAACTGTGAGATATTTTCTTCTGTCTCTTGTTCCACATCCATGGTTGCCTCTTTGAGTTGGCATCCAGAGGTTCTGTGCTGGTGAGGAAGCTCCTGCATGACTTCAGACATTTGTGTCATACAGCATATGCCCCCCATCTTCAGTTTGTCTTTATTGTTATCGCTATCCTGAAGGCCACTGCTCTTCTGCTGCCAGGCAGCACAATGCCAGCCTGCAGGTACACACTGTTCCAAGCTGGTAAGCTTCAGAGATAGGGTCAAGGTGCTTAGCATGTATGGGTTTCTCCCATATAGGGCGTGCATACTCAGTAGAGCACAACCTGAGAGCCAGAGAAGTGGTTTGGGTGGGTAAGGGGCTAGCTCCTCATTTTGAGTTGGTGAACTTATATAGAATGTTATTATGAGTGCTTACCTTTGCTTTTGTTTTCATGATGTGTTTCTTGTGTGAGAGGCTTTGATTGAGGGTGACACCAAAGTAAGCTGGATTTGGACAGTGGAATAGTGGGTTCCTAGACCATGTAATGTTAATCTGGGGGTTGGTCTCATGGTTTTTTAAATGGTAGGCACATACTTGCATTTTTCCTGGGTTGCCACATAATTGGTTTTCAATGTAGTATGAGATTAGGCCAGTTAACAGCTCAGGGATTTTTTAACATGGTGAAAGCCAGTATTTGTACAGGTCATCTGCATAGATTAAATGTTTTGTTTCCAAATAAAATGGTTGGTCATTCATATAGATGTTATATAACATCGGTGCAAACACACTTCCTTGGGGGAGGCTATTAATCTATTGCTTCCTCTGCTTCACTGGAGAAGAGCACTGAATAAGATAGATCTAGAAAGCGAGGGATCAATGCCTGCTCTGTGGGCCAAATGCATCCTGCAGAGCCATGTGATCTGTCTCTTGGGCTTCCCAAGAGTCCAGAAATTGGGTAGTGAAGAAACAGTAAAAAACAATGCTACCACTCTTCCACTATCAAGTTTCCAAGTCCCAAGGGCCAGATGACATCCTGCATGTTCAGTAAAGGGGCCTCAACAATCTGGGGCAGCAGGACTGAATCCTGTACACACAGCCGGGAGAACCTGGGTGTGCTGGCCAGCTTGGTCTGTTCCACAATGTGTATGGGTGGGGGTGGGATGGCAGGGCCCAATTCTGTGCATGCAGGGCTGAAGCCTGGGTAATGGGACCTGAACTTGAACATGCCAAGCTAAGGGCAGGTGGAAGGGCCAGATCCTGCATGTGCCAGGCTGGGGGCAGGTCCAATCCTGAATCTAAGGGGCAATGGGTTCTTATCCAGAGTGCATGGGGCACCTTGGCCCAATCTGGAGTGTGTTGAGGATAGAGCATGAGGCCCAATTCTGAGCACAGAGGCTGAGGGTAGGCAGTGGGACCTGATCCTTAGGAGCCAGGATAGAACAGCAGATCTGATCCCATGTGGGGCCGTGGCTGTGGCCAACCTAATATATGCAACAGTTATTTGGCCCATGGAGCAAAAATATTGGGTACCACTTATCTAGGATGATCTGTATTTGTTGCCCTCCAGAGCATCCACATTTATTGGTTTAGAGACCGTAGAGGAAATATCTCCAACCATTCTGTTCAATAGTTAGTTATTAATAAATCTATCATCCACAAATTTGTCTAGTAGCTTTTATACTTAGCTATGGTATCTGTCTCTACCATGTTCTGTGGCAACAAATTCCACAAGTTAACTGTGTTGTATTAAAAGGACTTTCCTTTGTTAATTTTAAACCTGTTTCCTACCAATTCCAGTGCCCTCTAGTTGCAGTATTCTGGGATTCAGTAAACAGCAGGTCCCTGCTCACTTGGTCCTCACTGTCCAGGTTTTTATAGACTTCGGTCATATTCAATCATCCATTGAGGTCCCTTCCGACCCTAGTTTCTATGACTCTATTAATCGATCCCCCCACTTAATTCTCCCCTTTCCCCCCTTTTTAGTTTCTCCTAATCATTTTGCCAATCTCTGTATCTTTTCTAATTCTAATATACCCTTTTTGAGATGTAGGGACCAGAATTGCACCCAGTATTCAAGATGTGGGTGTACCATGGACTGTATAACGGCATGGTGATGTTATCCATTTTTTTATTCCCTTTGTAATACTACCTGACATTGTATTGGCTTTTTTTACATTGAGCTGACATTTTTAGAGACCTAGCTACAATGACACAAGTTTTCTTTCCTGAGTCATAAAAGCTAGATAAGAACCCAACAATAATCGCCCCATACATGTGCAGAAGCTTGAATAACCTCAGAGTGATTTAAATTTGCATCTGCCAGCATCTAGCATCTGTTCAGGGCCTGAGTATGCAGAAAAAAATCTGACCCACAGCTAGCAGGTTTTTAGCTGCTTGCCATTGGTTCTGCTGGGGTGTACCAATTTGATGGTAAATTGCATAAGATACTACCAAACCCTCATATAAGGGACCCATGGAAGCCTCAAGTGAAACCTAAGGTAAGCATCAGGTAAAGCAAGCATAAGCTAGACTGCTCAAGAAAAATTCCAAAATCTCTCATAGAGATACTATAGGTCAGGCAAGATAGCTGGAGATACCAGGACAAGAGAATGAACTAGGGATTGGAAAAGAGCAAAGAAAGCCTTAAGGGACAGGGAGAGGGTCGGGTCATATGAGTTACCTAGCCAGGATTGGGAAACTAGGCACAGCTATATGGACAGGTATGGGACAGTATATTGAAGGTAATTGCAGGTGGCTGGTCACTGGCATGGAAAATAGACTAGGACTCTGGTGGGAAGACTGGATGGAAAGTAACCAGAGAGTAGATATGCTGCAACACCCCATGGTTTGGCCATCCAAAAGTGACATGCTGCCAATGAGGGTCTCAAGTTCAGGAAAACTCCTAGCCCCACTCTTAGCCCCAGTATCAGGATCAGACTTGAGTGCACCACCCGTACAAAATTTATAAGGCCTGTGTGATCAAGACTATATGCAGAAGTATTGGTTCATACCAGACACAAAGCATGTTTCATGACATGATGCAAAGTAATCTAGATACTCTAGACCAAGAGTGTCAAACATATGGTCTGTTGACAATCTGATCCCTTGATGCAGGCCATGGTCAGACTTACACCTGGGGAAAAGTGCAAACCAGTGTTGCAGAGCCAATTTGCAGACCAGATCAAGCCAATGGAACTTTTCCACTCCTGCTCCTTCTTCCCATTCCTCTCTTCCTCCTGCTCCCAGCATCTTGATCCAATGGTCACTCCAGTCTGTCTGGGAAACACATTGCATGTGGCTTGGATCCCACACACGGAGCATGGCCAGTCTATACACATGTGGGATACAGGCCACACACCTAACCACACCAGGAGTCCTGGGATCCACACTGCATGTTGCATTCAGAGGCACCCTGTGAGCCTGTGGTTCTGGAACAAACACCTCATTGGTATAGTCCTGAAAATGCCAGGGAGGTACTGCATACAGTGCAGTCCAGATGGGGCAGTCTCCATAGGCAGCACAGCTGCCACTTTACCTGGACTGTGTTGCACACAGCACCCATTCCAGCTACTCCAGGATCTGTGCTGCACACATGGGCCCAAGACCAATATGAGCAGCCACTGGAACAGGTCTACCTGGAGAGAAGGAAGGGGGTTAGGAAAGGAGGAGGGGGAAGAGATATTTGGGTCCAAGCTAGCCCACAGACCAGCCCCACACCACTCATCTGGCCCATGGGGATGGGTGAATTAGCAGGGATGGCAAGCTGCAGGACAAGCAGTCTCCATGTGAAGCAGAAGCCAATCAAGGGTCTGTAGAACCTGGAAGCAATTTTACAGAAAGTATGAACTACAGAAAAAAGGCTCAATTATCTTAGTGAACCATGTGCAAGATACAGGAGGTGGTGACCTGGTGACCTGTATCAGGAGGTGTGTCACCCATGAACTTACTCCCCAGCATCTGCTGCAAGACCAGGTGGGAAAGGATCTTTCACAGGGACTGACAGGAGTACAGAGACATGAACTGGCAGGTAGTCCACCAAAGCACTTTCAGTGAGGGCACAGTGACACAGAGAGGGGTAGAGAAGCCAACTATACTGCCCCAGGGAAACCTGCCCATGGAAGGCAGACACAACCAACCACCACCTGTGGTACAGTCTATATGCCGAAGGTGTGTGGAGGAAAGTGTTTATACTTATGAAGATAGTCACAGCAGTCAAAACCCTAACCAGAGAACTGGTGCTGTTTGTAAACTTGTCCCGGCAGCAAGGGACCTTCAACTAATTCCTCTCCTGGTTCAGAAACACGCCATGGAACACCAGGAACCTACTCATGTACAAGAACACAAACTTCTCAATTGAGGCCTGTGTCAAAATGGAATTAAGCAAGATGCAAAGGTACTACAAGAAAGCAATGGAAGACATTGGGGAAAAGATGACAAGGATGGTCCAAGAGGATGGACTGGCACAGACTTCTCAGGGGTGAGATGTCTGAAGAGACTGATGACAAAGTGGATGACAATAATGGTGACAGAGACTATGAGCGAAGAAGATGATGACAGTAACAACTAAAAGGATGGGGTTAGGGGTAGGAATGGGTATGGGGGTGAGTTTAGGTCATTAGGATGGGCAAAGTTGAGGGTGATAGACCTGCAGGTGCATGGACACATCAGAGTGCAGTTGCACAGTTAAGATATTGTGATCAGAATGTGTATGGTGTAATTGCAAGGATATGTTGTTTTGGATTGCCAAGTAAGCCATAGTTGCCATGGGACAGATTAGTAGAGGTTTGTGGGGGAGTGTATTAGGGCTGTGCAAAACAGCACAGTTTTGTTTCAGCTTCTGTTTTGCCATTTTGATGGGATAGTGTTTCATTTCAAGTTTCACTTCATTTCAAAGCATTGTTCCATTTTGTTTTGTTTTTTTTTGTCAAAACTGTTTCACCATTTTGACACTGTTTTGACATTTGTCCTATAGGCTATAACAGGGAAGTGCAAAGCTGCCTATATAATTTTGTCATTTTTTGGCAGATATGGATGAAAACAGCAGGGTTGTTAGCCCATTCTGAAGGCATAAAGCCTGCCAATTTTCAGGGAGACAGGTACAGGGGTTTCTGGGAAAATGTACCTCAAGCTCCTGACAAGCAAAACTCATAATGTGTGACTTAGTGTGGCTGTAGTGGAGGAAGTCTACAGCCACAGTCCAGTACAGCACTTTAAATAACAACAGGTAATAATAAATTAATAACTTATATTAATAATAAGCAGCACCAGCAGCATCTTAGGCAGCCAAACTGTAACACAGACTTTCTTTCCTCTCCTGCAGGAGCTTCTTCTCCAGCAGCTGCCAGAGAAATCTCCCTGCCAGGCCCAGCCCTGGGGCTTAAATGTGCTTTTCAGTCAGCTGCCTGGGGAGAGGTACTAGGGGTATTGTTCTAAGGAAAAGGCACTGGCAGACAAAGTTCTTTGGGTCAATCTAACCTGGCGTCTTTTAGTAGACCACCTGAATAGTTAGAGAAGTAAATCTTAGCAGGGTATTAGGTTGAAAAACCCTTCATCAGGCTGAGGAAGCACCTGCAGTTTGTGTGTGTGCTGTTCCTGAATGGAAGGACTAGTAAAGAAGCCAGGGGCTGGTATGCAAGGATGGTAAGAAACCCAGTCAGTGAAAATAGAAATGGAGTCATCAGGGGGTGAGGGACAGTCTTGGGGCGGGGGGAGGAAGGGAGGGGGATATAGCACCAAGTGCAGGTACTTCCTGAGCCTGACAAAGGGTTTTTCAACATGAAAGCTGGTATCCCAGACAGCTAAGCTGAGCTCACTTGGATCTTTGCAATTCCACTGCAACCAGCAAGCCTCAGGCCTGTCAAAGACTTGATGGGTCTGGGGTTTCCACAGCCAGGATTGTGTGTTTGCTTATGATAGATGGAGGTTATGGTGCCTCCTACCTCCTATCACCAGGGAAATCCTTGGTCCAGGCATTTCCTGGGGCTTCCAAGCTGCCAGCAGTCCCACCAAGCCTCCCAACCCTGGCAGAGTGCAGTTTTAGTGGTCATGCCCAGGGCCTGGGGCCTCCTCCTTCCCTATAGCCCCAGCTCATACCTCCAAGTTCATCCTAGCATGGGAGCTCAGCAGGGACATGTTCTTTCCCTGCTGTCTGGTGATACAGTGAGTGCCTCCTCCAGCTCTGAGAGTGGAGCAAGAAATGATTTTAAAAAAAGAAAAAAGGAAATAAGTGTGGACAGAGTGAGGAGGGTGAAGTTCACTCCATCTGCACCTGGAGCTTGGGGATCCCCAGCAGTGGAAGATTCACCTTGAGGAACACCAGCTGTTCCACCAAACAAGGATCCAAAAAAGTTTGGTGGGGTGTCACTACAACCCGAACAATGCTGAACACCCTCTCACTCAAACCACTGATTGATGGACAGGACACATGTTCCTGGTCAACCATGGCCAGATTCAGCCACATCTAGCTGTGGCTTACCCAGTAGGCCAAGGGGTCACACAGTACTGGCTCCATGTCCTTGGTGAGATAGGCAGCCACCAAGGCCTGAGCACTACCTGGCTGATGGTTGGGTCTTGTGCATCTGGACCCCACCATGGAAGCCCATGGAAGATGGTATCCCACTCACCTCTGTTAAGGGGACTGCTGATCCCAATCTCCCTGAGCAAGGACATCTCATGGATGGCCTTTTGTTGCACCACTACACTCTCACGCATCAGGCATGTGGAGTTCCACTGTGTCTCCACATCCTGCATGATTTTGCATTGTGGGATGTTCAGCTCTGCTTGTTTGTCCCACAGCATATTTCTCCCATTGATGCTCTGGTGGAAGTAGCATGCCACCTTCCTGAAATTCAAAATGAGCTTGCTGGTGGTGCTGGTACCACCACTGGCAGCCCTGTCCCCCCACAAGTCATCCCTGACTACAAGGTGGAGCTTGTATGCCACACAGTGGATGCCAACAATGCTGGCATCACAGACCACCTTGACTATATTGGCTCCATTCTTGGTGACCATGAACCCGAGAGTGAGCTTGCCTTGCCCAATGAGCCACCCCTGTATCATGTGGTTCATGGCCCCCATGATCTCCCTTGCTATGTGGGACTCATCCATCACCTTGGCTTGAAAGAGAGCCCACTGATGGCCTGACTGGTCATACCAGTGACCTGTGAGGGAGAGGTATGCAAGATTTCCAGATGTCTGAGGCGAAGTGTTAGGACACCTGCAGACCTGTCTTGTGCAGCTCTTCCCTTAAGTACTATCTGCATGCCTTACAGGGAAGGCAATACCATCCTGCTGAAGGTGGTGCATGTGGGCACTTGGTATGATGGGGCCACGAGCACCATGAGCCACCTGAACCCTAGCCACTCAACTAAGGAGAAGGGCTAGCCAACCACAGCAAGCATCTCCCCAGTGTTGTGGGTGACTTTGCTTGCCCTTGCAATGTGCCCCCCCCGCCATTCTGTCCACCTTTCCCTCACTGTTCCAGGGTGGCCTGCCTCTACTTTGTGGGAACAAGGGCTTTGGAGTGAGAGGGGGACTTCTCTTTGGACATGCTCCCACTGGAGCCAGGCCAAGGAGGAGCAAAGGCAAGGGGGTGGTGCCTGAAGAGATGCATCAGCATCCCTGTGGTGCTCATGTGTTCTGCTTCCTTGTCCCAGCTAGTTTTGGCTCAGCAGTGCAGGCAGATAGCATATGTGGGATCATCTGCCAGGTCAGAATGATCCCAGACCACACTACCTGCTCTCTTCTGGTGTGCGGATGCATGTGTGGATGCTGCAATTTCCCCCTCCTCAGCAGGAATGGGCACAGGAACAGGACTCAGCTGAGCCACTTTCTTCCACAACCCCTACCTCAGCCTCTTCTGAAGTGCCTTCTTGGGAAGGAGACCTGGCACTTGGGGAAACTTAAGAGGTGTGGAGCACAAATTCAGCTGATTCCCCATCCTTCCCTAGAATTTTCCTTGCTAGGGCACTCAAATCCAGCTCCAGCTCTTCCCTGGCACTGGAAGGATCAGCATGGGAAGTGAAATGGGGGTGGAGGAGACTGTCATGCTGGCACTGCTTCTTGTTGTCGTGGTGGTGGGGGTTATGGCTAGTGCTTTTGGAGGGGATACAGACTCAGGCACAGGCAGTGGGACTGGCACTGCTCACCCTTCCTTGCTGCCTGTAGTAGTGGGAGACTGATACCTTGTTGTTGTAACAAAGAGGCTGTGTCTCAGTTTGCAGGGCAGGGCACATACACCTCTCCCCCCTCTTCTACCCCTCCCTGAAGGCTTGCCTTTCCAGCATGCTTCATGGTGTGTTTCATAGCATCTTGTCTTTGCCTTTGTGTGCTGGAAAATCTGTTTATTCTTCTTCTGTAATGTTATCAATCTGATTTATGAAATATATGTAGATATTAAGATAATTGTATGTATATGTATTTATGTAATGTATGTATGTTTATATGTATATATTTATGTAATAAATAAAATAAAACTATATAAAGTTATATATGTGTTTTCCTATATACATTTTGTATTGTAATATGCAATATAATTATGCTGTGCTTACCTGTGCAAACTGTGAGATAAAACACAGTTTTGAAAATAATCAACATAGACTAAACAAACAGGATTTTTGGGAGAGGAATAAATTTAAAGGTATCAATCAATCAATATAATAATAAAATAAAAGGGTATGGAAAGAAAACAAAAGGTATTGCTGAATCCCACTTGCTAGCCTAGCAAGTAGAGAACCAATGGTAGTAGCCTTTTTTGTCTAACGCAGCTGAGCTTCTGGAAGCCGATGAACGCCAATCTTTAGACAGGAGAGTGATCCAGGCTGACCTGGGCAGGCTCAGCAAATGGGCAGATGAGAACCTGATGGTGTTTAACACTGAAAAATGCAAGGTTCTCCACCTTGGGAGGAAAAACCTGCAGCATCCTTATAGGCTTGGGAATGCTACACTGGCTAGCCTGCAATACAATGCTGCTGCTAGTAAAGTGACTAAAACACTGGCTTGCATCCAAAGATGCTTCTCAAGCAAATCCCAGGACATCGTTCTCTCCTTGTGCTTGGCCTTGGTGAGGCCGCAGCTGGAGTATTGCATCCAGTTTTGGGCTCCACAATTCAAAAAGGATGTGGAGAAGCTTGAG
>NW_017728947.1:37595996-37617691 GCF_001723895.1 Crocodylus porosus
AGCCCCCAAGGTCTGGAACAGTCTGCCAGCGGAGGTGGTTCAAGCATCTACATTGAACACCTTTAAGAGTAGATTGGATGCTTATCTTGCTGGCGTCCTATGACCCCAGCTGACTTCCTGCCCTTTGGGCAGGGGGCTGGACTCGATGATCTTCTGGGGTCCCTTCCAGCCCTAACATTTATGAAATCTATGAAAGATAGCTAAGTAACTGACCCCAAAGCAGAAAGCAGGCCAGTTCAAAGAATGCTGTTTTTTATGCTGTTTTCCCATCCCTGCCCCAGAGCCCTGCTATTGGAAGGGACCTCAGGGAAGGATCACAGTCGCTGGCCAACTACATAGTCAATATCAGAGTAGTCCTTCCCTCCTCTTCCCCCTCCCTCTCCTTATTTTCTATTTAGCTTCAGGCAAGCCCAGCTTCACCTTTGAAACATGAAACATTTCAAAACTTTTGAAACATTTTGACTCATTTCATTTTGAGGCTGTTTCGAAGCCCTTCATTTTGTTTTGATTTCACTGTTTTGAGCTTGAAATGAGTTGAAACAACATCACAATGAACAAGCTGGTGAAATTTCATAGAGCCATAATATATATATATAGCAAAAAAATTTGAAGTATCTGGTATCTATTTATATTTGTTGCAAACATACATTTTTCCTAGCAGACCCAAAACATTCAAGATATTTCAGTGTCAATGCAGCAAGATTTTTTTAAACTGTGTCATGTCCAGGGTCCCAATAATCTTTGGGAAATATGTGATGGTATGGCCTAGAATGCTATTGAGGCTTTACTATAGTTATTCCCAGAGTTGGTCTGGTGTACTCCATTATTATTTTCATAACGCTTACTTTACATTTGTTGTTGTGCAGTGTAGTAGGTATGAACCTTACAGTCTTTAAATAACCTATTTAACAGACACATTCTCTTGGGAATTAAATTGTGTGAATAGTATAAAAGAAAGCTGGTCTCTGAGTTGTTTTTTTTTTACTTGATGCCTGATTTTATGAAGCCTGACTTTATGAAACTTTTCATTATTCATCATTTCTGGTATCTGATTCTAGCCTTGGAAATTCCTAGACAGAAACTGGAACATTCACAACGCAGAGAGGACTCCAAGGGCATGTAGTCATAGTGGTCTGTCAGCCTTGAGCCTTCTGTGGTGGGGTCTACAGCCAAGGTGCCAAGTTTATAGCCCTGATCTGGTTCTCTCAGGTCCTTGGAATGTAATGGAAACTCATTCAGTGTAAAGGACATTTCCTGAAGGTAACATGTCTTTTTACTATTAACCCAATCTTCTGGACAAAAGACTTCACCATGCTTAAGGATTGAAGATACTGTATTAAAGGTCTGCAATATGAAAAGACTGAGTGCTGTTTCAAATTTCCAAATAAAATATCAATATGATGCCTACACCCCCCCCCCACCATTGCCAATTCAACAACTGCGGACCATCTCTTCCTTTACATAGTAAGGATTGTGGATACTCAGTGGAGCTCATTCCTGCTGCATTTTCTCATGTGTGTTTTCCTACTAAAATCAATGACAAATATTGTGTGATTAAAGGATGCAGGACTCAGTCCAGGCTGTTCCTCATGTGCCTTTTCCAGTTCACTCAAACATAAACCCAGAGTTTGAAACTATTCCCAGATTGAAATCATCACAGATGCTTTATTCATTTGACAAGTGGGTTATATTGAGGGAGTGACTTAAAAAGCTATAAAAGGGAGTGTGTGTCTAGCTCATAACTCTAAGGGCTAAATACAGTCAGCATTAGCCATTCTGAGAGGAAAGCAGGCTTAATGGCTGACCTAATAAAAGCCTTGGAAATACTGGACCGCTTAATCTGGAAGCAGCTTTATGACACCTAAATAGGTTTTGCTCATGCAAGAAATATTTTTAGAGGTTGTTTCTTTTCTTCCTTTTCCCAAATTTGCTTTTATGTATTTTTTAGGCAAAGCCTTCTGCCTCCTCATGCTGAAAAATTGCTGAGGTTTTTCACTCCACAGAAATTGAGGGCACTTCTATTTTCCATGCCACATGAATCAGCAAATCTTCCCCCTTAAAAAAAAATCAAGGCTTTTTAGAACAAAAGGGAAACCATTCTTGACCCAAGGAAAAATAGTGAACTTCTGACTTTTCCTCTTTGTTTTTGTCTGCTGCTTTCTTGGGAGAGAGAAGGAATTAGACAGGTAATTTTTCTAGGTCTGGAAGGACACAGGGGTCAATTATGATGCTTTCTCCACCATCCATCCTTTGTCTTTTTCTTCTTTCTACAGAAGGAACAATATATTAGCTTGCATACAACAGGCCAGCTTCTGCTCTGGCCCACCATTCACTCAAGACAGCTGACACTTACTGTTTTTTTCTGTAAATCTGGTCATCTGACATTCCTTCTTCCACTCTTGCCCATGTTTCTGCACAGTAAATGCCCCACTGCTCTTTCCAGTTCAATGTCTCAGGTGAAGGGGCAATAAAGTCCACATAGACTTTATGTAGTGTTAAGGCAGCACTATGCTGACACACATTACAATGTGCTGAGATACTGTTTCCACTCACAAATTCTGTCTCCTGAAACAAATCAGTGCTGCTGTGTGAATGTAGTGCTATACACATATCAATATGCAATGCCACTCAGCTGCTTATTGGTGTGTATGTCCACTAACCTAGTTACTTTACTTTCAGTTTAGGAGCTATTCTCACAGAATGAGAGTCTTTAGCATAGAGTTGATTTGCATTTTAGAGAACGACCCAGAAAAAATTACAATGACCTATTGTCACAGGTTATCTTTAATTGTTTTTAAATCTATAGAAAGTTGTAGCATCAGAACAGTTTCAGAGCTGTCACCGCTACAAAACCCTATTTTTGTTTTAAGGCTTAATGCCATTTCAGACCTGCACAATTGTGACTTGCCACTAAAAGACCTTGCAAGCAGGGGCATGTACAGGAACCAGGACTCTATCCCTCCTCTTGGCAGGGAGAGGAAAGGGAAGGGAAGTATATAGGTCAGAGGTGGTGAAAACACCATGGGTGCTGAAGCTTCGTTCACTCTGCAGCCAGCAGGAGCCAGATCAAGCCACTGGTGGGAGGAGAAAAATACTGGGGAAAAAAACTGTTTGCAGTGAATGGGCAGGGAGAAGAAATAAGAAGAATGGAGTGAAATAAAACACTTACAAAATAAATCATGCAAAAGGGCTGGTAGGAAGTAGAGTTGAGTTACTGCTCATACTGGGGCAAAGGTAAAACCCAGCTGAGAATGCTTTCCATTCTTTAGCTCATTCTGTTCATGGAGATAGGTAGTAGGATTGCTATTACTGTTTGCCTGGGAGTACTAGAGCAAGGAACCAACCAGTGAACTGCACTGGGTGCTCAGAGTGGTCAGAGTATGTTGGCATCATACTCCCAAGGGTGAGATGGGGTTCTGGCGTGGGGCCAACACCACCCCTATGGGTGGTAGAGTCCAGGAAGGTTGAAAGTTTGCTGACAAAACAAAGGATTGGGAAGGGCTGGAAACAATGCATCCTGGGATACTGGAGGAATGAAAACAGAGAATTTTAATCTCCCTGGACCAGACTAACAATACCCTGGAATTACCTGGATAAAATGAACCAACGATAACCCTCACTTGAAGTGGCATTACTTTAAAATGCTTAGGCTACTTAGCACAGTTTAACACTCTTCAATAAATGAATGCTGCCATTTTAAGTGACTTTATCATGGTTTAAAGGTAACCTGTAATACCAGCCTTGGACTATTCTATCCTTTAATTAATGCAGGCTTAAACTGACATTGAGATGTCAGAGTGCCCCCCTTCATCAATTGCAATTTAAAAAATTATGATAATTACATATGAATCACCCCATTTTGATGATTACCTATAATTAACACCACTACAAAACCCTATTTTTGCTTTAAAAATAGCAAAAAGTAACAGAAAAATCCTTTTGGTTTGGCTGCCCCAATTTTCAGGTTTTGGGTGCTAAATCTGGGATTTTTCAAATGTTTCATTTTGTTTTTTTCAAATATTTTCAGAGAACAAATTATTATCACTTTCTGCAGGCATATCCCTAAAACCTGAGGCAACCACCATGTTTTAAAAAAATGGTACGCTTTCAACTGTAAAAAAAAAATCTTTAAATGAGTCTGATGTGGAAATGTAGCTTTGAAGCCAGTTCAAGAATTAAAAGGGAATGGTAATAAAACGTAAATTTGCCGTACCAACATAGAGACCTTATCAGCCTGAATTTAAAATATGGTGGTTGACAGCAGGAAAAAGCAAAGGGAAAATGAACTAAAGACTTTGTATTCTCATCTTATTTAGAAGCCTTTAGTTGCAAGCCTTCAGTTGCTGGATGGCATTCTGTTCTTTTCCTATTTTATGCTACTTTCAGGAGCAGAAATAGACACTCCAAATAGACACAAATATTAATATTTTCTTGCATTAATTTATATTTTCCCATCAAAACAGCAAGATGGAGGAATATGGAAAACATGCTGATAGTCTTCTATTGTGGCTTGTGAAAACAGACAAGTAATTTAGCATGAATTGTCATGTAAAATTATTTTCCCCTAAGTCACAATCTTTTTTTCATGAATTCAGATTTCTGAGATTGATGGCCATATACTACTATACTATTCCCCCAGCAAGGTCATACAAGAAAAAAAAAAACCCAGAATAGTACTGGGAAAATTATCATCGGGTTCTGTGCTTCTGGATACATTCCCCCTGCTCCCCCCACTCATCCCCATTTCCAAGACCAGAAAAAAATAGCAAAGTTCCTAGGCCTATTATTGTTGTAAGGACAGTCACGGTGATTAACTGAATCCAATCTCCTCTACTTCTAACTTACCTCATGGAGATCTGAAGTATTCATGTAAATCAGACCTGCCAGCAATAAGCGTTCTGAGCCAGCACAGGTACGATGACTTCAAGAATGTGATGTGTAAATAAATCCATAGGGAACAAGACCAACCTGAACTGATTCGCTTCTGTTCTTCAGACTATTCAGTGATTTTTTTCCCTTCTCATTGCAAAGTCCTTTTTCTTCTCACCCCTTCTCGCAGTTGCCATTATATTTAGTGACACTGATATTTCCTGATGAAAGGTGGAGGCGTAGTAACAATACATGCTGTGGAGTTCCCCAGGGATTTTGTTTAATTACCAAGTCTTTAATATGAAAAGACTGAATGTTTTCAGTTTTATACTATGATACTTAGGCTAGTACCCACAGAAGATTCTACCATGAGCAATCAAAATTATAGTGTGGCTCTGAACCGAACTTAATATAGCGTTGATGCATTTCCAAAATAAACAGTTAAGGGATGTGTTAAACCGTGATTCCTCAGCTGACCATGTCACAAGTTTACCTACTAAGAAAATTTGAACAGAAAAATTGTAAGATCTCTTTTGAACGAGTTAAAATGTTCCATGTTCAACTGTGTCCAATATTTGTTTAATATTTAACAGATTTATTGAACTTTATTAAATTATTTTGCTGCACTTTAGGGAAAAATACCTAGTTCTAAAGAAGCAGTTTTTGGAATCCTCCAAGTGTCAGGTGCCTTCTATTTAAAATCATATGCCATGGGCCACAGTCCATTTTAACTCTGGAAAAATGAACAGTAGTTAGAAATAGTATCTTCCAATATAGCTCACTGACCTCTTAACTCCCCCAAATATCCTGGGATTAAGTTTTATGCCATTTACACTGTGTTAATGGATTGTTAATTTCAGTGACATCAGTGGAGTTACACCTCTACTAATGGTGTGCAATCAAGTGGAAGAGACCTTTTCTGGGCAATGATGCTGCCCATACACAAAGTGAGCCACAAAATTATCTTCCTTGTCATCCTTTTGTAATGGTAGCAAAGCTAAATGCTAGTAAATCTAAAGATTGTCTTTGAAAATAAAATTTAAAGAGAAGGAACTAATAAAAAAAAAGTCAAGGTGCATCAGAAGACCTAAGGAAGTAATGTAAGAGTCTTTTCATGCGTTATTTTGATCTATTTTCTTTTGTAATATAACATCAGGGTAAAAGAAGCATTTGGGATTTGTTTGTATTTATTGTAGTGTAAGAGTGATGTGGTAGCCATGACAGTCCAGGAATTATGAGAAGCAGGGATTTCCTTAGGTGATATATTTTATTGGACCAATCGTGTAGCTGTTAGAGTTAGACAATGCCTTGCATTCAAAAGCTTGTTTAACTCTACCCCAACTACACAGTTGGTCCAATAAAATGTATTCTTCTAAGAAACCCTTCCTCTTTGTATTTATTGCCATTACAGGAGAAATGAATCTTCAGAATTAATTAGAATAATGGTTAGGGATCTGAATAGCATGGAAAGCCTCCAATGTTTTTTCCGTGGAGTGAAGGCAGGATGAATTGGTCCCAGAGAGAGTGTTAGAAGGATATGAAGTGGGTCACAAGGATTGTATTATTGGAAGAGAGAAGCGGGCTATGAAGAATACAATAAGTGAGGGGAATCAAAGAGAGGTAAATCAAAGTAGAGTTTTCATGGCCTGAGAGATGATGTCAAGAAATCTTTGGACCATCTTATGCCTCAGTTGTTCTAGAAATACTACTTCAGAATACATCCCATGTTAACTGCCTAGCCCAGAAGAACCCTGATCTCTGTAATATCTTCTCAGAAATTGTTGAGGAAGAGCAAATTTGTCTCAGCATGCTGTTAGCCTACACCCAGAGTGTGGGGAACAAGAGGACAAGTTTTGTTAATTAAGTGGCTGACAGTAGACCTTAAGCCCTGAATGTGCCAGAACATTGTCAAATATTTGTAAGATGGAGAATCACATTATTCAATATCCCTATGGCCATCTCTGTAGAAAGTAATCTATACCAGACAGAAGAATGTAAACTAGACCATGAGTCTGACAATTCTCACATTTTGAAGACAGAATCCAGTTTGCAAAACTCTGAACGGAGGAAAAGATCCTTAGAGAGCCTTTTCCCTTTATTAACCTTTGAATGTACAAATACATTGCACTCATTTCATACTGCTTTTTCTTTCTCTCTCTAAAGATGTAACTTGGGAGTCAGGTTTCCATTTCAGCTATAGCCCATATAATCTCCCAGCCATTTCTTCCCACTGCAAGTATAAAATTAATCTTGGTATTAAAGTAAAGTTATTTTAAAAAGTCATAAACCCAAATCACATTCTCTGGCAATCTGCTATAGGAATTCCATGGAAACTGCAGAGAAAAAAGATAGAAATTGTTTTTAAGTGGTTTATTTTTAATCAAGCATTTTGCTGCTCTTCACTGGTCTGGAATTCTCTTGAGTCTAGAGCACAGTAAATATAAAACATTGAACACTGGAGAATCTTTAAGCACCTCATAAACACAGTAGTTACAAAGCTTTATTTAAAAAAGAAAAACCTGTAAGTGTTCTTTCTGTATAGCAGTAACCAAATGCTAGAATATTTGTCTTTGTTGAAGCCACAGTGGCTTTGGATGGAACTAGAGTCATTTCAGTCGTGGTGAATGGACTAACCAGCATGCAAGTAGTTTTTAGTACATCATTGTTTTCACTCTTTAATTCTCATCCAGCATATTTTTATTTCAGTGTTATGTCATCATAAATTGCCAATTCTATCAACATCAAACTATGCAGGTGTGTTTGCAAGCTCCCCCTTTGTCACAGAATGTAATGTACTCAGGAGTGTGAAGGTCAGAAGACTTCTAAAAATTGCATACATTTTATCAGTTTAGGATAACAGTGATAGTGTATTTGGTACCTTAAGGCATGCTGGAGAATATCAACCCATTACCACTGCACACACAACCAGCAAAGTGCCTTGTTGCCCTTAATACTGCTGTGTCTGGGTGACCATTTAGTAGATACCTGCTAGAGTGGAAATCTGAAGTTTCACAGCGACATTGCTGATGATTGTCCATTGTTGTTATGATAAATTAAAAGTAAATTGGTTTGAACCCATTCCACCAAGGGCTGCAATATCATGAGATATCTTAAGTCACATATGGCTGTGCTAGATAAATCTTTTATTGGGAAACAGAATAAGTATGTGCCAGGAAATGAGACATCAGTGCTAGACTCTGACAATTTCCATATACATTATTGGGGAAACCATTAAGAGTTAGGTCCAATAAGTGGCTTAGACATCTAGGCTGATGACAGACATGGAAAAAAAGCAAAACCAAGCTTTTCTGGAAGAAGCAGCATATTACTTCAACTTGGCTCCGCAGCATCTACATAAATCAGGCACTTCAGTGAGGCTTTTTGGTGGTTTTTTTAATCTAATAACTAATTCAATCGGCTATTAGATAAATGTACCAAAAATGTGGCTGGTCTATACAGAAGGTGAAAGAGCCAGGTCAAACTAGTGTCCTGCCCCTTCTGGGCATACACTGGGCTCGGTATGGGAGCATCTGGAGTTTAAAGTAAAGTATCATTTTTGTATTGGTTTTATTTTCACATCTGCAAGCAACCCTAAAGATTGGGTACTAGAACATATAACCTAAGTCTCTGTCCCCTGGAGTAAAATCCAAGATTCTTGTCCAGCACCTAGGTTCTGTATACAGCGCTTAAGGAGAATGAGTAATTTCAAAGTTAGATCCAAAACAGTTAGCATATCATATAATTGTAGAATTTGGGTGGACTTTGTGTAATCTAGTGCAGTGCCTTGCACAGGTACAGAATTCACTGGTCAGAAACCTTTCCAGATAGATGCCTACCCAGCCTCTCACCTTGAAAACTTACTATGAAGGAGATCCTTCAACTTCCTTAGACAGCTTGTCCCATTGTCCTAATATTCTTATAATTCAGAAATGTATTCATATTCATTTGACCTAAATATGCTTGGCTGTAGTTTTAAATGCATTGTGTCCTACATTCTGTGGCAAGGGAGAACATTTTTTTCCCTTCCTCACAACAGCCATTCAAACTCTCCCACTTTAATCTCATTTTCTCATACCTAGATGTACCTAGTTCCTTGAACATTTCTTCATACAGCTTGTATTCCAATTATTTTATAATCCTTTGAGCACATCTGCAATCCATCTAGTGTTAAGCAACTTTATTATACTTATATAGCTAGACACAGTATTCCAAACAAGGCCTTACTAGAACCAAATTGAGTGGTCTGATAGTCTCCTGCGTCCAGTTCTAACACTTAGAATCATAGACAATCAGGGTTGGAAGGGACCTCAGGAGGTCAGCTAGTATAACCCTTTGCTCAATACAGGACCATCACCAACTATGTCATCCTGGCCAAGACTTTATCTTGCCAGATCTTAAAAACCTCCAAGGATGGAGATTTCACAACCTCTCTAGGTAACCTGCTCCAGTGTTCTATTAGCCTCCCAGTGAGAAAGATTTTTTTTCTAATATGTTACCTAAACTTTCCTTGCTGCAACTTGAAATCATTGTTCCTTGTTCTGTCATCTATCACCACTGAGAACAGACTAGCTCCATCCTCTTTTGTAGCACTGTTCAGGTAGTTGAAGGCTCCCATTGTGTCCCCTCTGATTCTTCTCCAGACTAAATAAGCCCAGTTCCCTTAGCCTCTCCTCAGAAGTCAGGTTCTTCAGACCTCTAACCATTTCCGTTGCCCTCCAGTGGACTATGTCTAGTTTGTCCATATCCTTTCTGTAGTGTGGTGCTCAAAACTGGGCACAATACTCCAGAAGTAGCCTCACCAGTGCTGAATATAGGGGGATAATCACTTCCTATGATCTGCTGGCAACACTCCTACAGATACTAACACAGCTCAGTGTGCTGTTACCCTTCTCTGCAACAAAAGCACACTGTTGGCTCATATTCATCATCTTGTCCACTTTAACACTGAGGTTCTTTTCTACAGAGCTGCTGCTAAACCAGGCAGTCCCCAGTCTGCACTGGTGCATGGGATTGTTCTATCCTAAGTGCAGGACTTTACACTTGCCCTTATGTGCAAACTTCATGAGATTTCTTTTTGTTCAATCCTCCATTTTGTCTAGGTTTCTCTGAATCCTAACACCACTCTCCAGCATATCTACTACTCCACCAAGTTTAATTGTCATCTGCAAATATGCTGAGGGTGCAGTCCATCCCATCTTCCAGTTCGTTGATTAAGATATTGAACAAAACTGTCCCAAGGACTGACCCTTACGGCACTTCACTTGATACCGGTACCAACTAGAAATTGAGCCACTGATTACTACCCTTTCAGCTCAAACATCCAGCCAGTTTTCTATCCACCTTACAGTCCATTCATCCAACCCATATGTCCTTAGCTTGCTTGCAAGAATGTTGTGGGAGACGGCATCAAAACTTTGCTAAAGTCAAGGCATATTACATCCACTACACCCACAAAGCCAGCCATCTCATCATAGAAGGCAATCAGATTGGTCAGTGCTGGTAGTGAAACTGCAGTGTACCTATGGCCTGGTTACAGTCAGTTCTAAAAAACACTACAACCAACGACCTTTTGAACTGGTGACCCAGTTCTCTTTTGTGAGCATGATCGGTTGAAGCATAAATTTTGACAGAATGACTCTGAGGAGTTTTTGACAGACTCCAAATTGTTATTTTTGTATAGGGCCACATGCAGAGGGGTGTGTTGTGTGCATAGATGAGAGGCATGTGCATCCATATGGTGATTGGTACATTATGTGAGTGACAGCTATCTGTCACTGAGAGTACAACAGGGGCCTGAGCACAGCTCTAGAAGGAGAGATTGGTCCCTGGCTGAGTTTCCTGTCTCCTCACTGCAGGTACGTGTGAGTTTGTGTTTGCAACAGAGCAGGTGGAGCAGTGGAGAGTGGAGAGGTAGAGAGTGTGGTGTAGCTGGACTATGGAATGTGTGCTGGAGTGACCATATAGGCTGGGAGCTGAATGACCAAGTGGGATCAGTGTGGTCTGTGTAGGGTGAGTGTCTCTCTCTGTTGTGTTGTGTTGTGTTGTGTGTTGTGTTTGGGTAAAGTCCTGGGAGGACAATATCCTAAGGGTGCCTTGAGCATTGTGTGCCAGAATAGGTGTGGATCAGGGCAGTCAACACCCTCAGTGAGTGTGATATGCTGTGAGTTGCTTGTTAGTACATGGTATGGATGAAAAGGCATGATTGTTCTTTAATGCCACCCAGGATAAGGCTTGGTTTTGTTGGCTATCTTTGCATTGTATTGGGGTTATTGCTTTGTTACTATTGGACCTTGTTTATTGTTTTCTTCTTGTTGTATTGTTGTTTGCTGTGTATCCAATATATTGTTGTTTATCCCTTTCTCTTGTGTTGAGTGTGTTTTTTCACTAATTAATTATTATTACGTTAAGTGGGGCCAGGTTGTAGGCCAATTCCTAGTGAGAGCAGCCTGCCCACTTTTCATTTCATTTACTGTTTGCCAATTAGCTAATTAATTGATGATCTAATTGCTCATTTAACTGCCAGGCATGACTTGCCCTTGGTAAATCCATGCTAACTGTTCCTAATCACCTTTTTGTCCTCCAAAGTGCTTAGAAATGGATTCCTTGAGGATCTGCTCCATGATTTTTTCTAGGGGTTGAGTTGAAACTGACTGAGCTATGGCTCCCTGAATCCCCTTCTTCCCTTTCTTAAAGATAGGTACTGTATTTGCCCTTTTCCAATCATCTGGGCCCCCTCCCAATTGCCAAGAGTTTTCAAAGATATCAGCCAGTTGCTCTGCATTCACATCAGCCCTTGGGAGCACTGCATCTGACCCCTTGGATTTGGACACATCTAGTTTTCTAAAAAGTTCCTAAACTATTCTTTTGCCTCTGTGGTCTGCTCACCTCCTCCCCAAACTAGGCTTTCAGGTACAGTAGTTTTGGAGCTGACCTTGCTTGTGAAGACTGAGGTGAAAAAGGAACTGACTACATCAGTCTTTTCTGCATCATCTGTAACTAAGTTGCCTTCCCCGTTCAGTAAGGGAACCACAATTTCCCTGATTTTCCTATTGTTGTTGACATATTTGTACACACCCTTCTCGTTACTCTTCATGTCCCTCGCTAGTTGCAACTCCAAATGCACTTTGGCCTTCCTGACTTCATTCTGGCATGCCTAAGAAATACTCTTCTCTAGTAGTTTGTCCAAGTTTACACTTCTTGAAGTTATTCCAACTAGTTTCTTGAAAATGTTGGTACATTAGGCCCTACATTGAAATTTGTTCAACATTTTACTTTTTATATTGTGTATTCTTTCTCCATCCTTGTTATTTTAATTTCTTTAAACTTCTTAAGCAAGCATTGTACTCATAGCTTCCCTGATCATTCTTTGCCAGCTGGCTTATTTGTAATGCTCTTCTTATATGTTTAAGAAATGAAATTAGTTTTACCTCATTTATCTGCTTGGCTTTCTGGATTTTGTCCATACATGAAGTCTTTAGGGGTAGAGACAGAACTTACATGTTAACAGTATAAGTGATGGGAAACACATTCAAATGTGTAACACAACAGAAATTCAGTCCACATAAGCCACTTTCAAAATGGGTGAAACTGATCTATGATAAACCTGAATGGATGTAGTATCAGATTGAACTGATTTAGGTTAAATTGGTTTAATGAACTTCTGTCCTAGATCCCCTCCAGATTCAAGTTAACCAGCATCCCAGGATGCTTTGTACCCCCCCTACAAATCCTCTCTCACAGGGTGGGAAGGCTAGCTTTGGCCCAAGCTGTCTGCTCTAGCCAAGCAGGGAGGCATACTCTAGTGTCCCCTGGCTTCTGGCCTGGGACACTGCAGGCATGTGGCTACATTTCTGGAATCAAAAGTGAGTGTTGGTTTACTTGCTTATCAGTTCAATTTACACAGCTTAGACTAACTTGCAAAGACTGCACTGATTCAGCCTCTGGCCTGTACTTAGTCCTTATGGAGGACTTGAAGAAGTGCAAAGTACATCTCACTTTCACCACACAGGGGCATTCAGAGGCTAAATTAGTTAATTTCTGTTGAGTGCTTTGAAATCCTTTGATGAAAAGGTATTATGAAAGCATAAATTATTATTATTACCACTATTACTACTACTACTTACATACTAGCTTACTGGCTGATCTTGGGTCTGAGCCCTAAAATTTACTGATTATGAACATTCAGAAAAGCAAAACTAAGAATTAAAGAATGATCACAAGTGGTGAATAATAAAGAGGCACAAACAGTTTGAAACACACAGTGTTCAATCAGCTCTACTGAGAGCCGTTACTCCTTCTTTAATGAAAAGTACAAGAGAATCATTATTAAGCTCCAGGTTTCAGGACTACAGCTGGCTGAAAATCAGGGTTTCTGCTTTTCTGCAAAAAATAGTTTTTTTGTTTTTTTCTTTGGTTTTAATTGAACTGAAAACATTTTTCCCCCAATATTTATAGCAATTGGAAGTTCCCTGAATCCTGCAGCTACTCTTTGAAATTGGCATTTCTTTCATTTTCACTGAGCAGCTGAAGTTGGCATGCCCAGTCTTAGGGCAGACTCCCTACCTTTTAACCCTGCCCTGGGTTTGGCAAATGAGCATCAAGTCCAAGATGTTTTGAATGCAGTTGCTCAATGAAGCAGAATGCCTTGATGACATATTATTTAATAAAAAATGTCCAAAGTTAAAGGGCAGAGGGAAAAAAGGAGGAGGAATTATAAAATAATCAATAACTTACATACACTGAAACCTTTCTAAGATGAAACCTGCAAAATCCAGAAACTTGCCCAACTTGGACCATTTCTACAGTCCCAGTATATCTTATAGGAACCCTTTGGGAACTGCTTGTAGAATCACTCTGTATAACATGGAAAGTAATCACACATGTAATTCCCCATAAAACAGGCTGGACCATATCAATTTTCTGACTGAGCAGGTTTCCAGCTTTTATGGTTCCTCTGTAGATAGTCTCTGCTGTCCTGTGGGGTGCTCTGTTGCTTTAGGTACAGGGCAGCGTGCAAGCTGTCCCTGTTTGCTGATGCTGTCCTGTCCCATTGCCACTCAAGGGCAATGCGAAAGGCAGAGACTGCAAGCTGCCCTCCATGAAGGGGTTTTCTGTTAGCAATGTCAGGAGCTGACTGCGGGGCATGGATCCCATATCAGCTCTTGCCAATGCTTGCAGGGAAACCCCTCACCTTTTCTGCCCAACCAAAGCTATCCCCTGGCATCCTGCAGGGATGAAGGCAGTGACCAGCACTGCATCCCCTCTTGTGAGGATCAGGGAAGTTCTCTTGTGCCTTGCCAGCTTGGGGGCACCTCTCTTCACTGGCCTTCTGCCCTGCAGGGTCCAGGGCTGTTCCTGGAGGCCCTGCAGCCAAAACAGCAGCTCTTGCCAATGTTCTAGCCATGAGGTGCAGAGTTTCTCCCCCAAGCTATGAGAGCACAGGCAAGAGTCTGTGACTGATAAGAGTCTGATCAGCAAGACCCATCTGGGGCAGGATCTATGTCCAGGAAACATCCACATCCTGCTCAGTGCTGGGTGACTATCAGAGACCCAAGGGAACAGGGAAGCTCAGAGCAAGGGGAGGAAGCCAGCGTCCCTGCTCCCCTATGAAAAATAAACCAGGTTAAGGTAGATTTCTTTTTGTGGTCCAGCAATATTCTGTCTCAAGCAGATTTCACTGTTTGCTCTGAGGTCAGTGGTGTGTACCTGGGAAAGTTAAAGGAGGAAAAGACCACCAGATCAAAACAAGGAACTAGATGAGACATTATTCAGGTAACAAGAATATCTAAAATAAAGGCATGAGGCCATAATAACAGGATATTTTAAATTCCCTGATTTCTGCTGAAATAAAGATACATTGATTCATGCAACATCCGTCAAGTTCATTCTGTGTATATGAAACAAATAATAATAATTTTAAATCAAAAAAACTTTTCAATACCTGTCAGAGGTATAATAGAGAGTGCAGAGATTGTCCTTTTACAATAAAATGTTTATATTTAATGGCAGGCAAATCAGAAAGTTACATTCAGGGGGGCTTTCAGGATTGCCTCACCTTTAAAAGACACATTTTTTCCTTTGCCTATAACATTATTTGCCCATATTTCATTTTTCTGGTTGGTTATTTGTCCATATTTGGGTTTGGTTGGTTGAGGGGGTTTTGTTTTGTTTTTTGCTATAGGCTGTTTAAATGCTAGTGAAAACTTTTGAATATGAACAGTCTTGAAGATCAGAAAAGTGTGTTTGGGTCTGTACAGGTTAGATTCAATGTGGGGGGGGACTTCCTACATTATGATAGCAATATATCCTGGGGAGGACAGTCAAACATGCCTCACCCACTCAGGTTTGTCAATATGCTTTAGTTCCACCATTTCACCAGTGAGACTGTACTGGGTTCACTCCCAATGTCTGATTTCAGATATGTTGGAAATTAAGGATTCAACTGAGTGGTAAGGATTTCACTAGTGCAGTGGTTTTCAGCCTTTTTTTTCATTTTCAGACCCTCAAAATTTTTGAATGGAGGTGGACATTGAGTGGAATGGACATTTCATATGGAAATGCAGACGCCTTTGCATTGTAAGTGTGGGTATTCACATACTTTTTACTTATCATAGTAATCTTCTGAGGGCCCCTTAGGCATGGTCTGCAGACCCCCAGGGATGCAAGTTGAAAACCACCACACTACTGAAATGCGGGTCTGGAAGGTGCCGATGGACTTGGCAAGATGAAACATATTCAATCCTATCCTCCCCAGGCTCACTGCTGCAGCATACAAAAATAGGCATATAGTCTAAAGCAGTGCAGGTTTGTTGATACAAATTTGTATCAAATTTGTTGCTACATCTCAATTCATAATCTGAAGTAAATACTTACTCACCAGTAAAAAAACAAACAAAAATGGATATTTTTATGTATAGGTAATATGCTTCACCATCGTAGTACATTCATTAAAACCCTTTACTGTAAGCCTTTGTTCAACACACAGTCATCATCTGAATGGGACATATGACTGCAACACTGCGGTCTCTAAGAAATCATGACCATTTAACAGCCTGTATACTTAATTGCTCAGGAAGAACAGCTAAATGGGGATGCTAATTTCTAAATGGGGAAGGAATAGGGAATGCCAGAAATGGCTGTTTTGTCTTCATGACATCTAATTGCTAACCCTGTAATCCTATTGAGCCAAATGACAGGATCTTACTGATGGACTTCCTGATTCTGGGGAGCAGAAATGAAATTACAAACTTGGATCAGATTGCTCACGGGCCAGCGTGCTTGCAGGTCTTTATAGTCTTGTTCTGTCAGGTGCAGAGCAATGCTGTGAGGTGCTTAGTGTGCTCATATTTCTATAGGGAGCTGAAAGCATGCAGTATCACTCAGAAGAACTGAGCACATTGCAGGATTGAGCATTATATCTGGGGTTTGGAAAACAGCTTGTGACTAATTACTGTGTATTGTCTCCTTCCTCAGCATTAGAGTTGATGTCATCTGTCTATAAACTTTATCAGATCAGAAGAATTTCAGACCAAAACACTGATTAAAACAAACTCAAATTCAATATGCTTTTCTTTTAAGAACTAGCTTAAACTTCTGATGTGCTGCATGCATACATTATGCTGGTTTATGTTGTTCCATGTGCATGATCGCAGTATGGTACATTTTTCATTACATGATAATGCACGTTGCTTCTAAAATGGTTTGCTTTCATGTGCTACAATAAAAGGAACATTAACATTTGACATTAAGGTAATATGTATAAATTAGTAAACACTGAAGCTCAGAGGGTTAGAAAAGCAATTCATTTTTTTAAAATCCCCTTAAACCTTAATTTAGCCAATTGGAAATTAATGCTTTCAACATCTTCACATTAGCATAACATTAATTAAAGGCATTAATTAGAGGGAGGCAGCATAGTACAATGGTTAGCATAACAGAATGAAAGGCAGAGACTGTTCACAGATCTACCTGTTATCTTGAAAGTTACTTGCTGTCTATCTGTGTGAATTTCTCCAGCTGTGCAATATGGGTAATAACATATGTAAAAGCTTTCAAACTAAAAATATCTTCATTAAATATATTTTCATCATTGTAAAAGAGGCAGAATGTTATCATTTATCCCAAACAATTAGTGTTCCTGGATTCAGTGTCTTGTCTGGACAATGACCTGATATAAGATTCTGGAACATTCATGCTCGCATTTTTAGACCTAAGTTTTCCCACCTATAAAATGGAGTTTCTATTTATTTCGCAGTGTTTTCCTCTTCTCAAATTGGAATAAAAATTAAAATCTTGTAAATGTTTGTGAACTGAAAATCTGCAAACTTAATTCAGATAAGTCTACATATTTAATTTTAATACCTTTGAAATATTTCGTTAAAGCTTTTTCATCTTTAACATATTCTTTTGCTTTTTTCATTTTTAATTGTGAATTAACTTATATATATTAAAAACAAAAAAGAACTTGTAATTTTAAATTGTTGGGATGACACAACGTTGATAATTTCAAAACTTTAAAAAATTATTTTTGAAGTGGGAAATGTATTGAAATCCCTCCTTTTCCATATCAACTTTATTCAAATGAATCTTTATTTTCTCACAAAAAAGGAAGGGAAAATACATTCTGAGCAGTTATTCTGAGCAGGCACATAGTACGATCTTATTAGTATTTGCTCAGCAATTTTAAAAAACATTTAGAAACAATTTTAAAAGACAAAAATGTTACAAAGGTGTAAAATACCATAAGTAAGATCATTCAAGTATAACAGTACAAGTACGAAACAGAACGTGAGATAAATAAAGGAATGAGAGGAGATGAGACTAAGATTATTCTAGGTGTTCAAGAATCTTACACCTCTTTTCCATTGGCGGGTGTACTGGTGACCATCAGACTGAAAGACACAAAAGGGAAGGAATGAAGATAATATATATGGAACTACAGTAGCTATTGTATGAGAAAATAAAATCTTGTCAGATCATTCCAGTAATTCTAAGAAACCTATATACATACAGAAATAGTTGTAATAAAACATAATTGTTCCAATATCAACAGACTCAATGAGCTATTGACATATGCAGTGATGATATACAACATATTTATTAGGTCGCAGGTTGCATACACTTTTAAGAATGTTGCAGTCTCAGTACTTGAGACCTTTTTTCAACAAGTCCCCTGGCAAAGATGTGAATGCATCTAGGGCATAATATAATAAAAAGCACAATATTAGAAATGTCTGAGTTCTTCCTCACAAACAAATAATTGTATCAGTTTCACAAAGATATTTATCCTCTAAAAATGGCACAATATGTTTTAATCCATTGTAATGGAGGTTAAATTAATACTATATTCATTGTCAACAGCAAGACTGACTAATGGCCTGATTCTGTGTATACTTGCATCTGACCTTAATGGGACAGCACTGGTCTTGGGTCTATCAACCAGAGAATGCCATGTCCCAGACGAACTCTAACCCACCATAGTGAGACAGAGGTTTGAGTTTTAAACTTGTATTTAGACTAAATTGAAGAGAAGTCAGTATTTCACCAAGGATTTTCCAGGAAATGCAAGGATAATGTAAGAAAAATGGCCACAGCTACACATGTACTTAACTGTGGAGCAGACTAGTTGGAGAGTAAAAAATCACTGTCTACTCATGCAATAGTATTAGGCCTCAGTAAATTAATTAATGCTACAGTAAGATAGCATTATCGGAGACCATACTATCTTATGCTGGGGTAACGTACTGCAGTTTAACACACATGTAGATGCTGACTGTTGGTGTAAATTGCACCCTAACGGCTCAGTCAGCTGGGGGCCAGACCCCCTGCCTGCATCCTAACCACATAGCTCCATACTTTCAGCACTCTCCTTCCCCAGCCACCTACCTGCCGCCTGCCACTGCCACCCAAAGTCCAGGACTGAGTGGCTGTGACATAAACTGCTCCACCTCAGTTCAAATTGCTACTGTCCCAGGCATACATGTGGCCGCTACACCCAGGAGTAGTTTATTCCTGCTCAAACTGCTCCAGAGTTTATTGCTTCAAATTAATCGCATGTGTAGATGCATCCAAAAGGCCCGTCTACATGAGATGCTTACTGTGGAGTTGACTAATTACCTCTAGAGTGGGAATGTCTACACAAGATGCTACATCACTATAGTGATAAGCTATGGTGATGTAGCTCATCACTATGGTAACATAGCATCAGTGGGCACTGATGCTATGTCACCATAATGATGAGCTTCGTTGCTGTAGCTTGTTGCTATGGTGACATTGTACCTAAGAATAACTGTGCACCACTGAAACTGTGCAGTATCCAATGTGCAGTCAGGGGCACATGTAGACACATCCAGTAAGCATTGCATATCTATACATGCACCCCTATTAAGCCAGAGTAAACGAAGGTTAAATACCAGTACAAGTACTATCCTGCTGTGGAGTGAAAAACTGCAACAGTGCATGTGTAGATGTCTGGTTGGTTCATGAATGTGCTCCAGGGTGCAGATTGCTTTGTGACTATCCCCACATTGAAGTACCCCTGTGCCTCAGCCAGCCCCTCTGCGGTACATTGAGCCAGGAGGAGTAGTCCTATGCTGGCTGGCTTGCTGCTCCAACCTGACTCAATATGCTGCAGTCCTGAGTGCATGTGTAAAAATATGTCTGGGAGCAATAAACTCTCATGCAATAAGCAGAGTTGATTACAGCTCACTAATAGGCATGTGTAGACATGTCCACAGAAAACTAGTACCGGTATATAGAACAGTGGTTGGGTTGATAGATGCAGGGAAATATTGCAAGCTTATATAAGTTGCTGCTTGCCCAAGTAACTTAGAGGCTCTATTACAAGCAAAGAAGGATTTCTTCTATATTATCTGAAATTTATCTTGCATTTTATTATATTTACAGTAAACCACTGACAAATCAGCCTCCCTGTGAGAACTGACATTCCAGTCAATAATAGCACATTTAAATCTAAATTGAAAACTCATCTCTTGAAAATAACTAATTTAAAGAATTCCCAATCCAGTTCATTCTTTCTTTTTCTTCTCCTCCTCCTCCTTTTTTTTTTTTTTCTTTCTTGCAAAGAGCAAGCACAGGAGAGAAACCTTTGGAGCATTTAGTCTCTGACTACCCCATAAAAAGGACACAGTTTGTCCAGAAATGGCAAGTACCCCAGTTTATATTGTGGCTGCCAAACCTCTTTAATATTCAGAGTTTAATGTCTGCACAATTATGAAAGGCAGACACTTGTTTCTGCTCACTCAGGCAAGGTACTGTTCTGGCTAAATCTACAGCCCCTTTTGCCTGGGCTTTAAAAAAAATCCCCAAATAAATATGCATGTTGCCAAGAAAAGCTTTTAAACTTATTTTTGATTGGACTATGCTGTGGTAAGTAACACAGGCTATTTCACATTTCTGACATATCAAGAGCCTGTCTCCTGTGGATAATATATATCTGTCCTTGACCAATCATTTGGCATGGCATATGATGAAGATAGCATCAAGAAAAGGAAAAGACTACAGTACATTTGGTAAAATCTGCAAACATGTGTACACAACATATCAGTACATTTTGTAAAATTTCCGTCTTTCTGTACCAGCATGAATGAAAGTATCAAAATTCATGAAGATGTCATTCAAATCATGCCAGGTGCAAAAGAGGTAGTTTACAAAAGGGGACTTGCAAAAGTCCTCATGTTCAAAATTAATAAAATTTGCCTTCTGCCACTCCCTTATGTTTAACTTCTACAACATCAATGACAATGCACAGTGCTGACAGCCCCAATTTACTCAGTACAGTATAGGACCATGGTATTTTGTGGTACCTCTCTTGAAAATAGCTATAAACTATTTTTATAAAATAAATAACATACAATTACATACAATTACATTTTTGATTCCCTTATTACCTGAGCACTTCTGCACCTTGGGTAGTGATGGCAGCTCATGAAGAAATGTCAGTGACTGGACTGCTGACATTTCTGGCAAAAAGACCATAGAGTGGTGGCTTCTATTTTTCCACCTTTCCTTCAATTTAGTGCCCTGGTCACTCACCCCTTAGCTATTCTACTGGCTGCTCTGCTTTCAATGCAATTGCACACATGTAAAACTGACAAACATGGCAGAGTGTTGAGTTTATGACATTTAACATTTGGAGATTCAGAACTGCTCACAAAAATGATGTTCCGGCAGCTTTTTATTGTCACTTCCCTTTCCCCATTGGTCAGAATATGTTCTGTTTTCATTGCAGATAACTTTACCCTTTATGAAATTCTGTGACAATATCTGTAATGTGCAGGGAAGTTTTCAAAGCGATCATCGCTTGCTAGAATTCACCATCCAGTGCAGGGTGTCAAGGGCCTGCAGCAAGATGGTAGCCCTAGACTTTAAGAGGGCCAACTTCAACAAGTTGAGGAGACTAGTGGGTGAGGCGCTGGGATCCTTGAGGGCAGGGGAACTCAGTGTCCAGGACGAGTGGTCGTTCCTTAAGGGGAGTCCATCCCAACAAGAAGCAAGGGGGGGAAGAGTGTCTGAAAGCCCCCCTGGCTCACCAAGGGTGTCCAGGAATACCTACTTACCAAAAAGGCAGTGTACACCCAGTGGAAGGGGGGTACTATCTCCAAAGAGAAGTATATCTCCTCTGCTCAGGCCTGTAGGGGGGCTGTCAGGAAAGCTAAGGTGGACATAGAGCTAGCACTAGTGTCCAAGATCAAGGATAATAAAAAGTCCTTTTTCAAATATATAGGGAGGATGAAGAAGGCACCAGGTAATGTGGGGCCCCTGCAAAGTATGCTGAACAAGCTGGTGGTTGCGCCACAGGAGAAAGT
>NW_017728947.1:37620186-37656946 GCF_001723895.1 Crocodylus porosus
TTTAAGAAGAGGCTTGATGCCTACCTGGCTGGACTCATTTGAGTCCAGTTTTTCTCCTGCCCAGGCGGGGGGTCGGACTTGAAGATCTACAAGGTCCCTTCCGACCCTACTTCTATGATTCTATGATTCTATGATTATTAATTTGCAAAGCACTGAAATCTCAATCCATTGGATAATTTGTTTCTGAAGCATAGAAGTCTTGTCCATGTCAAAGGGATGCTTATCATTTTCTTGTAAGTTATCACACCTTACAAAATGATTCATTTCTACTTCCAACCAGCTACTATGGAGCTGGTTAACAGCTGGGTAAGCGTAAAGCAAGAATTTGAAAACTGCCTTAAGTTGAATATATTCTATCTCTTGGGAGAGAAGATTAAATTCTTGCATTGATTTATTTGTGTTATATCTCATAGGGTATTTATAAAGTAGAAATAGCAGGTTAAATACTGTGGACAACCCCCTACTTGCAAGAAAATCAATTGCCAAAAGCTAAATTCCTTATTCATAACATTTTTTCCCTCTGAAAATCTCACTTAAGTGAATCTAGCTATTCTCATTTAAAAAGAGAGACTGCATCATATCTACCCCTTTGCTCAGAAATTGACTATTCATGAGTTTTAGATTCCATTGTTAAGGAGAGGCCAAGTCAGGACCAAGAGCATTGTGGAGACAAGTGGGATAAATTATTTACCAATAAGCACTATAGGAACCTATTCAAAAAGCTTCAGGCTGTTTTGTCTTGATTATGGAGACTTTTCTCTGGCATTAAATGCTCTTTTTTTCGGGGACCTGAAAATATTCTCTCCTGGAGTTCCATTAGAGTTTTGGCACTGTCTGGAAGCACAGGCAACTGATGCCTCCCGAGTCTGGAGGGGCAGCAGTGGGACATGACTGGAGGGGGTTCCCTAGTGGCCAATTGTGGCAACCAGGGGGCGGGGTCCCCCAGAAGCTGCTTTCTGAGCATGCCAGCAATACAGCAGAAATACTGAGACTTTCACGTACAGCATGGTGGCTGCAGAAATGCCAGGACTTCCACTGCTGGCACTTCTAATGCTGACGTCCCACCACTGGAGCCAATTTAATGGAGGGGGCAAAAGCACTCTCTGTGTCCCCTCACCAGTCAGAGTCTCGGGGGGAGCACTAGCGCTATTGGGGAGGCTCCCCTGTGCCCCCCTTCACATTGCCTATGCCTGGAAGAACTACAGAGACACAAATCAGATGTCAAGGCAACAGTATTTCCACATGGATGGTTCCAGTCTAAAATAAACCCCTAAGATCTGTGGCAGAACTTAGGAGGTCTGAACAATTTAGGAACTGCACCCTGCTCCTTCCACAGGAAAGTGAATAAGTTAACAATGCTACTGTGGTGGAAATCTTCAGGGGAAACTCTGTTACAGGGAAACTTATGGCATTTTCTTTGCACAAGGTTCCCTTTACAGTAGGACTGATGCATGGCTCCAGTAGGACAAGCACCTACTCAATGAGATTCCAGCCGAAGTGGTCAGTAAAAATGCATACATTAAAATTTGGTTTTTATAGCTGTTTATTGCATCTCAGAATGTGGCTTGAGGACCATTTTTGATGATTTTGTATTTTACTGCATATCATTGATATCAATATTAAACTGATCCCCATAAAGCCTTACTATAAAATCATCCAATCATTATGTTTTCCATTAACAAGAACATTTTGATATCTAACAGAAAGCTACTTTGTAATCCATTAAATATGTGCTATTTAATAATTTTGCTGAAAAGCACAAAGTTGTAACTACTTCAGCCATTTCTAAGGTTTGCTCTGGAGTTTTTCTTTCAATACAGTTTCATTATTTCCTTCCAAGAACAAGTAGTAAACTATTTACTTTTTATTAGCTTAGCCCTTCATTTTACATCAACATTAAAAATAGTTAAGTAGGTTGCTGACAATGTTCAGCCAGCTTTGAACCCAACATCATACAGCCCCAGAGAGGACAGTTCTTTTTCAGCTTTTGGTCCCTCTTCATGTCATGGCACTCTTTTCAACTTTTCATTTATAAAATTCATAATAAACTTGTACGATGCAGCTAAAATTGTACTGACTATTCTTTAAAAAATTAAAATAATATTGATTTAGTTCAAATCTTTATATACTCTTTCTGGGAATGGGGAAAATTAAACTATTTTTAGTAAAACAAGGCTGATATTAGTCTACTATCAAGCATGCAATGTTTATTACAGCTTGGAGATTTCAGTAAATGCCTTTCAAGAGAAGTTATCTTGAAGTTGTCCCATAGCTATAGTCTGACTTTATGTTTTAATTAACAGTTAAGTATCCAGATGAACTGGGATGGGAACTGTTGACTTATTGCACTAGTATTATTATACACATGGCTGAAAAATATTTTCAGGCAGTAATTTTTAAAAAAGGAAGCTGTCCTCTTGTGCAGCCACTGAATTTGTGCTAGATGGTTCTTATCAAAACTTGAATGGGAGAGTGTGAGGAAAAACTTGATGCAGGAAATAACCCCCTGGATTCAGTAGGTAGCATGCTAGGTTCTGAGGTACAGGTGAGTTCAGTATTTCATGTATTATCCTACTTTGTGTACAACAGCAAACTAACACAGCAATACTATTTCCTGTTCAGGAGCTAGGATGCATCTAAAGTGTAGTGAATAGCCCTTGTGGCTTATTTCTGATCACCTAAGTACTAAGATATTTCCATAATCTTTCATACCTAGGTATTCCTATGGAAGGCGATGGGGGCAGTCATGTGTGAAAGGCTAACTTTATGCATAAAGATTTGTAGAAACAGGCTCTGAGTGCCTTTAGTAGTAGGTGGCAACCATTGGTCCTTCTGGATCCTGTTGTATGCATTAGTGCTTTGGTAACTGATTTGATTCAGAGGAAATTTAGCAGGATTTGCAGACTGGATCTCCAAATCCAAATCATGAGACCAAGTAAAAGCTCAGAATCGATTCAGAGAATGCAAATTGATTCACAACTTTTTGAAAATGATTCAACTGATTCGGAGATTCAGCCATCTGATTTGGAGATTGGGGGAGAGAGAGATTGAGGCTGAGACAAGTTGCCCAGCCAAGGTGGGGGGGGTGCATTACTCGGGAAGTGTGGTAGTGGGGGCAGGATGCAAGCATGGCAGCTCTGGCAATGGGATCTCTGCCTTGCTGCTGCTTGTCCAGCTGGGGTGGTGGGGGGCAGAATGTAGGTGCAGCTCACTCCAGGCAGAAGAGACAAGTGGCAGCAGGGCATAGTTCCTGCTCCCAGCATTGCTGTGCCCACATCCATCCTGCACCCCACCATGCTACCTGTCAACTGGCAGCAGGGCATAGCCCCTGTGTGGCTCCCCACACTGAGGCAGAGGCAGGCACAGCTGGAGGAGTCACTGGAGAAGCTTCTATGGCTGCCCTGCCCAGCCTCATCCCCCGCCCAGCCCAGCCCAGCCCAGCCCAGCCCCCCAGCACTTTAAAAAAAAGAAATAAAGCTCTGCACTCACAGGCTCTGGCAGGAGCAATCAGGGGCCTCTGAGGACTTGTGGCAAAGGCCCCCACACACAGATCAGGGCAGCGGGGGGAAGAAGGGATTGCTCCCCCCACTTGGCACCTGCACAGCAGCTCCCCCATGGCACAGGTACACCTCGGCTTGGCAGGGCACTGCATGCTGCCTGGAAGCTGCGACAGCTCTAGCACTCAGCTAGAAACCAGTAGCACTCAGCCCTAGCAGCCCTAAATCCCAGACAGCATGCAGCACTCTTTTCTTTTCCTTTTTTTTTAAAGCTCCATAGCCACTGGCTACAGAAGCAGTGATTGGGACCTCTGGGCACTCATGGAAGAGCCCCCTTGCACAGTGCGGGGCAGTGAGGGGCAGTAGGGATTGCCCCCCTGCCTGGCACCCATGTGACAACTGTCATATCATGTGGGTCCAGTGTGGCCCAACAGGGTGCAGCACACTGTCTGGGGCTGGGGTGGCTTCAAGTGTTAGCTAGAGCCTAGCAGCACTCAGCCCCAGTGGGCCCAGCTCGCAGGCAGTGTGTGGCACCCTGCTGAGCTGTGCTGCACCCATGCCATGAGGTGGATGCCACACAGATGCCAAGCAGGGGAGGCAATACTTGCTTTCCCCCACTGTCCTGCACTGTGCAAGGGGTGGCTCTGCCACGAGCCCTCAGAGGCCCCAGTCATGGCTCCTGCAGCTGGTGAGTATGGGGCTTTTTTTTTTTTTTTTAAAGTGCCAGGAGTAGGCTAGGGAAGGGGCTGGGCAGGGCTTCTCCTGCAGCTCCCCCCACCCAGGGAAAGGCAGACACAGTTGGAGGAGTCACAGGAGAACCTGCAGTCACCCAGCTGTGCCTGCCTCTCCCCAGCTGATCCAAATCACCAAATCTCTCCAAATCAGTGCCGAATCTTCCAAAGCTGGTTTGGCCAAATCAATTCAGGACAGTGATCCGAATCTCTGAATTGAATCACTGTCCTCAGAATCAGTTGAATCCAAATCCGAATTGGATGCTTCCATATTCACTTAGACCTAGTATGCATGAAAGGTCATCAAGACCTTTGACATTTACAGCTAGACAGGAATAGGGAAAAACTGAGACTGCCCAGACCACACATCCCCTCCTTAGACCATTGACACATGGGTGTACTTATATGCATGTCAAGGAATCAAACCCGACTTCCTGTATAGCAGAAAAGGATTCTAACACTGAACCACAACAGGGAGCATGTCAGTAATGCTAAGGAAATAAAAGCTTGAGCTAGATAGAGGGAATAATTCATAACAAAAAGCAAGTCAACAGAAAAAAAGACCTGGGAAGTCTGATAGTTTTGTCTGTGGTCTCTCATTTCATGGTGAAGAAGCATTCATAGCATCTTGGCTTTGTATATTTGTAGTACTTTTATATATAATATTGAATTCCTCTTTATTTACTAAAAATAACCTTTTTTTTTCACACCATTAAAATGCTACAGGGATATTCATTTAAAATCTCTAACCTCCCTTTTAAGATTGGAAAAACAAAACAAAACAAAGAAAGATGTACAAGAAAATCAATAAGCTGATGCTCGGTCAGTGAATGGGTTTCCATTAAGCTGCATGGATTCATCACACTGAATTGGTAACCTTTGAGGAGGGGTAGATAGTAAATACAGTTAAGGAAATACTACACTTTATTTCATAAACTGCTTTTGATTTCACACCACAAATGGTCGGTTCCAAGTAAAAATTTCTAAAAGTATCTGTTGCTGTTCACTTTCTAAATCAGGGGCTGCCAAACTTTTAGAATAGGGGGCAGGTTGCTTGTGCCATTTTGGGCAGTCTATTCCCTCTGCAGTGTCTCAGCTCTCTCTCTGCTCTGTGCTGAGGGCTTGTTTTCTGTGCTCCCTACTTCAGCCTCCATTCACTGAGCCCTGCCAAAAAATCATGTCCATTGTTGACACGTAGGGGGTGCATGCAGGTGCACATGCACCCCCTGGGCATGGTGGTGCACGTCCTACAAAAAGGCACCACCAACACTGTTGGGAGTGCCTGCAGCTGGTCGCTGCTCACCACCCCCCCACCTCACCACTGACACCACCAGCGGCATCTATGGGCAGTAAGTGATTGCTGCTGGCCACCAATGAAGCTGCTAGCAGCATCTGAGGATGGTCACCGACCCCTGGTCAGCTCTCGGCACTCCCTGCCACCACCAACAGTGCCAGCGGCATCTGTGGGAGCTCTCAGCTTACTGCTCCCATTCTACCACTGCTGCCAGCGCTGGAGGCATGTGTCATTCATGAGTATGGCCAAAACAAATGGTTATGTCTGATCAGCAGAGCTTATCAGGTTGCAGTGGGGAATGAGACACCAGCTCTCAGCACGGTGAAGAGAGTGCTGAAGTGGCAAGAGGCTCCTCAAAGCTCCACATACCATGGGCCAGATATGACTGCTGTGGACTGGGCCAAATCAGTCTGCCATAAGTAAAATCTAAGCTCTTGGCTTCAGTCAAGCCTATGGGCCATGGGTTGCCAACACTCATTATAAATCATTTGCTGTGACTTTATTTCAGTGCTGGTGTTTTGCTTGATTTTACACTGACAGCATGTTTCATCCTGAAAGATTCCTCACTCTTTTTAAACTTTCAAGATTTAATTAATCTTGTGAAGAAATAAAAATGAATGTAAGATGGAAAATAATAATGCTTTTAACTGTCCAAAAGTATTATAGGACAAGACATGAAATACCATCATAACCAATTAAGGCTATAGCATGCATTTAGCTATGACATGAGGGCCAACACTCCTATTCGAGCTAAAAATGTCATAACAGTTTTTAACAACCATATGGGAGAGCTCTGATTCTTCCTCAAACACTTCCACAACTTCTCCCATTAGCCGTCATTTGATCATGGGGAAAAAAATCCCCATAAAACACAGTAAATTCATCTTTTTATCTTTCAAATTGCTCCTCAAAAGCTTCTGCTGGAGTGCCCCATCCTCTCCAAGTCCCTACTATTGGGTAGACAAGTGGCAAACTGAGGCATCTGCTTTAATGATAAAATCTTTTATTATTACTTGAATTCTGCAACCTACTTTCACTCCTTTTCTCAGTCTTCTTCATATGTCACATCCTTTCTGACATACAGAAGGCAACCTTTCTGAAACAGGGACTGTCTCTTTGTTCCCTTCTTGATACAATGCTTAGCACAATGGAAGGCCAGATTTTGTTCCTAAGAACAACAAATATTACCAACAAAATGGTCAAAATATCTTCTTTTTATAGGTGATCCAAGTGACAGCATTTGCAGTTGGTCAGCATCACAGTGGGTCACTGAGTCAATAGAATCAGCATCTTAATCACTGTGGGACCTGGATTCCCTTTGTACTTCTTTAATTTTGGCAGACAAATGCCAAATGCCCAACCTTATATAACTTTCAGAATCTAAGCAGATTGCAACTATGCACAAGTCTGATGATCAGGGGTGTAACTGTGCCCTGGGCAGTGGTGGTCACTGGGTAGCTGCTGCAATTTAGCTATCAGCCATGGCAACCAGGCTAGCAGCACAGCATCTGCTCCCAAAAATCAATCCCCAAGACTGGTTCACAGGTCTCCTCTCAACCTAGTTATGATACTACTAATGATTATTTAACAACTACTAATTCTGCCCTTAATAATTATCATTTTCTAATTTTGCCATGAGTCAAAAACATAGACTCTCAGTATCAATTTAGTTTACCCAGAAGCAGATTTTTTTTCTTCTCCTGGGAGCCTATAAGTGTTTGTTGCTTGTATCTGAATTTAGCTCTCCTTCTGCCACCGCAATGTGAAACAATCCTCCAATTTCCTCTGTACTCTGTTCTAATCTTTACCCTGAAAACTTTCAACTTCTTTTGCAAATTTATGATTGAATTTCTGCCATTTCAATGGTGTCTCGGTCAGAATACTGAACTGAGTGGAAAAAAACACTATAAAAATGATTTACTACAAAATACTTCTGTCACAGTCAATGCCATCTCCTTTCCATCCTTTCCTCCTACATTATACTGGCTTCCTTCAAAGTTTGCTTCACTTTATGAGTCTTATAGGCTAGGGTCAAAGTGCTTTATGAATCTGAAGGACTACAGTTAATGAAGAGAATGTAAAGCGAAGACTGGTTAAAAGAAAAGTTACCATATTCAAAGGCAGCATCTTTTAAGTATACCAGAATGCTTTGGAAAACTGCTTCTTAAAGTGGAAACAGTATAGCTACAACCAGTCCATGCTGTGAGTAGGATTACTGGCATTTTGTCATTCCGGAGTGTTAATTAGCCCACCTTCTAATTTAGGAAATATCTTACCCACAATACATTGTGTTTGAGGATCCAACTCTAGAACAGAGTAAGTTCACAGTGTAGACATAGGCTAAGAATAGTAAACAAGACTGCTCTCAATACTTTGAAGTTTGGTTGAAGTTACATGTAACACTTAGACCAGCAGTTCCCAAACTAAAAGACTGCACACCACCAATTTAAAACAATACAGCCTTAAGTACCACCATTTTTTTCCAGTTCAACCTTAAGTACTACCAGTAATTTTTTTTTTCATATAAAGTACTTCTAATAAATCTGTTAATGCATACCACTGACAAGTTGTTTTGCGTACCGCTGGTGGTAGCCATACCACAGATTGGGAATTGGATTGGGAATCGCTGACTTAGATTATACTAAATCTGTGGAATGCACAGGTGACTGGTAGGGTGGGTACAGGGAGTGGTGGGCACGTGGCCTAGCCCCTGACTTGGCACCAGTTAGGATGGGGAAATTTTTTTGCTGCACAGGTTTGTGGCATGTTGCGGGGGGGGCACGAAGCTGTGACACAGATGTATAGGAGTGGATGTAGGGCTTTTGGCTCACCCCTGGGCTTGCCCACAAATTGTGCCCCCCCAGACTGAGGAGGCACCAGTCACCCCTGGTGGAATGTCAAGTGGTGTGAATACTTAAATATTGAGGGTTAATACTGATTCATGCCTGCACAGCTCTAACTTGTTACTAGCAGGCTGGTAAGCAGAGGTGTGGCTAAGAGCCAGGACATCTGTGCTCTATTTCTGCTTGGGGGCAGGATGGGTAGGAGGGAGAGAGACTGGGAGTGGTGCACATCCTGGGATGCTGGAGGACTGCAAATTACTTGCTTTAGCCCCATGGAAAAGATTGAAGTTATTCTAGCAGTAACTACCGCAGCCCAGAGTTAACCCTCACCTAAAGTGGTATAACTTTGAGACACTCAAAAAGCACTAAGCATGAATTAATAAGAAGTATTGTGTAGGTGCTAGCATTTTATGTGCCCTTCGTATGATTTAAATGTAACATGTAACTTCACACTAACGTATTTCAGGCCCAAGTGCTCTTCTAGGCCAAACTGGTTATTAAAAATATATCATTTTATCTCAATGTGATGTAGCACCCAGAGATCATGATGGAACATTGCTACATTACAGACCAGCCAGTATTAATCAGCTTTATGAAACTTTGTCATGTTTTGATCACTTACAGCTGCCCAATAAGTAAATGCAGGTTTCTGGTAGAGATTTATAGTAAAGATTTCCTATAGTTACACTCTAGTTGTATAGCTGAGATATAACTATAGTTCTAGTAAGGTGAGATCCAGAAAGAAAAAAGAAGCATATGTTAGCATAGTTGCAAGTTCCTGGCTATATTCATTGGCTAATATCTTTTATAACATTTAAGAACCAGAGATGTCAAAATGTGTCTTTTTCATTGTCTTTCATTAAGAAAAAAAAAAATTCAACCTTGAATGAACTTGATGGATTGCTTACTTTGCTAACTTATCAATTTAATATTTGAAGATAGTGTAGCCTAATTGATCAAGCACAATGCTGGGTTATGAAATACCTGGGTCCTCTTACTGGTCCTGCCGTTAGCCTGCAGAGTGACATTAAACAAGTCATTTCTTTTATCACTGCTTCCATTTTTTTCATCTGGAAAAATGAGGAAATATTACCAACTAGGACTGGCAAGACATTTTCTCATTAAATTAAGTGCTATTCAAATATACCAGTTCATTGAGCCCAAAATAGTTATTTTGAAATACTTTCTGTTTTACAAGTTTGTGCTTCTGACTTCAAAGCAGATTTCTGTGGGAACTCAATATTGACCTAAGATTGGGTCTAATATTGACCTCCTTATAAACTATTTTAGGTCTATGGATGAAAAATATTATATAATTATAATAAATTCTTTGGATTATTATTTAAGTTTTCAAAAAAGAAGTCCTCATATACCTGCACCATTTCAAACAGGATTCAGAAGACTGAATTCCACTGTATCGGAAGGCTCCCGTAGATGTTCAATTAATTGAGTGTGCTAGAATGCATAACTTTAATATATAAAAATGCCCAGAGAACCCTGTAAAAGATGGGTCACTCATATGCAAAGATGACATTTAAACAAGATTTGTGACAATAAAGTACTATGTAACAATTACTTTCATAAACCTTAACTAAAACTGAGTTAGTCCATTTAAATGCTCATCCTTTGTTCTATCTGTTCTCATCTCTTAAGCAAGGGTGACCCTAATTGCTATCCCATAGGCCTCTCTTGGATAATTTGGATATTTTATTTTCTTATGGAGACATTGTTGCCTTTAAAATGTACTGCTAATGTTTAAATGTTATTTTACCATTGCCTTACTTTCAAAACCCTCCAAGTTACAGAACTTTAAGCTAAATAATAAATTAATCACAACTCATAGCTATAGGTTCAATTATTTAAGTAAACTAGGCAATTAAGATATTATAAATTTTTGGAAATTAAGTTTAATTATTTAGGTTTTATAAAATGTACAAAGTATAAACCTAAAAGCTTTTGTGAAGCAGCACACTTACAGTGAGACCAAATCTGGCTCTCTGAGTACAAGAAAAAGATTTATGAGACAGGGCATGTGTTGCACAAAGGTTGATCTCTCCTCCCTGTGTGTTGAAAAAAAGGGCTGATCTCTTCTCTCTACCCCACCACCTTGGTTTTGTTTTGTTTTGTTTCATTTTGTAATTTAAACAAATGGATTAAATTAATTTCCCTGTCTGAGGATTAAGTGAAGTGAGGCACATCCCTGAAGACCAGAGTTGGGTGCTTCAGGTTGTGTAGGCATAGCTTGTTTGTTTCAGCATATTTTACCATAGGTATTACTCTGCACAAATTTATTCTATAAGAAGAAGCAGATGCATAACCAGCTTTCCCAGGCTGACTACCCAAAGTAGACTCAGTTTCTAGATCGCAATGGATGTAGATTGCATGGAATACATGTAGGACTAACTTCTCGACAGTGAATTTATTTCTGACTTCCTTAAAATTAAATTTACACATTTTTCCAGAATAGACGCTGTGCATTATGTATTTGACCCCTTTTGCCTCTGGGAGGATATGTAGAAGTAAACATGTATATGGGTGCCTATACATGAGCCAGGAGGCTGCTCTGACATGCTGTAATTAGAGTGCGTCAGATCAGATTCAGTTAATCGATTAATTGAGTCCACTGGAGTGTGGTAATTACCGCACCCCAGCAGGCTCCACATCTCATGTATCAGCACCCCCACTCTTCAAAATGGTGGTGGGGTGCTTTAACTAAAACCTGTTCAACAAGCTTTACATAAAGTACCCCCACCACCATTTTGAAGCATAGGGACTCTGATACACAAGATACTCTGGGCTCTTTAATTAAGGTAGGTCTCAGAGCCACTGCAAAGCCCCTCTGCCCCTCACTACTGGAGCATGTGTAAAAATGCTTGGAGTATATCCACACCCAAAAACCCTTGGGAAGGACACGATTTTATAGGGAATGTCTTATTGTTGGATTTTGTGGATCCTATTTCTAGGTCTTCAAATGTCCGCTTGGGTTGAATAGGAAAGCTGGGAATACAACTTGGTTATTATAAATTCCATGGGGCAGTGAATTGCATAGAAGTTAGGTGCTGCAGCACTCAACATTGTAATGCTTTCTGATAATTCCCTTAGAACCTAATAAGAAATTGCTGTTGACTTCCCTGGGCTTTGAATCCATCCCTTATTGCCCTTAGTACCTGTAATCAATATGTTAATTGTCATGGAATTTTATAGGATATGCATCCTTAAATTCTCTTTTAAAATATAATCACTTATGTTAACCAATTGGTATATACATATTCTATTAACAAAACACATGTTTGGTAATTGAAAATTATGCATTTATGAACTGACTATGCAAATGAAGTGTCACTAATTATTACATAGTGTCACGTTAGAAGGAAACTAAGCAGATGAGAGTAAAAGCAGACATATGACTCCACTGAAACAATAAGCATTAAGTTAATGTGCCATTGTTACAGTAGAAGGGATCACATAAATGATCATTTTTTTCATATTATATTGAAGCCAAACCAGATATTATATGTAATCTAAACCAAGAGAAGGAATTAATGTCACAAAACATTAATAATATTACTTTAGTGTTGGGTTACAGAGACCTTTCTTGGTGTAATTCAAGGTGAAATTTGCCTGTATCCAAAGGGAAGGGATATGGCCTATGAACAACCTATAACCCACTTACACCCTGCAATTAGACTCTAATTAGAATGTAAATAATGTATGGACTTTGTGTTTTTTCTCAGACCAATGGAGATTTCACCCGTTATTTATCTAGAGAGTGTGATGGATAACTGTTTTCAGGCCAGTTGTCTGAATTTGTTCCCCATTCCTACCTACTATCCAATATTCAACTGCTACGTATGGGGTCCACAGCAAAAAACAAATCACAAGCAGTTCAAGGCAGCAACTGAAAAAAACAGAAATGAGTTTTTGTTTAGTACCCTGCCAATGCTGTCATTGTGAACCATGGCAATCAAGAATCGTCAATGCCAGAGTCTGTAATGGATTCAGTCCAGGGCTCTAGATCCCAACTTAGCCTGTCATTGACTCTTTGTTAATAATAAATCATTTACTGAGGCATGACCAGTCAAAACAGAAAGCCATTTGTATGCACGTGAGGGTCTGGTTGTTTTTACCAAGAGTGACTCATGTGTAAGAGACACCAAATAAAAAGAAGGCTCCAAATACACAATCAGGTCTGATATTTCATTTCAGGCAGCTTGCATCATCATTTTAACTGCATAAAATGAAATACTTAAATACTACCAATGCTACTATCTCTTATGTGGATGGGGCATTTTGAAAATTATTTAAGATACAGATGAATTTAGGCAGAATACTTGCCATGATTATAAAAATATCCTCTAAGTTCCTCTCCCTAATGGAATTTGGTGTTGTAGATTGCCTTACACATCCAGACGCCCCCAGGTACTTTAGAAAGAGGGATGTAGTCAAATAAGAATTGGCTTAAGGGATGACTATTATGTGTTAGTAAATACAGGAGGCATTACATATCGCTTATATTCTCATAGTATGGAAAACCCTTTGAGAACTGTAGTGTCATTGTGCTAGGTTCTGTGAAATACAGTCCCTAATGTGAGGGAAAATGTTATTTCAAAATGATCACTTGATCCCCAGTAGGTTATGATAGCATTTCCTCAAGCAAGGTTTCCTTAATGGAAGAAAATGTTAGAGCACAAGGAAAAGCTCTGGAAAGTGAAGATGGGTTAAACTACTATTTGAGGATCAGTAGTATCTAGGGACTTCTTCCCAGATCGGGGGTAGAAGTGGCTACAAAAATGGTACAGTAGAGCTAGTCAGACAGAGAGCTGTTTCCAACATTTTTTTTCATAGTAATCAGCCCTTGTTGGAAAATTCTAGTACCCCTCTCCCTCCACCCCACTGCCCATGTGAGAACTCCCCATGGAAATTTTTAAAATTATAGGGCTTTTTTTTCTCTTCTGATCTTTTTTTCACAAGAAAATATAAGAAAACAGTCAAAAGGTGCGGGGAAAGCTTACAAAATGCTTTCCAACCTTGATTTTTTGTTCTAGCCCCTGACCCTTAACCTCCCAAAAAAACCCAATAATACATTATTAAAAGCTCTTTCTTTCTCAGAACATGTTCAAGCATTATTATTAGCATCCCCAAGAGTTTACATACATAAAGAGATCAAAACAAATAAATAGATGCACTCTTATCTCCATTTTATAGTTGGGAAGCATAAGAAAATATTGCATGGCACAATGTAGTGCCAGGCAGAGATACACAAGCAACCTCTGAATGAGCTAATTTGAACACTTCAGGCTGTATGTGCATGTTAGCATGCTGCTCTGCCTGGTCTCACTAGCCCCATAGAGAAACTTTGTTTATTTACTCATTTGAAGCATCATATTAACACCATTATGCCATTTTGTAAACCCAAGCTAATGTTCATACCTCTGCATAATACCGCATTGTGTCACGAAGACCTTGTCCAAAGTCAAGTGGAAAATGTGTGGCAGAGGTGGAAACTGGATGCATGTGCTCTGGGATGGAGGGGGAGGGGGCACTTCAGATAGAGTTGTACCGAGAGCAGCTCTAATTAAAGCGCTCACAGTGTCATGTGTATTCAGCATCCACATTTCAAAATGGCAGTGGGGGTGCATTAACTAAAGCTTATTTAATGAGCTTTAGGTAAAACACCCCTCCCATCTTTCTGAAATGTGAAATACTGCAAACACAGAGTTTCATAGTCGGTAGGGTCGGAAGGGACCTGAGCAGATCATCAAGTCCGAACCCCTGCCATGGCAGGAAAGAGCACTGGGATCAAACGACCCCAGCAAGGTGTTCATCTGCCCTCCTCTTAAAGACCCCCAGGGTAGGAGCCAGCACCACTTCTCTTGGAAGTTGGTTCCAGATCCTAGCAGCCCTGACAGTGAAGTAGCACCCTCTGCCAGCTTGTAACCATTATTTCTAGTCACTCCTGGTAGTGCTTGGGGGAACAGGGACTCTCCCAATACCTGCTGGTCCCCTCTGACTAGTTTGTAAACAGCCACTAGATCTCCTCTCACCCTTCTCTCATGGAGGCTGAACAGGTTCAGGTCCCTTAGCCTCTCCTTGTAGGGCCTTCCCTGCTGCTTCCTGATCATGACCCTCTCTATGTTGTCGACATCCCTCCTGAAGTGCAGCACCCAGAACTGGACACAATACTCCAACTTCGGCCTGACCAGTGCTGCATAGAGGGGGAGGATCACCTCTTTGGACCTGCTTGAGATGCATCTGTGGATGAATGACAAGGTACAGTTGGCCTTTCTGACCACGTCCCCACACTGTCGGTCCATGTTCATCTTGGCATAATAATGACTCCAAGATCCTTTTCTGCCTCTGCATTGACGAGAAGGGAGTTCCCCAGTCTGTAGGTATGCTGCTGGTTCTTCCTCCCCAGGTGCAGCACCTTCCACTTGTCAGTGTTGAAGCCTATCCTGTTCTCATCCGCCCACCTCTGTAATCTGTCTAGGTCTGATTGCAGCCTATTCCTCCCTTCCAGCATGGCCACTTCCCCCCACATTTTAGTGTTGTCTGTGAATTTGAACAGGGTGCTCTTTACCCCCTCATCCAAGTTGCTGATGAAGATGTTGAACAGTGCGGGCCTGAGGACTGAGCCCTGCAGAACCCCACTGCCCACATCCCTCCAGTTCGAATAAGACCTGTCCACCACCACTGTCTGGGTGTGGCCCTCCAGCCGGTTAGTGACCCATTTGACTGTGTAGGTGTTGATGCCACAGTCCCTTAGTTTATTAATGAGAATGGGGTGAGACATAGTGTCAAAGGCTTTCCTAAAGTCCAGAAAAACTACATACACTGCTACCCCTGCAACTAAGAATTTTGTGACCTGGTCATAGCAGGCCATCAGGTTGGTTTGACAGGAGCTGCCTCTAATGAACTCATGTTGGTTGCCCCTAAGCATAATCTTCCCTGCTGGTCCCTCGTTGGACATGCACCAGGATAATTTTCTCAAACAGCTTACCAAGGATCGAGGTAAGACTAACTGGCCTATAGTTTCCTGGGTCCTCCTTCTTCCCTTTTTTGAAGATGGGAACCACATTGGCCCTTTTCCAGTCCTTGGGAACCACACCAGAGCACCATGAGTGCATGTAAAGCCATGCCAGGGGTCCCACAATGACCTCTGCTAATTCCCTCAGCACTCTGCGGTAGAGATCATCAGGACCAGCTGATTTAAATATGTCCAGTCCCTCCAGGGTGACCCAGTCCCTGCTCCAGAAAATGAAGGCAAATAAATTGTTAAATGGAGGTTAAATGGAGGTTAGTTTTGTCATCTGGTGCAATGACCAGATTTCCTAGCGTTTCCCAGAACCTTCTTTTTACCCCCTATGTATTTAGAAAAAGACTTCTTGTTGTCCTTGATCCAGGTAGCTAGTCCCAGTTCCATCTCCAGCTTGACCTTCCTGACCACCACCCTACAGACCCAAGCAACCGAGGTATAGTCCTCCCTGGTGATGGCCCCTCCTTCCATTGGGTGTACGCCTCCTTTTTAGCTAGGAGACATTCCCAGATGCTTTTGGTGAGCCATGGGGGCTTTTGCGCCCTCTTTCCCCCTTTGCTCCGTGTTGGGATTACCTCCCTTTGGGCTTGGAGGATTGTTTCCTTAAGGAACAACCACTTTTCCTGGACACCCAACTCCTCTCCCCTCCAGGACCTCAGTGCTTCCCCAACTATTCTCCTTACCTCATTGAAGTCTGCCCTCCTGAAGTCGAGGGCTGCTGCCTTGCTGCAGGCCTTTGCCACCTATGATCCAATGTGTGCTAATTAGCACCCATCAGAGCAGAGAGCTCCATCATGTGAATAGGTACCTTATATGAGGATCTTTTAGATTGTAATTCAGTATTTTAACTGTAAGCCCAGAACTTTTTAATAGCAAGTCCAGCCAAGTATAGTTTACTGTTAGGGCCTTGTTAAATGTTTATTTTACAGGAGTCCTAGAACTCTTAACCCCTGGATTACCTATATGTTAACACCTGAATCTAGTTTTACGCACTCTTTTGGTGGCTTAAAGTTCTGCCACTCCATGGTAGGCATATCTCTGATTTGTGTTACCCAGCTCATGTTCCATTAATTTTTATTCATTCCCTATGGATGAGCTGCCCAAGTTGTGGTCCTTCAGCATCCCGGGATGTAGTGTCCCCCTCCCCCATCCTCCTATTCTGTGTAGACAGGCTTTCTATCCCCTGAACTCTACTGCCTAGAAGCCATTTCTGGTACCAAGACAATTCCCCTCCTGCCCATCGAGGTTCCAAGAAAATTTCCCCTTTTGCCACTGTCCTGGAAAAAAGGCCATTCCTGCATGCAGGAAAAGTGTTAAAGGGGATGGGAAGCCCTCTTGGCTTACCGGAGGAGTCAAGGAATGCTTAAAAAAGAAAAAGGAGGCTCACAGACAGTGGAAAAAAGAGGGAGTCACTAAGGAGGAATACACAAGTATAGCCTGTATTTGTGGGGAGAGATTAAGGAAGGCAAAAGCAGCAACCAAAATCAGGCTGACAACCAAAATCAAGAAAAATAAGAAGCTCTTCTTTAGGTATATAAGGAGCAGGAGAAAAACCAAGGGAAATGTGGGGCCTTTGCAGAATGCAACAGGACATCTGATAAACAGACAGAACAAAGCTGAATTCTTTTATGAATACTTTGTGTCGGTGTTCCTTTATATAAATGGTGGTGGGATACTGGTGCCTGGTGGGATACTGGATGGATGCAAGGGGTCAATTGCCAACCAACGGTCAGGTGAAGGAACACTTAGAGTCTCTGAATATCTTCAAGTTGGCAGGACCAGATGGACTACACCCAAGAGTGCTGAGGGAATTGGCTGGAGTGCTTATGATACAGTATGGCGTACTGGCCTGCTTTTAAAGCTGTCAAGAGTACTTTCAAGCTGGGTCATTATAATCATCAAAACACTACTCTGTAATAGATGATTCAGAGTCCACCTTGGGCAGGGGATGAGCACATGAAGGTGTCAGGGAAAATTTTCACTTGACTGCTGACAATACAGGAGTTGAACTGGCTGATATGAGCATGCGCCATGGAAACAGGCCTAGCAGGTGCCCCCTTCATGACCTGCACGCCTGTCACTCAAGCCTGACCTACTTTTAGTAAAGTGCAGGCCCAGTTGTCACAGAGAGCTTGCTGCTGAGCATGTTCAGTAATTGATTGGAATGAGGTAACCGCTCTAGAAAGTTCTAACCGCCACACAGCCTGATTGGTTGAAGGACTGCTTTAAAAGATCAGTGAGCCCCTCCCGAGGGAGGAGACTCACTAAACTGAGGGCAGAGGCTGGTCTCAGTGACTGCTCCTCAGTGAGGTCACGTGGCCTGTTAGTCTCTCCTCCATAGCTAACTCTCGATACATCTTTATTCTGATCATGTATTGTGTACTGGTTCCCTGGCTTTGGACTTTTGGCTTGATTCTTACCTCGACCTTGGATCACCCTGACGGTCCGACCTTCGATCCCGGCATTCTACTTACCTGGCTTCCATTCAACCTCAGCTTTGTGTACTGACTATGGTTCATCTCTATTCACCTCGGCTAGTTGCATCTCAGCTGTGTTTCACTGTGATGTGTTACAGTTGTTTTGTGTTTATAACCCGGTTATAAGCTGTCGACCAGCCCTGAGACTATCCAACGGGCAGCCGCAGCTATCCCATTAGGGGTAGATAGCAAGGGCTCATTGGGGAACCTCGTGGGCCAACAGATCCCTTTGTCGTTTGTCCGTTTACCACTGTAACTGAAGAATCACCGTGCCTATGCTCCACAAAGCGTAAGTCAATAAATCCACCTTGTTATTTACCAACACGCCTCTGTGCCACTCAGAACTCCACCGCCGTTAATCCCAACCTGTTCGTGAGATTTTCCAATTGCCACCCTGTTCCACCATGACCCCTGGGACCTTCACAAGGCGGGGTATCCCAACAGAAGGAAACATGGCAATGGACTTCCACAGGGCTCAATCCTGGCCCCAAACCTGTTCAACTTATACACAAATGATCTACCAACAACCACATCCCACAAGTTCATCTATGCTGATGACATTTGCTGTGCCACTCAAGTTCCATCTTTCCACACTCTGAACCAGACACTGAACAATGATGTGACAAAGCTGGCAGACTACTGCATCACATGGATGCTCAAACAAAGTCCTACCAAAACTGTATCCAGTATATTCCATCTCCACCATGCCAGTGCCAACCCCCCCAAAAAAAACGACAACAAAAAAACTTTAGACAGAACCCTGACTTTCTGGGAACATCTAAAGAAAATAGCAGCAAAAATCAAATCCTGAAACAACTTGCTAGCCAAGCTCACAGGACCAATGTAGGGGGCCACAGCCACAACACTCCAGACCTCAGCTCTTGCGTCAGCATATGCAGCAGCCAAATACTGTGGACCTGTCTGGCAAAGATCTTCATATACACAAGTTGTTGACAATCAACTGAATGCAGCTATGTGTATCATAGCTAGAACTCTCTGCTCAACTCCCTTCCCTAGCTTCTCATCCTTGCAAATGTCACTCCTCACTACAACCATTGACTGATGATGACCTGAGAGTTGGTTGAAACCATCTGTTCTGTGTCTTACCTACCACTCTATGGCCATAAACTGTTAGAGGATGGTTTCATTTTGGATGTATAGGTGACCAGAATCTGAAATTGACTTCCCCAGGAGGTGGTGCAGTCCCCAACATTGGAAGTCTTCATGAGGAGATTAGACAGGAAACTTACTGGGATCATTTGATCTCAGCAATATTCCTGCCCTGAGCAGGGGAGTTGGACTCAATGATCCTCCCAGGTTCAGGCTACGGGCTGAGGAGGGAGAGGAGGATCAAGGTAATTAATCAAAGACTATGGTGCTGGTGTCATCAGGAAGGCTTTGGCTTCCATGACCACAGTTCGCTCTTTGGTGAGAGAGGCAGTGAGCTGCTGGGAAGGGATGGCCTCCACCTTTCTCTGCTGGGGAGGAGACTCTTCTTGGCTATCTTGGCTGACCTGCTCCACCAGGCTTTAAACTAAGCCTGTCAGGGAATGTGGAGATTACTGCCACTGCTGGCCTGCTGAGTGATCTTTGAAAAGCCAGCAGACCAAGCCACTTAAGAGATCCCACCCTTGCCCCAGCCTTGGAACAAGCTGTAGGCAGAGCAAGGGCCCCCAAAGGGACACTTGCATGCCTGTACACAAATGCCAAGAGCTTGGGGAATAGACAGGAGGAACTTGTCCTCCTGCTAAACACAAATAATTATGATGTCATAAGGATAACGGAGATCTGGTGGTACTCCACCTATGACTAGGCCACAGGTATAGATAGCTATACCCTGTACAGGAGAGATTGAGTGGACAAAAGGGGTGGGGGTGTAGCTCTCTGTCAAGGAAAGGTACACAACCCTGCAAACCAACATTGGCACCCAGGGTAGATGAATGGAGACCCTCTGGTTTAAAATCTGTGGAGACACAATAGTGGGAGTCTATTACAGACCTCCGACCCTGAATCAAGACCTTAACCAGGAGTTGGCAAGGGAATTGGCTGAGAGGGAATTGGCTGAGGCTGCACGCTACCAGTGCAAGGTTGTTATGGGAGACTTCAACTATCCAGACATCTCATGGGAAGAGCTCTCGGCCAAATCCAAGTGGTCACAAAGCTTTCTCTCATGCATGGATGATGCAATAAGTCTACAGGCCAATGAGAGTTAAGTGCTGCTTAACCTGGTACTGGCAATAACTACCTAATCAGTGACCTAATCATCAGAGGGAAGCTGGGAGATAGTGACCATGAGCTAATCAACTTCATCATGCGCCATGAAGCTGGCAAGACAGTCAGCAATACGGAAGTCCTTGAATTCAGGAAAACTGACTTGGACAAGCTCAGGAGGCTTGTCAGTGAGGCCCTGAAGGACCACGACCTAAAGGGGAGGGGAGTTCAGGACATGTGGTTGCTCCTCAAGCGAGTGATCCTAGGTGCACAAGCTAAGGCTATTCCGCCTTGGAGGAAAGGCATCAAAAGGGTGCAGCAGCACCCTTGGGTCAGCACCGTAGCTTAGCCCCTGGCATGGATCTTCTAGAACTCCTGCTGCTCAGGTGAAGTGCCCAAAGATTGGAAGAAGGCCAATGTGGTGTCTATCTTTAAGGATGGGAGGAAAGTGGATCCGATAAACTACAGACCCATCAGCCTGACCTCTATCCCAGGGAAGGTTTTATAAAAGATTATCCAATAGGCCATTCTTAACATACTGGCAGATGGCAACATCCTGAGGGATAGCCAGCATGGGTTTGTTGCAGATAGGTCTTGCTCAACCGATCTCATTTCCTTTTACAACTAGGTGACCTATCACCTGGACAAGGGAGAAGAGATTGATGTTATATATCTTGATTTAAAAAAGCTTTTGAACTGGTATCCCATGATCACCTGTTTGCAAAACTGGCTAATTGCGGCCTCTGCCTCACCATGATCTGCTGGCTGGGGAACTGGCTCTGTCATATGACCCAGAGGGTGGTGGTTGATGGAAGTTAATTGTCATGGTGCACTGTGACCAGTGGGATCCCTCAAGGCTCAGTCCTAGGGCCTATACTTTTTAACATCTTCATTAATGATGTAGACATTGGTGTCAGAAGCAGATTGGCCAAGTTCACTGACTACACCAAACTCTGGGGTAAAGTGTCCACACCTGAGGACAGGAGGGTGACCCAGGCAGGCCTTGACAGGCTCAGGAAATAGGCAGATGAGAACCTGATGATGTTTAACACCAAAATATGCAAGGTTCTCCACCTTGGAAAGAAAAACCTGAAGTATACTTATAGGCTCGGCAGTGCTATGCTAGCTAACACTATGCAAGAAAGGAACTTGGGGGTCATATACCACAAGATGAACATGAGCCTTCAATGTGATGCTGCAGCTGGTAAAGCAAGCAAAATGCTGGCTTGCATCCATAGATGCTTCTCAAGCAAATCCCAGGATGTCATTCTCATGTTGTACTCAGTCTTGGTTAGGCCACAACTGGAGTACTGCCTGCATCCAGTTTTGGGCTCCACAATTCAAAAAGGATGTGGAAAAGCTTGGGAGAGTGCAGAGGAGAGCCATGCTCATGATCAAAGGTCAGAAAAGCATATGTTATGATGAGAGGCTGAGAGCTGTGGGACGCTTCAGCTTGGAAAAGCACAGGCTCAGGGGTGATCTGGTGGCCACCTAATGTTCATCAGGTTTACTCACCAGTATTTGGGGGAATGTTTGTTCACCAGAACACCCCAAGGGATGACAAGGTTGAATGGTCACAAAATCCTCCATGACTGTTTCAAGCTGGACATAAGGAAGAACTTCTTTACTGTCCAAGACCCCAAGGTCTGGAATAGACTGCCACCAGACGTGGTTCAAGCACCTACTTTGAACACCTTCAAGAAACATTTGGATGTTTATCTTGCTGGGATCCTATGATTCCTGCTGACTGGACTCTGTGATCTTCACAGGTGCCTTCCAGCCCTAGTGTCTATGGATCTAAGAATCTATGAATCTTTCAAGGTCCCTTCCAGCCCTTAATTTCTATGATTGATCATTGCCTATGATTCAGTATGAACTTGCCACCCACCCTATGCAAAGAGCCTGAAGAGCACATGCCAGGTAGCCAAGCATCAGGGCTCAGGCAGGTCTAGGGATGGGTCTAGGGTGATGAGGAAAAACAAAGTAGGGAGCTGGATTGGGTCCCCATGGCCTGGGGCTTTCTTCCTAGGGCAGGGGCAGTAAGTTCCTCAAAAGTACCTTACCTTATTGCTTCCACCTCCAGGCTACCAAAACCCAAGCTCTTTCAGGTCTTCCTCATTAGTCATTTGCTGTTCTTCACTGGACTTTTTCTAATCTGTCCACATAGTTCTTGAAATGTGGGCCCCAAAACTGGACAAAGTACTGCAGGTGTCCTCACCAGTGTTGAATAGGGTGGAAGAATCGCTTCCCTTGATTTGCAAGTGACACTCCTGCTTATACAATCCAGGATGCTGTTGGCTTCTTTTTTTCAACAATGGCCCATTGATAGCTAATATTGAGTTTATGGTCTAACTCCTGTATCCCTCTCTGCAGTATTGCAGCTTAGCTAGTCTTCCCAAGTCTGTATTTGTGCATGCAAGTATTCTGTCCTAAGTGCAGGACTTTGCACTCATCTTTCTTGAATCTCATCTCATTGACTGTGGATGATTTGTCCAGTCTACCCAGGTTATTCTGGATCCTAGCCCTAACTTCTGAAGTATCTGCAACTCTACCCAAGTTAGTGTCTTCCACAAATGTATTAAGTATGTATTCAAGCCCATCATCTAAATCATCACTGAAGAAATTAAACTATACCAGAGCCAGGACAGAACTTAGGGAACTCCACTTGGTACCTCCTCCCATCTAGACATTCAGTCATTGAAGACTATTCATTGAGCTTGAGATCCAACCAGTTATTTGTCCACCCTATAGTACTTACATCTTGTCAGTATTTCTTTGCCTTGTTAATAAGAATGTCATGAAAGAGAGTGTGAAAAATCTTGCAAAGTCAAGTTATATCACACCTATTTTTCTCCACAGCCATGCAGAAAACCTGTCACGTTATCATAGAAAGAAATCAGGTTGGTCAGGCAGGATTACTATGCCGGCTGTTCCTGATCACATTTTTTACTCTATGTGCTTCACAGTGGGTTACTTGAGGACCTGATCCATGATCTTTCATGGTATGGAGGTCAGACTGACTAACCTATAGTTCCCCAGATCATACTTCTTCTTGCTGTTAAAGATGGGCACCATATATGTCTGTTTTCAGTCAACTGGGACCTCACCTCACCTCCAAGAGTTTTCAAAGAGGGTAGCCAATAGCTTTTAAATTACCTCATCTAATTTTGTTCAGTACCCTTCAATGTATTGCATTCAGCCCTGCCAACTTGCAGGCATCTAGTTTCTCTAAGTAATCTCTAACCTATTCTTCTATGACTCTAGGCCAGGGATGGGCAAAATACAGCCTGCAGGCTAGATCCATCCCACCAAGGGATTTTATGTGACAGGTCCCTCAGTCCCACTCACCCCAAGCACCGGGGACAGCCTGAGCTGTGATGTGTGTGGCCAGTCCTGATGCCTCAGAGCATACAGTGGGTCTGGGGCAGCATGGCATCTAGACTCACTTCCTGGTAGCCCCAGGAGTGGTGGCTCCTTCCAACTGCCACTACCACTGGACCCAGGTCTGCTTCGCAAGCCCATCTGCCCTGCTCCCACTGCCAGAGGAGGGACCCATGTAAGCAGGGTGCACACCTGGGCAGATGGGATAGGGCCACGAGTGGGCAGGGATCAGTGTTCAAGAGTGGAATGGGTGTTTAGGTGAGGCTGGGATCATGGGGTGTTGACAGCATGGGGCTGAGGCTGGGGCCAGGGTAGAGCCATGATCCACTGCCTTTATGGCCCTACGATAGGCATGGGCTCTGTGGAAAGAAGTGTGTGGGAGTGGATTATGGATCTGCCCTGGTCATCAACCCCATGCTGTCACCACCCCAAGATTCTGGACCTTGCCTCTGACAGCTCCCTGCCTTAATGTGGTCCCATCCTGTCCACTTGGCCATGTGCCCTGCCTATGTGGGTCCCAGGTGGTTTCCATGGAGACCCCAGGATTGCCCAGCAGTGTCAATGCAGTGCTGGGGTCCAGCACAGAGGTACAATCTGCTCCACACATGCCCCTACTTGTAGAACTGGTGTTCTGTCACAGGGATAAGTGGGCAGTGGTTCACAGCCCTGTCCTGGGACCTGGTCCCATCCCATCACCACTCAGTGCCCCAGCCCCCACCCCAGCCCCGCCCACCTGTACATCTCCTAGATGCTGCTCTGTACCCACGCGCAGTCCTATTCCAGTCGCCTCACCAAGTATGGAGTAGAGCCACGTAGGGAATTTCTGCAAGCAGTTGCATTGGGTGGAGTGCTGACCTGGCCTGCAACAGCTCACCAAAACTCCCTATGTGACCCATGGGCATCTTTGCTCTAGGCTGTTTGTCTTCTTTTGTATCTTTTCTGCCAAATACAGTCATCATCTGGTAACTGCCCCTGTTTGTGAAGATTGAAGTAAAAAGGCATTAAATATTTCAGCTTTCACTGCATCATCCATAAGTAGATTGCCTTCTGCATTCCATAAGCATTTCTCTGCTCTTCCTCTTACTTTTGACATACTTGTAGAATTCCTTTTATTGCCTTTTATGTCCCTTGCCAGCTGTATCTCAAATCATGCCTTCCTAATTTTCTCTCTGCATGATAATGTGATACACTTATACTCTTCCTAGTACTCAGACCAAGTTTCAATTTTTTATAAGATTCCTCATTTAGTTTCAACTTGTTAAAGAGATTGCTGTCTAGCTAGGCTGGTCTCCTGTTGCATTTCCCATTCTTCCATTGTACTGGGATAGTTTGCTCCTGTGCTCTTAAGATGACCTCCTTAAAGTATAGTCAACTCTCTTGGACTTCTTTTTCCTTCAGACATTCCTCCCATAGGATCCTGCCCATCAAATCCTTGAGCTTATTTTTCTGAAGTCCAGTGTCCTTATTCCTCCCTGTTTGCTCAGAGTACATCAAAAGAGCTCTGACTTTCACCCCCCCCCCCCCACATCTAGTTGGGTTCTCTACCATCTGTTATAATCCCCAACACACTCCAGGAATTTGTTAGACTGCTTGTGCACTGCTGTGTTTCCCTGCCAGAAGATGTCCATGTAATTGAAGTCCCCCAAGTTGTTTGAAAGCTTCTATCAGTTATTTTAAAAGGGACTTGCCAATATCCTTCTCCTTGTTTAGAGGTCTGTAGCAAATGCTCACCATGCTATTGCCCCTGCTGCTCTCTACTCTGACTTCCCCAGAGGCTTTCAAATGGCCTACCTTTCACTTTGTATTACATCTACATGTGCATGGCAATTAGGCTGGTGTAGACTAATTTACTGTGCTGGCAGATAGTCCCATAAGACACAAGTACAATCCCATGGCACAGAAAATGACTGTGCTTAAATACCAATGTAGACAGTGATGGGGCTGGTTGGGGCACAAGGGTGCAGGGCTAGCCAGCTGGCAACCCCCACACATAGCTATTCTATTTCTGAGGTACTTTTTTGCCTCAACCATCCACTCCACAGCACATGGAGCCTTGCTGGAGCAGCCCTGGGCTGGCTGCTCTTATGTGGCTCCATGTGCTGCGCAGTGACTGGATGAGGCATGAGCAGCCTCTGTACTGAAGCATCTTCATACCTCAGCAGGGCCTTCCACAGCACATGGATCCCTGCAGCTCTGGGGCTCCATATGCTGCAGAGGGGCTGGTTAGGGCAAGAGAGTGCTTCAGCACAGGGGCTGCCTGGCATCTATCCTCACACTGAAACACCCTCATGCCCTGCCCCAGCCAGCCACTCTGCTGACCTGCTGTGCCCTCTGCCAGCCTGGACTACTCTCACTGAGCTTCATTTGCTGTGCACAAATAAAATCCAAAGTTTATTGCCCCAGTTTTTTGCTCCCAGGGGCACCATTTGAATGTGCACCAGGGAGCAAAAAAATCCGGACCAATAAGCTCTGGAATTTATTCATGCAGGTTAATTGCACGTGTAGAATAATAATGCACTGGGATTAATATGATTGTTCTAGGCACTTATATAGCCAGAAATAATAATTCTGTAATGACTGTCTCTTGAGTTATAGTAAACAGAACTAGATGAATATTTGCTGCATATTGTGTCAAGACAGAACAAGTTCACATGGTGGATGACATTAATTTAAAGATGATTTCATAGATTTCATAGACATTAGGGCTGGAAGGGACCACAGAAGATCATCAAGTCCAGCCCCCTGCCCCAGGGGTAGGAAGTCAGCTGGGGTTATAGGATCCCAGAAAGATAAACATCCAAATTTCTCTTGAAAGTGTTCAAAGTAGGTACTTGAACCACCTCTAATGGCAGGCTATTAGAGATCTTGGGGGCTCAGACAGCAAAGAAGTTCTTTCTTACTTCTATCCTGAAAAAGTCCTGGAGGAGTTTATAACCATTCAACCTTGTCATTCCTTGCAGGGCTCTAGTGAACAATCATTCCCCCAGATCCTGAGAAACACCCCTTATAAAATTATAGGTGGCCATCGGATCACCCCTAAACCTGTGCTTTTCCAGGCTGAAGAGTCCCTTAGTTCTCAGCCTCTCATCATAAGGTCTGTTTTCTTGACCTCTGATCATATGCATGGCTCTTCTCTGGACTTTCTCAAGCTTCTCCACATCATTTTTAAATTGTGGAGCCCAAAATTGGACACAGTACTCCAACTGTGGCCTCACCAAGGCTGAATACAATGGGAGAAAACATCCTGAGATTTGCTCGAGAAGCATCTATGGATGTAAGCCAGCTTTTTGCTCACTTTACTAACTGCAGCATCACATTGAAGGCTCAGGTTCATCTTGTGGTTATTTATGACCCCAAAGTCCCTTTCATCTGCAGTGTTTGGCAGCATAGCACTGCCGAGCCTATAAGCATGCTGCAGGTTTTTCTTCCCAAGGTAGAAAACTTTGAATTTTTTGGTGTTAAGCACCATCAGGTTCTCATCCACCCATTTCCTGAGCTTGTCAAGGTCTGCCTGGATTGCCCTCCTGTCTCAGGTGTGGATGCTTTACCCCAAAGTTTGGTATTATTGGCCAACTTGGCCAGTCTGCTACTGATATCAATGTCTATATCATTAATGAAGATGTTGAACAAAATAGGTCCAAGGACAGAGCCTTGAGGGACCCCACTGGTCACAGGACACCACGACGATTGACTTCCATCAACCACCACTCTCTGGGTCGAACCACAGAGCCAATTCCCCAGCCAGCAGACCATGGTGGACCCAAGGCTGCAGTTTGTCAGTTTTGCCAAGAGGTGATCATGGGATACCAGATTGAAGGCTTTTTTTAAAGTCAAGATATATGACATCAATCTCTTCCCCCTTGTCCAGGTGATAGGCCACCTGGTCGTAAAAGGAAATAAGACTGGTCACGCAAGACCTATCCACAACAAACCTGTGCTGACTATCCCTCAGGATGTTGCCATCAGCCAGTCCATTCAAAATGGCCTTTTTGATAATCTTTTCTGAGACCTTCCCCAGGATAGAGGTCAGGCTGATGGGCCTGTAGTTTGTTGGATCTACTTTCCTCTCTTTTTTGAAGATAGGCACCACATTGGCCTTCTTCCAAACTTCAGGCACTTCACCAGAGTACCACAAATTCTTGAAGATCCATGCCAGGGGCTAAGCTATGGTGCTAGCCAGCTCCTTGAGTAACCTGGTGTGAAGACTATCAGGGACAGCTGACTTTAAGGTGTCCAACCTCTCAAGGTGTTCCTTCACAAGATCAGTATTGATGGAGGGCAAAGAATCTCCCTCACCCAGGCCTCCCTTTCCCATAATGGGCAGGGGCATCCTATGGGACTGGTGCAAGATGGATGCAAAGTACCTGTTTAGTAGGTTGGCTTTTTCCTGGGCATTGGTCATCAGTTGTCCCATCTGGTTTAGCCAGGGGTCCAATGTTGTCCTTGCTTTTCCTCCAGCTCCCCACATATCTAAAAAAGGACTTTTCATTACCCTGGAAACTAGTAGCTAGTTGGAGTTCTGTCCCAGCCTTGGGTTTCCTGGTTCGCTCCCTGCAGATCTGGACTAGTGCAGAGTATTCCTTCTTGGAGATGGAACCTGTCCTCCATCCTTTGTAGTTCTTTCTTCTTAGGTGCAGGAGGCCCGCTAGTTCCTTGCTGAGTCAAGGGGGGTGCTGTGCCCTTTTACTGCCTTTCCTCTGAGGCAGAATAGCCTTAGCTTGTGCATCTAAGATCACTCCCTTGAGGAGCAACCACTTGTCCTGAACTCCCCTCTCCTTGGTGTTGTGGTCCCTTAGAGCCTCACCGACAAGCCTCTTGAGCTTGTCAAAGTCAGTTTTCCTGAAGTTGAGGACTTCTGTATTGCTGACTGACTTGCCAGCTTTACAGCAGATGATGAAGGTGATCAGCTCATGGTTCCTGTCACCCAGCTTCCCTTTGATTGTTAGGTCACTGATTAGGTCATTCCCAGTTGCCAGTATCAGGTTGAGCAGTGCTTTACCTCTTTTTTGTCCGCGGACTTCTTGTGTCAGATAGAGGTCATCCATGCATGAGAGGAAGCTTTGCGACTGCTTGGATTTGGCTGAGTGTTCTTCATATGAGACGTCTGGGTAGTTGAAGTCTCCCATGACAACCATGGACTGGGAGTATGCAGCCTCAGCCAATTCCCTGGTGAACTCCTAGTCAATCTCTTGATTTTGCATAGGAGGTCTGTAATAGACACCCACCATTGTGTCCCCCGTGCCGTGAGCCCCATGAATTTTAAACCAGAGGATCTCCAGTTATTCACCCTGAGTGCCAATGTCAGTTTGCAGGGATGTGTAGCTTTCCTTGACGTAAAGAGCTACACCTCCACCCCTTTTGTCCACTCGATCCCTCCTGTACAGGGTATAGCTATGTACGCCTGTGGTCCAGTCATGGGTGGAGTTCCACCAAGTCTCCATTATCCCTATGACATCATAGTTATTTGTGTTTAGCAGGAGGACAAGTTCCTCCTGTTTATTCCCCAAGCTCCTGGCATTTGTGTATAGGCGTGCAAGTCATGCAGTCACGCAGAGTGATATCTCTAATTTTTCTGACTCAATGATTCCTCTGCAAAGCATCATACTGAAATAAGTTTGTTTTTGACATTCTCCATTTTTGCTTCTTCAGTACATTTGACAAGACCTCTGCAGACATGTATGGAACGATCGTGTATGCATACTTCCATCCTAGTGAAAGATTTGAAATACTACTTGCTGTTGAAATTCATCATCATTTCATGCTAACTAAAAACCTGAGAGGAAGGGGGAAAAAAATGATAAACTTTGACTCTTTCTGACAGCTGACCTTTCAGGATTAAAATGGATGATAATAACAATGCAAAATAAGTCTTGACTTGGTCAAAACATTATTCATCATGTCAGCCAAGGACATGTTTAGAATGTCAGCCATTACTGCTCTGTGTTCCAGGGTTCAGGTTTTATAAACTTTACAGATAAGCACAGCCATTCAAAAAGCCCAAGGCTGAATTGATTCAATCTTCATAGGTTAATCTTAGGTGCATAGATTGAACCGATAAGTAAGTGAACACACATTCACTTTTGATTCTGGAAATCAAAACATCCCACCAAGTGCTTGTCTAACCTGCTTCTAAAACTTCCGGCAAGGGAGATTCACAAACTGTGAAGGTAATGTGCTACATTGTGTGGCAGGCTACCCGGTGGTAGCCTGGCTTGATGGCTTGATCAGTTAAGTCTGGTACTAAACCATCCAGGTTTATCTTAAACCAGTTTCAGTCATTTTGAAAGTGGTTTAAGTGGACTGAACTTCTGATGTGTTACAGATTTGAATTAGTTTCCAGTCACTTATACCAGTTTATGTATAATTTCTGTACCTGTAACATTCAAGAGAATTTAGTGCCAATGGAAAAGAAGAATCAGTGCTATGGGGTGAAATATTGAGTGGGGTGAAATATTGGGGGGGGTGCTTTTCAAGATTATGAATCTTCCACACAGATAGCATTGCCAGTAAGCCTTCACTGTGGCCTATAACCCCTTCCTACTAAACTATATCCGATATCTTAACTTTTATACTATGACCCTCAAACTTGAAGCATGGTCCTTTTAGCTATTCTAGTCTTGATCTCCTGTTCAAATCTATCTCTGTACCATAAGCTCCAAATTTTATTCCACCTATTAGGTATATATGTCTCTGAGAAACAATTAACATTAAAGATAGTTGGGTCCTCTTCTTCCTTGCTGCTTTTCATTTTTAAGGGAGAGATGACAGTGTGTTCTGATTCCAAGATAGATGCATTAATAGATTTTCAGGACCTGAACAGGGTGAAATAAAATTGCACTTGGCACCTAAATTTATTTAGTTAGATGCCTAATAGGTGAAATAGAATCTGTTCTGAGGTGTTCTAATTTATGCATGTTGTATAGGAGCCAGGAGATATTAGATGGGTAATCAGAGCTACCAGAATGGGAGCATTGGGAAGTCTCAAGGGTAGATGTGAAAGATTCTGGGACAGAAACATTGAAGCCATGATCATAAATAAAGTTGTTTGGGAGAAGATGTAGACAAAGGGAAAATAAAGGGTGACATTTCTTCAGCTTCTTTGGAACATTTGTAGAAAACAGGAGGGAGGGAGAATAAGTAAAGGAGATGCATAGAGAGGTACAAGGACAGTCAACAGTCTTGAAATGCCAGGGAGCAGAGATTTTGAAACAAGGAAGAGTTCTCAGACAGCAAGCAGGAAACAACAGAAATGAGATCTTGAGATTTTCTTAGAAGTAGTCATTGGTGCCCTTGCTTAGGACACTTTTAGCATGGGATGCATGACGATCATGAGACTAAGGCCCCTGGAAGACATTCATTTAAAAGCATGATGGAATCTGATTTGCGAGCCCAACAACAGAGCCTCCTGCTCTGCAGTACATGAGACTGGGAATCAGATCCTAGTCATGTTCTATTGCTGGCGCATGATCCCGTGCAGTGGGAAGTAGCAAGATACTGGTTCAGTGCTCCTGTTTCTCTAAGCACCAGTCAGCTGACTGGTGCTCCTTGCTGAGGGAGTGCACCAGAACTGTTCAAGAGGCAATGAAGGTGAAATAGGGATAAATAAGGTGCATCTGGTGCAGCTGTTGGAAAGTAAGGATCAAGACTGGCATTATAATCATAGAATTATCAAAGAATAGGGCTGGAAAGGACCTAAAGAAGTCATATAATTTAAATCCCATCTGAAGAAAGGAACATCTCACCAAGTGCTTGTCTAACCTGCCTCTCAAAGTTCCAGCAAGGGAGATTTGCAATGTATGGCAGGCTGGCTGGTGGTAGCCCAGCTTGACAGCTTGATGGAAGGCTCAGACCAATTGGTGGGGACATTCCCTTTCCCCACCAATCAGGAGAAGGCTCTTGTCCCACCCTGATATAGGGGTGAAGTGAAGAAGGGGACCTGAAGGGGAACTAACCCCTCAGGCTTTCCCATTGGTTCATTCCCAATCTGGGAGCAGAGCCTCTAGAAGAAATATAAGCCAGCATGCCCAGCACACCGGTGGCTTCAATGAAGGACAATGAAGATGGGCTATGGAAGAGTTATTAAGAGCTGACCAGCAGGATGGAGCAGTTGCTCCAGAAGTGGCCTGAAGATACCTCTGCCAAGCAGGAAGCAGCAGGTGACTGCATCCCAGCCCTGCTGTGGGACAAGCTGCAGCATCAATGCACAGATCAGTGCATGGAAGGTCCAGGAGTGGACAGGACCTCAACAGTTGCATGAGGCAGCACTGATCCCCAACCCTGCATAAGGCAGGAGCCCTCAGTGCACAACAGTGGTGCACAGGGCAGGAAAGCTGAAGGGATCGCTGTGGCTGCATGAGGCAATGGGGGTCCCCAACCCTACATGAGGCAGGAGCTCTCAGTGCATGGATCGCTGCATGGGGCTGGAGAGGGTCTGGGAGCAGATGGGACTTCAGCAACTCCACAAGGCAGCACTGATCCCTGACCCTGCATAAGGCAGGAGCCCTCAATGCACAAAGTAGTGCACAGAGCTGGTGAGCTGAAAGGATAGTTGCAGCTGTACAGGGTAGCACAAAGCAGGCATGACTTCAGTGCATGGACAGTGTGTGGGGAGGAGAGCTCAGAGTAACGGGACACTGTGGATGCACGAGGCAGCGTGGATCCCCATCCATGCATGAAGCAGGTGTCCCCTTCAGTGCACAGGGCAATGTATGGAGCTGAGAGAGGGCTAACAGGCCCAGTGGCTGCACAAGGCAGCTTGGGCCATCCTATAACAAGAAGAGACTGGATGGGTCAACTACCTGTGAGGGAGGATGCCCTGCATCCAATCCTCAGATAGAGGTGAGCCTAGCCCTCCAAAGCTGCTGGGAGTCATGAGTTATCCAGAAAGGAATTTCCACAGGGGAGGAGGGGCCCTCCCCATTTTGGGTGATCAAAAGGAAGCCCTAATGGAGAGGTGAACAATTCGCTCTTGGGCGTAGAGAGGAATCATAGTCAGGTGATGGTGTCCTTTAGGTAATGGGATCTTAGTCAGCTGATGGTGTCCTTTATGTAATGGGATCCTTCCCTGGGTACCATTTCTTCTTTGGGCACAGCTGTTGGGTCATTGTTGTGTTCTGGTTCCTTCGGTTGTTGGGTTTCTTGTTGTAACCTTGCATCCTTATTATTGTATTATGAGAAGATTGTAAGCTGTTCTATATTTGAATCCATTGTACTGGTTATCTTTATGCATGCATATTTCATTTTAGGTAATCTTACTGTGTATCTTCAATTATTGTCCCATCACTGTCAGATTTTTCTTTTGTTGATTTGTTGTCTAACTTCATTGAGTGTTCCTTTGCCTTCTGCCTGGAGGGTTCTATCGAGTGCAGGGGCTTCATAACAACTAGAAGGTCACAGAGGATTAAAGCCTATGCCTGAGTTCTGGGTTAATAAGAGTTATTGTTTGTGTAAACCTATATTTGTAAATAATGTATGAGTGTGTGTGTGAGTGTGTGTATATATGTTTATGTTTACAAGTTTTATATTATATTGTACCATTAAACCTGTAAATAGTTAAGTATCGCTGGGTGTCCCTGGTCTGTCTGCTCTGTGGGGAAAGGAGGTGAGATGACCTGCAGCTAGGCAGTTACTCTGCCACAGCATACATGCACCTACTGACATCCTTTGAATTGAAGAGTGGGTACCAGTCGTGTACCACCTGAGTTACAATTGGTTAACATCCCCCAAGGTTAGAAGGTTCTTCCTAATATCTAAACTACATTTCCTTTGTTGTATTTGAAAACCATTACTTCTTATCCTATCCCCCTTGGACAGAGAAAACTATTACCATCAATGTAAAATACATATATTTGAACTCTACTATTGAATCTCCCTCAGTCTTCTCTTCTCCAGGCTACATAATCCTAGTTTCTCCCATTTTCCTTTTACATCATACTTCATAGATCTTTAATAATTTTTGATACTCTTCAAGTTCTCTACAAAACCAAACCAGGACCATGTAACAAGACATTTGGATAAAATTTGAACAGCACAAGCAGAGGAAGAAATAGTTGTGTCAGTTGTTTGGCATTGCAACAATTACAATGCTTTTTAGTACCTCCTAGAACCAAAAAAAAAATCCCCTTCCACTTAAACTTTGGGTACTCAGCAGTTCTTATTTTAAAAAGGGTACTGAAACATAGATGAGGGAACTCCCCCAGAGGAATTTCCAGTCAGATTCCTCTATCAGCTCTTCTGGTATTACTCACTCTTGGTAATGCTCAGACTCTAGTGAGCCTAACCCTTCTGATTAGAAATGTTCCACCTCCTGGCACACATTTGCTAAGAACTTTTAGGCTCAGCAACTGAAAGGGGCTTGTTGCTCATTGCTTCAAAGAACTCTCCAAGACATCAGTAATGAAAAATGGGCTGATCACAAAGCCCAAATCAAACAGGCAAACAAACAAGCACTAACAAAGCTTCATCCCATGTAACAAAGGCTCCTTCGTTCTCTCCCAAACATGAATCCCATACTCTCCCATTAACTGGTGTCACTCACCCCTTGGCTAGGGACAGAAAAAACACATAGTTTCATAGTTAGTAGGGTCAGAAGGGACCTGAGCAGATCATCAAGTCCAAACCCCTGCCATGGAAGGAAAGAGTACTGGGGTCAAACAACCCCAGCAAGGTGTTCCTCTGCCCTCTTCTTAAAGACCCCCAGGGTAGGAGCCAGCACCACTTCTCTTGGAAGCTGGTTCCAGACCCTAGCCACCCTGACCATGAAGTAGCGCCTCCTGATATCTAACCTAAACCTACCCTCTGCCAGCTTGTGACCGTTATTACTGGTCACTCCTGGCAGTGCTTGGGGGAACAGGGACTCCCCCCAATCCCTGCTGGTCCCCTCTGACTAGTTCTTAACAGGCCACTAGATCCCCCCTCAGCCTTCTCTTGTGGAGGCTGAACAGGTTCAGGTCCCGTAGCCTCTCCTCGTAGGGCCTGACCTGCTGCCCTCTGATCCTGCGAGTGGCCCTCCTCTGCACCCTTTCCATGTTATCCACATCCCTCTTCAAGTGCGGCACCCAGAACTGGATGCAGTACTCCAGCTGCAGCCTAACTAGTGCCACATAGAGGGGGAGTATCACCTCCTTGGATCTGCTTGAGATGCATCTGTAGATGCACGTCAAGGTGTGGTTGGCCTTCCTGACTGCATCCCCACACTGCAGGCCCATGTTCATCTTTGCATCAATGATGACTCCAAGATCATTTTCTACCTCTGCACTGATGAGAAGGGAGTTCCCCAGCCTGTAGGTATGGTGCTGGCTCTTCCTTCCCAGGTGCATCACTTTGTACTTGTCAGTTTTGAATCCCATCCTATTCTCATCCACCCACCCCTGTAACCTGTCTAGGTCTGATTGTAGCCTATTCCTTCCTTCTAGCCTGCCCACATCCCCTCACATCTCAGTGTCATCAGCAAATTTGAACAGGGTGCTTTTTACCCCCTCATCCAAGTTGCTGATAAAGATGTTGAACAGTGCGAGTCCGAGGACCGAGCCCTGCAGAACCCCACTGCCCACCTCCATCCAGGTCAAAAATGACTCATCCACCACCACTCTCTGGGTGCAGCCCTCCAGCCAGTTGGCGACCCATTTGACTGTGTGGGTGTTGACACCACAGTCCTCCAGTTTCTTAATGAAAACGGGGTGAGAGGCAGTGTCGAAGGCCTTCTGAAAGTCCAGGAAGACTATGTCCACTGCCACCCCTGCATCTAAGGATCTGGTGACCTGGTCATAGAAGGCCACCAGGTTGGTCTGACAGGACCTGCCGCTAATGAACCCATGTTGGTTGCCCCTAAGCATAATCTCCCCTGCTGGCCCCTTTTAGACATGTGCCAAAATAATTCTCTCAAAAAGCCTACCCAGGATCGAGGTAAGACTAAATGGCCTATAGTTTCCTGGGTCCTCCTTCTTCCCTTTTTTGAAGATGGGAACCACATTGGCCCTCTTCCAATCCTCTGACAGCACAGAAGAGCACCATTACTGCTCATAAAGCTGTGCCAGGGGTCCCGCAATGACCTCAGCTAATTCCCTCAGTACTCAAGGGTGGAGATCGTCCAGACCAGCTGATTTAAATACATCCAGTCCCCCCAGAAGTTCCCTGACTAGATCCTCAGTGACCCTTGGCCTAGGTGTGCCTCCCCTGGGGCCTGGGGGGGTCGGAGGGCCAGGGCTGATCTGGTCTTTGCTCAGAAAAATGGAGACAAAGAAGCCATTAAAAAGGTTAGCTTTGTTGTCTGATGTGATGACTAAATTTACCAGCATGTCTTGCAGGGGCCTCATGTTACCCAGAACCTTCTTTTTACCCCCTATGTATTTGAAAAAGGACTTCTAGTTGTCCTTGATCCAGGTTGCTAGTCCCAGTTCCATCTCCAGCTTGGCCTTCCTGACTGCCCCCCTGCAGCCCTGAGCAACTGCAGTATAGTCCTCCCTGGTGATGACCCCTCCCTTTTAGTTAGAAGACATTCCCAGATGCTTTTGGTGAGCCGTGGGGGCTTTTGCGCCCTCCTGCTCTCTTTGATCCATGTTGGGATTACCTCCCTTTGGGCTTGGAGGATCGTCTCCTCAAGGAGCGACCACTCTCCTTGGAAACTTGGCTCCCCTCCCCTCCGGGACCTCAGTGCTTCCCCGACTATTGTCCTTAGCTCATTGAAGTCTACCCTCCTGAAATCTAGGGCTGCTGCCTTGTTGCAGGCCTTTGCCTCCTTGCGCTGGATGATGAATTCCAGCAGGCGATTATAACTGTCGCCCAGGTGGTTGGGCACCCACAGGCCCCTCACCAGGTCATCACCGTGGCCAGCATCAGGTCCAATAAGACAGCTCCCCTGGTGGGGCTGTGAGCCTCCTGGGTTAGACGAAGGTCCTGCATTTTGGCTAGGAACCTATGTGAGCGGTCAGATCTGGCTGACTGCTCTTCCCAGCAGATGTCTGGAAATTTCAGGTCACCCATGATAACCATGTCCTTTGACCTAACTACTTCCGTAAGCTGACTTAAGTATTCCTGATCTAGCTCTTCTCCTTGGTTGGGTGGTCTGTAGTAGACCCCCACCTTTAAGTCTCTTTCCCCTTGACTGCCTTCTATTCTAAACCAGGGCACTTCCGTGTGCCCCTCCTCTGACTCTGTGCTACTTGATGAGGATATGTATTCCTCTTTAATGTAGAGTGCCACACCCCATCCAGCGTAAGGTGGCAAAGGGCTGCAGCAAGGCAACAGCCCTAGACTTTAGGAGGGCTGACTTCAACAAGCTAAGGAGGATCG
>NW_017728947.1:37659181-37678655 GCF_001723895.1 Crocodylus porosus
ATTTTTAAAAGGAAGTTAGATGAGCACCTTGCCGGGGTCATCTGACCCCGGTGCTCTTTCCTGCCAAGGCAGGGGGTCGGACTAGATGATCTTCCTAGGTCCCTTCCGACTCTAGCTACTATGAAACTATGAAACCCCGACCTTTCCTCCCTGTCCTGTCCCTCCTGTGCAGCCCATAGCCCTTGATATTCACTGCCCAGTCATGCATTGGTAAACAGGTACAAGTGATTGGAAACCAGTTCAAACCTGTAACACAATAGAAATTCAGTGCACCTAACCCACTATCAAAATGGCTGAAATCAGTTTAAAATAAGCTTGGATGGATGTAGTATCAGACTTAACTGATTAGATTAAATAAATTTATTGAACTGTCCTAGATGCCCTCTAGATTCAATTTAACTCACAGTCCCCCAGACTCCCAAGGATGCTTTGAACCTCCCCAGAACCTCCCTGACTCAGGGTGGGTAGGCTAGCCTTGGCCCAAGCTCTATTCCAGGCAAACAGGGAGGCTTGCTCTAGTGGCCCCTCGCTTTTAGTCTGGGCCAGTGCAGGCATGTGTCTGCATTTCCAGAATCAAAAGTGAATGTGTATTCACTTGGTTATCAGTTCAAGCTATGCAGCTCAGACCAACCTGTGAAGATTGAATCGATTCAGCCTTGGGCTTTTTGACTGCCTGTACTTAGACCTGGTGTCAGGTTACACATCAAGAATACTTGGGATTTAGGACTAGACAAGCAGGATTGCTATATGTCAAAACTGAAGCATAGTGGTCTGCAGCACCAAACATTGATAATTCCTCATCTTCAACATCTGTAACATGAAACAAACAAAAAACCCCCACAAAACAGCCCTTGTTTTCTTTTTTTGTGTTTACTTATTTTGTATGATATATCTGTTCCTCAGTTCTTCATCTGCTAAATGGGACCAAATAACATTTCCTTCCCTGTCAAGATTGTTTGTATCTAAAAGTCTGAGGAAACTCCAGTACTACCGTGAAGCAGCTACAGGGGTATAGACAGATGTTGGAATCATATCACTATCAAAAAATATGGCTTAACAGAAAAATTGTTAAGTTGTTGACCCACTATATCCAAAGCCTGGATTTTCTCTCAGATTGGTCAAATAGGTAGGTGCCTAAAGTTTAGGGGAATAATCCAGTTTGGCCTGGAATTAATTTTTTGGAGGTACCTAAGCAGGATTTAGGTGAATTTTAGCAGTCATGTTTGGAATCCACTGAATGAGCCACAAAATGCAGTAAACAGCTATGTTCTGCTGGAAACCCATTTTGACTGTAAAATTCCTTCTATGCCTATATTTTTGTTATTTAGTTGCCTACCTCACACCCAACCTGTTATAATCCAGACTGATGTTGTGAAGGTACCAGTCAGGTGTAAATCTGGTCTGCATCAACAGCACTGAATTCAACTCAAAGATAGTAACACTGAAAGTGGAACATCTCACCTTTTGCCAAGTAATTTACAGTTTAAAATACTCATTCAGGAAATGGAACACCTACATATGAGGTCCTCTGCAAACTAAGGAGATTTGAACCCCTATCTCCAACTTTCCAAGAGACTATCCTTTGGCACCTATATACATGTTTGACATCTTCTTCAACGTGTGGTAATTAGCATCAGAGCAGACTCGATTAATAGAGTCTGCTGGAGCGTGCATGCTTCAGCAGCCTCTGCATCACGTTTTCAGTGTCCCCATGCCTCAAAACAGCAGTGGGGGTACTTTAACAAGTTTTAGTTAAAGCACCCCTGTTGCCATTTTCAAATGCAGGACATTGAATGCACATGATGCTGTAGACACTTTAATTAAAGTGACTTTTGGAGCTGCTCAGATTAAAATCCTTCAATCTACCTTGGAGTGCATGTAAAGACGCCCCTTGTGATTAGGCTGTGGAATAAAATCTCAGTTCTCCCGCTTCCAGTGATGTATACTCTAAATTAGTGGAAATTGGACAAAGGGTGTGGGTCACCACTACTACCACCACTACTACCACCACCACCACCATGTGTCTTCCCTGACAAGTGGCAGTGGGCATTCTGAATCAAGTGAGCTGAGGTGCATAGGTACCTAAATAAAAATGACCCTTTCACTGATAGCAAATAAGTAAGATCGTTTTTCTTTATTCATTCACAACTGGGAAAAATACTATATGACACCACTTTATTGTATTCACAATTTACAATAGATTATCCAATAACCTATAGCAGTGACTGTTGATAGGATGGGTATGAAAATGAATCAGAAAGACTATTATTACAAATGGGTTTTTACTGCATTTCAAGGACAATTCTAAAGTTATAACTGATAAGGGAGGAGAAATTAAAATCAGGAATTAAATTAAATTAAATTAAATTACATATCAATTTTAAATAACCATGTAGTAAGGGAATGGTGCATTTAAGCCACCTATCTTTTTGGAGGTTGTAAGAGACAGGAGTTGGGGAATAGAAGGACTCTATGTGGGGCACCCTGTGAGGAAAGGCTGAAAAGCTCTGCTTTGCTTCAAAAACTCAGTTGTGTGGTGAACCTGGATCCTTAGACCTCTACACCAGCATATGCATGAGGACCATGACTGAATCCCTGATACATGTGAGATCCTGCTTTGTCATTTTCTCCCTGGTGTGTTCTTGTCTATCCTCCTACTTTTATTCCTGTCCCATCTATTTCTCTCTCTTTCTTTTTCCCCCATCTGATCCTGAGACCAGATGTAGTGCACAGCATCAATAAAACTGAATGGCATGACCCAAATTACCAGTGAGGAGAGGGACCTGACCAGACCACTCAGCAGCCACCCAGATTAGGGAAGTGAGCCAAGGTTTACAGCAACAGATGCCACAGCTGACCCTGCTAGATCACAACAACTGTCTGTGACTGACCAGTCACTTTGCAAACTGAGAACATCAGCAAAGACATATTTCTACCACTTTTTACTTTCACAGCTCTCCTCTCCCTTGTTTCTCTCTTTTCTAAATTACAGGTGGGAAAAATAACTTTTCTTACAGTGATAAGACTGAAAATTAACAACAGAAGTGACTCTTTCTTTACCATTAATAAGAACTGAAGAATTGCTGGACAAAGTAAGAGAATCTAGTTGTTATCTTTGCTCTCTTCAAGGTGACTTTTATGTGTGTTTTTATACATTTGTCTTGAATAGCCATTCAATTTCAGTTTTAAAATGTTTTGTTGCTGTTTATTCTATTTCTTGGGCATACCCTAACTGATAAATATCCAAACATCAGGTTGGATTTTCTGGCAAGTTATGTGGGATTGCATGTCAGGGGGGAGGGGGGTTGTTGTGTTCATTTATTTGTTCTGTGTTTTCCATGGGGCTAGGTAGGCAATCTGACATCTCTGTCATCCAAAACCTGAATCATATTTAACTGCTTAATGTGGTATAGCAACATGAGCATATTAACACCTTTGAGTCTTGGTTCCTTTTCCCATCAATGTTAATTGCCTTTTATACTTTACTCCTCCTGTCAAGTTTACCAAGTAGCACAGTCGTGTGCAGATATATGTATGTTACATATGTGTGGTGGTAACATTTGTGGTGATAAATTGCAGAAATATGCAACAAATGTAATACTTCAATTTACCTACTCCTTGCTCAGTAATTCATCAGATTGTTTAAAAAATTACAGATTCTGAGCAACTTCAACCATGTGCTATTTTTAAACTCTTCTTGAAAAAATGTGGAATATCCCAGCTAACAAAATGCCTTAAGCTCTAGTCTGGACAGTGTTCAGATGTACCTGAAAAACAAATCGTAACAACAAAAATGTTTGGTCCAAAGGCGACTGGAATAGGGTCATGTTTCATAAATCAGTGAAGTATATAGAGCACACTGTGATTCACATGATGAAAGAAGCCTATATAAATTAGAAGATTATTATCATTACATTGCCCTTTTGATCAGAGCACTCATGCAGAGATTGTGTAGAACATTAAGATTTAAAAACTACAAATTCATAAACACAGAAGCACCTTTAAAAAGGCCATTCTTGCCATAGCTTTCACCAAGTTTGAGGGTATTCAGACTAAGTGTAAAAGAGTGTAGCCATAAAAATGAAGGTGTCTGATCTTATTACGCAACCCTAGGAAAGAAAAATTATCAGTCTTTTTTTCCACTATAAGTCCATGGTTTTGTTTCAGTAGTAATTACTAATTAAAGGGCATAACATTGAAGTGTGTCCATATGTATGTAATGTTTATATTTGTTTTAATTTCTTCTGAACTGACAGTGAGATTGGAGTGTTTTAATTATTTCAAGACAATGAAAACCAAACAATTTCCTTTAGCCACTAAAAGCTCTTGAACCAATTAAAATGAATATTTAATCACGGGAGAAAATTACACCACTTATGTGCCAAGAGAGTTCAAAGAAAAAAAAAAAGAAAGAAAGAAAAAGAAGCTGCATGTCATATCATAATACACTTCTTTGGATTAACTAAACATTGCAGGACTTTAAACGTGACTGTCATATTCAGTTAAGATAAAATTCTGTTTAACTATTTTTAATCAAGTCCTTATCTGGCCACTCCTGGAAAAATATCTGTAAAGTGTTTAGCTCCCTTAATTCAACTCTTATCCAAGAAACTTTAAGATGCTCAGCACCTCAGAGAACCAAGCCCCTCATTAATACTTAATGATAAGACATTTCCAACTATTTTCCTGTTTAGTTCTGAGGTAATGGAAACAAAATTTTAAGGGCATATCTAGGGCTCAAAATATACCACGGCAACCTCAAAATGCAGCAGGTTGTCAAAGATTCTACCTATCTTACTGATTCTTATTTAAAAGGCTGTAAAAATATCAGTGGTATACGTTATGGTATACAAGACATAAGTTATAGTATTAATGGTATAATTCATGGTATAAATATTTCCAAACTGTATTTTTGCTTTCAAAAAAGCACAAATTGATGAAAAAAGTAGGAAAATCCTACTTTTAGTTAGTTTCACACAAATTGTCCATTTATATTTCAGCCTGTATTAGTCTGAATGCCATCTTTTACAGTATCACCAAAAAAACCCAGCACATATAGGACATAACTGTTCAGAGCAAGTGACTAAAGCTTTTTTTTTATAATCAAGAACCCAAACCCAGGGAGAACAGGGGATAATATTTAAAATTAACTCAAAGTAGATTCAGAGTTATTGACTGATTCCACTCAAATGCATTTTGAAGTCTGCCATTCTCCATGCATCTTATGGGTATAATTATTCTGTCCTTCAGGAAACTGCACTAGTTAAAAAATGACAAAAGTGATTGGAGTATTTTTTTTAGAACCATGTTGCCCTTTAATACTGTGTAGGAAGGTATTTCTTCCATCATTTTTTATGTTCTTAAGAAAAGAGAAATGATTGAAGGTGGGTGGCTCTTGACAATTTTTAAGTAGGCTCATACTTTCATAGGCTCTGAACCTGGTACTTTTATATGTGTCTTGGCTGCTTTCTGTTGTCAGGGCTTCCCCATCCATAAAAACAGTGATGACTTCATGTTTCTCCTGCCAGTTTTTCCATCTGATTAAAATGATATTTATGTACCTATCTACCACCAAGATAATTCAAAGTTAAAAGTCTCGATCCCGGAAGCTTGCTATGTATAACATGCACAGTAAAGTGTGTACATTTTTTAAACAATGTTTGTTGAACTTCTCTCCCAACTATATAGTTGTTTCAATAAAATATATCACCAAAACAGAACACAACACAACAAAACAAAACAAAGAAACAGCTCCCCCCACCCAAAATCCCTTTTGTTCTTCCTGAGCAATCATAGCTAAAATAACACTCTAATTTTATTGGGTTTTTTTGTGAAATTTAGAGGTCGAAAGAAAAAAACCTGTTATAAAATGTGTTGAAAATTAGAAGTACAGTGGACAATGTTTTAAATTGCCCTGAAACTGACTATTTTTCAAAATTGTTAAAGCACTGTTGAAATTTATGTAACCTGTATACCATATTTACTTGAATCAAAGATGACCCTCAATTTAAGATGACTCTCCAGTAATTCAATTCTGTACATGGAAAATTTATACATTTCTTATAATTTTTCATGTATAGAATCTAATTATTGGAGAGTCCTTTTTAATTCATCCTTCTCAGTGCTGCAGGAGGCAGGCAGTGGGAAGCCAGGTTGTATGTTTGTCCCCGCTTACCCAAGTCCCCACCTTCCCCCTATCCTCTGCTTCCCCTCTCAGTCTCTGCCCCTCCCTATCCTCAGCCTCTGCTCCACATCACCAGGCATCATCCCCATTCTAGCTTAGGACATGGAGCATGGCCCCAAGCCATGCTCTATAGCAATCATGCAGGATTTGTTCTGCTGGTATGGGCCCAGCTGGGGCTCAGCTGGGGCTGTGGTCATGGTCCCAGGCTGTACTGTGTATGGAGCCTGCTGGCATAGAGCAAGAGTGCGGGGGAGAATGGCAGACCAGGGACCAGAGGCTGCTTGTTGGGGGAGGTAGAGGAAAATGCTACAGGGGGGAGATGGTGGGGTACACAGCCAATAGGGGGTTGGGCACGTTGTGGCCCCAGGTAGGGGCTGGAGCCCAAGCCACAGCAGCTACCTCTCCCATTCACCCTTCTTACATCTCATTCTAAGATAAGGAGCTTTTTCCCCTCCATGTTAAATGGGGAAGAAAACCTCATCTTAAAATTGAGTAAATACGATATTTGCTTTAAAATATCTGAGTTATTGCTGTTATTATTATTATTATTGTCATGTATGCATGAAACAGTGGCACATGAATAGGATATAGGTTTCATGGGGCCCCTCTTACAAGCAGGTAAGGGACCAGTGGGATCTAATGCAGGACCCACATAATCATGCCTCCTGCCATGCCACATATGTATGGCGGGAGGCACGATTGTACACTCATACATTAGATCCCATACATTAGATCCCATAGTGCCTTATTGATGGTGTAGGGAGAGCCTGGTCCCAGGCTCCCCTTGCTCTGGCAAGAAGCCAGCTGTCACAGCTAGAATCTTCCTCAACTGAGGAGCTTCCAGCTTCAGGGATGCCCCATGCACCCACACAGCTGGGTGATACAACTGCTGTGGTCTTCCAGCCCCAAGGGGGTGTGAAGCCCTCAGACTGGGTGATCACAGCTGCCACAGACTCTCAGCCCCAGGGATGCACAGACCCCCCAGGGCTGGGAGATCATAGCCACACTGTGATATACACTGAAATACCTGATCCCTTAACCCCATCCCTGATTCAGATGTGCTGCTAATGAAAGGTGAGCTCTGAGCTTATGAGCTGAGTTTCCTCTGAGGGAACACACAGAGTGGGGAGGCTGTGCAAAAGGTTCAGCAATAAGAGCAGGAGGGCTTGGATTCTCCTGAATACCTTATTTTCCTCTGTCCCCAACAGATTCTTATCGTGTACAAATAAAGCAGGCCATGTTGGTTGTTTGCAATCTGGTACTCACAGGGAAGAAGCGATAAATGGCTCCTTAAAGAAGCAGCATTGAAGGCTGGTTGGAGAAAGGGACAAAGGAGCAATGAGACATGATATCTCTTCCTGAGACACTCCTAGGGTGCCTACAGATGTTATGGTCTGCACTCCAACTCATGGCACTTTATACAAAACACTGTGAGCTACAGTCCTGCTCCTACCAACCCAAAAGTCATTTGCTTGTTGGGTCAGGGGGGATTGAGCTGGCCTGCACTGCCTCCCCTGGCCAACATGCTGTGGTGCTTCAGTAGCCTCAAGGGAAGCTCCTGAATTGCCCCTCTCACCAGTCCCACAATCCCAGCTCCAGGGCTGTCAGTAGGGGAGGGAGGGAATGGAGCACCACCCAGCTACTGGCTGTTTTGCTGAGCCTGAGGTGGAAGGAGGGGTGGAATGGAGCCTACTCACCCATGCCCTCCAGACCTACCCCAGCCAGGTGTTGGGGGGAACTGAGATGGGTTGGAGGGCTCCATTCTACCCCCACCCTTCTAGCTTAGTCTGAGCAAAATAGCTGGCAACACCATGCTACTGCCCCTCTCAAGAGGCCTGGCTGGAGCTGGGGAGGGGGGTAGAACAGAGCCCCCCACCCCTTCACAGGCTTGGTCTGGATCCCCCAATACCCTGGTCAGGGTAGCTGTGGGGAGAGGGGGCCTTGAGGTGAGAGGGCTTCTTTCTACCCCACCCCTCCAGCTCAGGCCAGGCAAAACAGTCAGTAGCTGGATGCTGCTCCCTTTTCTGCTGCTGACAGCTCCAAGGAGCAAAGGTATGCAACAGACCAGCCCAACCTCTCACATGAAATATTAACCCTTAATGGAATACAAGTTTCCTAAGGCACACTGCTTTAAAGTGCTTTAATTTAGTAGCTGATTTAAGAAAGATTCATTTTTTGTACAATCAGCCATTTTAAAAGTGATCTGCAGCCATGCTGTATGTTATGTCATGGCTCAAGAGCACTTTCAGGGGCTTGATCACACAGGAAAGTCATGTGTTTGAGCTTCCTCTAAGCAGCAGAGTTCTACACATAGCAGAGAGTCTCCTTGCAGCTAGGAAGGGAAGGGACAACATTGCATGCTGGTGAACTTAAACACGATCAGCCTATTTGTGACTTGCCACAGCTTCAAATAAAAATGTGATACAAATGAGCTGCAAAGATATGCTACATTTAACAAGTACTATCTTTGTGACTGGATGACCATTTGTGTAGCTCATTATCCAGTGATATATTGCTTGAACTTCTGGCATGTTACAATTTCTTGCTCCAATAACAGATTGATCACACTTTAAATGTAATGCCTGTCAGAGAAATTGAAAATGGCTGTCAAAGTAATACCCCAAACATGCAGCTGCCAGCCTTCTTAGAAGAATAAATGTTGTCATTAAATATGAATATTAAACTTAAAGCTAACTGTACTCTGTGCGTATCTTCTGATGATGTACATAATTGTTCATATGCAGCACTCCCTACTCTTTCATGAGACTACTAGTTGGCCTGGCATTTTAGGCAGTTTCTTAGTATGTTGCTACACTATGATCTGATTTAATATCTATTGAAGTCAGTGATATATCCCCATCAATTCTGGACCACAATTTTGGTATTTAACCTTCATAAATTCCTATGGGTAATTTTATACACTAGATGCATATTTTGTTAATTAATTCTAAAAAAAAAATCTTTTTAGGACATTGTCACTGACACTGCAATGTACAATATCCCTAAAGAACAGCTAGATTACATGAATGGTTTGCTATCTGTGGATAAAAAACTGCCCAGGGTAACATGTTACCCCAGGCATGAATGTTTTTTTTTCCATATGGGGTAACAACTTACCCCAAGCCCATGTTAATGCATTGGGGTAACTTGTTATCCCAATGCAATTTCTGTATAAATGACAGGCCTAGACATGTTTGGCCACTTTGGGTGGATGCATCTGAAAGGTCAGAATTCATTCACAGCTCATTCATATCCACTTCAAGTATTCATGGTAACTAATGGGTGGCCATCCTCCACTCTGATTTTGCAGAAGATGTGGTAATCCCTTTTGTTAACCGCGTTGTTTTCAGGATGAAAGGTCATCAAAACACCCTGCCTTTTGCCAAAAACAAACAAACAAACAAACAAAACTAACCCTTTGTCACACTAAAATCCAGCTCTGCTGTATTTGTTCATTGCTATCCTCTGCATCACCTACACCTGTCATAAACTGGTTTGCCCTACCTTTGTTGGAAGTGAGGACAAGGAGCAAAGGAACAGCAAAGAAGAAATAGAACAACATCATACTGCAATACAGCATATACTATGGAATCCCCTTCAATGGTAAGGGCTTGAAACCCATCATGCCCCTTTTACCTGCTCTCAATAAGCCCCTGAGTGTGTGGTTTCCAAACAGCATCCATCCACATTTAGTTTTCCTGAAAAGGGTGGATGCTGGTCTCTGGTTTCTGTGCTCAGGAGGAAAGGGTGCTACCTGTGCTGCCACAGGGCAGGACAGAATTGCTTCTGGGACAGCATAGGTGGATAGGCTTGTCTTTGATTGTTATTTATATGCATTCAGCAGTAATCAGTTTTCTTTTTCCTGTTGGCCTGGATGACAAGGCAGCTCATATTCAGTGCTGAAGCCTGTCTTGCACATGTAACCAAGGATGACAGTGACACATCCACTGATGAAATCTTATCCCAAGGCAGTGAGGATTCTGACTTTGTTCCAGACATGGGAGACTGTTCAGAGCAAGAAGACAATGTGTCTATGAAAGCTTCATCCAGCTTAAATGAGGAGGAGTTTGTGCCACAAGCAGAAGTGATGCCAACACTTCTCATGGGAAAGGGAAGAGGACCACCTTGGGGCCACAGTGGAACACTAAGGAGAACTACAGCAGGATGTGGAGCAGAACCAATGCCACCACCCCCAGAAAATATTGCAGATGATGACATCTTTGGAGGAAGGAATGACAGAGTGTGGGGAAAATGTCCACAGCTAATACATCATTGGAGAACAGCCAAGGACATAGTCCATGAAAGTTCTGGGCCAACAAGAGAAAATAATAAACGTTTCCACCACTGTTTCCACTTGGTTCTCTCACAAGATATCGTGACAGTTATCATAAAAAAACCAAACATAGAGGCAAAAAGAAAATTCAGAGAGTGGAATGATAGCCATCCTGAAAATAGAAAGGAGTGAAAAAAAACAGATAAGTGAAAAAAAAAAGATGACAGCCAACATTGGTCTCCTACTGCTGAGTAGTCTATACCACAGGGATCATCAGGTAGAAGGAGGAGAAGGTCTGGAGGAGTTGTGGGAGCAATGTACCGAGTGTCCTTGCTTCCATACCACTATGGGCACATCCAGACAAGCACACACACGACTCTTGGCCCATCTCAAACCCCTCTGAGATGGGATAAGAGGCATATGCAGGAATGAAAAAATGTTCCCCATGCTGCAAGTTTGCAGCATGGGGAGAAAAATAGACCCCTGGATATCCAAGGGTCAAACAAAACCCTGTGGGAAAGAAAAGGGTCAGGGCACAGTCCCAAACTGTGCTCTGAGGCAACCAGAAGTTCAGTCCCCCAGAGATGCTGTGGCAGAGTACCAGAGACTCTCTATGACTGTCCCTTTCCACACTCCTGAAGCATGCTACCTGCCCATGCTAGGCAGGAAGTGGTGAAAGATTCATGGACCAGGACCCAGCTTCTGCCAGGTAAGCAGGGAGTTGCAGGGCTGGAGGAGGGTGGGGAGAACCTCAGTAGTCTGGAGACAGCCGGGGAAGGAGCAGAGGGCTGGAGACAGCCCTGGAAGCATTCCCCTGCTGTCCCCTACACTCCCAAGGCTGGAGTCATCAGGGAAGTGTCTCTGTGGCTGTCTCCAGCCCCCTACTCCTTCCCCTGCACGTCTCCAGCCTCAGTTATCATTAAAGAAACAAACAGAGAGGCAGAAAGAAGATTAAGAGAGTGGAATGATAGACATCCTGAAAATAGAAAGGAGTGAAAAAACCAAATGAAACAGAAATGAAAGCCTACATTAGTCTCCTACTGCTGAGTGGTCTATACCACAGGGGTCATGAGGCACTGGAGGAGTTGTGGGAGTAACGTACCTTGCTTCCATATCACCAAGGGCACATCCAGATGAGCATGCAGCATGGGGAGAAACTTGCAGCACAGGGAAAAAATTAGACCCCTGGATATCCAGGGGTCAAACAAAAACCCAGGGGAAAAAAATGAGTCAGGGCACAGTTCCAGACCATTCCCTGAAGCAACTGAAGGCTCAGTCCTCCAGACATGCTCTGCCAGAGTGCCAGAGCTTCTCTATGATTGGCCCTTTCCACACTCCTGAAACACACTGCCTGCCCAGGCTAGCTTCAGGGACCTGGACCCAGCTTCTGCTAGGTAAGCAGCGGGGTTGGAGGGGGGGCACCTCAGGAGTCTGAAGACAGCAATGGAAGGAGCAGGGGGCTGGAGACAGCAGGAGAATGCCTCTGGGGCTCTCTCCAGCCCCCTGCTCCTTCCCCTGCTCTCTCCACCCTCCTGATGCTGGAGACAGCAGGGGAAGAAGCATCTGGCTAGAGACAGCCTCAAAGGCATTCTCCTGCTATCCCAAGGCTGGAGACAGCAGGGGAATATCTCCAGGGGCAGTGTCAGCCTCCTGTTCCCTCCCAAGGCTGGAGACAAGCAGTGGAAGGAGCAGGGGGGATAGAGACAAGTAGGAGGCTGGAGACAAGCCCCTGGCAATAAGCTGGAGACTTCCCCTGCTTTCTCCAGCCTCCTGCTAATTCTCTGCTACTTCTGATGTGTGTGGGGGTGCTGGGAAAGCAAGTGGGGAGCTGGGGAAATGAACAGGAAGGCGAGAATGAACAGGGGGCAGGGGGAATAAGTCAGTAACAGGGAATAGATGCAGAGCAGAGGAATAAATGGGGAGTAGGGGAAATGAACATGGGGCAGGGAGAAAGAATGATAGATGAGGGAATGAATGGGGAGCAGGGGAATGAATAGGGAGCTGGGGAACCAACAGGAATGGGGTGAATGAGCCTCCTGTTCATTCTCTTATTGTTTCTAGCCTTATGCTTGTTCTCCTGCTCATCTCCTGCCTCCAGAGGCTTGATAAGGGCAGAGGAATGAGCAGGAGGTGGAGACCAGCAGTGGGGTGGGGGAGCTGTCACCCTTGGGGGGGCCTGGGACCCTGCAGTCAGGGTAGTCCATGTGCTGGGGTGGGCTCTTCCCTGTGGGGGGCAGGGGACCAATGGTGATGCATAGAGGGTGCACATGCACTCCCTGGGCATGGTGGTGCACCCCCTCAAAAAAGATGCCACCGACACTGTTGGTGGTGCCTGTAGGCTGTTATTGCCTGCCACCCCCCACTTCCAGTGGTGTCTGTGGGCAGTCAATGATTGCCACTGTCACTGCTGGTGGTGTCTGTGGGTGCTTGCCACTCACCACCCCGCCCTGCACTGCTAACAGTGCTCATGGTGTTTGCAGGAGCTCCCCACTTACTGCTGCCAGCACCGTCATGCCCTGCCAGCTACCAGGGGCATGCAACGTTTATGCAGGGAACCCCCCACAAGCAGCTCCACACCCACAGTCCCCCACATCTGCCCACACAATGACTCACTTCCCCCTACATCCCCCCATTTTCCCCCACCTCCTCTTGCAAACCCCACATCCCCCCATCACACACCCACCATGTGATAAAGAAACCTAAAACATATAGATATTTAGGATTTATTTTATTATGATGTTAGAGACACTGATAGGCTTCCCAATTTCATTAACATTGTAAATATAATTATAAAACATTACCCATACGATCATTCCCCCCATCTCTCTCTCTTTTGTTCTAACTGTGGAAGAATGTGGATTTTGAGGTATTTTAAAAAGTGAATTTTGGATGCTGCCTCAGCAGTCTAGCTGGCACAAGGGGTAGTGTCCCCAGATACCAGTTGCCTGGGCCCCAGAAGCTCTTGAGGTCAAGTAACCCTGAGCTGCTGGCCAGAGAAGGTTTTTGTACTGTTGGGGCCAGGACAGGAAAGCTTTTTATACTGCTGGGGACAGCACAGGCGCTGGCCCTGGGTTCTAGCTCTCCCTGGCTGCCAATCTGGGAGGAGCCAGGCAGGGTTATTTTGCCCCAAGTGGCACAATTTGCTCCACAACAAAGTGTATGTCCAAGCATGTGCACGGAGGCAAAAACCCCCAGCTCAAATTTGCATTGCTTGCTATTTGAGTTGCTCCAAGCGCATGTGCTTGCATGTGTGGATGTGCCCCATGAGTTTAAAATGATTCTGCCAAATCACCAACTACCAAAGATTTGACAACTGACATGTGAGGAAAGGAGAGCTGTAGACAAGTTTGCTGCCTTCAGAGATATTTGGACACAATTTGTGGAGCAGCTCAGGAAATGATATATTCCAAGGATATACCTGACAGTTGATGAGAAGCTCATTTCATCCAGGGGTCACTGTCCCTTCAGACAGTATATGCCTAGCAAGCCTGCCAAATATAGCTTGAAAATTTGGTGGTGCTGTCTTGCAGCTACATCATTCCCCCTGTCTGGAGATATCTACCCAGGGCAAGCAACCAGAAACTCCATGACAAGGTAATCTTGGTATCCAGATCATTGAAAAACTGGTTTATCCATGGTACAAGATAGGAAGAAATACTGTAGATGACAGTTGATTCATAAGTACTGGCTTGGCAGAAAGACTGCTACAGCAAGACTTGACCTATGTGGGTCTGATTCAGAAAAAAAAAGGCCAATATCCCAAACAAAATGCAGCAAATCAAAGAAGGGAAACTTTTTCATCCATTTTTGCTTTTGGTGGGGAACTCACCCTAGTTTCCCATGTTTCAAAGAAGACACTATTTTTCAATATGCTGGATGTGGCTGCCATTGCCAGTCTCATTTTGCTAGGCGACAACACAAATTGGAAGCTAAGATCACATTTAAGAAGATGGCGCTTTTTTTGCTGGAGCTTGGAGAACTGTTGATCAATGGACAAATAAAACAAAGAATGATGCGGGGTGGGGTGGGGGACAGAGGCACAGCTCATGGTGTGGAGGTGGCTCCTGCAACTGCTTGCACCCCAGGGAGAGGAATGTTTGCCCCCTGATCTGCACAGCACAGGGTGGGTGGCAGCTGTGGGATGGATCTGAAACAGGTGTAATGCAAATTTTACCGCAGGTCTGCTCCCAGGCCCATGCCGCTGCCCGGCAGAGCCGTAACTTTTCCCAGAGCTTGGATGGAGGCAAGGCGATCAGCCGGGTCTGCAATGGATGGTGATGTGGGGCTGCAAGCAAAGCTGCGGCAAAATTTGGGGTGGGTGCGGCCTCCTCCCAGCACCACTGGAGCCTGCTCTGAGCCAGACCCCGGTGAGAAGAGACATGCAGCGCCAGCTCTGGCTCCACCCTGCAGCTGCAGCCCACTGAAAGCCACACAGAACCCAGGGCAAATGCCCCCTTCGCCCCTGCCCTACCATGGTGCAAGCAGCAATGGAGCCACCCCTACACCACAAGTCATGCCTCCATCCTGCCCCCCCCCCGCCCTGGCTGGGCAGTACCTGCTCCTGCCCCCTCCCTCACCATGGGGAGCATTCATCTACACCCCCCTCCATGCCCCTTCCCTCCCCCCTACCCCTTCCAGCTTACCAGCTAGAGGCAGCTCTCCATGCTTCTGGTTCTGTTCCATACTGTACTGTGGCTGCATGCAGCATGGGCATTTATTGGCCAAATTATCTGCCCCATAAGGCCAATATCCGATATAGACAATTTTCTTCATATGGGGACCGATCTGATATTGAACTGATGTATTGGTGCACCTCTAGTTCAAATAATCATAAATACTCTTTCAAACAATTTGTATGTTTAATAAATATTTTTGGTACATTTATACTGTTGTCACTGGTTCCATTTTGTTCATGGGGGTGGGGTAACAAGTTATCACATGAGACCAGCAATGTCAAATTGCAGGGTAACAAGTTACCACATGAGAATGACAACAGTTACATTTTCATGAGAACGATGAGGGTTAAGGACATATACTAAAGCCAAATTGTTCAGTAAATTTTAGGAAGAACTAACATCCACTGGGAGGACCAGCCAGCTAAGGCTGAGGGCACTCATCCCTTAAGAGTGATATTTCACTCATAATTAACCCTTATTTTAGGCAGAAAGACAAAAAAGCCACTCAAATTGGAAATTTCTTTTCATTCAATGAGTCTATGATTCTATTTCTTTCTTGGAGATTCTAGTGGATGGTCATGTCTGTCTGCCTGAGATATCTTGTATGCATACCAGCCCAGCCTCTGGCTTCTTTACGTTGCATTCCATCCAGGAAGAGTACACACCAACTGCTGAAGCTTTCTCAGCCTGACGAAGGGTTTTTGAACCCAAAAGCTTGCTTAAAAACTGTTTTCCAACTATTTAAGTTGGTCTATTAAAAGATATCAGATTCACCTAAAGAACCTTGTCTGAAATAAGGGAGACATTTAAGTTAAAAAAAATACTAAAACATAGGTGTGTGCCCTAGTGTCATTTAATTTCAAAAGAATGTTCTTTAAAGTTAAGCACATATGTAAATGGCTATCAAAAAGTAAAGTTAAACACTTTCTAAGAATACAAGTTGTGATCCAATGCCCACTGAGGACATTGTGATGTTTAGGCATGTAATGTTTGTGATGGTGGCTTGAGTTTATAGGAAACTAAAGAAGATTTTTTGGTCTCCTAAATAGGTTTAAATTTTGGTAATATTAAATTGAAAGTAGATAATGGAGATTATTGAGCAAGAGAATGTAATTAACATGTTCTATCAGATTTCAGCACTTCAAGCAATTAAAGAAATTGGATAAAAGGATTTTATCTAAATGCACTAAACTGGAACAATGCATATTGGACAAGAAGCTCTACACAGACAGCACTAAGGAAATTAAATTTTAGAAGAGGAAGAGGAGTAAACACAAAGAATTTCAAGTGAGTTTCCAGTTTTATCAACAAAGTTCAGTTGAGAACTACTACTCATGATTTTCTCTCCTACAAAGATGAAGGGTGAAAATGTTCAATACATGATGTACAACCCATAGATATTGTTGTTCCTTCCTCCCTAACAGGAAGGAACAACTCATTCCAGCTGCTTGAGAAACAAATTCATAAGCACCCTTGAGCTCCTCCTACAACTGTTTTTCAGCCTTCCCCATGCCCCCTCCCCAGCCCATGCCAGGTTCTCTGTTATACTCTGCTGGCAGGACTTTGGCATTATTTCCCATGATTTTATTTATAGTATGTTACGAGATAGTTTTGATGTTGTAGGTGTTGTGTCTTGTAGGGTTTGAAAAGGATCATGAGAGTTAATAAGAGTCTGGAATGTTGCTTTGGGGAATTTTTGGACAAATGCTTGCTTCTGGACACAGAGTCTGAATACAATGGACATGTCCAGATGAGCATGGTTGGGTGGTATGTTGTGCTGCAAACACATTTGCAGTGCCGCATACCAGACAGTCCAATGCTGGACTCCATGCTGGAAGAGCGCACTGCCCAAGAGTGCACTGTGCTTGTGGGGAGGGGGTCATGAGTTTTTTTCACTTTTGGATAATGTTTTTTTTTTGACCCGTGGTAACTTGCCCTGTGCCAAAGCATGCATGGCATGGGTGTTTCCCAGAGACAAGAAGCAGTGGCACAAATAGCAGCTGCTACTTGTCCCTAGGGAACCAAATGTCCATGAACGTCTTGGCATGCCCAATGGGTGCATCCAGATGAACATGTAGCTGTGATTTGCAGCACCACAGATTCCTCACATGCAGGTGTTCACCACACTGCAAATTAGCAGTGCTGTGGGCTCTTTTGACAACAGGAAATCCCAATGGCAAAACAACCTACAACAGAAAAAATGCAGGGTGGCACACATGGTGGCAGTGTGCACCATCTAAAACCAGAGCCTGGAAGGCCAGATTCATGTTTCTGTTGCCAACTAAACTCTGCACACCTAGATTGCTGCCACAAGAGCTCCAGGAGGCCCACAGAACCCCACGTAAGGCTGCTGGGGCCAGCATAAGTGCTGGCCCCAGCCTCTGCTCCACCACCCAGAGCATTTTTCCCCATGCTAACCTCATGTGCAGGTGCATGTACTGGGGCCAAAAGCCGTAGCATAAATTTGTGCCACTACTTTTTTACTCACAGCAACTGCATGCTCCTGCTGTAGGGGATATGGCCAATGGGTCCAGGAAGCTCCATATCCCTATGATCCAGTGCTTTAGCTGATTCCTACTGTCATCTCACTAGCAACACATTCCAACTCCTTGATAGAAAGCTGCACAATCGTTCTCGTCACATGTTTCAATGTTTTGTACTGTTGTCCATATACTACTTATCCATGGCTCTCACCATAACTTCTTTTACATCATGCCATCATCTGTTTCCTTCATATCCTTCCTCTAATTATCTCTATTTCCCCACCTTTGTTTTCCTCTCTTCCTTTTTACATTTCATTCTTTCCTCTATCCTCTCCTCCTCCCCCTGGCACAATTCAGGTTCTACAGCCACATTATTTTCTGCATTGTCTTCCTCATCTTCAATAACATTTGCTTCACACCTGACCTTCCCACCATCAGCACCCTTCCTTAACCCACACTATTCTTTCTATTGCCTCCACCATCCTTGTGTTACCCATGTGTTGCTGTATGTGGAGTGTTCCCCACTGTCTTGAAAATATGACAGATATTGATAATCTCCTCATACTGTGCTACCTCCAGCTTTTGGCTCTGACATGAATCTGGATTTCTTGGTTTTCCACTCTTCTGCAGCTACCCTGAGTTATGGAGGCGTCCATTTCCCCCACACTCCTCATGCCTGTATCAGGTTTTGCATACCCCCACTCTCATTCCTGCCACTTGCAATCTCTCTCATTTCCTCTTTTAGCATTGCATCCATCTTTCCTCTGATCCTCTATATTCTTGACATTTACTGGTCAATACACTCCTTCCAGTAATTTTTCCTTCTTTTAAGTTCAAGTTTTCTTTCTTTCCCATATTGGTCCTTGTAATTTTGGTTTCCATCCAAAACCTTTGGATCCAATCCCATTTTAATTCTTATACCTTCATTGAATCTGATTCTACTTTTCCACTCACAGAAAATTCCTTTCATTTTACTTGGTCTTTACTAAGTATTTACTTTCTCTCTGATCTCTGTTTCTGAATCAGAACTCTGCAGTCTCATTTAATTTACACCCATCCTTTTTATTTAGGTTTTCCTAATTTCCTGGCAGGACAGCTACATCCTTGTTATTTAGGTTTTCCTAATTTCCTGACAGGACAGCTATTAATTATTTTCATTCTTATGCTCTTTTCCCCTCTATTCATTTGCCCTCATTCCCATTACAAGAGCTTCCTGTCCATCTTATAACTCTTGCTGGCTGTCATCCTCTGCCTCCTCTACCCCTGTTCTTATGAGATGTAATATTTCTGGCAGAAGCCTTGTGACTAGGTTAATTTCCTACACCAATTGTTTCCAACCTTTTTTTTTTCATTTGTGGACTCCTAAAAAATCTTGAATGGAGGTGAAAACACTTTTCAATTGTAAGTATGGGTATTCACATTTGGTTGATCACAGTCTTCTTTCATGGACCCCTTAGACATAGTCTGCAGACCTACAGGGGTCTGCAGATCACAGGTTGAAAACCACCATCCTAAACTAAAAAGTTTTATCTTTTTCTTCAGTGTCATCACTATATTTCTTTAACTAAATGTTATCTACTTACTACATGCCACTTAACTTTTTGACACTTTTAATTCCTCAAGCTCTCTCGCCTACTATAATTTTTTATGCTGACCACATGAAGGAACACCTTGAGAAGCTGGATACCTTCAAGTCATCTGGCCCTGACAATCTGCACCCCAGGGTACTCAAGGAGCTGGCAAGCATCATAGCCCAGCCCCTGGCATGGATCTTTGACAACTCCTGGTGCTCTGGTGTAGTGCCCGAAGACTGGAAGAAGGCCAATGTGGTGCCGATCTTCAAGAAAGGGAGGAGAGT
>NW_017728947.1:37678755-37703566 GCF_001723895.1 Crocodylus porosus
GGAGGTGGTTCAAGCACCTACATTGAACACCTTCAAGAGTAAGTTGGATGCTTATCTTGCTGGGATCCTATGACCCCAGCTGACTTCCTGCCCTTTGGGCAGGGGGCTGGACTTGATGATCTCCCGAGGTCCCTTCCAGCCCTAATCTCTATGAAATCTATGAAATCTATTAAATTATTTCCCTCTCTGCACAGGATCTTGGTATCTGAGATGGGAAATTGGTCAGTTAGGTTTTTGTTACTATTCCATGAGTAGGTAATCAAAGTTTTATAAAGAGATTTACATTAGTCAAAAGTATTCAATGTCAAATAAATGCATTCTTTTGAAACACTTAGATGACCCTCAAAGTTTAAATTACTCAGAAATATTAAGAACCAGAAATACCATCAAATCAAACCAAAGCCCTGGTAATCACATCTTCATTATTATTATTATTATTATTATTATATTCAACCAGCTCTGTTTATGTGTAAAGAAAGGTGTTGCTGTCTTGTTGTTGTCCCCCCACTACCTACTATGATGATGAATACTAACATGATCTTGAACTAGACATTTCTCAGATATAGAAAAGTGAATGATCTGAAAAGTGAGTTCTATGTGACAAACTGACTAGATAATAATAGGCTCAACCCTTATCTGGAACATGACCTCCACAGACTTCAATGAAACTAAGATAATTTTTGCCACTTCAGGATATTCTCAGAATGAAGTACTGTGATGTTACAGACCTTTAAGAAAACAAAACTGCCATGCATTTCTTCTACTGCCTTTCACAAATTATTTAATAAATAACATTCTTCCACAACATTCTTTCAGGCAAGATAAGGAAGTATGGGCTGAATGAATGGATTGTAAGGTTGGTAGAAAACTGGCTGGAGTATCAGAGGGTAGTAATCAATGGCTCAATGTCTAATTGGCAGCTGGTATCAAGTGGAGTGCCCCAGAGGTCAGTCTTGGGGCCGGTTTTTCTCAAAGTCTTCATCAGCAATCTGAAAGATGGCATAGAGTGCACCCTGAACATGTCTGCAGATGACACTAAGCTGGGGGGAGCAGTAGATATGATGAAGAGTAGGGACAAGATTCAGAGTGACCTAGACAAATTGGAGGACTGGGGCAAAATAAATCTCATTAGGTTCAACAAGAACAAGTACAAAGTCTCACACTTAGGATGGAACCAGTCCAATGCACCAGTACAGGCTGGGGGCTGACTGGCTGGGCAGCAGCTCTGCAGAAATGGTTCTGGGGTTTACAGTGGATAATAAGATGAACAGTGTGCCCATGTTGCAAAGAAAGATAATGGCATACTGGGCTGCGCTGGTGGGAGTATTGCTAGCAGGTCAAGGGAAGTGGTTATTCCCCTCTATTCAGCACTGGTGAGGTCACATCTGGAGTACTGTGTTCAGTTTTGCCCCCCACTACACAAAGGATGTGGAAAAATTGGAGAGGGTCCAGTGGAGGGCAACAAAAATGGTTAAGGAGTTGGGGGACATGATTTATGAGGAAAGACTGAGGCAACTGGGTATATATTGTCTAAAAAGAGGAAACAGAGAGCAGATTTAATAGCAGCCTTCAACTACCTACTAGCCTCAAAAAAAAGATGGACCTAGACTGTTCTCAGTGGTGGCAGATGATAGAACAAGAAGCAACAGTCTCAAATTGCAGCAAGGGAACTTAGATTAGATATTAGGAAGACCGTTCTTACTAGGAAGGTAGTAAAACACTGGTTACCCAGAGATGTGGTGGTGGAATCTTCATCTTTGGAGGTTTTAACGACCTGGCTAAACAAAGCTTTGGCCAAGATGATCTAGTAATATATGGTTGTGCTTTGAGCAGGGGGTTGGACTAGATGACCTCCTGAGGTCCCTTCCAACCCTAATAGATGCCTATGACAAGGAAAACTCATTTAAATATGGTAACTAGAGATAGTTGAATATTGCAAAAACTGTATTTGTGTAATTTGAATACAGAATAGCCACCTGGTTCAATCATACTTGTTGTTTGCTATTCATGAACTTTTTCATGGGGAGACTTTTAGCTCACAAATACCCAATGGAAGCCTGTCCAGTGTATGCATATTCATCTTCACATGTGATCCAAGATATCTGTGCAAGAGAAAGAATAGTTTCTATCTTATATTCATTATACTCCTAATTAAAGAATATTGAGGCATCCAGCCAGCAACAAACAACAAATAAGGAATTATTGTAAGGAACAGTGTATAGAGAACCCAGAAGCAGAAATGTGTCATTAAGTAGCAAATTAATTCATAAATGTCAAAAAGTCTGAATCTCTGCAAACATGTGCTGTGTTATTATTTTAGATGTCTGCAGAAGGAATGTTAATGCAAGGTGTTCTTAGATGCATGATGTGCTTGCATGTTGGAGGCTATAAAAGAAATTATTTTGTCTTGGGTCACATCAGAGTTCTTGGAGCTAGGCCTGCAAAGGTTAGGTGTTACAGCATTGTAACACCTAACCTTTATGTGTCCTACCAGCTGGTAGAATCCATAGTCTTAATTAGGCATTCAGGAATTATTCTATGCCTGGTGCCTATTGTGTATGGTTGCAAGCTCATGCAGAGTAACCAATCAGAAGAGATGACACATGCTCAGGCATAGAAGCTAAGGAGGTAAACAGTTCAATGTTGATTGCATTTATACCATTTACCATTTATTACTTAGTGACTTCCAGCAGAAATGAACATGGCCCCTTACATCTTCACCATGCTCCCAGCACTGCACAGGTCCTAGGCCACTGGCAGGGAGTGAACCTCAGGCAGGGAGTGGCAGGCATGGCTGAGCCACTAGGGGGCACTGTCCAGCTGTGGTGCAGCTGCTTCCCTTCACATGGGCAGAGGCTGAAGCTGGTTCTGAAGGGCTGAGGACCTCTTTTATGTCCAGATCCCAATGCCGTGGGGAGGGAAGGAGGTACCAGGCCCCCTACATAGGGACTCCTGGCCACATGGTGGGTCTGTCTGGCCTCCCTGCCAGACAGGGGGGGACCCAGATGGGGCTATTAGCTCCCTACACTCCCGCTGTACTTGTGCATCTGTAGCCTGGACTTGGAAGGCTCTTCCATACTGCCAGGTCTGGCCCTCCCCAGCTCACCTTGGGGGAAACAGGTGGTTCAGTCCCAGCAGAGCAGCCTCCACTGGGCATGTTGCATCCTTCCCCTTCCCATCTGTGGTGCTGGGGCTGCACAAGGCCTTACCCAGTTCTGAAGTGGGGCTGAGTGCATGGCTGGCTCAGCCCAAGGAGGTGCCATAACAGCTGGACCCGGCAATGCTGGGTGTGAAGGGTCACTGCCAGACCCTCATATTAAGTGCAGTCTCAGAGTATTCCTAAAGATCTGCACAGGGCCAGGGGTATAGTGAAGATATAAGGGGCTGCAGCCATTTCTGCCGGAGGTTGCTTAACTAGGTATGAGTTATTGCTTAAACATTTAAACTATATAATTGGAAGAGAGTAAATGGATAATATTTTAAATGATCTTTGCATCCCTAAAGAAGCCATCAAGTTAAGATTATTGTTCCATTACATAGCCAACAGGAAATGACAAGCAGAGAGGAATCATAAAGTCTCAGTGGCTTTAAATATCTATTCCCTACATCAATGAATATTTAATTATTAAGTAATTTTTGTGATGTTTGTGATAGTCTTTCACTTGATTTTTATTAGTCAATCAAACTTTCTGTTGTTCATATATATTGCACATTCTTACTAGAACCACCCTAAGTAATTTCCATGTGTCAGTTACTAAGCTGGAGAGTTTGGACTTTTATCATAACCAATTCTATTTTACATGAAACTCAGAATAAATGATAGGACATTCTTATTGCATAATTTTCACAATATAAGTCCCTAGATTTTACCAAAGATCCCAATCCTGGGATGTTCTGTGAACCTACTGCAGAATACTGAGAGTCACCACAAAGTTCAGATGTCTTTTCTGAACCTGAGTAGGTCATTGAACCAGTACAATTAATGCACACTAATTTATATAGCTAATGGCCCACAAATGAGTGATGTAATTAGTGTTATATCTATCTAATAATCTTTGACATCTCAACCCAAATGACCACATTCCCATTTAGAGCTGAGTCACTGGGGGATGATAAAACCAGACTGAGGATGAAACACATGACTTTGTATCTGCTTTAACCATGCAGATACTGTACCTCTCTCTGCCATCAACCCATAAGTCAGAAGTTCTCAGATCCTTAGAAAAGGTAAACTTCATTTATGACTTGAGTGCCAGCTCAGCATCTACACAGCTCTTCAGTTTCATTTAAGTCAAAATGGGTAAATTTCAGTCATGAAGTTTTGAGAACCTTTTGGCACCAGACCTCAGTTTAGGTAATTTATACTACTTGACCATCTTGGCTTCTCTTCTAGTGTCTACTGAACACAAAGGGGACAATTTAAGGGGAAGGAAGGACTATTTTTCTCCAAAGTTGGATGTGAATGGAGGTTGATAGATGTTTTACGTGTGATTATGATAAAAACTGTGCCTGTAAAAGCAGCACCTTGTAACTACCCATATCTTGTTCATCATGTGTTGTGAGTCATGTCTGCTTAGCTTACAGTGCAAAAGAGGTTGCATTTTAACATTGTCAGCACTGCTGAGTCAGTGCGGCTGAAGAATGGCACAGCTGGAGCTGATTCTGCTTCCATAAGTGCATAACAAAATTTCCATTTCATTTATAGCTTTCAAAGCTTTCTTGGTGGTGGTGTTTGAAGAGAATGCAATGGACCAAAAGGCTACCACCTGATTTCAGTACTGAGCTAAACTGAAAGATGTAAAATAAATCTTGAGGCTAACTGGCAAATACTTTTCAGACCTGCCTGAAAATATCCTCTTGATTTTCCTGCAAGTATAAGTAAAGGACTGCAGACTTTGGGCACTATTGCAAAACAAATTGAATGGTAATAACAATACTCTGACCCTCTGTAGCAGTGTTCAGCCAAGGCTCTCGAAGAGCTTTACAAACATTAATTAACTCTCAGGACACCCACACAATGTACATAAGTATAATTACACCCATTCTACAAAATGCCTCTATGAGGTCCTGAGATTACTTATTTCAACTAGGTTATACATTGAGAAAGTGGCAGAACCAGCAAAACAATTTGGGCCTCCTGATTTGAATTACCTCCATTTATCCAGAAAATGACACTGCAAACATAGCATTTTACTGTCCCCAACATGTTTCCTTGCACTGCCTTAAAGGTCAGCCATCGCTGAAATTCTCCCTCTGGTTGAAGGTTGCTAGGTTGCTAAATGCACCTTCCTGGAGGATCTGGCAATGTTTTTCTAAGACATCAAGGAGCCAGAGGGGGAAGGCAGGGAATGGAGAGTGGGGGGAGAGAGGGGAAGAAAGCAGGCGCGGCGGACATGTAAAAGGTAAAATTATGCAGAATAGACAAATAGGAAGCCCAACTCTGATTTCCTGCTCAGTGACCCAGTATTCTTGCAAAACAATTGGATAGAAATAGCACTTAGTATGACTAGCAATATCAGATTAGACATTAGAAATGATTTAAACTATGCCGCTTACAGAAAATTATGTAACTGAGATCAATTCCACCTTCAGTCTTTTATAAATCTGTACATAGCCATGTGGTCTAATATCCTGTTGTCAACAGTGCACTCCGTTTGGTGCTTCAGAGGAAGTCTAAAAACAATTTAATGTGGCTTATGAATTATATGGTGTTCTGTTCAGTAAACATGTTCCCTTTCTGAACAGTCTGATGATAATTTTTGTTCAGATGTGTGAACTCTGATACTCTCATACAATACTGCTATGACTAAAAAATCATTATTCAGCCACAGTAACTACAAATTTGTATCTAAAATACCATTTTTCATTCATTGAAAGTAATCATAAGATGTGTTTGACATATCACTGTATCTTCCATTCCATTTGGGTGAAATTCACCTGTGAATTGAGGAGAAGCAAAAATCCTATACACGGGGGAGACTTTGAGGCACTGGTATTAATATGCAGATGTTAATGTTTTTCTCTAAGAAAAGAAGTATGGTATATTTCTTCCCCTTTATTCACTGTTTAACATTTTGAATCCCATCAACTGGTGTTTTTTCAGGTCAACTTGTTCTTTTGGCACAAAATGACTACATCTAGTTTTTCATTCAGAGTTGTAGAGCAATTATAACCTCCATTCTCTGGCCATTTGCAGCAAATACTTGCTTTAAGAAAGTCATGTTAACTTTTATTTGACAAACCTAATTTCAACAAGGGCACAAAACTTTCATTACCTGTTAAAATGTAAGAATTCAGTGATTCCAAGACAGAATCCAAGGATGAATTCCTAGATCCATCAAACTCAATAGCATAACAGCCATTGACTTCAGTGGGGTCAGAAGTTTATTCCATTTTCTCCCTGCCAAGATCTAAATGCACAAGTTTATATTTCTCCTGCCAGGATTGATGGTATGACTACAGCTCTAAGCAGGGCAGACAGCTGCATTTCTTTACTCTTTCTGTGTTAGCAATATGATGCATTGTTGAAAGGGGAATATGTCCATCTTAACTCAGATTTCAAAAGTGAAGTAAAGGAGCAAGTGTTTTCACTATATTCAAGAGCAGTGTTACAATGCTTGCTTACACAACATTGATCCCTTGGTACTTTTTGTAATTTCTAATAACCTGCTTATTTCTCATTAAACCTACATTCAATTACTTTTCTTGAATTTAAAATTAATTTCTCTTTCTTTTCCCCTTTCCTTTTTTGCTTCTTTCTCTAAACTTTTTAAGGCGCCTACCAAATGAGATATAATAGAGTTTGTACCATGCACTGATTGCCAATTAAAAATTGACAGAGGTTTTAAATATTTGTTCATAACATGCATAGAGGGTTAAGGGACACTGCCTTAGCCATTCGGCCCATTCATCTCCTCTGTTCTCCCCCATAGGCAGAAACGTCATGCTTGTTTGAGTTGCTGTGAGAGGATTTTGAAGAATGAAGTAGCAATGATACAGCCTGCTGCATTCTGGGCTCCAGACCCAAGAGGATTATCATTGGCTGTGATGAGCTTTGAAGATGTTCTTCTCTACATAAGAATCCTAGAGGGGATTATTGTTGACTGAGATAAGCTCTGGAGATGTTCTCAACAAAAGAATCATGCAAAGTGACTTGACAAGCGTCTTAAGGTTTAAAATGCCAATAGTTTCAAAATATTGAAATGAAGTATTATTGAAGCATTAAATTTCAATTATTTGGGTCAATGATAGTTTTAGTCACTCGAGTGTAGAAACTCTGTAGCTCAGAAAATAGGTAGCAGAAGTAATATATTTCTGATTAAAAAACCTGATATGAAAGTGTATTTAATTCAACAGTTATTATAAATTATGTTATTGCTTGACAGCTGCACAGTTTCTGAAACACAAATTCCCAGAATAATATCAGCAAACAAGAAGAACAAAACTTCTGCTTCTCTGTTTTTGAAGGAATAAATATGATATAAAGTGGTACTAAAGTGGGCAGCTTTTGGGCTCTCTAATTGCTATGTGTTGTAAACAATACAAATAAAACACATGAAATAGTTTTTACACATAATGTCTCGCCAACTTGTGGAACTCATTCAGGCTTCAGAAAAGTATTTAAGTTTTAATATAGCATGGATAATAAGAATAAGAAAGAGAGAATGAGCAACAGGTGAGAGAGATGTACAAAGAACTAATATATGTGCCTAAGTCCTTTTAAAAAGAAAGCCTAGCTAGAGATGCACCTGGGCACATCATATTGATATGCTGTAGTTATTGTGCATTAGGTTTAGTACCTATAATAACAGGTACTAAACTAAATGCACAATAATCAGCACTAATGGACAATAGCACTGGCACATGCCTTTTAAGTGATCCTGCTGCACAGTAGACCAATTCTACTGTGCATTAGTGCAATCACATGGCTTTCACTGTGATGTGCTAATGCACAGTAGAATTAGACTATGGTGCATTTAGTGTCTCATGTAGACATGCCCACTTAGAGTTACAAGTATGGAAAATATGTAAAACTTCATCTAGAAAGTGCATCATGGTTCCACTAAAACCACTGGAAATGTTACACCATGATTTCATCCCATGGACATGTCTATACATGAAATTAATTTAATGTAATAAACTCCAGTGCAGTTTGTGCTGGAATTATTTGCTCCTAGGTGCAGCATTTACATATACTCCCAGGACCGCAGCACATTGAGCCAGGCCAGCACAGCTCTGGCTGGCAGGAGGCCCAGGGAGTCAGCCTGCTAGCCCAGGGCTTCTCCAGCCTGTTTCAGTGTTCTGTGGAGGGGCTGGCTGGGGCATGAGGGTACTTCAGTGTGCAACTAGTCAGCAAGCATCTCCTGCACTGTAGTACACTCATGCCCCAGAGTCCTGGTCACTGTCTACAGGTGTGTTGCAATGAAATAAATAACTCCAACATAGGACAGTACTTAAGTTGGGCAGAACTAACCTACAGCAAAATTGATTTACCTGGGTGTAATAGGTCCTCGTGTGACAATGATGCTTTACTTCAGGCTAATTAGGCAATTCCACAGTAAGCATCTCATGTAGATGCATCCCACGTGTACAAAACCTCCATAATTAAAGGCATTAGTAAGAGCCAAATGATATGAAAAAGACTTATATGTAACTATCTTCACAAAGAAACAAAAAGATTTCACTGTGATTAGTTGAATCATTTTTAATTAATGAAAACCTGGATGATTGCTATGTATTTAGTTAAATTCTTCTAGATACCTGACAGTTACTGGGGATTTCCTTATTCTTATAAAAATGATTATTGAAAAACTTAAACTTCAGAAAAAAACAATACTTCCAAATTATTTGCTATTATATTTGAAAAAAATCTTAATCATGTATTCAGGAAGCAAATATTGTATTCAGAAAAAAATGTATCCTTGAGGTTAAAATATTGTTGATATATATGAGGGGTATCTCCCACCCATTTTTAACTAGCTCTATTTATTATTTGGGTGGATCTAGCAGATAGGTGTTATCTTTCTTTATTTTTCTATAGCATATTGAAACAGTATTAATGTTGGGAAACTATCTTTCACTCTGAAAAAGAATGCATGCGAATTTGGACAAGCTTGTTTAATTCTTCAGTGCCATTAATTATTATACATGTGACTTAATGTTGTTCTTAACACTACTTAGACATAGGTTATCAATGCCAAGTGCATAACCTAGAATTCTGTTGAGATTGCTGCAGAGGTATTCACCACTGTGTGATGTTTTGTCATATGATAACTTGAAAAAATGCCTGAGCCATTAAATTTGGATTACACCAGTGTAACATGAGAAAGAACATCATAGAAATTTCTCTTTCATTGTGACTAAGTATAGAAATTGCCATGGTACAATAATATGAAGGAATATCCTTAACTATGGTTCTGAATGGAATATTAATGAGCCTTCTTTATTATTTATGGCACTGGAAGCTGTGGTATGCTTTTTGTCAGGCATACCACAAATTATCTTATTTACTCAAATATAAGACAAGGTTTTTTTCTCCCAGTTAACATAGGGAAAAACGTACCTTGTCTATATTCTCATACAAGAAACCCCCCCTCATTGCCTATCATTAAACTGTTGCTAAAAGGAGCTATGAAGTTCTTTGAATGCAGCCAACACTGAACATGCCTGTAAGACACATGACCAATATTAGGGAAACATACTGATAGGAATGTTTTGTGTGTATGTGTGTGGCCCTTAAAGAATGGGTGGGTATTCCCACTGCTGGAAACCAACTCTGGACCTAAAGGTACTACAATACAAGACCAATGCTGGGAAGGCCAGGCCCTGACACCTTCCCCTGGGTGCCAAAAGTGCTATGTTTGATTCTTAGTCTAAGAGGCTCAGGTGCTGATGGGAATCTACCAAAAAGATAAATCAATGCAGCCTAACTGAATAAAATATTGTGCCCATTGGACTCAGTAGCCCTCAGCACCAACTGTTAGATAGATACTTTGTGGGAGTATCTGGAGTACACACATACAAGGTCTGTGAGACTAAACATGTATTTGTGGTACAAAGTATTGGGTGGGAGGCATGGCTTTGCTGAACCTGTCTGGGCATGTAGGGACTCCTGGACAAGTTTGCAGCTCATGGTGTTTCCCCAGTTTTCTGTGGCCAATGGTTGAAGTAAGACTGTTTGTATAGCACATCCCCTTTCATTATGTCAGAGTGTCCAGAACAACACATGTGTATGGAATTTTGCATGAAAATAGGGAAACCAGCGAGTGAAATATTTGAATTACTTAAAATAGTCTTTGGTGATGACACTATAAGCTGTGCTAGAGTTTTTGAAGGGTATCATTGTTTTAAAGAAGGACAATCATCAGTCAAAAGTGATGAGCATTCCAGATACCTTTCAACACCTCAGAATGATGAAAATGTGGCAGCAGTTCATAGTTTGGTTTGAAATGATAGGTGATTGACTGTCTGAGATAGAGAACAGAAGAAGTTGGAATTTCTATTGGTTCATGTTATTCAATCCTAACCAGCTATTTGGGAATGAAATGACCAGAAAAACACCCAGAAAAGTGGGTGTCCAACTCCTGGATGTTTCACGACAAAAACACACCTGCCCACTCAGCAAAGTTTGTGAAGCAATTTTTAGCCAAATATTAGCCAAACACCATATCCCACACATGCCACATCCTCCATATTCACCTGATATGGTCCCACTCAGCTTTTTTCTCTTCCCTCAACTAAAGAAAACCTTGAAAGGAAGAAGATTATTTGATGTGGAAACCATAAAGCAAAATGCAACTGAGCAGCTTTTAGTGATTCCACAAATGGCTGATCAGAGGTGCTTCCAACAATGGTAGAGTCATTGGGAAAAGCGTATGGCTGAAGAAGGATCATACTTTGAAGGAGACTAAGCCAAAACCCCTGTAAATAAAATATTTTCTTTCCTACAGTATCAGTCTCTTGATACTTTTTGAACAGACCTCGTATAATGAGCAGTGGGTTTGCCATGGCTTGAAATGTTATTGACTGTATTTCCTGGGGCCCAGCCCAATTAACCATGTGGTAAATCTTGAGCCTTTTGGCTTTGGACTAGTATCGTGCATAGTTTGTACTATGTAAAAGTAGGTACAAAAGTGCTGCTACAAAAGTGCTGCTCAAAAGTGTGTTTAAGGAGTACTTGTGCTGAAACTTACAGCAGTTTGCAAAAGATAAAATGCATCAATTCCCTGTCCAATTCTGGATGAACCAAGTCTATAGGCACAAGTACTTCATAAACACACTTTTGAGCAGCAGTTTTTTGCTCTGATGATTAGATTCTATACCTGAAAAATTGTAGTACATTTACAAATTTTCCATATATAGAATCTAATTACTGGGAGGTTGTCTTAAATTTAGGGTTATCTTAGATAGAAGTAATACGGTAGATCTGTACCCTCCCTGAGTGCTACTCTGAATCCCCTTTCTCTGCCCAATCTGTTGCTTCCTGCCATGTTCTCCCTCCCTGATCTGGTGCTCTACTTTCTGCTTTCTACCCCATTTGCTGCTATGTTACTTGTCCCTTACCTAGCCTGCTATGGGCCACATACGGAGGCAGCCCAAGCCACTTGTGGCATACCTGATGTAAATCAGCCATGTGTGATTGAAAGGAATTCTAACAGAGGGGAGAGGGGGAAGGAAGGTTGGATTAATTTCATTCTTTTGTTGAAGGTTTCTTATTTATTTTTTTTTATGGTCGATGAAACAAGGAATATATAATTTGATAGGTAAGTGGAAATGAAAGAGGAAGAGATAAAATGCTAATGCTGATAGAAAGTGGTGGATTGGCAGTCCTGGGAAATTAAACTCTTTCATGTAGTCAGAAGAACCCATGGTAGTTTCCCCTTTTCATTGATAGCTTCATCTGACCTACTTTAAGAATGAGAAGCCAACCTCAGACTTTGCAGTCATTCTGATCTCCTGTCTCATCAGGAGGGTGATCCAGGCAGACCTTGACAGTTTTATGAAATGGGCAGATGAGAACCTGATGGTGTTTAATACTGAAAAATACAAGGTTCTCCACCTTGGGAGGAAAGACCTGCAGCATGCTTATAGGCTTGGCAGTGCTATGCTGGTTAGCACTACAGACAAAAGGGACTTAGGGGTCATGACTGACCACAAGATGAACATGAGCCTTGAATTGTGATGCTGTGGCTAGTAAAGCAAGGAAAACACTGGCTTGCATCTATAGATGCTTCTTAAGTAAATCCCGGGACATCATTCTCCCCTTGTACTCGGCCTTGGTGAGGCCGCAGCTAGAGTACTGCATCCAGTTTTGGGCTCCACAATTCAAAAAGGATGTGGAGAAGTTTGAGAGGGTGCAGAGGAGAGCCACACGCATGATCAAGGGTCAGGAAAACAGACCTTGTGATAAGAGGCTGAGAGTCATGGGACTCTTCAGCCTGGAAAAGCGCAGGCTCAGGGGTGATCTGATGGCCACCTATAAGTTTATTAGTGGTGGTCACCAGGATCTGGGGGAGCATCTGTTCACCAGAGTGCCCCAAGGGACGACAAGGTTGAATGGTCACAAAATCTGCCATGACCATTTCAAGCTGGACATAACGAAGAATTTCTTTACTGTCCGAGCCCCCAAGGTCTGGAATAGTCTGCCATCAGAGGTGGTTCAAGCACCTACATTGAACACCTTCAAGAGACAATTGGATGTTATTTTGCTGGGAGCCTATGATCCCTGCTGACTTCCTGCCCCTGGGGCAGGGGCTGGACTCGATGATCTTCTGAGGTCCCTTCCATCCCTAATGTCTATGAAATCTATGAAACCTTTACATGGTGCAAAGTTTATTCTTGTCTTAAGCACAGAAGACAGAATCTCCCTCTTCAGTATCAGGTATAAAACAGCCTAGGAACACAAGCAAGCTTTGATGAATAAAGGAAAATTTCACTTTCATCACGTGTCCATTTAATATCTATTTACTGAAACTTTGGTGTATTTTAGGTTCTTTGTCCTACGGCGTTAAAAATAACACTGTATTCACTTGGCTCTGCATGTCTGTTATACCACATGCAGCTCCTGCTATCATTTTATCCCAGACATGAGGAAGTCTAGGCCTCGTTTCAGCAAAACATTTAAACACATACTTAAATTCATTTCTATTCATCAAAGGATTTAGGACTCAAGACACAAAATCAAAGTTTTTCCATGATTAGTACAGGTATCACACAGTGGGTATGTCTACATGTGCACATTTACTGCACACTAACTGAAATAACTGCAGTATGGGCACACGTCTACACATGCACACCTATACTACACAGTAAATATAGCAACTTAAGCATAGTTTTGATACCTGCATCATGCCCAATTAGTTACTGCATAGTAACACATGTATAAATGCCTTACTGTGCAGTAACACTGTGTGTGGAGCTCATCTAGGGGGTGGGAGAGCTGGCTCCCTGCCACTGCGTACACTCCCAGGTGGGGAAGCATAGCACGTGCTTCCCAGATCTGCGCACAGGGTAAGGATGGGGGTGGGCTGCCCACTGTTGGCTTGAGCTCCTCACCGTGCTGCCTTCCTCCCAGGGCCTGTGCAGTCCAGCAGGTGGGACCTGGCACAGCAGGGCAGAGCAGGGCTGGGCAGGAAAGCTCCTTGCCATTGAAAGCCCTGCATCACCCTGGCATAGCATTCCCTGCTTACCTAACAGCAGCAGGGGTGGTGGTGCAGAGTTGTGCCCCTTGATGCTGCCAGGTGGACAGGGGGTGCCTTGCCACAGTGGTGCAGAGCTCCCAGTGGTGGCACTAAGTTTCCTCACTCAGCCTCACTCTGCCCTGCTGTGCTGGGTCCCACCTGCTGGGCAATGGAGGCCCAGGGGGAAGGTAGCAGGGCAGGGAGCAGCTGTCCAACCCCCCACAGGCTCCACTCCAGCCATGCTGCTCATGGAGGAGGGGGAGCTAGGCTTCACACTCTGCTGATATAGCCACTGCCACCCTGAGGCAGCAGCCAGGGTTTGGGCACTGCTGTGGGGGGCGAGGGGCTGTGGACCCAGCTCCCCAGCACCATAGCCCTGGCAGTTGGAGGCCCCCTTCAGTAGCACTGGGGGAGAGAGGGAGGCTGGGGTGGGAAGTGAGGGGCTCCAGTATGGCCAGGCAGGGCTGTGAGTGGGGAGTGGAGGGCACTGGCAGGGCTGGGAGGTTATGGCTTGGGAGTGAGGGTCCTGGACCTATGTCCTGGTGAGCAACAGGGGCAGAGGGAGCTCTGATTTTCCATGATAAAAAACACAAAATGAAATAATAAAACTAGGGTTAGGTAAATTTAAATACCAATCTCTGCAGACATTCACAGGGTTTAAATCAAGTCCGATCTAAGTTAATTCACCTGAGTAGATGAACTAACTTAGATTGGGAACAGGTTAACTTGCTATATCAAGCACATTTGGAGTGCAACCTCAGGGATAGGAAAGCTGAGTTGTTCATCCCAGCCCAGAGGCTAAGCCCTTCGTACCTGAAGGGTGGATACAAAGAAGATAGAGCTAGACTGTTCTTACTGGTGGCAGATGGCAGAACAAGGAGCAATGGTATCAAGTTGGAGCAAGGGAGTTTTAGGTTACATATTAGGAAAAAAATTCTCACAAGGAGGATAGTAAAGCACTGGAACAGGTTATCCAGAGAGGTTGTGGAATCTCCATCCTTGAAGGTTTTTAAGACCTGGATAGATAAAGCCTTGGCTGGATCGCAATAGCTGAAGATGATCCTGCTTTGAGCAGAGACTTGGACTAGATGACCTTCTAAGGTCCCTTCCAACCCTAATTTTCTATGATTCTAGATTCTATACCTTTAGAGGGCCATCTAGGTTTTTCTGAAGCATGTCTATACAGAACAAGACAACACTATACAGAGACACCTTAAGATACTTTCACAAGTGCTATCTTTAAATTGGAAGGAGTATAATCATGGTAAAAATGGTGTTACCTCCAAACTAATTAGTTGTTCTTTAAAAAAGGATTATTATCTTGAGCATACACTCAGGTAAAATTTCCCATGGTTATTCACCTTTCTAGATAAAGGTTTTCATCTTATATCCAGCCAAATTTGGATGAAAAATATATGGTCAAGGGGACACAGTGAAATAAAAGTGTAAAAATGATTTTTCAAAAACTTTACAGAATACATATTTGATGTTACTCACCTGTAAATACATATTCACGTGAGTATCTGGAGAATGTTAAAAGTGAGTCATACAAATATCCATTAAACTGAAAACAAGGGTCACATTTATGATTTATGTGAAAATGAAATATTCACAAATCATTTTTTGCAATTTTTTCCCAGCTGTAGTCATTACTGTCCATTTCTAATTTTGCAACAGCTTGCAATAAAGTGTGATAGTATTCTGCCTATCCCTTTAACTATCCCTATGGTAGTGCAGTTTCTCTTCATTGCTTTTCCACAAAAAATATTTTCAAATTGCATAACAGTTGAAGAAATATATTCTGCTTTAGGCATTGAACCAAAATGCAGTGGTCATCTTCAATTTCTCTCCTCTCCCATTACTGTCAGGGATATCCTCTGAGTTTACACTGTGTTTAGTTTCACCCATTTTCTACTTTTACTTTATGGACACTGATGTTTAATTTAAAGGGTCTGCCTTGTTTCACCCATATAACTGTGGTTGAATAGTCTAATATAAAGGTTTTTCATAGTGACCTATTGCAGTTAATTTTGGGGGGGGGGTTATTTTCTCTTCACAATACCTGGTATATCACTATTTTAAGCTCAGTTTCAAATGTTTTAGACATCAGTTTCTGTGAATGTTGGTATGGGAATATTGTTGATTGTGAAAGAACTAGGTCTCTCATTCTACTCAAGGATTTTCTGTGTCACTAAATATATCTATGCATTACTCATACATAGCACTCGGATGTAAATTTTAACTATCTAGAGTATAATGCTACGTTTGCTACATTGCACTGGAAACAACACCATGCACATACACATTGGGTTTGTTTTCACTTGGGCTAGGTAGAGAAGTTACACTTATTGAATGGCAGGAATTCAGAAGGCACTCCACAGTTGTGACTGAACAGATGGCCAGGGCATATAAAGTACCGTAAAAATGGCAGATCCCACTCTAAGATATCACTGGATGGATGTTGTATCAGACTCCTGAGCTGTAGGGTAGAGCACCACAATGAACATCTGTACCAGATCCCATCATGCTTTATGTTAGGTTGCATTCCACTGGCAACCCATAGGGCTTTGCAGCATCCTACTCTTCCATCCCTCCAGGGTGGTACTGTAGCCTCAGTCAGATTTCATGTGGTCAGCCTGAGTAGCAGCCCCTACCCACCCTGCTTCAGGCTGTCACTGTCATTTAGGATCTGTCTTCTTATGTCACTTGGTCTAATGCCCTAGAATGCAGGAAATATGTGCGTGTGTGTGCAAGTTGTGCAGGTTGTCATGAGTCACTGCACACTGTTAAGTACAGCATCAAGCTTTTTAATGCAACAACTTCTGGACCATACAGGAGCACAGTAATCTGCTGGGGCATATAGCATGGCAAGTGAGGGAGTTCTGAGAACTTTGAAGTTGGCACCCCCTGTAACACTAGCTAAATGTCCTAAGGCAGCTACCCATGCAGAGTCTTTACTGGTGACCTTCTGAATGTGATTTTGATATGTGAGGGAACAGTCTAATATGACTCCTTGATAGTTTGGGCTATGCTCATAGGAAAGGATGTGGTTGCCTACTCTGATATTCAGCATGTTCTTGGCTTGATGATTACCCAGGTGGAAGAATGATGATACCAATTTATGGATGCTCCCCACTGACTTTTTGTCTTGCAAATACTTTCTCCTACCCCTCTCCTGTGCCACTTATCTAGCATGAAACAAAGGTGCTAGGGTTGTTACCCTCTGCTGTCGGTGGGAGCTTATCAGTCTGTGTTATATTGAGTAGGGCCATAAATCTGGGTAATTAAGAGCTGATAGCTCCATCCCCCAAGGTCACATTACTTTCCTAAGAGAAGCCAGCATGTTTACCTAGATCCACCTGATGCAAAACCTAACCCAAACAGATCCTGAAATACACTGAAAGCCTTTTTTTGAGCCCCACAGGCAAAGTGTAAACAACAGGTGGAAACAAACATTTTTTCTGGCAATTCTCTGGGAGCCATTTGGCAGAGTAGCTACAAGTGAGCACCACTGTAGGTCAGGTGCAGCAGGAAACAAGAATTCACGCTAACAACATATGCCCTCCCACTCCCTTCCTCATTTCCTATAGATGACTCATCTCTCCAGGCCTTGATGCTTGGGTTTCCCAGCCCACTTGGCTCCCACAGCAGCAGGTGTCTGGGTTTTCCCAGCTGGGGACTAAAACGTGGGCATTGTGCCATGGTCAGCACTTGGTCATGAGGAAATGAGTACCCTCCAGCCCAAGGCAGGGGAAATAATCTTGACAGGTGATTCACTAGAGGTCTCTCAGTGTCTCTCTTGTCTGCAGGCTCCACATTTTTGTGTGGGAGGCCCAGTCATGGAACCCAAGATGCTAGATCCAGAATAGTCACCTGGACACTTGCAGAACACCAGAGACATGTGTGTTGATGGTGCCAGCAACAGAGGGGAACCTCATTGCGGGGCGTTAAAATGGACAGGTTGGTGAGTGCTTGCACCTGTGGTCCTATGTCACTTGATCAAGCTCCCTAGGCCAAGGAATCTACTTTGAGGGTCCAAGAATCAGTTCTATGGATGTCCAGCCACTGAAGGATGCTGCATGAAACATTATGGATCTGAGAGAGTCACAATGACAGAATAAGGAATTTATGCACAGACAGAAATTGCTTGGGATCCAGCTATGACACTCCTAAGTAGTGTTAGCATTGCCTCCCATGGGAAGACCATTGCTCTTCCGAGCTGAAGTGGTGGGGCAGGCTGCCACCCCCTGTCCTGGAATGGAGAGCCCTGATCCAGGGACTCCTCCCTGGGATGGTATGTCTAAGAGTTCCGTGGGAGTTGGGAGGAAGGGGAGGCTGGGTGGCACCTGAGGGGGTATACTCCACACCGTGCATTAATTGGGAGATGCCGGGGGATGGGGGAAGACCCAAGACATGAGATATGGCATGTGAGAGCTGCTAACCTTTGGTCCAAGAAGCCAGGAAGATGCCTGATGGGGCCTGTAACAGAGCACAGAGTGTGCTCGGTTACTCCTTGGGGCATGGGCAGCAGCTTAGGAGCCTGCAGCTGGTTATTCTCCCCATCAGGCCTAATTACCTTATTGGGAACAGGGCCCAGCTATTCACTGTAAGAGCAAGGCACTAAGGAGCAAAGCCAACAGTCTTCTGCTAGCAGCTAGGAGAAGAGCACCTGGCTGGAGCTGCTGCCCGTGACATCTTGGAGGTAAGGATGGGAGCTATGGGGATGGCTGGAGGCTCCTGGTCCTTGAGCATGACCTAAAACTAAACCCTGCTGGGGTTGATGGTGTGGTGGGGCTGCTTGTGGCAGGGCAGCTTCCAGGAAATGCCACACCTGGGGCCTCCTCAATGAAGAGCGAGTATGGGGAGCCAGAAATTCTCAGCCCCTGCTGCCTTGCAGGTGACCCCATGGAGGGGAAAGGCTAGGGGAGCAAACCCCAAAGAACAAAGCAGGATCCCAAACTCAAGGTGAGTCCTGAGGTAGGGCCCCAGGTCAGAAAGGGACCTGGGGTAGTGCTCAGACTCATTGTGAGCTCTGAAGCTGCACTGAAGGGCTAGGTGTGAGGCTCCAGGGTGGTAGACCCCTGAGCCTTCAGGGAGATATGTGAGAATCTCCTGATCCTAGTGTGGAGGGGCCAGATGAGGGTGCACAAGGCTTTATCAGGGGGTATGGACCTGATTCTGATGTGTGGGGTCCAATTCAGCACACAAACCAGCCCCAGGCCACTCATCCAGCTCTCAGAGCCAACTGGTTGAGCACCACTGGTTTAAGAATGAACTTGCGATCAAACCTTCAAAGACATAACAAAGAGCTACCATTTCCTGTCTATGTGATATCTTACAGTTTATATAAAATAATGACCATTTCCCTTCTGATTTTTTGATTATAGCAATAAAGTATGATTCAGGATCCTTTGAAGAACTCTCCTAAGAATCTACTTGTAGACCACTTAGCTCTCTTCTTAGTCTTGTCTCTACTTATAGGCATTAGAGAAAAGAAACAAGGTGCAAAATGTTCAGAAGCCAGGATTGTTGTTGCTGCTTCAGGCCTGCATACCCACTAGGATATGAGCAACGACAAACTCAGCGTCATAATTCCAAATTCAGCAGAGCTCAACAGGATTGTTCTGAACTGCTTCCAGGGACAGAGTTTACAAGGTTACACTACAGATGAAGAGTTTACATGGGATTGTGGATTATCTTAAGGTCTACATTACTTATCAGTGAGCATGTCTACACAAGATGGTTACTGCAGAGTTGCCTAATTAGCTCTGCAGTAAAAGTTGCACATGTATATGTGTGCCCTTCTTAAACTGGAGTAAACTAATTAACTCCACAGCACAACAGTACCTATAAATACTGATAGTATCCTGCTGCATGGCTTTTTACTCTGCAGCAACACATGCTGGCTGAGGCATGAGGGTGCTTCAGTGTGGAGGCTGCCTGCCATTTCACCCTGCACTAGAGTACCCTTTTGCCCCAGTCAGCCCCTCAGTCCCCAGCTGATCTGGGGTGAGGGAGGAGGGGGGCATCCCTCAGCTGGCTGGCTAACCCTGAGACCTCTGCCAGCAGGGGCGGCTCTGACCCGGCTCAGTGTTCTGATGTGTTGGCTGCATATTCAAAAGGCATGCCCAGAAACAATAATCTCTGAAGTTTATTACTTTGCATTAATTGCATACTTAGACACACCACGTGCAAATTTAGCCAATGAGTTATGGAACCACATACTACCTGCAGAATGTTTTGTATTTTACCTCCACTTCAAAGGGTGCGGAGGGGGATGGGGAAGGAAGGACTGGGGCAGGGGAGAATGTGTGGTTGAGGATGGAAGAAGAACATTACAAATTCTTAGGTTATAAGGCCAGAGAAGACCACTGTGATGGTTTTGTCTGATCTCCTGTGTAACAAAGGCCTATTTTGTGGCAATCTCAAGGAGTATAACATTTTGGAAAACAAACAAACAAAAAAAACAAAAACAAAATCTTTTCAATTCTTCAGAATGATTTTTGCCCCCCAGATGTTTTCCTTCTACAAAATGAAATGGTAGAATGTCTTAATCAAAATATGTGGTACAAATCAACTATATGACTTAAGCCTACTACAGTATTACCTTTAACAACCAGATTTGTAATATCAGCAAAAAAGGATATGATTTTTAGTTGATCATGATCCAAAAAAAATATGGATTTTGTCATAGGGTCACTGAGGTGCCCTGTTCCTAGGGAGGAATAAGGGAAGCTGCCAATGACAAGGGCAGCTCAGGTGATGGTTGCTGGGGCAACTGTGCTGGTCAGGTGACCAGAAGGGGGCAGGGCCAGGGCTTTATAAACAGCCCAGGCTGAAGCCTAGCTAGCAGTTCCATGCTGACAACTGGAGATGTAAGAGCTCTGCAGTAGAGCCAAGCAGAGCAGAGGCGAGCAGTGCAGCCTGGTCACCCAGGTGGTTGCATCATGGTAAGGGGGAGAGAACCCTGATTGGGAAGCTTGAAGGTGGGACATAGTGGCCATAAGGGCATGGCACTTAAGTTCTAGCCAGGAGGCTTATTTTCGGTTATAGCCAGTTGGCTCATGGCTTTACGTTTCTTGTTTGTTATTGCTACAGACCAGAGGACCGGGTGAGGCTGTAGGGGTGTGAGGAGGCCTCACGGGAGCTCCCCAGTGATCTGGAGGTTCCTGGTGTCCTGTGGGGTACAGTGAGCGGTGCCGGGTAGGCATACCTGTTTATGCCGGTGTGGCACACTGAGGAAAGCCCCAGGAGCAGGCACGTGTACTGAGGGAAGCCCCAGTAGGGGTGCAGACTGGAAAGGGTCCCAGAGGGGCTCCACAGTGGTGGGGACTCCAAAGGGTCAAAGGGGCAGGTAAGAGTACTGTCAGTAAGCCCGAGAGGGCTAACGGATAGAGGGGTGCCAGTTGCGTGACAAGCCCAGGGGTGCCAGAGAAGGGGCACTGGTTGCGTGACGAGCCCGGGGTGCTGGGCAGGGCACAGAAAGGAAAAGGACCTGATAACGTCCGGAAGAGCTGCGAGGCTTGGGGCGTGCTAAAAGGGAGGTAGGAGGCACGCAGAGCCCATAAGGCTGGGGGTGCACCTGGTCACTCCGTACAAAATGGGAGACAGTATCAGCATAACTCCGTGTACAAGGGGATCAAAGGCAGCCTCCCATAGAAATTTATACATACCATTAAGACGTGGCAGGCAAGAAAGAGGGTGCTGGATCGCCTAATTGGCTTGGCAGGGGGCGCTAGTGGGATCACGGCCGCTCCTAGGCCCCACTCCGTGACAGATTTGAATTACGTTGTCCTACTTTAATTCTTATTTGAGTCCAGGGCCAGCCATTACATTTCACTTCAGTTCAATGTTAGACTGACAGGCTGACTGTAAATATCTAGGCCATTTAATTTACCAGTTTTAAATACTGGCACAATATCAACTTTCTTCCATTTCTCTGTAACCTTTCTAGCATTCCAAGGTTTACTGAAAATCAATACTGATGGTTCAATTTATTCCTTGGTCACTTCTTTAAAAACACTTACATGCAAGTTATGCAGATTCACCAATTAAATATCTTGTATTAAGAGTGCTATCCAACTTGTTCCAGACTTACTAGTATCATGTGAGATAAGTAAGTCTCTGATTTTTCTCTAAAATACAGATCTAGAATATTTATTGAATACTTCTGCCTTTTTGGCATCTTTATATACAAGATTACTATCTCTATCTAGTAATGTATTAATTCTATTGTTTGGCTTCCTTCCATTCCTAATATTCTAAATCTTCCCTCCCCCAGTCTTTACTGTCCTTAACTCTTCAGGTCACACATTTATTCTGAGAATCTTTTGGCCTCCTTTGTTAAATTTTCCATACCAGTCAGATCTTTCTATTTATATTGATTGCTATTATCTTCCATTTTTTCCCTTTTATATATTAAGACTTCCACTTTCCATCAGATCTATTTCTTTTTTAACTGGTGCAACCTTCTTTCTCAGTTGTCTAATTATGGCTTTTGAGAGATCTATTAAAATGCTTTAAGTACTCTCCAATTGTCACTTCTATTTTTTCTGCTTAGATTCTTTTACCTAGACTATTTTGTTTCCATTGTTTTCAGGTCTGTGTTACTGACTGTTTTAGGAAGTAAATGTATGCATCTATAACTGGTCTAATCTACAATTGGACTTTAGATTTGTTATGTCTGAACATAATATTCAAATTATCATCTTTTGTGACTAAATAAAACCACACTTTTTAAAATCTGTGATCAATTCCTTTTTTCCCATCAAAATGAGTTCTAATGTAAAATTCTCCCATGTTCAGCTCAATATTTTTTTTGATTTATGAAGTTTTCATCTAAAATTTTTAGAAAGCCCAGGGATGTGTTAACACTGGAAGCAAGAACTTTTCTGCATGTGTCACACACATTGAACTGTCCTATGACAATAGCATTTTTTTCCCCTAGGCATTATAGGTATATTCTTAAGGAGTTCAACATTCTGCTTTTTCATGTGATGTGATATTTTTTAGCAGATACCAACGAGCAACCTATTTTGTGCTTGACATAAGAACATGGGTCCACAGTTATTATAGGTCATTTTCTCCTGAGTTCTCAATGACTCAGGGAGGCAATTTTTTTTTTTTTAACAGTGTCACTCTCCCCTTTCCATCCATTCAGTCCTCCCAAAATTGGTTATAACCGTTCATTTTAACATTCCAATCATGAAAATTACCTCTAGGATTCAGTGATTGGAATTCACTTTATTATCCAGGGTTCTAGCACTGATGGGGAATTTAAAAGAATTTTACTGATAATATGTATTTTCATTCTATATAACACTCTACAACAATATATATATTTTTATCTCTACACAACATTGTAAAGGTGAAATCACATCACACAGCTGGGTTCTAAATAACTGTGTTTATTAATTATATGCAAATGATCAAGGCCTAATACAACACCTACATATACACCTTCACATTTACACCCACATTTTCCTTATTTCAATTTGATGACTTCTCAATTTAAGTCAGTTGGTGCAGACATAAGATAATTAATACTGGTGCAATTTATAACAGATGCATACATCAGTGTAGATTACAGATACTCAGAGCAGAGAGAGAACTACTTCTGAAGCAGCTGCTTGCTTGCAGTAGTTGCCATTACAGGCCTCTGCACTAGGCATCAGGGCATCTGGTCATGGTTTTTTTTGTTTTTTGTAATGAGAAAAGGACTACACAAGAATGAGATGACTAGAGCTGCAGACACATGGCTAATATAGCTGTGTAAATTATGTCAATGTACTCCTGACTTTCCAAGAGTGAGGTGACCTACAGTGGTCTATTTGCCATGGGTCTAGGACTCAAGAGGCTCACTGAAGTGTTCCCATGCTTCATAAATGGATACCTCCAATTTTCAAGTATTACAGTTTTGTCTTGCATATCCTTATATCTTGCCCCTTTATTATGGCAACTGGATAAACTATGTTTAGATTCCATAAAATTTGGTCATGCATCGAGGTCTAGATATACAACTGAAAAACCTAACATAAAAAGTGCTTGGCCATTTGCATTTATTAATTCATTAAGATTGCATTTCAAGACTTCAGCCCTAACCTACCAACCTTGTCACCCCAGCCATACTCCTCATATAACTTGAGACTGAAAGCGCACAAGATAGCCCTTACATCCTTCCTTAATGTAACACAGAGGCACACAAAAATCCTCTAAACCTTCATTGTCCTTTTTCCATTCTGCTCCTAAATACTTTCTCCCTGTTCATACATATATATATATAGTAAATCACATGGCATGTCCTAGTCACATGTATAATATGCATAATGTAGTCCAAAGAATTGGTAAGCAGCACCTTCTTGTTTTCTGCCTAGCGCATTTTGCCATTCTATATTTGCTTATTATATAATTATACTGACCCTAATCAAGTTGGGGAAAATCAGGATCCTTGTTAGTCACCCAGAGCAACAGAAATCCAGGAAAATATTCCACTAATTTTTGTGTAACTAGGTAGTGTTGCTGTGATACAAACTGCTTTTTTGCCCATGGTAAAATAAAACACTTTCCACATACAAGGACAAGTGCAGAGTGCTGCACCTGGGGAGAGGGAACCAGCGTTATGGCTATAGGTTAGGGGCTGACCCTCTCAGCAGCACAGAGGCTGAGAGGGATCTTGGAGTCAGGATTGACTCCAGGATGAATATGAGTCGCCAATGCGACGAACCAATAGGCAGAGCCAACCGCACCCTGTCATGCATCAACAGGGGTATTGCTAACAGGTCCAGACAGGTCTTGCTCCCTCTCTATGTGGCACTGGGCAGTTCATTGCTGGAGTACTGTGTCCAGTTCTGGGCGCCGCACTTCAGGAAGGACGTGGAGAACCTGGAGAGGGTCCAGAGGGGGGCCACTCATATGGTTGGGGGCCTCTTTGGCCAGCCCTATGAGAAGAGGCTGAGGGACCTGAATCTCTTCAGTCTCCACAAGAGGAAACTGAAGGGGGATTTTGTGGCTGCCTACAACCTTATCAGAGGCCAGCAGCAGGGACTTGGGGAAAGTCTGTTCACCAGGGCCCCCCCACCCAGAGTCACCAGAAACAATGGCCACAAGCTGAGGGAGGATAGGTTTAGGTTAGA